>NC_080189.1:180886161-181511161 GCF_030028045.1 Hippopotamus amphibius kiboko
GGAGAGCTATTTGTCCCAGCTCCCCAGAGACATATGAAATTGATTTCAGAGGCTGAACACTCAAATTAGACATTTAAAGCAACAAAGATGGATTTGGAGATGAATTTACCTTATTGAGGGTCAGAGGACAACTGATGAAATATTTTTTTTGTATTATTCTTAACCCATAAAGTAGATCCTTACCCAGCTTGTCATTTTCTGGATCAATATACAAATCAAAGAAATGTAGCATTGAGTACCTACCAGTAAGGATTGCACATCGTCAAGTGTCTGTCTAGGTTTGCCTTGAAGCCAAAGCATGGATTTGGCAAGTTGAGTTCAGAACACTGAGGTTTGATGGATTCATGTTGCTCCTAGAACTCTAGTTTCACACAACTTGGACTGAACTTGATTTCAAACCAGCAATGTTATTTCACTTGCTTATGAGAGTCACAAACAATTGATTTTGTGCAAGTTTGGAAATCTTATAGAGTGTGATACAGCAAGATGCCCCCTTTTAAACTAACTTTTTTTTAAATTAAAAAGTATTTTTACAGGGCTTCCCTGGTGGTGCAGTGGTTAAGAATCTGCCTTCCAACGCAGGGGACACAGGTTCGATCCCTGGGCCGGGAAGATCCCACATGTCATGGAGCAACTAAGCCTGTGCACCACAACTACTGGGCCTGTGCTCTAGAACCCATGAGCCACAGCTATTGAGCCTGTGTGCCTAGAGCCCATGCTCCACAACCAGAAAAGCCACCACAGTGAGAAGCCTGAGCACCGCAACGAAGATTAACCCCCGCTCACCTCAACTAGAGAAAAGCCCTTGAGCAGCCACGAAGACCCAACACAGCCAATAAATAAATAAATTAATTTAAAAAATATATTTACAGGTTTGTTCATTAGAGACAAAAAAATTCCAAAATAAATGTTCACAAGAAGACATCATGGACCAGAAGCAGGGTCTGGATATGAAATAATATTATATGAAATAATATAGTCAAGGAAAATGAAAGGTGAGTGTCTTTTAAAGTACTCCCAGGATTTCTTTTGATTTTATTTCACTTTATTCTACTCTATATATTAAACATGAGCATGGTCATAGCTTATTTCTGGAGCACTGCCCTGTCCTAGATATTTTACCCTTTTCAATGTGAAAATAATTGTAAATTGAAATATTGGTCTGAGATGATGGAAAGAAATGGTTTAGTTTTCCAGTAGAATGAAGCAGTCCTTAAAGATGTAGCAGCAGCTTTCTGCTGAGAGAAAAACTTTTATTTTTCAAGGCAGAGATGTGGGATTATGGGGAGAGAGGGTTGGAATTTTGCCTTGACCTTTCTATTCCTGAATGAGACCAGTGGAATTAAATTCTGAGATGTATGATTTGTTCACAGATTCTTAAAACCTCCCAGCTTAAATTCTGCAATTAATTATGGAGAGACTGAAAGTTTAAGTGGGTGATGAGGCCATGAGACACTCCCAATCAGATTTAAGTTAACTCTAAATGTCAACTAGAGGAAATGAATACAGAATTGCATTGTAAACTGTACCACACAAAGGTAATTCTTGAAGTTTTTAGAGTAGAATTGCAGAGGATTTTGGAGGCAGTCAATGGTTTGATCCTAGGTTCTTTCACATCCTAACTTAGTGGCTTTTGGCAGACAGATTAATGTCTACATATTAGTAAAGATAAGCCAGGCTATGCTTCAGTAACAGATAAGTCCTAAGTCCCATTGGCTTAATAGGTTTGTTGCTTGTCATACAACATGTCTATTGGGGGTATGCCCCACATCATCACTCAGGAAGCAGGCTCACAGGGGCTCCCCCATTTGGAGCCACACTGTCAGCAGGCATGGCTTCCCTGATTGCCATAAAAGAGGAGAGAGCTGAAGAATTGTGTGCCATTTCCTCACTGCCTGGGCCTGGATATGCTGCATTTCACTTTGGCTCACAGTTTGTAGGTCTAACTACAAAGGGGCTGGAAGATGTAGCAGAACTGATGGTATGCTTGGTGCATGTCACTCTTTATATGCCTCAGTTTCCCAATTATGCAAACTGAAGATAACAATACCTACCACAAGGGTTGCTCTGAAGACTAGTGATAAAAATGTTAAAGCATCTACTAGGTGCAGAGTAACATTGAGGTATTGATATTGCAACAGTAAGACCACTCCAGGGTGGTGCTGCTTGTAGAAGTACCTCAATGAATTTGGGTTCTTATGGAAACATTAGATAATGAAGACAAGTCTTATTTCATGAAGTTAGAAGTTACCAAGAACTTTCCAGGTGTCAGACACTGTGCTTAGAGCTGTAGACTATACAAAAGGAATTAAGATTCAGCTGCAAACAACAGGAACTAGTGTTAGTCTAGGAAGAGTAAAAATAAGACAAGTGCCCACATAACCAGATTATGAAAACAATTAAAGTATATGCTCAACATCATTAGCCATTAGGAAAATCCAAATCAAAACTACGAGATAACTCTTCACACCTACTAGGATGGCTGTTACAAATAACTAACTAAATCACACACACACACACACACACACAGAAAATAAAAAGTGTTGATAAGGATAAGGGAAGATTGCTTCCTGTACAGATTACATCCTGTACAGATTACTGGTGAGAATTTAACATAGAGTTACCATACGACTAAGCAATTCCATTCCAAGGTATACCCAAGAGAATCAAAAATATATGCCCACCCAAAAACTTGTTCATGAATGTTCATAACACGTTATTGATAATAACCTCAAAGTGGAAATATCCCAAATGTTCATCAACTGATGACTGGATAAACACAATGTGGATAAATGCCATATCTGGATCATGGGATATATTTGGCTAGAAAAAGATAAAGTTCTAGTACATGCTACAACAGAGATGAACCTTGAGAACATTATGATAAGTGAGAGTAAGAAAGAAAGCAGATTTGTGGTTGCCAGGGACTGAGGGGATAGGAGTCACTGTCAGTGGGATGGGGTTCCTTTATGTGGTGATGAAAATGTTCTGGAATCAGATGGTGGTGAGGGTTGCATAACTCTTATGAATATATTAAATCTACTGATTTGTATACTCTAAAATGGTGAATTTTATGGTGTGTGAATTATATCTCAATACAAATTATATGAGAAAAAATGAGGATTCAAAGGAAGGGGATTATTTGGTTTAGAGAATCTGGAAAGTCTACATTTGAGGTCACCCTAGAAGCATTTTAATGATTTTGCAGAAGAACATGAATGGTATGCAAGGGGAAGTATATGAACATAACCAGAGAATACACCTTGTAAGGCTTGTTTGCTTGTTTGGTCTTTCTAATGACCCAGATGCATAGGGTCTGGACCTTAGGAGCCATATTTGAATTTCATGATTTCTCATCCATGGTCATAGATGACTGGACTAAAGTAGCCCTATGACTCAAGCTGGGCCAGCTAGATTCTCTCTGTCAAGTTTCTGTTCATATGACCTGAGATTTCCAGATACTGCAAGATAGAACCTGGGTGATGGCAGAGAACTAGATGGAAGGTGGTCTTCAACACAAACTAATGTTGGCTGTCCTGAGTCTCCTCTTTTGCATCCTGGTTGCTCAGCATTTCTTTGGATCCCCTAGGGCCCTCTCCAATCGATTGCTCTGTTTTGCTTAGGCCAGTTTAAGCTTGCTGCTGTTACTTACAACAATAAAAAATCCAAACGGTGTGTTCAACAAACAGTAAGAAATCAGTCTGACCACAGCCTACAAGGAGATGAATGTGGAAAAGTAAGCTGGGACCTTCTTCTACAGCCTACTTGGAAACCAGGCTGAAGAGTAAATGTTTAATCAGGGGAGTCCTTGACGGCTTTATGACGAGATGTCTTACAGACATCATTTAGGAGAACTGGTCTGACATCAATGAATCAGAATATATGGATTCTCTTCAGTATTGGTTTCCACCTTCAAAGACTGTGTACCAACAGAAGAAGTTCAGTTATATGTGTTGAATTATAAATCAGAAAACAGCTATTGATTTCCATATTGGAACATTTGTGGTTTAATTCATTGTGGAGTTTTAAGGTCAACCTCATCAGTGTGTGTCCCATGTATCGCTTCCTATGTTCAAAGCATAGTGTTGAATATTTACAATAGCAAGGCATGAAAATGACCTATGGTCCATTGACAGATGAATGGATAAAGAAGATGGGATAAATGTGTGTATGTGTGTGTGTGTGTGTGTGTGTGTGTGTGTGTATTCCACACAAAGGAATCTTATGCAGTTATTAAAAAGGATGAAATAATGCCATTTGCAGGAACATGAATGGATCTATGGATTATCATACTAAGTGAAGTAAGTTGGACAGAGAAAGACAAATATCATATGACATCACTTACATGTGGAATCTAAAAGAATAAAACAAGTGAGTCTATTTATAAAACAGAAACAGACTCACAAAGAAAACAAACTTATGGTTATCAAAAGGGAAAGGGGGGTAAATTAGGAGTTTGGGATTAACAGATACACACTACTATATATAAAATAAATAAGCAACCAGGATTTACTGAATAACACAGGAATGATATTCAATATCTTGTAATAACCTATAATGAACAAAAATATACATATTCAGTTATTTGAGATATATACATATAACTGAAAATACATATCACTTTGCTATGTACCTGAAACTAACACAACATTGTAAATCAACTATACTTCAATTAAAAACAAACAAACAAAGAGTACTGAAGTACAACAGTGATTGCGATTGGGTCTGTGCCTCCAAGGAGCTCTCAAATGAGAGTTTACACATACCCTAGACCATCACTAATATTATGGAGGGCTCATTATGGGAATTCCCCAATGGTAGAAGACATGGGATTATACAGTGTTCAGTTATTATATTTGAGATCTGAACTCAATTAGTTCTTAACCTTAAACAGGATGGTTGGCCTGTGGGAAGAGAAGGGGTCTCTTCCTTGGATTCTCAGCTTTCTGGAGTTCCCACAACTCTTGCTGAAGATACAAAGGCCTGAGTGCCCCATGATTTGATATTTTAATGGAAATTAAGATAGGAACTAAATTTGTTAAACAGCTTAGTTATAGAAGAGAACTCAGCGTTTAGTCTAAAAATCCATTCAAAGTCAATATGTGTGACCTCCATGATTTAAATTCAGGCTTTTTTCTTATTTTCTTCCTTCTGCCTTTTTTCTTCTTCATCTTCTTCTTCTTTTTTTTTTTTTTTGCTTTCCTTCTAAATAAAGTAAGATGAGTTCTTCTTGTTTTTATGATGTGAGTAGAGTTGAGATATTCTTGGCCTTTAAGCCATGGCAGACTCTTTTCATCAGAAATATCTCTCTGTCTAATGTGTTTCTTCGCTCTGTGTGGAGTATATTCAAAATGAAATGCTGTGTTAATACCATGACTTCTTTCTGTGGACTTTGGGAAATACAGAGTGTTTCAGCTAAATGCATGTTTCATCTCCTAAAACAAAATAAATGGTATGTAAAACTCCACCCCAAATCTCTCCACATTTACTCATTAAGACGTTTTTCAGATAGACTCTTGGAAGGTTCTCATATGTGTTGACTCAGAAGACACACAAGGCAGAGAGAGTGGAGCATGAGGGGCAGTGGTGTGACACCCACAAGACTTCCCTGGGTTTGGAGTCTGTGCCAGGAAGGACACAAAGCGCACTGTGCCTGGGTGTGTTCGCTGTCAAAGTTTGGTTCCTATCAAAGCACCATTTGAGACATGGATTAGGTACAAGTATTTATTTGGGAAATGACCCAGGAAATACTCTGTGGGTGTGGGAAGAGGTGGCAAGAAAAGGAAGAACCCCAATAAAAAGTGTTAGTGATCAGAGATGATCACTGCAGGCAACTGGGATGCAAAGCTCTCAGGAGCCTCTGAGAGGCACATTGCAGCTGCTCCAAAAATGTTTTCTGGAATTTTGATGGCAGATTTAAAGATTATGGAAAATGATAGAACTTGTAGAAAATAAAATATCTGTGGTAGTATTAAAAAAAAAAAGAACAATACTATGTTTTGTACTTTTTAGATTTAGTCCATGGCTTCTACCCCGTGAATAATTTTTAACCCATTCACACACAGGGACCGATTATTTTAAGATAGCAGCATCCCACACATAGAAAACAACCTTATGATTACCAAAGGGGAAAAGGGGAGGAGGGACGAATTAGGAGTTTGGGATTAACAGATACACACTGCTATATATAAAATAGATAACCAACAAGGACCTACTGTATAGCACAGGGAACTCTTAATTAATATTTGTATTAACCTATTTTGTAATAACCTATGGGGAAATAACTTCAAAAAGAATATATACATGTGTATGTAAAACTGAATCATTTTGCTGTACACCTGAAACTAACACAACATTGTAAATCAACTACGCTTCAGTTAAGAAAAAAAGATAGCTGTATCCAAGATATTGGGAATCAATCATTAATTGAAATACTCAAAGAAAAGTTCAGAGAAAAACATATAACAGAGCACATCTCACACCAAGGCAGTGAAACAGCTAATGTGAGTGTCCAGCTGTTTGCTGCTTCTGCTTTCCATCACTACCCTGGAGAATGATCTTTTCTAAACACGGTCTGATCTCGCCATCCGTCACTTAACAGTGTGTAGCAGCTCCATGCCACCCACGAGAAGGGACTCAGACACTTTGCCCAGGCTATCAGGGCTCCGGCCCCAGCTCATGATTCTGGCTCCACCTCCTCTCTCCTCTACACACCCACAACTTCACTCATACCACTCCTAATCGCCCAAGCTTAGCTAGTGTTTTAGCCTGAGTTTATACTTGCTGTTCCCTCTCCAAGAAACATCTCTTCCTCTTACCACCAGAATTTGTTACTCTCTGTGCTTATTCTCACTATAGGTCTTCCTCAATTTACAATGGGATTACTTCCTGACATCGCGGTAGGTTGAAAAGGTCACCGTCAAAAATGCATTTCGTACACCTAACTTACCAAACATCATCATAACTTAGACTAGCCCTCCTTCAGCATGCTCAGAACGCTTACGTTAGGCTCCAGCTGGGCAAAATCATCTAACACAAAGTCTACTTTATAATAAAGTATTGAATATCTTATGTAATTTGTTGAATATTGTACTAAAAACGAAAAACAATGAATGCATGAGTACAGAATGGTTGTGAGTGTGTGGGTTATTCACTTTTGTGATCCAGGGCTGACTGGGAGCTGTGGCATGCTGTCACTGCCCAGAATCAGGAGAGAGTCATCCTACCACACATCGCTAGTCCAGGAAAGGATCAAAATTCAAAGTACAGTTTCTATCAAGAGCATCTGTGACACATTTGTATTCCATTAGTGACACATTCGTATTCTATTAGTAGTTAAATAAAAGACTAGTGGCTCCCATGTCACTGCTCAATCCAGCACTGTGTTGGAAAAACTAGAACATAAAGTAAGACAAATCAATAAAAGCACAAGGATTATAAGGGAAGAGACTAAACCAGCATTATTAACAAAATTAATGAGGATTGCAGCAAGTTGGCTGGATACATATCTGATTTATTCAATCAATTATATTTCTATAAAGAGGCATGATTACAAAAGTATCTAATACCATTCACAACAGCAACACAAAATCATATAGGAAATCATAGCAAACCATCATACCATCCTATAGTAAATCTAACTAAAATTGTTGCAATTCTATAGGAACTGATACTTTCACAGTCTTAACTGGGACTACATGTGTGTCCTTGCATGTGTGTGTAACACATTCATGTTGGAATGAGGCAATGATGCTAAGATGTCAAGTCTACCCAATTCAACCTAAAAATTCAATTCTATTTTGATCAAAATCTCCATGGGAATTTCATAGAGCTTGACAACTCATTCTAAAATCTATAGATAGAGAAAAGGGCAAGATCTATGCGGTGGGACTTAACCTCTCAGATTGAGTACTTACTATAAGTTATACTAACAATGAGAGTGTGTTGACAGGCACAGGGAGTAAATAAAGACCAATGGATCAGAACAGAAAATCCGGAACCTGACCCCCGTATATATAGCAACTTGACTTTCGGCATAGGTGGCAATAAAGATTAGCAAGTGTTTTGTTTCAGAAAACGCAGCTGCCCTACCAGATACATTTTACAATATTTTGACACATTAGAAATTCATTTCTAACTATATGAGAAGCCCTGATTGGCAGGTGCCTCTTCTAAAAGCTGTAATTCAAGGACCTATGTGTTCAACTTTGTGATTCCAGCATCTTCCATCTGTCCTCTTCAGTCAACCAGCACAAGCTAGTGAAGAAACAAAGATGGGGTACCACTTGCAGGAGTGTTGTCATGAATCAGGCTTGGATGTGGGCACATCAGAACCATCCATGGCCTATTGGTTAGAACTCAGTCCAACTGAACCATCAAACTTTGAGGGTGCCTGGGGGAAAGAAGTCCATTTGGCTAGAAGGAGGAAGAGAAACCAAGTTTGATAAATAGTATATTAGTCCCTGCCACAAAGTGGAAATAATGGCCTATTCGATGAATGATGCAAGATAATTAGTTTTGCTTTGAGAATAAGAGAAAAGTAGAGTTCTACTTAACACCATTCACAAAAGTGCATTCTGAGTGGGTTAAAGACTTAAGTGTAAAAGCAAAACCTCAGAAGACAATGAAAGACAATATCTTTATAGTCTTAAAGGCCAAGAGTTTGTTTTGTTTTGTTTTTAAAATACAGGACACATAAATCTCAAATCAAAATGTAAAGACATAAAAATATTTTACTAAACTTACTAATGACACCATAAAAAATTGAAAATGTAGGGCAATAAATATAACCAAGAAGACATCAGTATTCAGAACAAGAATACCCGAAGAACAATAAGGAAAATATAAACAATCATAGAGAAAAACTTGGCAAAGATATGAATAAGCAATTCAGCAAAGAGGAAAACTGGGGTGTCGAAGACATCAAAAGATGTACAGCATCACTATAAATCAGAGAGACAAAACACCATGAGAGTGCCATTTTTTAAAACAAATTGATAATACTCAGAATTGGCAAGAATCTATAAGTGGGACCTCTTAGAAACAGCTGGGGGAGTATAAATTGGCACACACACTTTGGAAAATAAATGCCAATGTTTAGTTAGGTTGAAAATATTTATGTTCTATAACCCAGCAATTCCATTTCTAGCTACATACTCTATAGCAACTCTCACCATATGAGGGAAACATGTGCAAGAAATTTCACTGGCTTTATTTTTAACAAAAGAAAATAGAAACAATCTAAATACCTCTCAACAGGAGAGTCTATTAAAATTCTGTTATATTCATACCCTCAAACACCACACAGCAGTTACAATAAATGAAGTGGAGATAGATGTAACGACAGGATAAAAATCTCAAAATTGCTGTGTTTAGGGGACAAAAAAAAGATCTGCTGGATGGTATGTATTATATAATGCAAGCAATCTGAAGTTGAATATGAAGCAAAATAGTATATATTGTGATTATGGTTAAACGGAAAAATGGACAATTTATACGAGAAAGGTAGGGAATAAATGTAATATGGTAACTGGTTGATTTCAGGGAGAGAAGAGGAAGATGTATTTGAGAAAGGAGTGAACAAGAGGCCTTAACTGTGTAGCTCATGATGAATTAAATTCATTAAATAATTTACAAATTGAAAAATAGAGACGACCGCGAATCAATAGATGAATGTACAGGTGGTTGGGGGCAGGGCTGTTTTTTATATTATTTGCCATCCTTTGCTATATACTAAATATACCTTATAATTTTAAAAGATGCAGAGAGAGAGATGATTTTCTCTCTCTCTAGGCATCACCCCTATTCTGTAAAAAGCCTATGAAAAACCCTTCCCCTAATTCTAATTTCCATTTCCTCGCCTCAAATAGTGACTCTTGATCACCCCATATTGGGCATCCCATAACCATGTTAATTCAAGCTCACCTGGGCTTTTGAGAGCAGGTTCTCCAAGGGGTAAAACTTCAACTCTTTTCTGTTACCAAATCAGGTCAAATGGAAGAGTTTTCTAAATTCTTAAGCAATTTAGTACACAAATACACAAATATGCAGCTTAACCTGTGTGGTGATCGCCACAGATGCCTCCATGGTCAGTGGTGGAAAAAATTATTAAAGAAGAGGAGTTTGTGGCACAGTGGTTAAGAATCCGCCTGCCAATGCAGGGGACATGGGTTCGAGCCCTGGTCCGGGAAGATCCTATGTGTCTTGGAGCAACTAAGCGCATGCACCACAACTAGTGAGCCTGCACTCTAGAGCCCGTGAACCACAACTGTTGAGCCCACGTGCCACAACTACTGAAGCTCGCACGACTAGGGCCCGTGCTCCACAAGAAGAGAAGCCACTGCACGGAGAAGCCCGCACACCCCCAACAAAGACTAGCCCCCACTCGCTGCAGCTAGAGAAAGCCACAAGCAGCAATGAAGACCCAACACAGCCAATAAATAAATAAGTTTATTAGAAAAAAAGAAGAGGATCTTGTGATTGTGGGTCCATAATCTATGTCATTTTAAAGCACCCCCATGCAGGTATCCTCGGCCAGTAGCTTACCAGAGGAGAGGAAAATGCAGAAGATTAGCACGACCGTGACATTTTCCATGCCTCCTACGCCTGTGAGCTGCTTTCAGAAATCATTCCTTTGATTGGCTAGGAATGATAAAAATAAATAAATTGTAAAGTCAGGATAAGCAATATATAGGCAGAATATTATTAGTCATACCATTATTATTTATAAATTCTTATCATTCTAACCGTATTTTCATTGCAGAGGCATAATAATGTACAGGTGTACAACATTTTATGACTTTAAGTCAAATGCACACACTCTGGTACACCCAGGACAGCCATGCTTTATCTTGTTGTCAATTAAGTTGGGCTTAACTGTTAGTAGTGACCTGGTTTGGAGACCGCATTTTAAGCAAATTGATTTAAAAACATTAGTCTGAGTCCTGTTTTGACACTCATTGAGAGAGCTTTGCGGTCTCACTTTGTCTCTCTGAACTGGTTTCCTGCTGGCGACACTGAAGGTAAAAATGCACCTTCCCATCCTTCACCCCTGAGTCCATCTGCCACCAGGTCAAGCTAATATGCATCTTTTTTTTAAATTAATTAATTAATTTATTTATTTATTGGCTGCTTTGGGTCTTCATTGCTGCGTGTGGGCTTTCTCTAGTTGTGGCAAGTGGGGGCTACTCTTCATTATGGTGTGCAGGCTCCTTATTGCGGTGACTTCTCTTGTTGCAGAGCACTGGTTCTAGGTGTGTGGGCTTCAGTAGTTGAGGCACATGGGCTCAATAGTGTAGCTCACGAGCTCTAGAGTGCAGGCTCACTAGTTGTGGCGCACGGGCTTCGTCGCTCTGCAGCATGTATTGAACCCACGTCCTCTGCATTGACAGGCGGATTCTTAACCACTGAGCCACCTAGGAAGTCCGCTAATATGCATCTTAATTCTCTCTCTTCTCGACTCTCCACCCCTCATCAAAGTGGCCATCATTTCTTATCCAGACTGACTACACAACTGTGGATCCCAGTGCAAAATGAACACATGGCCCCTCATTCAAAAGTTAAGAATTTCAAGATGGTGTCATGAGATCATTAAACCAAATGCAGGGGCTTCCTAAGAGCGAGGCCCTATGTGTCTGCCACCATCCTAACGCCCACGATCGTGGGTACACAGAACAAAACCGGGCTGCTCCCCTTACTCAGGGCTGTCCCATGAGTTGAAGATGGTGTTCAGTGGCCACCTGAGGTTCCTTTTTCCTGGCCACTCACTCACAGCCCTGCTTTCTCACCTGTGGCCCTGGCAAAATGATCACATTCTGTAGGTCTCTATTTCCTTGTCAGTGAAGGGGGAAATTGATTCCTGCCAGTCAGGATAATGTCAGGGCTCAGTGAGATATGTGTGTAAAGGTGTGGAGGAGATAGCCAGCCTATCCCCTCTGTGATGACTGGCCCTGCCATCCTTGCTTTTCCTCACTAACCTTCCAGTGTGTATGATGTTCTGGGCTCACAGCTGCATCTGGGATCCCATGGTTCACACAGCAGACATGACCCCTATCTTCTGCGGCTTATAGAGCAGAGGACAGACAGTAGCCAACTGAGTCACCTTAGGAAGAGTTCTGGGATTCCTGCTATTGTAAGAAGAAGGAGAGAAACACAGCATCTCTACAAGAGGAACTGACCCAACCTGGAGAACATAAACAGCTTTCTTGGGCCTGTGACAATTGAGCTAAGATCTGAAGACCAAGAGGAGGCTAAGGAGGAAAAATGGGTGGGGTCAATATTCCTGGCAGACAGTTCAGTGTGAGCAAAGGCCCTGAGGCCACATGATGCTTCAGAAAAGGAGCAGCAGTGAGGCTGAGCACACAGTCAGAGAGGAGTCACAGCATTTGCTGATGGCAGAGGAGTGGGAGGCTGGGGTAAGGGTGGCATTGTCATCCTTGGGGTTGGGGAGCCCCTTGAAGACTTTGAAGCAGAGGGTACACTGGCATATCACAAGGGACATGTGGGGACTGGTTGACCTGACCGGAAGCCACTGCCCTATTAGGAGAGAACCATGGTCTGAGAATTGCTTTCTAAGTACTAAGGATTAAAAAAATCAAAATATCTGTTTCCTTTGACTTGATTTGGGTCTAGCTCCCAAGACACTGCAGGGATAAAACATCCCTGGGAGCAGACTTGCACACGTGTGGCTCAGGTGGGAGCTGAGCATCTCTCTCCACGCATCCCCAGGACAGGTCAGGGACGGAGGGCCAGAAGGAGGAACGCAGAAGGAGCATGGCTTCCTGCTTCCATACCAAGCTTCCATGGAGACTGAGGGGTCCTCTGTAGGGCTGGCACACAGATGGATGAGCCCAACTCTCTTGCTCTTTGGTAAGTAGACTCCCCCTAGGAAGCTGATCTTAAATAGACCAGCACAGCATGGGGTGAAGGGCCACCATTGTAAGAACTTCTCTATTGAGGGGGCATCCCAACCTTCTTTGTCCTTTGATCTGTACTGGGAATGACAAGAGAGCACACAGAGGGCATCTAGACAATCAATGCAGGTTCTGAGGGTCTTTCTCCCAGTTTCTAGTTCATAGAATGCCAGGCTTTCCTGGAAGGTGTCTTGATAATTTATTATAAGTAATGGAGTGAAAACCCTCCATCTGTTTTCCCCCAAATAATAGTATATAGAAAATTTTAGTGTATGAACCAGACACCGTGGAGCTGATCTTGTAGAAAGAAGAGCAGGCAACCTAGTTTGTCCATACCTTGTTCCACCCACATCCCAGTAGCTGGGACAGGGTACATCAGCAAAACCTGAAGATGCCAGTGAGGCAACACAAAACCCTTGATCTCATGGAGAGATGAGGGGACACAGGCTGGCCTTCATCATCAAGACCCCAAGCTAAGAAAAGGTGTTTGTGGCATTAAGCCTCAGTCCTGACCTTGCCCTCTTATTTTCATGGGAGACATGATGTGCTCTGTTGGAATGGCCTCCAGACCTGGGGTCTCAGAGCCACACTCAGGATGAAGCCTTCCCCCTGCTTCTGTGTCCCCCTCGGGCAATCCCTCCAGGACCCTGAGCTGTCCCCCGGACCCCATCATTGTAAGGATGGGGGCAGTGAGTCTGGAGCTGGCAGGATTGCACTGAGCACTCATTCTTCACTCAAGGGATTTCCTACAACCTCTTGGGGACCACTCCATTAGGTGCTGCAGGATGGCATTCATTTGCTAGGGCTGCCAGAACCAATCACAGCAATTGGGCCATTTCACACAACAGAAGTGTATGTCCCCACCCTTCTAGAGACTAGAGGTCCAAAATCAGGGTGTTGATAGGGAGTAGCTCATTCTGAAGGCTCTGAGGGAGAACCCCTTCCATGTCTCTCTCCCATCTTCTGATGGCTGCTGGCAAGCCTTGGCTTCCAGACACATCACTCTAATCTCTTTCTCCATCCATCTTCGCATGGTCTTTCCCTCTGTGTGTTTCTGTGTCTGTTTCTTCTTCTTTTTTCTAACAAGGACGTGCCATTGGATTTAGGGCCCCTCTAACCCAGGGCAAATTCATCTAGAGATCTTTATCTTAATTATATCTGCCGAGATCTTCCAAATAAGACACATTCTGAGGTTCTGGGTAGACACAGCTTTTGGGGGTCACAATTCAAGCCAGTACAGGGATCAAAAGAAATTTAAAACACAATCCCTGCTCATGGGAATCACACAGTCCAGAGAGGGGCACACTCGTGAATAGACAATGGCTTTCTCAGCCCACCTCTCTGAGCCTCAGTTTCCTCATTGCAAATGCGGAATCACCTGTGCAAAACTGTGGTCAAGGAGAAGGGATGCAATTTACCGAGCACTCTGGCCTCAATCCACAGCACCAGCTGTGATGATTGTTTATAATTTTCTGGGTGCGGCTGGGACTCTGCCAGGGACCCACAGAGAAGCTTAGTCTGGCCCACAGAGAGAGGGTGACCCTTAACCCAGGGTCTCCATCTGAAACACCTGGGAAGCAGGAGGGACGATGAAGCCCAGATCCCAGTGCCAGAACAACTGAATTGAGACCTTCCAGGGTGCAGCCTGGGTGCTAGGAGTTTTGAATAGCTTTAGGTGAGCCTGAGGCACTGTGCAGGCTGAGAACATTGACTGCCTTTAAAGCACAAGTAAGAGCTACGATCTCAAAGAGGGTGGACATTCCAGGCAGAGGTCCCAGCTTGAGGGAAGATCCAACTGTGAGAATCCTCCTGCTTTCTCGGATGCTGGAAGCTGGCTGGTGCTGCCAGGTGTCCAATGGGAGGGGACAGCTGTCTGGGCCGGAGAAGAGCAGGGGGCCCCAGTGCAGGGGAGGGGGGACTGGGCGGTGGGTGCCTAACCAGCGGGGTGTCTGACGGACAGTTAGTGGCTAATTAAGAGACAGCATATCTGACACAGCCAAGCAGCAGATGGGTCGAAGACAGAGACCTAAATGTTGTTTACAGGCAAAGAAGGAGCAGCTCAGCAGCCCCATTTGGCCGCTTTGATCCCTAATCCCAGCCTCAGGTGGGTGCCCCCTGAGCCAGACAGCAGTAATCAGGGTGACAGAAGTAATACAATGAACACAAGCAGATCAGGGTCAGGAAGACAGAGAGAGCAAGAGAGGAGAGAAAAAAAAAAAGAGTCTCCACGGGATAAAATTACCAGCCAAGACAGAAGGCTCAGAGGCTGTGGGACGGGCTCCCCCGCCCAGGAGTCTGCCCTGGTCACTCCCAGTCTCCACCGGGGCTGGGTCAGCAGATGCTCCCAGTCTGTGATGGGAGCCTGGGAGAGGGTCCCCCCCACTCCCAACAGTGCGATGAAGGGGAGGGTCTCAGAGACACGGGCTTTGGGAATGCAAAGGAAGAATCTGGAATCAATGGACAGGGCAAGGGAAAGAGACCCCTGGCCGCCTTTGGTCACTGAGAACTCCATCCCTTCTTTCCCGTGGTGTGCCAAACGAAAACTAAACAAGACACAGCCAAAGGTGGGCATTGGTATTTAAAGTTTAATGAGCGCTTAAAAAAATGTATCTCAGCAATATTGAAATGAATAAATTCTTAAAAAAAAAAGAAAGAAAAAGGAAAGGAAAAGAAAAAAAAAGATGATGGCTCTGCGATGTATGCTGCCACTCATGCTTGGATACCGATCACTTATCTGGATAATTAAGCAGTATCAGCAAGCAACCAGATCCCTGAAACGTGATATTAATCCGTCCCTCTTAATAGTAACACAGAGCTGCGGCAGTAGAACTCAGGCGAGACCTGCTAATCCCCCTTTCCCCACGTTCCGGCATCAGCACACAGCATTGCTTTCCCAGAGAGGTTCGAGGCATGCTATCAGCAGCTTAAACCTCATTTCGGCTTGGAATCAAAGTATATTAGGGAAGTCTGAAAGAGTCAAGATGACTGCAGATTTCGTAGTGAAGGAATAATTCCTAACTTCTTTGCCAGCAGGCGAGGGGCGAGGTCACTGGTTTTCACGGTTGTCTCTCTCTGAGGTTCGTGTTCAAACCAAAGGCAGCCAGCAACTGCCTCTCTCCAAAGTCAGGGCATCTGGGATTTTGCAGTCTGGGTGCCCTCCTGGGTGCGGCCCCACCCCCAGCCCCCACTTCTGGCCACCAGACCCACTGACATGCTCTGTGTGCCCAAGGCTGGGGGTGAATCTCCACTGGTGTCCCTGTCAAGCCTGGGCTCTGTGTCTGCCCACTTGCTGCCTTGTTTCTGTCTCTTGGCTTTACTCTGCATTGCATCTCTCTCCTTCCTCTTTGGATGACACCTTCACTTCTGGTCCCTTGGCTCCTAACTCTGGGGTCCTCCTGTAGGATTCTGGCATGGATCTTTTTTTTTTTAACCTTTTATTTCATACTGGAGTATAGTTGATGAACAATGTTGTGCTAGCCTCAGGGATACAGCAAAGTGATTCAGCCACACACATGCATCCATTCTTTCTCAAACTCCCCTCCCATCTAGGCTGCCACATAACATTGAGCAGTTCCCTGTGCTATGATATGGCTCTAGGGAGTTTGAAAACACACAGGCACACTCAGGTTGATTCAATCAATAAAAGTCTCTTCTTATAGCACACAGGGATTTGAGGAAAAGAGAAAACAGAAGGAACCCATGGACAGGCAGATTGGCGAGTCTTTAGGGCGTTTTGGGCAGCTCCCGCTCAACAGCAGCTTCCCGGTAGCACTGGTTACTAGACATCCTGGGGCGTTATTGCTCCTTTCACTTAAGGCTCCACCATCCTGTGACCTTGGTCACCCTCTGTTGCTATCTCTGTTGCTCCAATCTCCACCAAGTGCTTTTCTCTGGAAATATACATCAAAAGGGGCTACTATTGGTCAAGTCAGATGCTACTCGAGGTGGGGGACACTCTGTCTGCAGGAATCTCAGGGGGTCATCTTACAGCTGACCATCCCATGGGTGGCAGCCTCTAGGACAGATTCACTTCCATGGGCCACTCATTTTGGCCATGGGGACTGAGGCCACAGTGGACAGGGCATGGAAGCTCAAACCTGAAGAACGACTCAGAAGAAGGCTGTGAGACTCAGAGCATCTGAACTCACTTCCAAGTGCATTTGGAATCCGTCTCCAGCTCCCATTGCTTCAAATTATTGCAGGGGCTACACTAGTAATAGGGACTGCTTTCTGGGAAGTGTCCTTTTGTGCAGGCTGGTGGCCCAGGTGACCTCTTATAGAGAGGGCAGTGCCAACAGAGCAAAGATGGATGAGACCAGTGCAAACCAGATGTGAAATCCAGTCCATGTGGAAAGTCCCTGTACAAGAGCTTCCAGGAGGCTAGGGAGTCACAAGAGAGTCTAGAGGTGGGTTATAAGCTCTTTATACCCAGGAGGACATGGTTGGGACATGAGGGATGATGCCAGAGACAGAATTCCAGGACCAGCTCCAGCAGCAGAGGGCAGAGGGGACCATGGAGTTGGTTTGGGCATAAAGTGTGAATGTTGCCGAGCTTTCTCTGGTATCGGTGCTGGTCGTGGATGTGATAAGGGGTCAACTCATCTAAAGGCTCACTCAACCTGGCTCCATCAGAAGAGAGTGATGAGTGAGGAGTTTCTGTTGGGCTGAAGCTTCATGGCAAGGGGATCAGGGACAAATGATAAGGAAATTCAGTGGCTGCAAGTAGAGAGGCCACATCTGTTCAGTAGATGTGTTTACAGGGCAGCCATAAATGGGCCTGGGAGGGAGCCCCTGACATTCAGGTGTCCCACAGATGGGTGACCCCCCATGCTGGGTGCTCTGTGTCCCTCACCTCTCCTCCACAGACCATTTCTCTCTATGTTCCTCAGGACTTTTAAAAATGATCCTCCCCCAAAAATGCAGTTTTGAAAAATGAGCTGAAATTCACGTAACATCAAGGTGACCATTTCAAAGGGAAGGAGGTAGCGGCATGATGGTTGCAGGGTCTTGTGAATAGCATCCTGCTGGTTGGCCTGCCATCCACTCCCAGAATCTGGAGCTGCTCCTTACCCCTTACCTGCCCCTCTTCTTAACTTTGGAAGCATCACTTTCCCCAAGGGACCTTTCTTGACACCATGCCTGGCACCCCGAAGGGGGCAAGCACTGTCACTTATTTGGGGGATTTCCAGTACCTCACGTAAGTGTTCAGTAAGCCCACAGGGGACAGCTGGATGGCAGAAAGACAGTATGTTCTCTCCATAAGTGGCAGAACTAGACCACTCCCTTGTACCGAGGTGTGGTCGCTCCCTGAAAATGCCTGCATAGCTCAATTACTTGGGACTTCTTCAGGTCTCTGCAGCGGTATAGGTCTGCTCTCCATGTAGCAGATGGTACAAGCGGACGAACCAGGGGGTGTTGGATCCCCGGTCCAGAAGCAGTGTCCATGAGCTGGTCTCAGAGAGGGAGGAGGGGAGTGGGCATCTTGGGGAACAACTGAAGGGTGACCCAGGCTCGAAGAAAAAGGAAAGCCAAGGTGAGAGGCAGGGATGGACACGTGCACGTTTTTTGCCCACGAGAGACTTTGCAGGGGAATTTCCATCCCTTATCCTAATTGTGCTCCTGACAATCTGGCATTGGAAAGGCCAACCAAAGAAATGGAGCCACATCCTTCAACCAGGTGACACTATGATCCTTGGGTCCTCCAGGGGTTTGGAGGCACACAAAGAAACTGGCTTGTGCAGGGAGCACAGAGATGCCTTAGAGTCACAGCCATCCAGACTGGCAGGGTCCTCAGGCAGAGGATTTAACCTGAGCTCCAAGGACCCAAGGTGGCTTCTGGAAGTTTGATAAGCCTGCTGGAACTGTGTACAATATCACCTGCATGATCCCAGCTGGTTTAGGAATCACTCTCTCTGTTTTCCTTCTCAAACTCTTAACGAGGGCTTGAAATCCCTCACAGGAAAAGAAAGGTCCTTCACTTGTCTATTTTTTACCATCATCTTGGCAAAGATAAGTAAGTGAAAAAAAAATGAAGGAAGGGAGGGAAGGAGGGAAGGAAGAAAGGAAGGAAGGAAAGAAGCTAAAAAAAGAGAGAAAAATGTGTAGCCATGTCTGGGTTTTTATGCAAGGAAAATATGAAATCTAAAACAAGATGGTCATTTGGAGCCAGTGCACGGTGGATCTCGAATGTCTAGATTACAAACAAATTTCAGCTTTGATCTGAGACTTCCCAATGTTTTTACTGTGAGTAAATCTCCCAAGCAGACATGTAGGACATGGGATCTGAAAACATTCAAATATATATATCGATACACACCAAGAAATGTAAATAAATTGCTGGGCTTGATGGTTTAGAATGATGCCTATTCTGTAGAGATTTTGAATGGCAGCCAGAATGAGCTTTGTGATGCACCTGTTGAACCATGTCCTACCCACCTGAAGCGCTGGATACCTCGTCGTTGCTCTTTGGGAAAGACTGGCATCTTTGAGGGGACCTCGGAGTGTTTTCCTTCTCATACACATCCCGTCTCCCCCATGAGCCTCTCAGCTTTCATCCAGCCTATCGGCAATGTCTGTTCCTCCCCAACTCAAACCGTCTCCGTCTCTGCCTGAACTCCCTTCTTCGTACCCAGTATATCCTCCTTGTCTCCCAGCTCCCAGTTCAGATCTTTCTTCCCCAGGATGCCTTCCACGGCCCCTCTTCACCAGGACCAGGTCACAATGGTATCATTCTGGGAACTCACTGGGTTGTTCCTTTAAGGGACATGAGTAGATGAGAATAATAATACTGACCCTGAATGATTTGGGGTTTAGAGATAAAGGATGAGAAATGCTTGGGGCCATTCCAGAAAGCGAAACACATCAGTCAGCCTGGGGCAACCCCACAGGCCTGTTCTTCAGTGGGTTCCTATAGAACTCCTGGACCTTTTGTCCTTACTTCCCACTCCACCCTCACGAGGGACCATCAGCCGCTTCCACCAGGAGGCAGGTTTGGGAGGCCGGTTTCCTTAGTATAACTGATCCAAGCAGCCTCGGAATTGGGGCCCCGACTCCATCCTTTTATTTATAAAATAAAGATGATAAGCTCAATTCTTAGTGACAGAGAGAAGGGTGACAGAGGGAGGGGGCGCACATGTATCGACAACCAAGAACATTGCTACCTTTACCTTTTCACTTTTTATTTGTACAAAAACGGTAAAATGTTTTTACAGGCTGAGCCAATGGTGCTACGGAAACTGAATTAGAGCATCCTTAATTAATATGTCAGAATATAAGAAATGATGAAAATATGTATAATTAAATTCTTGCACTAAAACAGGATTCGAAAATGCGACGGAAATAGCAGCGCGGCACTCTTTTTTTCCTCCCTTTCTTCCCCTCCCTCCCCGACCCCCTCCTTCCCCCTTTCCTCCGGGAAAAAAAATAATAATAAAAAAGATGTGTTGAGGCTGTGGCAGCTGCCACCTGCGTCGACCTCGAAGACGATTGGGTTGCTGGCACTGACAGCCTGGTCACCCCCAAAATTAGACACAAATTGTCGAGATTAAAAATTCTACCCCAGTCAGGTGCCACTTGCCTTATTTTCATACGAAGATGCCGCAGGCTGTGTGCATGACAGCTGGACAGGGTGGTTCTCACACAGCGATAAGGCTGCTAGAGACAGGTGCTGAGAAAAGCCAACATCGGGAATAAGTACACGATTATTCTACACGGGGGCAAGACTGAGAGTTGTTTTTTTCTTTATTTACTTTGGATCCCAGCATGGCACAGAGGTGTCCCCAGGCAAGACCCTGCCAGCTGACAAAGCGATGAACCTGGATTTGACCAAAACGCACACGTGGGGCCCCATCCACCCAACCTGAAGGGCTGCTGATTCCCTTGGCCCCGATCCCACTGTGTCCAGAAAGTCTTG
The DNA here is from genome assembly GCF_030028045.1 of Hippopotamus amphibius kiboko. Taxonomy (NCBI): domain Eukaryota; kingdom Metazoa; phylum Chordata; class Mammalia; order Artiodactyla; family Hippopotamidae; genus Hippopotamus; species Hippopotamus amphibius. Next base: position 180,906,985 of record NC_080189.1, read on the forward strand.
AGGACAGAGCTGCCTGTTTGTCCTCAAGAGAGAGAAGCTTGGGACTTCTGCAAACCAACAAGGGACTCAGACACTGGGATGCTGGCGTCTTATCCTTTGGGGCAAGAAAGGGAAAAATCCTTTTCTGATCCCTGGAGATGGAGTGTAATGAGGCTGATTTTTTGAGTTTATCTGAGGCAGAAGCTGGGCCATTTGGGAGGTTTTTTTTTTGAGGTTTTTTGCCTGTTTTACCCCCATGAATGGCGATTCCCCAACACTGCCCTCCAAGGAGGCAAAGGGAGGCCTTTCTCAAAGAGGTGGCACTTCTGGTTGGGGACAAGATGCCCCTTTGAGGGGAAATGAGGTATGTTATTCATAAGCACCAGGTGAACAAGACCAGTGTCTTTGTGAACCAAGATCTACTCAGTAAACATGGAACCAGGATGTTCTGGGGCATCTGGTCAGTTGCAGGCTTTGGAGATGGACCAAGAGGCAAACCTTGGTTTTGCCACCCACTCTGTGTGACCCTAGGCAAGTCACTGTTCTTAGGACTCAATTCTCTTATCTGTAGAATGAAGATGATGTTACCTGCCTCTGAGACTTGTCGTGGAAATTAAATAAAATGATGGATATAAAGACCTGTAGTAGATGTGGAGACGGGCTACCCAGATGCCTTTGCCAAGAAGGGGTCAGATCCCAGCTCCCAGCTCTCAGACCCACAAGCCTTTCCAGAGACAGCCCACAGCTGGAGACTGAGATTGGTGGGGTCGGGGGGTGGGAACCTGGGCCTTGCCATCTGCCAGCTGGGGGCAGCCTGGTCCCGGAAGAGCAATGTTTCTACCAGAATGGGGCTGGCCGTGGCTTTGCTGGGCCCCCATCATGGTACAACTCCTGTATCTGCTCACCTGTCTCCTCTCCCTTCCTGCCCAGGTATTGATCCTTCTATTAGCATCTTGCTTTCAATCTCTATGTCAGCATCTGTTTCTTGAAAACTCAACCTGGACAAGATCTTCACTCCACTCCTAGCTTGGAGTGGAGGTACCAGATGAGGGCTTAAAAAGTGCCCTCGCAGGTCTCCTGGAGAAGCCACACAAGAGGGGGTTAAATCAGAGAAAACTGATGCCTTATCAATGGTCCTTTGCCGTTCCCTCCCTGAAGAAACACCAGATCCCCTGGGAAGGGACCTGGACTGCTGGGAGCCTATGTGGGGGTGGGGGAGGCAGAGAATGAAAGAGAAAGAGAGTTAGAAATTGTCTGCTAAGCAGTCAGATTCAGGGATGAGAGAATTCTAGTCCCTGGAGCAGTGTTCTCAGTGGAGTGATGACTTTCTCTCCTCACAGTCCAGGGCCAACTACCCTGTGGTCCACTCACTGAGGAATATTCTGATTGTCAGTCTCAATTCTTTTGCTAGTAGGAAGAAAAGGCACAAAAATAAACCTACTCTGAGCACTGGGAGTAAATATTCTTAATTCTGACTCAATACATTGACTGGCGTGGGTATGCCCGCCCAGCCATGTGCAGATGCAGTCCTCTGAGCTATGCTCTTAATCTTTTTGAGCCTCAGTTTCCAGACTTCTCTTAAGGAACAAATGAGTGAAACAAATATGGAAAATGCCCAGCACGTTCCAGGCACTGAGTGGAAGGACAGGACAAGGCCATTCCCCTCTGCCCTACAAACAACCTGGCCTGAGCAAAGAGACCTCTAAGTTATTTGAAGGGAGGCTGCCAGTTTTCTTCTGCCTGCTGTGCAGCTTTGGATCATCCAATTGACCTCTCTGAATCTGAGACACCTTATCTCTAAAATTTGTGTGAGATGGTCTATGAGTCCAAGATGCTTCTTCCATCTCTGAGCATCTTTACCAACTGCCTGTGCCATTCATTCACTGGGGACTTGGTGCTTCCAGTTCCCTGCATGCCCTGGGACACCAGCACAGAGTAGGCATTCAAAAAACACTTGAGGATGTACAATTGATGGCGGCGAAGTAGAGAGATGTGGAGTGCATCCCTCTCCACAGATGCATTGGGAATGCACGGAAGGACACAGTCATTCCCACAGAGAACCAGCTGAACACCAGCAGACGGCCTCGGACACCGGAAAGGGCTGCGGAGAACCTGACATAGCCGGTAGGGAGGCATCTACGAGGGCTCAAAGAGGGTGAAGCGGCGGAGCTGTGGCAGACGGGAGGGAGTGAGAAACATACGGAGGGTCCGCAGCGCAGCTCAGCGTTCCCGGACCGAGACATCGATCCGCAGCTGAACGGAGGGTCCAGGAGCGGGAGCGTGGGAACCGGAGAGCTGGTTCAGGGGGAGAAACATTGTTGCCGGTAGGGTGACGGACCGAGAGGACAGGAGGGAGGAGGTCCGCGGAGAGGAGTGCCGATCCCTGAGAGCTGCCCGGCCATGATGGCGGCTGGAGGCTGCAGGCTCCCGGGCGGGGGGGAGGAGCCGCGCGCATAGCCTCTCCCTCTCTTTCCGTGCCTCTGCAACAGGCAGCGGAGAGACGCCCTGCGGGGCCACATAAGGCGCTCAGGGATAACAAGCACCCTCAGGCGCTCGGGCGGGGCTAGATTAAAACTCCTTGCAACGCCAGCAGCAGGGAGGCTGCCGAGAGAAAAAAAAAAAAAAAAAAACCAGCATCAAAAAGAAAAAACCCCGAGAGAGGCCCAACTCTAAGACTTTCTGTGTACGCCTGAGCCACCAGCGCCCTCTGCAACAGGCACCTCCAAGCCTGACTGAAGCAACAGTGCGCCACTGCTCACTCCCTCCCAGGAGAAGGAGCCACTATTGCACCCTCTCCCTCCCCACACACCGAGGCTTACAGACGAACAATAAAGGAACCTCTGCTGGTCACAGAATAACGCAAAAAAAAAAAAAACCCAAGGCAAGGAAAAGGACACTTACAGCCGAGACGCTAAGGAAACAGAAATAGTAGTATCAATACCTATTGAACTGGTCCATTCGGGGATCAGTTCTGGATTTTTTTTTTTTTCTTTCTCTTTTTTTTTTTTTTTTTTGATTTATTAAATACAATCTTAGCCCTAAGGGATCTACAAGTTTTACAACATAATTTTATAAGGATATTTTTTACTCTTTTTTTTTTTTTTTTTTTTTTGCCTTTTAAAATACTTCTATATCTAGCTAAGTTTTTGGTAGTACGGACAAAATATCTTTCATACTTTCCTTTCATCCCTTTCTTTTATACACTTCTATTCCTTTCTTTTTCTTTGCATATTTCCAACCACATTACGCTCTTCTGTTCCCCTTTCTTCCAGCCATTTTAAGTGTATTTTATCTTAACATACTTATAAGCAACACTATCGGTCTGCTCAGACTCCTTGCTCTATTCTCCAGATGATGCACTGCCTTGGTATTAATATTAGGCTTTTGTCTTTATCTTAGTTCTTAGTACAGTTGTCTAATTACATTCTGAGAATCTCCATTCTCTCTGGTGGTACTCCAGCTCATTTCTATATTTGATCCTAGCTTACAAAATCTCCCTGGATTGATGTTTGTATGTGTAGGGTGTTATTTGTTGTTTGTTTGCTTTTGCTTTTGTCTCTGATTTGTTCTGTTTCAGTTGTCAATTTCTGCTGGGTTTCTCTCTGAATATCTGATAGCACACTGGGGTTCTGTCAGGTCTTTCTAGAGCCTTATGTCCTAACGGATTCAATAATTGTGTGTCTTATACATGCATGTGTTTCCTAGACTGAATATTCGTCTAATCCAATACTTGGACATTAGTCTGAGGCTTGGACAGTCTTCTATAAACACCTCTATCACCAGGACAAGCAACCCCAAAAGCTTGGACAACCATGAGGAAACAAAGAAACACCATGCAGGCAAAGGAGCAGGAAAAAAACCCACAAGACCAAATAAATGAGGAGGAAATAGGAAAAATGCCTGAAAAAGAATTTAGAGTAATGATAGTAAAAATGATACAAAATCTCGATAACAAATTAGAGAAAGTACAAGAAACAGTTCATAAGAACTCAGAAAAACAAACAGCAATGGATAACAAAATAACTGAAATTAAAAATACTCTAGATGCTCTAACCAGCAGAATGACTGAGGCAGAAGAACGAATAAGTGAGTTGGAAGATAGAATGGAAGAAATAAACGCCACAGAGCAGGAAAAAGATAAAAAAATAAAAAGACTAGAAGACAGCCTCAGAGACCTCAGTGATAACCTTAAACGTACCAACATTCGAATTATAGGCATCCCAGAAGAAGAAGAAAACAAGAAAGGGTCTGTGAAAATATTTGAAGAGGTTCTAGTGGAAAACTTCCCCAACATGGGAAAGGAAATAATGAACCAAGTCCAAGAAGCACAGAGAGTCCCATACAGAATAAACCCAAGGAGAAATACACCAAGACACATATTAATCAAACTAACGACAATTCAACACAAAGAAAAAATATTAAAAGCAGCAAGAGAAAAGCAACAAACAACATATAAGGGAAAACCCATCAGGATAACAGCTGACCTTTCTACAGAAACTCTGCAGGCCAGAAGGGAATGGCAGGATATACTGAAAGTCCTGAAAGAGAGAAACCTACAGCCAAGAATACTTTACCCAGCAAGAATCTCATTCAGATTTGAGGGAGAAATCAAAAGCTTTCCAGACAAGCAAAAGTTAAGAGAATTCAGCACCACCAAACCAGCCTTACAACAAGTGCTAAAGGAACTTCTCTAAGGAGGAAACACAAGAAAAGGAAAACACCTACAAATACAAACCCAAAACAATTAAGAAAATGGTAATCGGAACACACATGTCAATAATCACTTTAAATGTAAATGGATTAAATGCTCCAACCAAAAGACACAGACTGGCTGAATGGATACAAAAACAAGACCCTTCTATATGCTGCCTACAAGAAACCCACTTCAGACCAAGGGATACATATAGACTGAAAGTGAAGGGATGGAAAAAGATATTCCATGCAAATGGAAGTCAAAAGAAAGCTGGAGTAGCAATACTCATATCAGACAAATTAGACTTGAAAGTAAAGACTATTAAAAGAGACAAGGAAGGGCACTACATAATGATCAAGGGATCCATCCAAGAAGAACATATCACAATGGTAAATATCTATGCCCCCAATATAGGAGCACCTCAATACATAAGGCAAATGCTAACAGCTATAAAAGGGGACATCGACAGTAACACAATTATAGTGGGAGACTTGAACACCCCACTTACATCAATGGACAGATCATCCAAACAGAAAATAAATAAAGACACACAAGCTTTAAATGACACATTAGACCATCTCGACTTAATTGATATTTATAGGACATTCCATCCAAAAACGACAGACTACACTTTCTTCTCAAGTGCACACGGAACATTTTCCAGGATAGATCACATCTTGGGTCACAAATCAAACCTCAGCAAATTCAAGAAAATTGAAATCATATCAAGCATCTTCTCAGACCACAACGCCATGAGACTAGATATCAATTACAGGAAAAAAACTGCAAAAAATACAAACACATGGAGGCTAAACAATTCACTCTTAAACAACCAAGGAATCACTACAGAAATCAAAGAGGAAATCAAAAAGTATCTAGAAACAAATGACAACGAAAACACAACAACCCAAAACCTATGGGACGCAGCAAAAGCAGTTCTAAGAGGGAAGTTTATAGCAATACAGTCCTACCTTAAGAAACAAGAAAATGATCGAATAAACAACCTAACCTTACACCTCAAACAACTAGAGAAAGAAGAACAAAGAAACCCCAAAGTGAGCAGAAGGAAAGAAATCGTAAAGATCAGAGCAGAAATAAATGAAAAAGAAAGGAAAGAAACCATAAGAAAAATAAATAAAACTAAAAGCTGGTTCTTTGAGAAGATTAACAAAATTGATAAACCATTAGCCAGACTCATCAAGAAAAAAAGGGAGAAGATGCAAATCAACAGAATTAGAAATGAAAAAGGAGAAGTCACAACGGACACCTCAGAAATACAAAACATCATGAGAGACTACTACAAGCAACTATATGCCAATCAATTGGATAACCTGGAAGAAATGGATACATTCTTAGAAAAATACAATCTTCCAAGACTGAACCAGGAAGAAATAGAAACCATGAACAGACCAATCACAAGTACAGAAATTGAGGCAGTGATTAAAAATCTCCCAACACACAAAAGCCCAGGACCAGATGGATTCACAGGCGAATTCTATCAAACATTTCGAGAAGAGTTAACACCTATCCTTCTCAAACTCTTCCAAAATATTGCAGAAGGTGGAGCACTCCCAAACTCATTCTATGAGGCTACCATCACCCTGATACCAAAACCAGGCAAAGATGTCACAAAAAAAGAAAACTACAGACCAATATCACTGATGAATATAGATGCAAAAATCCTCAACAAAATACTAGCGAACAGACTGCAACCGCACATTAAAAAAATCATACACCACGATCAAGTGGGGTTTATCCCTGGGATGCAAGGATTCTTCAATATACGCAAATCAATCAACGTGATACATCATATCAACAAATTGAAGGATAAAAACCATATGATCATTTCAATAGATGCAGAAAAAGCTTTTGACAAAGTTCAACATCCATTTATGATAAAAGCTCTCCAGAAAATGGGCATAGAAGGAAATTACCTCAACATCATAAAAGCCATATATGACAAACCAAAAGCCAACATTGTTCTCAATGGAGAAAAACTGGAAGAATTCCCTCTAAGAACAGGAACAAGACAAGGGTGTCCACTCTCACCACTGTTATTCAACATAGTTTTGGAAGTGTTAGCCACAGCAATCAGAGAAGAAAAAGAAATTAAAGGAATCCAAATTGGAAAAGAAGAAGTAAAATTATCACTCTTTGCAGATGACATGATATTATATATAGAAAACCCTAAAGACTCTACCAGAAAACTGCTAGCACTCATTGATGAGTTTAGTAAAGTAGCAGGATACAAAATTAATGCACAGAAATCTCTTGCATTCCTATACACTAACAACGGAGGAGCAGAAAGAGAAATTAAGGAAACTCTCCCATTCACCATTGCAACCAAAAGAATAAAATACCTAGGAATAAACCTGCCTAAGGAGGCAAAAGATCTGTATGCAGAAAACTTTAAGACATTGATGAAAGAAATCAAAGATGACATAAACAGATGGAGGGATATACCATGTTCCTGGATTGGAAGAATCAACATCGTGAAAATGACTGTACTACCCAAAGCAATTTACAGATTTAATGCAATCCCGATCAGACTACCAATGGCATTTTTCACAGAACTAGAGCAAGAAATCTTACGATTTGTATGGAAACGCAAAAGACCCCGAATAGCCAAAGCAATCTTGAGAAGGAAAAATGGAGTTGGTGGAATCAGGCTTCCTGACTTCAAACTATACTACAAGGCCATAGTGATCAAGACAGTATGGTACTGGCACAAAAATAGAAAGGAAGATCAATGGAACAGAATAGAGAACTCAGAAGTAAGCCCAAACACATATGGGCACCTTATCTTTGACAAAGGAGGCACGAGTATACAATGGAAAAAAGACAGCCTCTTCAATAAGTGGTGCTGGGAAAATTGGACAGCAACATGTAAAAGAATGAAATTAGAACACTTCCTAACACCATACACAAAAATAAACTCCAAATGGATTAAAGACCTACATATAAGGCCAGACACTATCAAACTCCTAGAGGAAAACATAGGCAGAACACTCTTTGACATACATCAAAGCAACATCCTTTTTGACCCACCTCCTAGAATCATGGAAATAAAATCAAGAATAAACAAATGGGACCTCATGAAACTTAAAAGCTTTTGCACAGCAAAAGAAACCATAAACAAGACTAAAAGGCAACCCTCAGAATGGGAAAAAATAATTGCCTATGAAACAACGGACAAAGGATTAACCTCCAAAATATACAAGCAGCTCATGCAGCTTCATACCAAAAAAGCAAATAACCCAATCCACAAATGGGCAGAAGACCTAAATAGACATTTCTCCAAAGAAGACATACAGATGGCCAACAAACACATGAAAAGATGCTCAACATCACTCATCATCAGAGAAATGCAAGTCAAAGCCACAATGAGGTATCACCTCACACCAATCAGAATGGCCATCATCACAAAGTCTGGAAACAACAAATGTTGGAGAGGGTGTGGAGAAAAGGGAACTCTCCTGCACTGTTGGTGGGACTGTAAGTTGGTACAGCCACTATGGAAAACAATTTGGAGGTTCCTTAAAAAATTACAAATAGAACTACCATATGATCCAGTAATCCCACTCCTGGGCATATACCCAAAGAAAACCATAATCCCAAAAGAAACTTGTACCATAATGTTTATTGCAGCACTCTTTACAATAGCCAGGACATGGAAGCAACCTAAGTGCCCATCAACAAATGAATGGATACAGAAGATGTGGCATATATATACAATGGAATATTACTCAGCTATAAAAAGGGATGAGATGGAGCTATATGTAATGAGGTGGATAGAACTACAATCTGTCATACAGAGTGAAGTAAGTCAGAAAGAGAAAGACAAATATTGTATGCTAACTCACATATACGGAATCTAAAAATGGTACTGATGAACTCAGTGACAAGAACAGGGAAGCAGATACAGGGAATGGACTGGAGAACTCGAGGTATGGGAGGGGGCGGGGGGTGAAGGGGAAACTGAGAAGAAGCGGGAGAGTAGTACAGACATATATATACTACCAACTGTAAAATAGTCAGTGGGAAGTTGTTGTATAACAAAGGGAGTCCAACTCGAGGATGGAAGATGCCTTAGAGGACTGGGGCAGGGAGGGTGGGGGGGACTCGAGGGGGGGCGTCAAGGAAGGGAGGGAATATGGGGATATGTGTATAAAAACAGTTGATTGAACCTGGTGTACCCCCCAAAAAAAAAATAAAATAAAATAATAATAAAAAAAAAAAAAAAAAAAAAAAAAACACTTGAGCACATTCAACAGTGTGTGGGGCACCTCTTTCCAGCACTGGAAGAGCGTTTTTTTTTTTTTTTTTTTTTTTTTTTCCTGAGTACCTGTGGACTTCTTTGAATGAGAACGACAAATGAATGGATATGTTTGTTTAAAGAGAAAGTGGCATGCCCCATTTATTTCAATTCAACACAAATCAACTCAGCCAACACAGCTTGAGTGCATCTCATGCTATGTTCCAGAAATGGTGTGTCCTCTAACCTCACTTGAAGTGTCCTCAGCCTGGTCATGTCAAGAGTGCTTTCTGCAGAAACCAGTGCTCCCCCCACCCCAGAACTCTCTGCCTTGATCGGCCCTAAGCCACTGCCTCACTCTCTTTCTTCTCTGGCCGTTCAGTCTTCACCACCTTCCCATAACCTTTTACCTGTTTCCCCTCGCTGCTCACCTGCAAAGCAGGCACCATCCTCCATTCATTTTCCAAGGAAAGGCTAACTAAAGGCCAACACTATCGGCTGACCACTTCTATAGAAATACTAGGGAGGTGCCAAGAGGATTGCAACCTGGGGAAGGACCACTCAAAGTTGGTTATCACACAGTGCATCAGGCACCCCGTCATAGAGTAAATTCACCATCCCCAGTGTGTATAGTTGCCTCTGGGATGCCTCTCCTAGCCCCTGCCACCTCCATGGGACTGATGCCCACTCCATGCTCCTATCAGGGACCTCCTCCTCTCTCAACGTGTTTCCCTCTTCACGGTCCAGGGAGCTCCTGAAAACTATCCCTAATCAGTTCTATACTCTCAGAGAAAGTACAGTATCAATTCACTTCATATGTGGACAAAGAATGTCACTTACCATGTCAGTAAACAAAGGATATTGCAGCCCTCAAGCCAGCAACGACTACAGCCGCCCCTGACTGTACACCTTGAGGGGATTCAGGATGATAAAAAAACAGCATACTAGCCCTAGATGGTTAAGGTGTATATCAATGGGATGATTTCAATGAGCCTAGACTCTTTCATCTGCCCATACACAGAAAAGTGCTAAATTCATTACCTTGAGATGTCTGTAATTTCTTTAATTAGCAGTAATCATTTAATGTTCCAATTACGTGGTTTTTGTTGCAAAAAGCCCTGTATATCCTGGCTCCTCCCTTATCTCTTCAGAACAATCCCAGAGAGCTATCTGAGAGGCTGACTCCTAGGCCTAAGTCCTCCATTGTCCCACCAAATAAAACATAATTCTCAACTTTTAGGTTGTGCATTTTTTTCAGTCGAGAATACTTATATGCTTATATGTGTTAGAATAGGAGGATAGAAGGAAGGAAGGAAGGAAGGAAGGAAGGAAGATAGGTAATGATTTTACTATATAGAGAATTTTATCTCCTTATTGTCTCAAATCAATCCTTTAAAACTAGGCTTTTAGCCTTTATAACCAACAAAACTATTAAAGTAATTTCTCAAACATATTTTGCATCCATGTCAGAAAACAACTGAAGGTTGATTTTCCTTACTCCTACCTGCCCCTCCCCCCCCAACCCCACACACACATTTGGGATACAGACAGGTCTACAGGTATCTTTCAAAATAGCCTTTTATTTACTCTCCCAACTCACACATATGCACACAGATATGGATAGAAGCTCACCAAGAACTTGCAGTATATTCCAGTCTCTTCCAAGACCTCCACATGTAACACCTCGTTGAAACACACAGCAACATAAGGGAGATTCTATTACCCCAGTTTGACAGATGAGGAGACTCCCGTAAAAGAGTTAAGTGATTTACCCAAGCTGGTAGGTAGCTGACTGGGACCTGAGTCCAGGCAGACTGGCTCTAGAGTCTCTGCCTGAGAACTAGTCCTCACATTACATGCGTGCAAAAAGACACAGTCCTGGCATTTGCTCTTGGACGTCCCCAATGCCAAAGAAAAAGTCCTTTCTAAGCCTACATCACACAGACCCCGCTGACATCATTGACATTTGATGGAAGCATACCAGGCAGTCCATGTGCTCATGACTTTGAAGGGCTGCCCAGGATTTATCAAGAGTACACCCTCCATTTCTCTTCCCCTGATTCCCACCCATAAAGAACTGGGAGAATCATTGTCCCATCATTTCTCCAGGACACACTGAAATTCATTCCTGTACTAGGTCAGCCCATCCAAAAGTTGCTTTGAACCTTCACAGCATGGATTTGACTGTCACTCCTCTGTCCTGGCACTGCCATCAAACACTAGCCCTCTCTCAGGGGCCATGAGGTAAACCATGCCTTAAAATACTAGGTTGCAGTCACAACAGACAGATTTGGGGGCCATTGTTTTCTTTGCAGAGGCTCAGAAGCACTTTCTAGGTCCTCTTTTCAGCAAGAACAAGACTTCTCCAGTGGAAATGATTTGTTTTACTTCATGGATGCCGAGATTTGTGTAAATAATCCTGTTTCTCCATTCCTGGGGAAACTCAGGGCCATGTGCGACTTCCAAGAAGGACTCAGGGTCTCATTTTGGGCACTCACTTCATCCCAGCAGAAGTTCTTTCTCCTGCGATATTTTTCCAACTTTCCCAAATTCTTTACTTATATCTATTTGGATGTTTCAGGAACATTTTTGCCAGCTTTCTCAAGTCCTTTCAGGGTGAGGTGGGATACATATATGTAATCAAATTAAATCACAAATAATTGTTGATGGCTTTGGGAGTTTTAAGGATGAGCTCTGATGGTTCAGCTGGGTTGGGCTGGCCTGCTCTGTTTTCATACTTCTTGTTCAGGACCAAGAAGCAAGTTTTTGTTGTTGCTTTTGTTTTTGTTTTGCTTTGTATTTTTGCTGTGAACATGAAAGGGGGTAGGTGAATTTGTAATGGGCCAAAGCCACATCCTATTAAGCTTCCCTCCAAGTGGCTGGAGGACTCCTCTAGTTTTCAAAGTAGCCAAAGGGCTGGCCCAGAGGGCTGGTTGATCAAACCTTGTTAATAGGATTGGGAAGTGCTGGGCCCCAGGCTGTCCTTAGGCAGGGAAGTGGCCTGTCTGGGCTCAGAGGTGGGAATCTGACCCAGCTGCTGGTGGACAGGTGTTCATGCCTCAGCCCTGCACCCTTGCTCCCAGGGGAGCTGCTGAGGGAAAAGGGATCAGGTGTTCTCATGGGTGCCCCCTTGGACCCATGAAACCTAAGCTCTGTGGCAAGAGAGCAGGGCTCAGGCCTCATCAGTAGCCACTCTGCCAGCTGGGGCCTGTGTGATGCCCACGGTGTGTGTGTCGGGGTGGGGGCAGGTTAAAGGCAAAAGGGAACTGCACAGAGATGGTGGCATTTGATTCTACTGTATTTGTCTACAGTCTGTATCCCCTGTCAGACTGCATCACGTAGATTCTCTATATGCTCTAGGAGGGGACAACATGGTCTGTTAGATTCACCAGTACATCCCAAGTGCCTAGAATAGTACTTGGCTTATAATAGATGCTCAATAAATATTTGTGAAAGGAAGGAAGAATGGAAGAAGGGAGGAAGGGAGAAAGGGAGGGAGGAGGGAGAGAGGGAGGGAGGGAGGAAAGGAAGGGGGAATTTTGAAGTTTCCAGTATGCAGCGGATCTGAATTCATCCGAGTGGATGTAGGAATGTATACAAATATCAACAGTACATGTTAGGATGTACAATATGCCTGATAGAGGTGCAAAGAATATTCTAGGTGAGCTAAAGGAGATAGAGGTGAGATTAAGTCCAGAGTTACAGAAGATTTCTCAGATGAGGTGACTTTTTTTATTGTGCTTTGAAAGATGGAAGATGATCATTTATGCTTTTCTTAAAATATTTTCCTAATTATAAGCAAAATACTTTCTCACTAGAGGAAAATTGGAAAATGAAAACAAGTATCAAAAATATTAAAATCGCTCATAAATGTACTACCTAGTTGAAACCACTATCATCATTATGGTGTATGATTTATTCCAGTGATGTTTTTTTCTCTATACTTTTCATACCTGAAGCCATCATTTGTAAATTGTGTATAGTTTAATTAATACCATATAATATGAATTTTCAATACTTAAAATTCTTGGAAAACATTTTTAATAGTTATATCTGGACCACCACATGGATATTTCATAATTTACCTGGTCATTTTAAAATCACTTGCTACTTATATTGGCAAATTTTTTATTATTATGGATAATGAGTTGGGAGATATCTTTTTAAAGAATTATCCACATTTGGACTATTTCCTTAGAACAACAAATGAAAATGGGATCAGTATAAATGAAGGCAAGGAAGTGAAGGAAGTATTTCATACACTTTGGAAGGATTTCCAGAGCCGCATTTCTCTCTGAATCTGAAGTGGAAAGATGAGATGTGGCACTAGCCATGGTGGCAATGATTATGGAGAGGGCGGTGATGGTTTGGAGATGATGATGGTGGTTGTCATGGTGACAATGGGGTAATGGTGGTGGAAGTTGCTGTGATGGTAGTGATGGTGAAGATGGAGGTGATGATGGGAGGAAAGGAAACACTGGTGGTGGATGAGGTAGTGATGGTTGTGGCTGTGATGACTTGGCAGAGGTGGTGAAAATGGTAATGATGATTTTGGAGATGGTGGAGGCTGATGGTGGTGATGTACATTTTCTCATTGGAAATGTGACAATAAATGCAGCTGGGGAGATCTTTCTCTCTTTGGCTTCTCACCAATCTGCCAAATTCAGTTGCGTTAAGAACATTCTGTCAGTAATAGCCACTGTTGAAAGGGAAGGAGCCCTTCGTTTGTCTGGGATTACAAACATAATTAGGAAAAACAAGGCTTCTGGACAACATCACAAAAGGTAGCCTGTGTGTAGACCAATACTCTACCTTAGTATAATGGCCTCAGTCTTGCTTGTGACTATGTACTTGTGAAATCACATATTTTATGGAGAAAATATTTTGATTAACTTATAATTCTGGTGAGCTCAACAATTACATATTAATTATCTTTTGTAGCACACACACGCACACATACACAATCTCCAAGGTCACATAATCTCTAAAATCAGGATCTCCCTCTTTCCTATTCCACACATTTCTCTATATCAGGGATCAGCAAATTATGGCCTGTGAACCAAATCCACCCCACTGCCTACTTTTCTGTGGCTCACAAGCAAAGAATGATTTTTACATCTTTTAAGGGATAATTTCTTAAGAAATCAAAAGAACACAAATATTTTGTGACACATGAAAATGATATGAAATTCAAATGTTAGTGTCCAGAAATAAAGTTATGCTGGAACACAGCCACACTCATTCAAGGAAGTGTCTTCTCTGGGTACTTTTATGCTACCATGACAGAGTCTAGTATTTGTGACAGAGACCATATGGCCTGCAAAGCCTGAAATATTTACTACCTGGGCCTTTACAGAGAACGTTTGCCAACCTCTGCACTAGAACATGCCCAGGGAGAGAAGGTGCCTCTGGGGACCCAGGCATGGATTTGTGTTGTAAACCAACATGAGCCCGGGCCCTGGAGTTTGCTCTGACACTTCCTGCTTATGTCATTTCAACCTCTGACCTGGGGAAATAGTATTTGCATCATAAATGGGACCAGCAGCATTTAAAAATTATTATTACTGAAACAGAACAGGACCCCATGTTTCTTCTCCCCATGTTCTCAGCCTAGAAAAACTTTAGTCACAGAATAAGTTTAGTAGAGAAGTGAGGAAATGCAGAAGCAAAGGAAAACAGCCAAACAAGACCAAATAATAACAGGTTAACCATTAGACAAAGTCAAGGACCTTTAGTTCTTCCTCAAGTGCTATAGATAATATTCTGAGCCTTATCCGTTGAGACGTCTTGTAGATACTGAAGAAGTTAACTACACAATGACCAGACTGTAGCCATGACATTAGCTGCTACAACCCTGAGAACTGGCCTCAAAGAAATGGGAACAAACTGACCCTGGAACAAAAGATTAACTGTACTGAAAACAACCAAGGTGACACTGATCAGACCACCACATGACCAGTTTCAAGAAGAATGTCGGAGCTGACTGTGCTGTGTCTGCATGTAGCCCCCTCCATCCATCTATAAAAGCTCTTGTCCATTGGTTGTCAGTCGGGGAGTCAGCCTTTGGACATGAGTCTGCCCTCCTCTACCCCCATACCCTCAGTTCCAGGTTCCGAAATAAAGCAAACTTTCCTTTCCACCAAACTCTCCTTTCAAGTATTGGCTTTAGAGCGGTAAGCAGCTGGACCCCCACTTTTGGTAACATTGCTGTGAAAATGTAGGGAATAAGATCCCACTTAATTGAATTGAACTAAAACTTTTGCCTTGAGCTTCCTGGTAGCTTGATCAAAAAAGAACAAGATGGAGGGAAGGACTGGGAGTTTGGGATTGGCAGACGCAAACTATTATATATAAGATGGATAAACAACAAGGTCCTACTGTAGAGCACAGGGAACTATAGTCAGTATCCTGTGAAAAACCATAATGGAAACAAATATTAAAAAAGAATACATACATATGTGTATAACTGAATCACTTTGCTGTACAGCAGAGACTGGCACGACATTGTAAATCAATTATATTTCAATAAAAATTTTTAAAAAAGGACAAGATGTTTATGATACTCATGGTCCAAAAATTATAAAGTTTATCATGCAAAACAGACCCTTGCCTGGCCTAACACCCTAAAGGGAAGAATTCTCCTATGAGATTTTGTGAAGGGGCATGTACAGGGCCCTCAACAATACCTCATGCTTCTTGCAGCAGTGCCTGTGCTCAGGAAAAGCTGAGGTCAAAAAGTCAAAGGCCATTTGATAAAAGCAGTTCTATGTTGGGGAAAAATGGTGTGGACCAAGTACCAACTGCTCGAAGGATAAATCCTCAAAAGATAGATTGTCCATGAGGTTTGCTTTTTTTTTTTTAAGAAATTTTATTGAGATACAGTTAACAGACAATAAACATCATATATTTAGAGTGTACAATTTGGTATCCCAATCTCCCAACTCATTCCCCCCAACCCTCCCCACTTTCCCCACTTGGTGTCCATATGTTTGTTCTCTACACCTGTGTCTCTATCTCTACCTTGCATTTCCTCTTTCATAGTTGTTAGCATTTGCCTTATGCATTGAGGTGCTCCTATATTGGGTGCATATATATTTATAATTGTTATCTCCTCTTCTTGGATGGATCCCTTGATCTTTATGTAATGTCCTTTCTTATCTCTTGTAATATTTTTTATTTTAAAGTCTATTTTATCTGATATGACTATCGCTACTCCAGCTTTCTTTTGATTTTAATTTGCATGGAGTATCTTTTTCCATCCCTCACTTTCAGACTGTATGTGTCCCTAGGTCTGAAGTGGGTCTCTTGTAGACAGCATATATATGGGTCTTGTTTCTGTATCCATTCAGCCAGTCTGTGTCTTTTGGTTGGTGCATTTAGTCCATTTACATTCAAGGTAATTATCAATATATATGTTCCTATTACCATTTTCTTTTTTTTTTTTTAATTTAATTTAATTTTATTTTATTTTTTGGGGGGGGGTACATCAGGTTCAATCATCTGTTTTTATACGCATATCCCCGTATTCCCTCCCTTCCTTGACTCCCCCCCCTCGAGTCCCCACCACCCTCCCTGCCCCAGTCCTCTAAGGCATCTTCCATCCTCGAGTTGGACTCCCTTTGTTATACAACAACTTCCCACTGACTATTTTACAGTTGGTAGTATATATATGTCTGTTCTACTCTCTCGCTTCGTCTCAGCTTCCCCTTCACCCCCCGCCCCCTCCCATACCTCGAGTTCTCCAGTCCATTCTCTGTATCTGCATCCTTATTCTTGTCACTGAGTTCATCAGTACCATTTTTAGATTCCGTATACGTGAGTTAGCATACAATATTTGTCCTTCTCTTTCTGACTTACTTCACTATGTATGACAGATTGTAGCTCTATCCACCTCATTACATAGAGCTCCATCTCATCCCTTTTTATAGCTGAGTAATATTCCATTGTATATATATGCCACATCTTCTGTATCCATTGTTTTGTTTTTATTTTTGTAGGTCCTTTACTTCTCTTACGTTTCCTGCTTAGAGAAGTTCCTTTAGCATTTGTTGTAGTGCTGGTTTGGTGGTGCTGAATTCTCTCAGCTGTTGCTTGTCTATAAGGTTTTTGATTTCTCCATCGAATCTGAACGAGATCCTTGCTAGGTAGAGTATTCTTGGTTGTAGGTTCTTCCCTGTGATCACTTTAAATACATCATGCCATTCCCTCCTGGCTTGCAGAGTTTCTGCTGAGAAATCAGCTGTTAACCTTATGGGAGTTCCCTTGTATGTTATTTGTCATTTTTCCCTTTTTGCTTTTAATAACTTTTCTCTATCTTTAATTTTTGTCAGTTTGACTACTATATGTCCTGGTGTGTTTCTCCTTGAGTTTATCCTGCCTGGGACTCTCTGCACTTCCTGGACTTGGGTAGCTATTTCCTTTCCCATGTTAGGGAAGTTTTCAACTATAATCTCTTCCAATATTTTCTCAGGTCCTTTCTCTCTTCTCCTTCTGGGACCCCTATAATGTGAATGTTGGTGTGTTTAACATTGTCCCAGAGGTCTCTTAGGCTGTCTTCAGTTCTTTGCATTCTTCTTTCTTTATTCTTTTCTGCATCAGTGATTATCACCATTCTGTCTTCCAGGTCACTTATTCGCCCTTCTGCCTCAGTTAATCTACTATTGGTTCCTTTTGTGTATTTTTCATTTCACTTATTGTGCTGCATATCTCTGTTTATTTGCTCTTTAATTCTTCTAGGTCTTTGGTAAACTTTTCAATCTTTGCATCCAGTCTTTTTTCAAAGTCCTGGATCATCTTCACCATCGTTATTCTGAATTCTTTTTCTGGAAGGGTGCCTATCTCCTCTTCATTTAGTTGTTTTTCTGGTGTTTTATCCTGTCCCTTCATTTGGTACAACGTCCTCTGCTTTTTATTTTCTCTGTCTTTCTTTGGCTATGGTTTTGAGTTCCACAAGATGAAATACTGCTGATACTCCTTGATTCTGCTGTCTGCCCTCTTGTGAAGAAAGCTGTCTAGGAGGCTCCTGGGTGCTTCCTGATGGGAGGGACTGATGGTGGGCAGGGCTGGGTGGGTGGAGCTCAGTAAGACTTTAATCTGCTTGTCTGCCAATGGGCCGGGCTGTGTTCCCACCTTGTTGGTTGTTTGGCCTGAGGCTACCTAGCACTGGAGCTTACAGGCTCTTTGGTGGGGCTCATGGCAGACTCTGGGAGGGCTCATACTAATGAGCACTTCCCAGAACCCCTTCTGCCAGTGCCCCTGTCTCCTTGGTGAGCCACAGCTGCCCCCCACCTCTGCAGGCAACCCTCCAACACCAGCAGGTAGGTCTGGTTCAGTCTCCTATGGGGTCACTGCTCCTTCCCCCAGGGTCCTGGTGAGCACACATTTTTGTGTGCCCTCCAAGAGTGGAGTGTCTTTCCCCCAGTCCTGTGGAGGTCCTGCAATCAAATCCTCCTGGCTTTCAAAGTCTGATTCTCTGGGGATTCCTCCTCCCGTTGCTGGACTCCCAGGTTGGGAAGCCTGACGGGGGGCTCAGAACCCTCATTTTAGTGGGTGGACTTCTGCAGTATAACTGTTCTCCAGCTTGTGAATCACACACCCAGCATTTATGGGATTTGATTTTAACGTGATTGCGCCCCTCCTACTGTCTCATTGTGGCTTCTCCTTTGTCTCTGGATGTGGGGTGTCTTTTTTGGTAAGTTCCAGTGTCTTTCTGTCAATGATTGTTCAGCAGTTAGTTGTAATCCCGGTGCTCTTGCAAGAGGGAATGAGCGCATGTCCTCCTACTCCACCAATTATGCCCATGAGTTTTTTGAAAATGCCTTTATTACTATCAACTTTCTTTGATGCTTTTTTTTTTTAAAGTTCTTTCTCCTCCTTTACATCATCAGGCCCAAGAGACCTCAATGTTGGCCTGTGGGAACAAGGAGTGGGCTGCAAAGAGGACAATCCCAACATCCCCAACCTTTAGCATTTAACCCAACACACAGACTGGGCTTCAGTAACGCAAATAAATCATAATATATTTTCAATTAGTTTGCACTCCTACTAGCTGCTGTATAGAATAATTAGAAAAACAGTTCACATTCTGCTGGGAGCTGATCTGAAGTGTTATCCCCGGGATAATTATCTGTCTGCAGTGCAGTTTCCCTGCTCCTCTCAGGTCAGCCCGGCTGCAGGAGGACACCCAGAGAGCATTAATGAGCTCTCATTGAAGATGTTAAAAAGCTTGTATTGATCTGTTTGTCCAAGAAGGAGATATTTAAGCCTCTCTGCTGAGGGCAAGAGAGACAGTGAACCCTATCACAGAGCCTTTTAGCAGGCCTCAGGGCTCCTGCCTTCCCCATCCTCCTCCCAGCAGGACTCCATCCAGAGGTCAGATTTTCAAACTCATCATGCTGCTTTAGTCTCTGCTCTCCCTGTCACTCTCACAGTATCTGTGTTCTCTGAGTGTGTGTGTGTGTGTGTGTGTGTGTGTGTGTGTCTGAGAGAGAGAGAGAGGGGAAGAAAGAAGGAAGGGAGCCCATTGAATGAGTACATATCCATAAGCCTATACTAATATAAATGAATGAAAATGAACAGATGAATGAAAATGAACAGATGAATGAGTGAGAAAATGGGCAGGAAGAGGAAGCTCTTTCTTACCATAGGGTGCTGGCTAATAAATGCAGAAGGAAATAAGGAATTAGCCAATCACCATTTGGCAAGTATCATAGTAAACATGATCTAGGTGCCCAAGTATGATGGGAAACAGGATACATAGCTTCCATGTATCTTACAAGAGGATCCTTCACAATTAGAAGGAAACAAGCATCTTTATGGTGCAGAAACCTGGCAGATGCACCTCAACCTAGTGGTCAAAGGTCACATCAATGGAATGGGAACGATTGCCATCATGTACCTCCCGGTATGATGTGTCCAGGAGGGCATGACATTGTTTCCGTGGCATCCCTGCCCAAAATGGATAACCTGAATCTAATCACCAGGAAACAGCAGGCAACCTCAAATTCAGGGACATTCTGCAAAGGAAGTGGCCCATGCTCCTCACAAATGACAAGTTCACGAAAGGTAAAGGAAGGCTCTGAGATGGTTCAGATAAGGGAGACGGGGCTGCAAAATCAAGTGTGGACCCTGGATTTATTTGATCTTGGACCAGAAAATTTAATTTTTTTTGCTATAAAGAACAGTATTGAGATAATTGGCAAAATTTGAATAAGACCTGTGGATTAGATCATGGTGCTATGTTGTTGCTAGTTTCTTGATTTTGATCATTGCACTATGGTGATATAAGAGAATATTTATACTTTTAGAAAACACACATTGGAGTATTTATGGGTAAAGGCTATCATGTCTGCAATTCACTCTCAAATGACTCAGGAAAACAAATAGTAGTGAGTGTGTGTCTCTGTGTGTGTATGTGTGTGTGTACAAATCTATGCTACTGAACTATCTCTATCTATCTATCTATCTATCTATCTATCTATCTATCTATCTATCATCTATCATCTATCTATCATCACCTGTCCATCCACCTATCCATCAATCCATAGATATCATGGTAAATATCAACTTAGGGAACCTGGGTAAAGAGCATACAGAAATTCTCTGTATTTTTCTAGCAATCTTTTTTCAAATCCAAATGTATGATTTTAATATTAAAACAAAATGGAAGGAAAGGATACAAGGAAGAAGGGAAGGAGGAGGGAAGAAAAGAGACAGGGAGGAAGGAAAGCATAAGGAAGGGAGTGAGTAAAAACCTGATTTCTTCTCCAGCAACTCCCATAAAGGGTGGGAAGGACTTTAGTGGGAACCAGCCCAAGGAGGACCCTGTGCCGTGAGCCCTGAATCACAGGATGTTCAGCTCAGCAGATTGTACAGCCTTGAGGGACTTAGGAGAGTAGGAATCTGACCCCAACCCTGCTATGGAGAAGCAGGGTGGCCCAGAGTGAGCCCCTAACCTCCATTGGGTTTGGGGTTGTCATGTCCTCTTTACAGTAGGATTGGACCGTAGCAGTGAAATCTCCATGGAGTCACAGCCTCTCTTTTGAACCAGAACCCTCAAGGGGCAGAGTAGACCTTTCCTGTGTCAGCTCACCATGCTAGCTGAAATGGAAAGAGGAAGGCAGCACGGGGGTGGGGAGGGCATTAAACCCAAAGCCAGAACACCTGGACTTTGCATCCTGACTCCAGCAGGCATCAGCTGCACAATTTTGGAGAACTGCCGTCACTTCGAACCTCAGTGTCACATCTCTGGAAGGAAGGTACTGGTGCTGGGCTGCACACATACACTGCATGGTCATTCACTGAACCACACCTGAACTGGAAGACCCTGAGCTGGGAGGTGGGAGAGGGAGCTCCAGGGAGATAAGACAAATGAAAACATGTTAGAGTTGGTACAGGCTTTCGAGTCAGACAGATATGGGTTTGGGTCCCTAGATCTGTTACTTCACTCACAGAGCCTCAGTTTCCTTATCTGGAAAGTGGAGACACTACAATCTGTCTGGATAGTTGGAGGTTTCAAGAGAGTGACCGATGCAAATGCTCTGGGATAAACAAGCACTTGGGCAAGGTTGGCTTCCTCGTCCCCCACTCCCACCCCAGTCTCCTCCTACCCCCTCAGAACAAGAGGTCATCACATTACTGTGTCGGCTGGTCGATGTCAGAACAATTCCATCTTTGTCCCCTGGTCTTACCTAAGCATCGGATCAGATTCTATTGAAGCGACAACCCACCCCCTTCCATCTGCCAGCTGAGAATATTTCATGCTAAACTGCTGATTTTTCTCTCTCAGAATAAAGAGAGCCTCCCCCCCAATGTCTGCATGCTCAGGGTGGATTCTGAAAGGCACCCAGCTAATGGGTGAAGGGTGTAGGAGCAGGTGAGCCCAGAGGCTCTGAGAACACACCTTTTGTCTCCTGAGAGGTCAACCAGCCGCGGCCCTAATTAAGAGCTTATATGAGAGATCCATCTGCCCAACTTCACGATGACTCTTCATCGGAAAATATATTCCTTTGTCTCTCCCTGCTTGAGTACACAGACCTGTCCAAAGGTCACTGTTATGGAGCGTGTGACTGGGGGAAACTCAGGAGGGGTGGGAGGGAGGCGGTCAGCCCTGGTGGGAGTGGACAGCTTCGCTGGTAGCACCCAAGGCTAACAAATTAACAGTAACAGTAACAGTAATGAATACAGAATAGCTACCGCCAAGAGCACCCACGTTTGGACCACACAATAGTTTGGAACCTTTCAAGAGGGGCAGTTCCTATCAAATAATGATGAGTTATTGATATGGAAATTTTTATATTAACAGAAGTGTGCTGGAAATGCTGTGATTTATTTTTTTTTTCTTGGAGGGAAAAAAAGTAGCTTGCATGTGGCATCAATAATGATATGCTAATGACCTGCTTCCAAATTTAGATAAAAAAAATTTTAATTGGCAAATCTCAGATGGTGCTGAGAAGATGGCATTGTTGGTGGTGACCCAGTTTTAAGGTCCAAATGTAAGGTTTAGTACATTTAAATTCTAGGCCCCAATATAGGATCTTTGTAACTAGGATATGGACTTGTTTAGGGGGTTGTGGATTAATTATGCTATTGGATCTGGGTATATCTCAGATTTAGAGCATCCTAGTTAGACAGATAACACCCAGCAAATATTAACTGGGACCTCCACTTCCCCTCTTCGGTGCATGCACACAAGCCTATACAGAAAGGATAAAAGAGGCCAGATCATCCGTCAAAAATATTTTTTTTAAATAAAGGGGCAGCTTCCCTGATGAAAACAAAGGTGAACTGGTTTTGTTAAAATGTCTAAAATAACTTCTGAACCTATATTTATTTTGCCTGTAATCTGGAATAAAAGATATTTTCTCATACAAGAGAGGGGATGTTATTGGTCTGATAAATTACCAGCAAGGCAGAATTATGCCAAGAGGGCTGAATTGGGATTTAAAAAATAACAGAAAAAGAAAAAATGTGGATAATAATGAATGAGCCCACAGTCTCCCTCACATTCATTCTTGTTTGTTTTCTGATATTTTTCATCTCTTCTCGTGTTCACTCTTCCTTTCATTCTCTCTCCCTGCATTCTTTCCGCTTCTGTTGCATTCTGCCATAATCAGTCCTTCATTCTCTTTCTCCCTCCCTGTCCCACCCCCTCCACATCTCCTCTCCCCTCTCCCTGTATTTCTCTGCACTTTCCACCAAAGCATCAGAGCACCCTGGGTAACCAGAGCACAGCAGAAGCCAGGCTGGGCTAAGTCTCAGCACTTCTGATTGATCTGTACAAACCATTCATCAAAGAGAACCTCTTCTTTGGTTCTAGATGGTCTTTTGACTGGACCAAGGGTCAGAGTTGCTTTGCCAAGAAGAGGAGTCCAGTGAAGAAGCCTAGACTTTCTGATATGTCCCTTGGGGATACTGGGCTTTGGACTCCTATGCCAGGGTACAGACCCATGTGGCAGGGAGTAGAGTCCACAGGCAGCTTTAGGGAGCCTCCTCCAGCCGAACCTATTTTAATAGGGATGTTAGCTAACATGAGAAAACGTCTGCTGATTGTCTCATTTCCATAAAAGTTTGGAGTTGGAAAAAAAAAAATCTGTTCTCAAAAGTTCCAATACTTAGAATTACACTAAATTAGTGGTAATGTATCTAAAGCACCACATAATAAATAATAGCTAATATTTAAGTGCTTTGACACCTGTTAAGCATTTTAATCTAAACCCCAAATAGCCCTCTTTTTCTCTAGCCTCTAGAGTAGATAATTGTCTAAAAGGCACCTCGCAAGCCAGTGGACTTGCAGGACATTGGTCCTGCTCAAACCATCTATCGAGACATTTGGTTCACCTCAAAAGGTCCTTGATATTTGCTCCTGTACAAAATTTCCATGGAGACATTTGGTCCATGTCAAAAAGGTCCTTAAAATTTGGTCCTATCTGAGACATTTGGTCCATGCCAGACGTCTTTACAATTTGGTCCCATCTGAAGCATCCGTTGCGACATTTGATCCATGATTCATTAAATAAAGCAAGCATTTATCTTTGTTTAAATTTTATTTACATTATTTTTATTGTAATTCATGACATTTATTTTTGTTCTTCCTCATCATCAAGTTTAACAGGGTTACTCTTAAATGGATGAAAAATAGCTCTCAAGTACATATTGACCTGATTATTAGCTTTATATTTGTTATATCTGTTAATATCAGTGATACAAGGTGTTTTTGTTGGTATCATTGTGAAGTTGGTGTCTGTATTTGAGTGTGATTGCAAAGAACCTGAGTGATAACCTGTTCATTGCTTTGCTTTTTGTCTTTTAACACTTTAATAAATAACAAAATTGAAGGATAATGTACTACCATCGGCTGTTGAAATTTACTGTGTGAGCTCTCACTGTGGTGTCCATCCTGTGAACACCATTCCATACTGATGTATAAACATTCTGAGTTCCCAGTGGAATCCTGAAGCTTTTTGGTCTTTTTCTGCCCCTGAGACACATTCCATGGACATACACCTTCTCAACTTAAACCATTAGGTCCCTACTGTAAAGCACAGGTAATTCTGCTCAGTTATGTGGCAGCCTGGATGGGAGGGGAGTTTGGGGGAGAAAGGATACATGTATATGTATGGCTGAGTCACCTTCCTGTGCACTTGAAATTATCACAACATTGTTAATTGGTTATACTCCAATATAGAATAAAAACTTAAAAAAATAAAGTGAGAAAATTGAACTAAAAAAAAAATCCATTAGGTCATCTACATTTTTGTCTGCATCCTCTACAAGGTACTCAAAATTTTTATTTATGTCTTCAGACACAGGGATCCAAGTCCAAACAACATGCATGCACACGTATGAGTGTTACTTTCTGTTGCACATATTCGGTGTCAGACCCAAAGATAACAATGATTGTGAAAAAGTGAAACAAGCATCCTTTTACTTGTGTATTCAGTAGGAGTAGTTGAATCATATTCATATCTGAATCTGGAAACCCATTTTGCACAAAGAAGGGTTAATGCCAAGACTTTTTTCCCATGCAGATGCAACTATGAATACTTTCTCTCATGTGTATGTGTATATATATATATTATATATATATAAAATCTTCTTGCCTTTTCATGGTTAAGATATAAATCTGACATAGTATAACCTAATACTACACCAGGCACAATAAGAACTGAGTGAACTACCAATGCTGTCTTATAGGTGTTATCACTGAGTAGTGTGGTACTGTCACTTAAGTATAGAATATTGTCGTAAGTTGGGTGTATCAGAATTCTTTCATCACATTAGGCACCAGAATTGTGTATAAGGAATGGTTCTCCACATCTGGTCACTTTATATTCCTCTGGAATTTCAATTCCATGCAATGAAGTTGGATCTGGTGGTCAATATCTGTTTTGAATTCTATTTACTTGTCTCTTTAATAAGTTTCTTTCTGGAAGTATTAATAAAACTCTTCATCCTGAATATCATGAGGAGCTTTTTGAAGTCCCTGTGATGGTGCTGCATTCATCACTTTCTGTGCATTTCTCTAACTGTAGGACTCTTCCTCGGTTGGCATAGTTAATATAAACCCCACTCTTCTACAAGATTCAAACCTTGATCCCTCTATCTAAACCCATGTGCCATTACCAGCTGGGCTACAAAGGCAAGAAGTGTTATTATTTGCAATACAGCCACAACACAATAATTGGACCAATAAAATGTGATAGTATTTCTATATATTATCTTTGTAAACCAAAAGTATAAATAAACATTAATGGGCTATATGAACCCAGCAATGTTTTCTTTGTATATAGATGTTTTTAACAGCACCCCTTGGTGTGGTCCAGATATGCTCATGGACGTTTTTGAAAGGACTGAATTTCAAGGACCTTTTGGTGTGAATTAAATGTCTCAATGGACATTTTAGACAGAATCAAATGTCTGATCATTTTCTAGTGGTGTATTTGGGACAGGGCACTGATTTGGCTAACTCCACAGGCAGGATTGGAAAGTTAAACTATACAACTTACCTCTTTTGAACCTCAAAAATACCTTCCAGTGGTATAGATTGTTAGTCCCATTTTACAGAGAAAAACTGAGGCTCTGAGAAGTGGCAATGAATTTCCCAAGGTCGTTATGCATAAAGCTGGTGGAAGAAGGGCAGAAACACAGCCTGTGTACACCCGGACCTATTCTTTCTCTATTATCTTCCAGCTGTCTGTCTTGAGTCTATGGAGCACTGGTCAGAACCTTGTCTCTCTCAGTCTCAGCACTTCTGAGGCAGCTGCCCAATTCTTCAGGTTTGTACCTTTCCTGGAAGCTTGGCATCATCCTTAAGTAGCTATCCACATCCCCTCCTCACCTTGTTTACTCCTATCTACCCTTCTAATCTCAGTTGAGAAAATTCCTCCTGCACGAATCCCACTTTGACACTCAAAATCCAGAGTTGGTGCCCTTGCTCTGTCTCCCATGACATCTGACATTTGGTGTCTCTCCACCCCCAAACATGAGAATGTAACAGCACCCTAGTTCCATGTCATCTTTTTACCTGCCTGTCTTCCTCATTTGGAAAGTGAGCAATTTGAAGTCTGGAATCTTGTTCTGTTAATAACTTTTGATCAACAAAAGCCAGACACTATTGTCCTAGGTGGAACCAAATGGACTCAGTCACTACTTCTATAGAGTTTATGTGCCCAGGGCTAGGAGGGGAAACAGATTGAGATCCCACATTATTGAATCTTGAGGTACATTTCCTGGCACATTGTAGGTGTTCAATAGATGCTTTTTGAATAGATGAATGAATAAATTAAAAAAATGAATAAATTAAAAAAACATGAATAAATTGACTAGCTTCTATAAAACAGAGTAATGTATTACCTCTGTATATAAACTACATGGGGACTATTACCCTATTTACTGGTGAGGAAACCCAGGTGGGGGTGAGTATGTGCAGGGAGGAAGCAGAAGAAACCAACATGGGAAGCTTAGCCCCAAGCCAGAAGCTCTGCATTTGTACCTACCCATCACCTCTCTTCCAGGCAGCCTCTCCAGGTTAGCTTCTGGAGCTCTGTCAGTGAGAAAAGGGTCTTATTATTTACATTACAAGCTTGTGTCCTTGCTAAGTGCTTTCTGATGATTTACTGGAGTGTTGATGAAGCAAACAAGGGAAATGACAAGGTACTTTTTTTCTTAATTCATTTTAATGTCTGGGTCTTGGTTTTCTGCTGGCAGCTCCAAGGATCCATTTGACTGTCATCATGCACTAAATGTTGGAGAAATGATGCATTCCCTGTGTAGGGGGCTGAGGATTGAGAGGAGAGGAGGGTGGGTCACTGGATATGTAGATCATGGTTCCTGGAGCAGGGAAACCAGGGAAAAGAAGGATGGACGAGGTGATGGCACCAGCTAAGTGGCAACAATACGTGAGGAGTGGCTCCCCTGCCACTATGACAGACAAGAAGTCATTGCAGAGAGAAGACAAACATCCTGGGCTGAGAATCACATAGGGCATTGCTTCCCTTGTGCACGGCTTAATTTTCAGGAAGGTGGCAGGTGCACAGTAAAGAACAGGACTTTCAGCATCCCAGACTCTAGTTCACATGTGACTGCTTCCTGACCCTGCAACTGTGGGTTGAATCTTTCTGTACCTGGAATTCCCCATGTTTACAAATGGGGTAAAAATACCTACCTCAAAAGGTCACTGTGATATTAATTGACTAACTCTGTGTCAATGCCCTGTGGTCCTCCTTACAATCAAATGAAAAAAAAAATGCATTCTTCATCTCCACTCCCCATTGTTCACTCCCATTGTCCCTAATATCGCCACCAACTTTCAGACTTAAGGTATCCAATTAATAACCACTGGCATCCTGTAGCTACTGGGGTCTCAGATGTGGCTAGTCCAAATTGATATGTGCCATGTGTAAAATGCACACTGGGGTTTAAAGATGTAGTACAAAGAAAATAATATAAATTACCTCATCAATATATTTTATATTGATTATATGTTGAAATGTTAATACAGTGGATATAGTAGGTTATAGAAAAAATATTATCCCTTAGGATATGAAACCATAATTTCTGGGGCTTTCTCCCAAACTTAAACCCTGTCAGCCTATGGCATTAGCTTCATTTATGCATTGAATTTCTGTTCCATGTGGATATTGATCCTGCTTTTGATTATTGCCATGTACTCTTTACTTTTCTCTTTTATTAATCTATCTAACCTGCTTTCTATTTTGAGGTTGGATGGGTACACTCAGCTTTAAAGTGTAAATTCACCCTAACATTTTTTCATAGTCACCATGCCCTTTACTGTGGCACCAAAGCTCTTGGACCCAAGGAGAAGCTACGCCTTTTGGTAAATAATATATGGAGACAGTCTGGATGAATATTAACTGCGAAAGGTGTGCATTATTCATTTATGGTTCAAGGTGACAAGGTTAAGCCTGATAGCATCCTTTTAGTAGTATTAGGCTGTGATAAGGCACCTGGCAATACTGCCCTGTTATCTGACATCCCAGGAGCTCCGTGTAAGCATTCAGGGTCCAAGCAGAGATTCCACCAAGGACATGAGTACTTCAATAAGACATATTTGAACATTTACTAGCAGGGACAGCCTGGGAAATTTTCCCTCTGACTGCCTCACTCACACCAACTTTGTTTTTCCTAGCGCTGAGGGATAATGAAAGTGTTTAATGAATATCTCTTATGCAAATGGATATTTGAATAAGTAAGTAAAGAAATAAAATGAATTGATGAATAAATGAATTGATGAATAAATGAATGAGTAAATAAACCAACTAACTTCTGGATAATTTGATGGATGGATGGTTGAATGGATCAGTGGGTGGGTGAGTAAAATATCGAATATCTACATCTTTGTATAATTGGATGGGTAACTGAAAGAATGGCTTGTTGGTTAGTAGGATGGAAGGATGATGAATGAAAGAATATATGAATGAATAAATGAGTGAATGGATAGATAGATGAATGAGTGGATGGATGGATGGATTGTTGGGTGGAATGATGGATGGTTGAATGGATGGATAGACGGATGGATGGTTGAATGGAGGGATGGAAGAATAGATGGATGGATGGATGGGTGGGTGGATGGATGGATGGATGGATGGATGGATGGATGGGTGGTAAGGTGGATGGATGGGTGGTAAGGTGGATGGATGGATGGATGTTTGGGTGGAATGATGGATGGATGGATGGTTGGATGGAGGGATAGACAGATGAGTTCAACATAGTATTTTAAGTGAGGCTTTTTCTGGTATTTTAACCTAATATGTCTATTCTTCCCACTCTTGACATTCCTTTCACCCTCCGCTTTATTTTTCCTGTTAGTAATTACTACTATCAAATATGTGATAAAATTTACTTATTTATTTTGTTAATTGTCTCCTCCACTAGAACATGAACTTCAGGATGAAAGAGAATGTTCTCTATTTTACGCACTACTACAACCCAAGAGCCTTCAAGAGTGACACTGCAAAGGGCAATGCAGGTCCAAAGGGAAACTCACTCTACTGAGGAGATTGTCCTGAAACCCATGGAAGCACAGGGTGATGCATGCCATGAGTGTCCCCATCCACTTGGGATGTTAGGGAGGCTATCTAAAGGAAAGGGCATCTGAGCCAACATTTCATGGACTGATAAGAAGGCAGGAGGTATATTGCACAGAGAGGTTCTGACATGTGCAGAAATCCGGGGATTGAAATGGATGACAAGTTTAAAGAGGAGGTTGGAATGATGGCAGGAATCAAGGAAAAGAGCCCTGTGTATGGACAGAAATCACCTCATAAAAGGTCCTACACTTCATATTAGAGTTTGGACTCTATCTTATTTGCAAGGTTACTAGGCAGTAGAGTAATGGATCCAGATATTATATATCCAGGTCCAAAGAGAGTCTAACTCATGGCCTTTGCAGCCTGTGCTGTAAGGTCCACAAAGTCACATCAAAAGGGTTCAGGCCACCATATTTTTCAGTAGTGAGTAGATCTTGATGTCTGTTCTCAGTATATCTTCGGTTAACTACTCACATGCTAAAAGATAACAAAAAATGAATATTTGGCATGGAGTTCCTAAAACAATTGGAATTTCCTAAGTGGTAGGGATATCTTCTGTTACTGGTAAGAACACCTTCCTATCATACCTGAGTTTATGCTAATGAGATGACTTAGAGTAGGGATCCCTAGATGGCCTTAGGACGGGACTGGTCATCAGAAAGACCAAGTGACTAGATGGTTGTAACTTGCAGCCTTAATGACTTCCAACCTCTGGGAATAGAATGGGGGAGGGCTGGAGACTCAGCTCTGTAAACCCTTGAACAATGAGATTCAGAGACTTCCCAGGTTGGTGAGCTCATGGAGGAGCTGGGAGGAAGTGCACTTGGAAAGGGCATGCAAGCTGCCATGCTGCACCCACTTCCCATACCTTGCTTTATTCATCTCTTATTTCTAGTTGTTCATGAGTTATATCCTTTGTAATAAACTGGTAAGCATAAGTAAAGTGCCCTCCTGAGTTCTGTGAACCATTATAGCAAGTTATTGGAACTGAGGAGGGAGTTACAGGAACCCCAGCTTACAGCCAGTCAGTCAGAAGTACGGAAGCACAGGTGTCTGTAGTGGGGACAGTCTTGTGGGACTGAATGCTTAAACCTGTGGGTCTGATGCTAAATCTGGGTGGTTAGTGTCAGAACCAAATTGAACTGACACCCAATTGGTAGCTAGAGAATTAGAAAATCAACTACTGGTTTTCAGAAAACATTGTAGACATACATACATAGCTGTCACCTGTACAGTGCCCTAAAGATGTGATAAGATGTGCCAAGTATATGTGTTTTTGAGACTTCACTTTATACTTGTTAATTTCTTACCCAAGGAAAGAGACATAGCTAGCGCCAGGTGGTTGATGATAATTATTAAAATAATATTTCCTAGCCTGGCTTTGTGGTGTCTCAAAGGGTACCTATTTATCTCAAGAGACACTGTCTGAACTACTTCCTAAATAAGTTTGAAAATTATTTTAAATGTATTTTTAATGTTAAAGATAATCTGACCTGACTAGCTGAATAAGGAAGAGGAAGTAGGTGAGAACACATTCTCTTACTAAGGTTTAAATTGCTTTCCTTAACTTGCTCTATGATAATCTATCAGCCAACTGAAGTTGCCTCATTTCTTCACCTGTGCTATTTAGTGATGCCTTTTGATCAACAGTCATGTCTCTCCGACTGTGCATGAGGAAGTTTCCAGGACTGTGGTAGCCCTGTATCAATGGTCCGACTTAGTCACCTCTATCTGTATCCATACCCTTTGCTATGTGGCTTTGCCTGCTTACTGTGGGTAGGAGGACTTTCCCATTCCTTTGTTACCAAGTCCAAGCTCACTCTGCTCACCGCACGACAGGTCAATGAATTGGAGACAAGGTGTTGAGGCAAGGAATACAACTTTATTTGGAAAGCCAGCAGACTGAGGAGATGGCAGACTAGTGTCTCCAAAAAAAATCTTATCAGGGTCTAGATGCCAGTTTCTTTTATAGAATCAGAGAGGGAGAGGCAGTGAAGAAGTAAAGTAAGAAGGCAGAATAGAGAGGGAGAGGTGCGGAGAAGTAAAGTAAAAAGGGCCATCAGTCTTACAAAACATCTCTTGGAATGAATAGCCTTGGGGAGGGGATGTGTTAATTTCTTCTTTTCTGCAGCCATTCACAGGTGGGCAGGGTCCCAGAGGCAGGCCATCATGTATGACTATAATAACAAAAGCAACAAAAAGCAAAAGGTTAAATTCAGAGAAACTCTTCCAACACGGAGTCCGATTTAGCTCTTCTCTGTTACACCTTGACTCTGGATTTTGCCTATGGTTTTCTTGTCCAGTGGGTTATTAGCAGATGTGATATAAGCAGAGAACTTGCTTTCTTGCACCTCTACCACTGTCTTGAGAAGACATGCTTGGGCTCGTCTGACGGTCCAGGAGGAGGATAAGACATCCATGGAAGAGAATCAGCACACGCTGAGCTTAGCCTAGAGCAGTAAACATGTAGTTGACCACAGACACACAGATGGATGCATCCTGTCCAAACCAGCCAAGTCCAGACTAGATCTGCCTCCCCCCAGATGATGGACAGGCTTGTGAGTTCAATAAATGCTCCTTGTTGCATCCTGCTGAGATTTTGTGGCTATTTGTTACACAACATTTTTGCAACATGAGCTAATTGATACAAAGATGAATCATAAAATCCTACAAGCGCTACAACTCCACAGTTTATGCCTGATGGCTTAGTGTGACAATATTCTGAAACTATTTTTATTTACAATGAGTCTGCTTGTTGTTTTACAGATATAGATTGCTAATGATAAATTTGCATCTCTAGAAGAAATTCAGCGACGTAATTGTTCGAAGGTAGTTGGAAAATGGTGAAATTCCCAATATATCAAATCCTTCTCAGGCTTGAGTGTCCACTTCAACAAATGAGCTATATCACAATAGTACTTCCGTTTCAATGACTATGAGTTAACCTCCCCCCTGCCCCCCACACACTCTGAATTGACCCTGGATTTTTCAGAGTCATTTCTTATTTAACTTTTTCCCTTCAAATAGAGAAAAGACCTTTCTAGGTAGGGCCTAAAATGCTAGATTCTCAACATCTTGACCCGTTCCTCAATGGAGAGCTCTTAACTGCATGGTCTAAGTTGATATCTTCAGAGATGTGTCAGGCTTATAGTAGTTACATTATGTTTACATGAGATGAACATTATTTAGAGCTTATTGAAAGGCATCTCTGTGTTGATGATGTTCAATGGTCCATCATTTATCATGTGGATCAAGAGGCAAGACAGACTCTGCTCATTGATTGACCCCCAAATCTTTCCCAACCTCCTTCTTTCTTAACACATTCCACTGTTCAGGTTTACAAAGGTAAACTTTCACGTTTACAGATCTCCCTGAAGCTAAGCTGGGTATTATGGGTTTAACTGTATCCCCAAAAAGATTTGTTGATATTCTAACCCCCAGGACTTCAGGTTATGATCTTATTTGGAAATAAAATTATTGAAGATGTAATTAATTGAGATGAGGTCATACTGGACTAGGGTGCACCCCACATCCAGAATTTTAAGGTGAAAATAACAACTTCCTAGTTGTTTAATTGAATAATTAATGGATTTTCTGTCATTTGTAATACACAGAATTCTTTTCTGATACTGTAGAATTCAGCTTCCTCTTTTTTTTTGCTGTATGACAGAGACATGTGAATATTCCTTTAACAGTTTACTAACCCCTAACACTTTTTAAAAATTGTCTAAATGGAATATATCTTCATTGGTTTATTCATTCAACAAATATTTACTGTGTCAGTTCAGTGTTCTGAATATTTGGGGCATATCAGGAAATTAAATGGACCAAAGTCCCTCCCACTGTAAGTTTTAGGGCCCACATACACCTTCCCCTCTATGTACTTCATAGGTCTAGCATTGGAGTGCAGCCTCACGTGTTTCTCAGTGTCCATGCCAAGACCACCATCAATTTCCTCCAACAGAGCCTGTCCCAGGGAATACCATCGATGCCTTCACCAATCACAACTTAAAACTCAGACAAGAAGTAGAAAACACAAAAGCTTTCCATTTTCAGTCATGGAGAATTTCATGCATTTAATCATTTTTAATCCTAAAAACAGAAAAGGCGTGATTACATGACGAGTTTTCCCTTCTCCATCCCCTTCTGCTCTGGGCAAAAGAAGGCAAAGGACTGTCACCACAGAGGAAAGCATAAAAAACATCAAGGTTCATCTTTACCATCATAACATTTCAACAGATTTTTTTTCCTTTTGACCTTTAAATATGACTTTGGGAATCCTTCTAAACTTGCCTCCTTGTCTTTCTTGGGTGACAATATCTCCTGACTCCACTGTATTATTTTTTCTTCTTTTTCTCAAAGCCTGCTGTGGGTCTTAAAATATTTTAAGATTGTTGGGAGGTGTTCAAAGTTTGGATGTGTGTTAGGCAGACAGTCATATTTATTGGTGCCTTCTCTGACTTGGAAAAAAAAAAAAAAAGGTCTACATCTAAATTTAGTGAGCAGAAAATATCCTAAGTTGGGTCCTTTCCTGAAAGAGAGAGAGAGAAAAAAATTCTCATCTTTTAATATTATAAATATGTCTTCTCAGATGAGAATTGTTAGTGTCATTTAAAAGAAGTAAGATTCAAGTTGCAGTAAAAGCAAAACTTGCAAAATAAGGGGAAAAAAAGAGTAGCATCTATAAATGGTTTCATTTAAAGGGCTGTTTTTAATGTTGCTGTGGTGACAGATTAAGAAGGAGAAACTTGAACCAGACCTTTGACCAGTTGTGGGGTCAGGGGTTGCCTCTGTCTGTGTTCGGACTCCTTTGACAACTTCCTGTATAATTTGACTATTATTTGCGTGTCTGGGCACTGTCTGACCCCAGAGTCTGGAAAAATGAGAAAGGCAGCCTGCATTTAGATGCCATATGGACCGCAGCGAGGGAGGGCACGTTTAATCAAATTTGAGTGGGAAACACTGTTTGATCCCAGGTTAGAGGAAGAAGCTTGCACGGGCTTTCCAACAGACTGCAGGAGAAAGGGTCAGATGACAGGCATGGCTGTGATTTAGGGCACACGGCCCCCGCCAGGCGCTGGTATGGCTGCAACTAAATTTTGAATTTGGAAGCAGATCAATTATGAAAGAAGGAAAGCGAGGTGCTGGTGGCATTTCAAATTGCAAGTGGACTTCTGCCATGAAAGTCCAGAAAGACTAAATTTTCAAAATAAAAATAAATGCATTTCTAACATAGACTTAGATCACAAGAAAATGAGCCCTTTGGGCAGAGATAAAGGATTTAAAAAACAAAAACAAAAACAAAACTGTAGGTCTAGGAGAAGATTGTGTTCATATACAGTAATAATAATATGCCAATTTCATAATTTCCATGGGGGTTTTAATTGCAGAATCTCTCTCTCTCTCTCTCTCTCTCTCTCTCTCTCTCTCTATATATATATATATATATATAAATTTGGGGGACTTAACACAAAATAATTATTTAGTATTAAATCTGTATTTCTGAGCAGCATGAAATAATTTGCATGACCATAAAAACTTCTTATAATGCTAGCAAAAGTAAACCCTTGACTGTTTAACCTGTAGGGTCTCATCATGGTAAATGAATATACTCACAGATCTGAGGGGCCCTGGGTTTCAGTAAGAAGGTTCCTGGGACAAATGACCTCACTTGTTACAAAGGATCACGTGCCATCATCTTGTTGACACCCATCATGGCCTCCTGGGACAGATGGTAATCGAGGAGGGTCAAGAGTGGATCTCAGAAGACCCTGGTTCATCTTTGGATCCACCAGGAGGGAGTCTGAACAGTGTCCAGTAACCGTGGCTGGGGGTTGGAGCCAAGAACCAAGGCATCGGTTCAACAAACAGTGCAAGGCAAGGTGAGCAAAATACAGTCAGTCCTAAGAGTCTGTAAGGGAGTAGGGAGCAAAGCAGGACTGGCTCAGGGCATGGTTGGGAGGCAGGGGTCTTTTTGGAGAGTAGACTGCAAGGCCCTGAGATGGGCCTGGAAGGATGGGTAGACTTAGGGAAAAGAGAAGAAGAGAAGATGGGGAGCAAAAGGACCACTGAGTTCAGAGCTAGGTCACAACTTTTCAAATATCACAGCACTCGACTCTCCATTTGACAAACAAGGAAACTGAGTGAGGACAAAGTTCTGTAAGTTTGCTCTCAGTTACCTATTTAGGTAAAAGCAGACCTGCATTCAGTCCCAAGTGATTTTATACCCTAAGTGTCAGACCCTAAGATCACCCCAAAATCAAGGACCCCAAGTCCTATGCTTTTTTCTGGTTCAAGCTCAGAAAGAGAAATAATCTAATTTCTAAAATGTTTTAAGATCTTCAGGCTTTAGGTATGTAGGCAAGTTTTAGGTATTTTAGTGAGTTCATAGGAAGATGAAGTGTTGTAATCAGGGAGGTTATGTTCTTAAGCTCCCTCTGACAAAAGTTGGGATCTTGGCAAAAAAGACTTCTTTTCCTCTTCTAAGAACTATATCTCAAAACACTTCAGTTAGCCCATTGGAGATATTCTATTAAAATATATCTTTTGGCTGCTGACTTTTTTTTCTTTTAGTCAGGTGGGACATTTATGATGAAATGTATCTCATAGAAATGGACACCATTTGTTGAGCATCTACTTGTATTAGAGACTGTTCACAAATGCATTTGATCTCATGACCAAAGCTGAAAATGCATATTAGCCACCCTGCTTTAGATCAGAAGAAACTGAGGCTCCCAGAATAGTGAGCCCGGTGACTACAAGTTGCAGTCCCCACCCAAGACTGTCTCCTTAGTGTTCCTCCCACTACACCCTCTGGGCCCCGAAAGGCACTTACTTCTGGAACAGCGTTTGAAGGAAGCAGTCTTATTTCCTACATGAGGTTGCCTGCACTTTCCATTTTTTATCATTTTTGCTGGAGTTTTAAAAATTTATTATTCTGGTATCATAAGTGAGAATTAAAGAGAGGTAGCCATAAAAAGAGATGAAATCCCGAGATCCAGGTTGAAGACCATGTCTGCACCTGAACCATGCTGGTTCTTTCTTCTGGGCCCCAACGGCTTCATCCAAAAGGGATGCAAGGTGTACTGGGGATCAGAGGCTCTCTAAGGATTCTTCCACTGCAGGGAGATCCTGTCTTCCCCTTTCTTTCTTGACATCATTAAGAACATTAGACCATTGCGGGGTGGGGCAGGGGACATCACTGCTCACTTTTCCAATGGCTCGAGCTACTTTCTCTTTCCTCAAGCTTAGGGACACTGAACCTGGGGTTCATGACCTGGTTTGTTTTGTCCGTGGAGGAGGTATTGGTGTCTGCCTTGGTTTTAAGACTCACCTTGCCCCTTGGGGCCTGTGTCCCATTTCAAGGCATGCCGTGGGGAATGTCAAGCTCTTATTAAATATCAGGAGCCCTCCATCTGCCTCTGTCTTTCCTCTGAGATGACTGCCAGACAGCCGAGGTCAAGGCCACATGTGCCCCGCGGATCCCACAGCAGGAGGAGGGAGGGAGTGCTGGAGGCTGCTTGTCTACAGGAAGCAAGACACAGAAGCACTGCTATTCAGAAGATTTCTCTGCCCCCTGTGAGGATCAAGTCTTGTACACCCACTACGCACACTCCCAAAGCCATGTTCTTATCTGTGGGTTTTTTTCCCATTCACTTCATCACGCAGTCACATTCAACTGAGAAGTGAGGACTCACTTTGGAGTCAGAACAGGCAGATGACGTGGACAGCTTTTCCCTGGGTGACGTCTGCATCTTACGGAGCCAGGGATGCTTGG
Organism: Hippopotamus amphibius kiboko; assembly: GCF_030028045.1. NCBI lineage: Eukaryota > Metazoa > Chordata > Mammalia > Artiodactyla > Hippopotamidae > Hippopotamus > Hippopotamus amphibius. The sequence continues at coordinate 180,944,238 of NC_080189.1, forward strand.
CTCAGCTCTACGCCTCACCCTGGGACTTGGGCATTCAAATTATTTGAACCAAATGCAGATTGATCCAAAGACAGATGTATGTGTATGACTTCAGAGAAAATTATTCTCTAAAGGAGAATGATAAAGAAACATTATGGCAGAAGGAAAGGTTTCCACGCCCCTGGCTTTTCACCTCCTAGCTGGTGGCCTTGGACAAGTTACGTCACCTCTCTCTGCTGTGGGCAATAATAAAAACTACTGCTTTGGGTTTTGGTGAGGATTGAACGGATGAATACCGAAGAACAGGACGTGGCTCGTGGTGAAGGCACAACAAATGTTGACCCCCATCCTCATGATCAGTTTCATCATCGTCATTATTTGGGAATCATATTATTGTCCTGAGCCTTGGTGTCCCACATTATAAAACCTGAATGAAAAAAACAAAAGTTTCTTCTTGCCTTGCAGGTCGGGGCTCCTCGATTTGGGTTCACAAAGAGGTCCTGCAACAGTACAGGGGCTGATTGAGGAAGGAAGCCCTGATTCTCAACCTGGCTCATTTCTTAGGTGGCATCCCATAATCAGAGGAGAAAAAAAGAGCAGAAGTTAGAAGGTAACAAATACGAAGGCATACCTGGCTTTTTGTCCCTTGAACGTCCTCATTTCAAGACTGTTCCCTTGGCTCCCAGAGTTCTTGTGTCATTATCTCCTGTTAAAAGGATTCAAATGACATTATTTGCATGGAAACTCGCATAGCAAAGATGCCATCTATGCCACAAAGCTGCATTACAATGAAGGGGTGATGACTGTCACATGGACTTGACATTCCTCATGCCTTCAAATCGAAAGTCAATGCTGGCAGTTCTTAACTGCCAAGTCCGCTGAAAATACATCACTTCTGATACGGAAGGACTATTTTAGGGTGCCAACTCATCAAATGGTGCTGACCTGTAGTGTCACTCTAGGCCAGGCAAAGATTGCTAAACTGAGGTGGGTGTAGGGAGCCCGCTCTGAGTCAGCAACGTAAGATAGGTGAATCAACTACAACCTTTCCCCAACCAACATCATCATGACTTGATGACAGTCTCTTCAATGTCTTTTAAAAGCAAACTTGAAAATGTCTGCAGGAAAAAACAGGGATGACTCTGTTAATTGCAAGAGGGTGGCAAAGATGGGGCCAGCTGCAGATCCTAAATGACCTCCTGTTGGATGGAACCAACTCTGAAGGCTGGTCCAGAAGACTGGATGCTACCCCATTGGGTAAAGCAAGATTCACAGAGCGGTCCAGGAAAAGAGCATTTGGGGAGTATGGAATAGGGCAGAAGAAGGGACATGGGAGGTATGATTGCATGTCCTAGGCAGAGAGTACAGGAGAAAACACATTTATCCAGGGACCCAGACCCAGACGTATAGCTATGATGAGAGAGTCCAACGACAGGAAGAGGGAACAAACAAGAGAGGTGTGTTACCTTTGTGAGACAGCACAGGAGAGCTGGGGCCAGGGACTTGCCAGATCTTCTCACGTGGGCTAATGCTGGGGGCGAGCTGCTCTAAAGCCTAAAGTCTACCAGGCAGCCTGGGCACATGCGGAGCCAACCAACAAAGAAAAAAGGGAGTTCTATGATGATGAAATTATCCAGAATTTTACAATCAGAAAATTAAGAAAGTGCTGACAGTAGCTTGCAGCGATAGCAACTGCAGCGATACCCACATGACAAAAACGTCCACCAGATTTTGCCCATCGTGACTAGAGGATTGGAGAATGTGTGCTCCCACTCTGCTTCTGAGATAGCATCTGTCAAGCACTGTTCTGGGGGAGGGGATATATGTGCACGCCACAGGACCCAGAGCATCTTTAGTGACTGAGTTCCACCTCATCCTCACTGTGCTAACACCGGGATCCTATTCAATACATCATCATCAGTACCAGAGCGGCCACCTATGTGGTGCCTCCCTGCGAGCCTGGCCCGGAGATCGGTGTAATTTTTATTCCCATTTTACAGTCAAGGAAACAGAGGCATCCAAGCAGACCCAGCGAAGTGCCCCAAATCACCCTGAAGAAGAGGCAAGGCTAGGATTGGAAGCATCTAGGCCTGAGTCATGCTGTAGCATTTGCACTTACTGCCTCTCTTGGAAGACGGATCACCAGCTGACTTTTTAATTGAATGAGGCATGAATGGTCCTGTCTTTCAGAGGAGAGTTACAAAGAAACCACAAAAGCCATTGTCTCTTTGGGCAGGACATGTTTACCTGGTTCCCAATGAATTTAAGAATTCTCATTTTATTGCAAACCAACTCCCTAACCTTTTGTAAACAACACACTCAGTGACACTATGTCACACAAGGGTGCAAAAATCAAACATTATAATTAAAATTTTCTCTAGGGAGGTTTCCTGCCAAGGCTAAGTACCCATGATGATCAAGAGATAAAGCATGAAATCAGGGGGTCGGTGAAAGCTCCCTTAGCTCTTTTTTTAAAATATTATTGATACGCCTGAAATATAATTGAAACATCCTTCAAAGCAAGCTACACCAGCCACCCTTCAGCTTTGATATGGCTTTTTAATCAGTAGACATTGTTGCCTCACAATGACTATGGAAAGCATTTAAACTATTTTGTAGATGGAGTGTATTGCTTCTGACCTCAGTCAAAAGACCACATTAAAAGGAACTGAAAAGAATTCACTCTGAGTCCTCTGGGCTACAAAGTGCTGAGGGCATGTGGAACATGGTAAGGGCTGGATTCATCTGGAGGAAAGGATTAAGCACCAAGTTAGTTGGAATATGAGAGGTCAGCTTTGCCTTGGGAGGCAGAGTGTGGTTTCTCAGGGCACTACGGATTCTAAGGAGATCCTGGGCTTTGCATAATTGGTTTCTTCTGAGCATGTCTTGGCTCAGTGTTTCCAAAGATGTGGTCGGTGGACCACTGGTCCAGGGGATGTTTCTTCACCTAATGCCCCTCTGTCACCTGAGTTTGGGAGACATTCCACATGTATCTTCCTCTTGGTGATTCACAATGAACACAAATCTATCAAAGGCTGTGGAGAGTCACCCAGAAATCTCTGTAAGATTTTAAAAACTTAACAAAAGTTTCTATAGGGTCTTTGCAGTCTGCAGGATGTAATTTGGGATGAGCTGCCTGACTCAGAAAGGGAAAGAGTGTAAGGGGTCAGGAGCGGTCTGGAGTGAGGCCCTGGTTAGCCCTTGAACCTGTCTGCCCCACTAAGAGCTGCCTCCTCCAAATCCCATTTCCTCCAAGCTCATCCAATTACACAAGTGACCAGGAATAAATCAAATGTAATTAGTTGAGTTTTTTTTTTAATAACAAGACATAGATGATCTGATCTTATTAAAACAGGAGCTGGGAGAGTTTAAGACATAGAAATAAATAAGTATAACACAAAAGAGAATGAAGTCAATACCAGAGGGAAGAAAGCCCCTCTAAGTGGAGAAACTAGTGGGGGCAGGAGGGGACTCCATCCAGAAGGTTCCTGGGTGGAGGGGTGGGATGTAAAGTCCACCTTGAAGCTGGAATACAATGTGTGCTGCCTATTGATAATGAAAAGTTAATAATACTCCTCTCCAATTAAAAAAAGAATCAGTATCTCATTGTAAAAAGAGTTAGAACTTGTAAAAGAGAAAGGAGAAAAGTGTCACCCAACACTCCAGCCATGAAAAATAATTGTGAAGACGTTCTTTCATATTCCTATTCATTCTTTATTCACGACACAACTGTCTTTGCAACACAGCTAATATAGATATATATATTTATGTATGGTATGTGTATATTATATTTATGTAATATAAAGTCTGTGACTTTGTAATGTTTTCTTTCTTTTTTTAAAAATTTATTTATGGCTACATTGGGTCTTCATTGCTGTGTGTGGGCTTTCTCTAGTTGTGGAGAGTGGGGGCTACTTTTTGTTGCAGTGCAAGGGCTTCTTATTGCAGTGGCTTCTCTTGTTACGGAGCACCGGCTCTAGGCACACAGGCTTTAGGCACACAGGCTCAGTAATTGTGGCACACGGGCTTAGTTGCTCTGAGGCATGTGGGATCTTCCCAGACCAGGGCTCGAACCTGTGTCCCCTGCATTTGCAGGCAGACTCTCAACCACAGCGCCAATAGTGAAGTCCTTTTTTTTTTTTTTTTTTAATTTTTTGGCCTATAATGGCAAAAAGAGGCATCCATTTCTTCCAATCATTGTCTCCAATCATTTTCTAATTTTTTCAAGTTGATAGGTCATGATTTGACTAAGTGATAATCTATCAGATAATTTTTCCCTAATTTTTATGTTTTCTAATTTTTTCCATAACTGCTAAAAATATCTTTGTGCATACCATTTTTTCTATACATCAAGTTATACTCTTAAGGCAAATGGAGAGCCTTGATGTCTTCATTAGCTAATTAGGATACAGAGATACACATCAAGTGTGGCATTGATTTGGTGTCTTGCTGTGCAAAGTGTATCACCCCCAGGGACATACTCATTGAATTTCCATCTTTGTATCACAAAGACCTTCATTCATACCCAGACTGACAGATATAAGTCATCCACTGTTTGGGGCAGGGGGAGAGAGTCAGATTTAACTCCAAAATCAGAATCAAAGCTATGAAATTTTAACTTCTCAGCTGAAAAATTACACTTCAGATTTGAGACTGGAAAGTTTGGAAAAGGAATGCAGGTGGAACAAAGTGTACTCCCTCCCTTGTCAAACTACCAAAGTCCTTTGAACTGAAGGGGGAAGAGAGACAGAGAGGGCGCATGTTTGTTGGAGGGAGGCCTCTGCACCCCGCCTACTTAGTCCCTAATGTTGGTTCCAGAAGAAGATCACAGAAAACCTACTTTGAATCTGGGAGATCCAAGAGTTAGGAGGAATTGTGCATCACCCATCTTTTATTAAATCCTCACTAACAGCAGACCTGTCTTATTGCTGTCCCAGCACATCAAGGGGTGAGAAGAGCAAGGAAAATATGGACACGACAGCAATCCCCCTCCCCGCAAGTTACCTGTGAGTCCGAGAAAGTCATCAGGGAATAGGAGAGTCATCCAGAACCCGTAACAATGGCACAGAGGATTGAGGAAGGGCCTCAGGTCTGAGTTGATCTAGTGATTGACTGGGGATGGTGCAGAGTGAAACGTGGGTGCGGAAGTGGGGGACTGAAGACTCCTCTGTGCAAGTGATGAGGGGAGGTGTGAACGTGGTGACAAGACCTGACAGTCAGGTCAAGGTGGGAGATCATAGCAGGATCAAGAGGCAGACAGACCTGCCCACAGCTGCTCTGACCATATAATATGCCCCAAAGAATTTCAGACCTACACCAAGGAGGTAAAGTCCTCAAAAAACAAAGTAAATGCATGTAGATTGTAGTTGCACAAAGCCAGTTCTAATAGGAACTTCAGATTCGTCTGAACTTTCTCATCTTGTCAGTGAGGAGCCTGAGGCTCAGTGATTTGTCAAAACTCACAAGACAAGTAAGAGGAAGGACAGGGAATCAGCTCATTGAATAATCTCTGCTCTCTCTGTGGGGAAATCCGCAGCAACTGGGTGACCACAGTGAAGTCCAATTGTAGCAGTGTCTTAAGCGACTCATGACCACCAGCAGGAAAATAAGGATGGAAGGCAAAAGAGGTAATGATAACAGGTGTGTTCAGGTAACGATAACACAGTGTGGTCCACAGGAAGGACCTGAGGCTCCCAGCTCATCCTAGTCAGTCACAAGGGGCCACATTGAAGGGGCCAGCCGGAGAAGGATGCTTTGGAGCTCCCAGAGGCAGTGGAGCAGTGGACATAAGAACTCTTAGCTTCTCTGGGCTTGTTTTCACTTAACATAAATCAATTGCATTCACTTCTTTTGCTCAAGGTGTTTAATCATTGAATTTCAGGATGGTGTAGAGACATACTAAGGATTTGTCACACATCTGACCTGGGTCTAATTCCTGCTATTTCTAGCCCATAGAGACATGAATCATTCAAGTCCTTAACCTCCATTGGCTTAGTTTCCTCATCTGTAAAGGAGGGGTGGGGAATCAAGGAATGGCACTCACTCCAAACTGGGTATCGCGTGTAAAAGAGCAAACACAGTAGGAGCTCAATTCATGATCAGCGGCTGACACTTTCCACACCACGTCTCACTGACTCCTCACGAGTTCTCCTGTAAATGTTGTTATCCATTTTATAGACCAGGAAGTGAAGGTTCACTAAGTTGGATAATTTACAGCAGGCCGAGGAATGAGCGTCCTGGCTGTTATGAGTGTATTTCCCCTGCGTGGACTATCAAGGATCAAAATTCCTCAGTCCTTAAGCCATAAGGATGTGTGCAAAGCCTGACCCATCACTGGTCCTTTTGATCTGGAGCAGAAGGAAGGCTCTTCACTCTTCTGATTGCCCACCTGGCATTGTCCATGGCCAGGGCTGGACCACAAAGAGTGGCTGATAAGAGAATTTGAAGGTGACATACAGTAGAGTCAAGACACAGCAAGAAAGAATGTCCAGATCACAGATCAGTTTATCCCTGGGGCCCGTCCCTGTTGTGATTGGATTCATAGCTAGTAACTTCCCTTTCTGCTTTAGCTAATTCCAGTGGAGTTTCTATCACCTTAAATCAAAGGAATCCTGGTGAATGTAGGATTTGGACCCAGGTCCATCTAAATCTAGAGCATCCCTATGCTCACTCCACTCCTCTAGAAGGTAGGAGGGAGGCAAACAAGGAAGAAACCCTTTCTCCTTAACTTACCAGTCATCAGATTGGAGCTTCCCGGGGTCTCCAAAGAGATGGCCTAGGTAAGCTTGAAATGTATGCTTGCATTTTCAAAAGAGCGCCCTTTCTAAATCACCTTATTTTGATGTAACTGCAAAAGGCAGTACTATTTTGGGTTCTTGCTATGATAAAACTGAAGCTGTAAGCTACGGACTTTCATGAGAGATTGCACTGAAATGTCAACAGATGGCTTGCTAATCATGTTAAAAAATACTCATTTCTTTTCAAAAATGGCATTTCCCCCCCAGTAAGTAGATCAGAAAGCAGTGTTTATGGTATAAAACATATTAGTCACAACGCCGTTTAATTATCCTACTTAATCATCAAGGTCATAATGATAATTGTTTCTAAAAATTAACACCTCTTCCCTCAGCAAGGAAGCATATCCAGAATTCATGGTCAGAAACACAGAATAGATGCATTTAAAAGGATGTGAGCATTAAAGGGAGACAAGACTAACCACCACAGAGATCACGTGTGACGATTCACAAAGCATCTTGCATTCAGTCTACGGAATACCAAACTACGTGTTGGTCCAGTTTTGCCCAAGTGTCCCATTGTCTCCCTAGCAAAGAGGAAGGAATAGAGTCTTAAAATCATTCAATCATGATTCATCATGGGATCTACCTTATTTTCCTACAAAAACAAATGCGTATCTTTGTGGACCTGCTGAACCCACTCAAACATTGAAGACCACGCCACAGGGAGACGGATTCTCTGCTCGTTTCTGACTTGCACTGACCTTTCTGCATCTGATCTCAGACGCTCCTCCTTGATTTTACTGTTGATTCTTTTCTAGCTTGTTTTACATGGCCTCCGTTACCCCCAATCTATTTTTTTTAATTTAATTTTTATTTTGTATCAGAGTATAGTTGATTTACAATGTTGAGTTAGTTTCAGGTATACAATAAAGTGATTCAGTTATACATATACATATATCCACTCTTTTTCAGATTCTTTTCCCATATAAGTTATTACAGAATATTGAGTCGAGTTCCCTGTGCTATACAGTAGGTCCTTGTTGATTGTCTATTATATATATAATAAATTATATACATAATACATTATATATTTACATATATACACACACACACAGTAGTGTGTATATGTTTACCCAATTCTCTTCTTAAATGTCACACTTTCTGGGCTGTCTCACTACTCCTTTGGCAGAGTAGAATATCCCTTTCCTTTTTCATCATTTCAGGACCCAAATCGGGGAAGCAGTATTCTCAGTCAACATACTTTAGAAGGCCACCACACCCCCCTTTCCAGTACTCTTTTGAAGGATGCTTCAAATAACTGTATCATCCCAGCAACTTGGAGTTTTACCCATTAAGCTAGTTCACATATCATATGACTGAAACTTATCATTTTAAGCATCTCAAACAACTTTTATGTTTTTAGCCATGAAGTCCTTCTGAAATGAATTATGTAGGCAGAAAAGGAAATGAGCTTCATGTTAATTATTCTTGATGACTCCAGGTTATTATTTGGAATTTTGATGACTGTACTCTCAGGGTGACTCCATCAGAGCCACTGAGAGGGAATAGGATCATTTGACCCTACATAAAAGGACTTTGGGTTTTCTGTGCTTTTTAATTCTCATGTCATGCCATTAATTGCACCCGAGTGCCTCTGCCCCTTGGTCTCAGGCTGCCATCTGTTATTTCTGACCCCAGCTCCTCCCTCCCAGTATTGGACTTCTCATCTACAGTAGCCTCAGACACGGAGGGAGTGCTCACCTCCACTGACTTGGTGTCTGAAAGAAACCCGAGGGGTTTTGTTGCAGAGCTGCCACCTCCAGGAAGCCTCCTCTGCTCTTCTTTCTTCCCTCTGAATGATATAGGGGCTGGGGGCACTAAGAATGCCTGAGTTCAATTCCCTGTTTTGTCACTTTCCAACCGGGTGATCTTGGGTAACTTATTGTTTTTATGCCTCAGTTTCCTCTTCTATCAAGTAGGAATAATCATTGTATCTAAGGCCTGGGGGTGTTTTAGAGATTAAATCAATTGATATCTGTAAAGCACTGAAAGCACTTTCTGGCACTACTGTGTATTTATTAAATAACTAGGATTAATTCTTTCTTTTTTAGTCCCTCATTATGTCATCTATACACACGAAACATACAGATGTGAAAATAACAATAATTTGTTCTTAGGCTTATTTCATCAGTAGAGGAAGGAAAAAGCAGCATGTGTGATTTATCTCTTTTAATGTATTAGATGTGTGGTTGTTCATTTTCCCTTTTCTGAAGTTCTCACCACTCTTTTAGGTAAATGGCAGTGGCCAAGTCCTCGGCCATGTCCCTTAGCATGGGCTCTGTACCCCTGACCGCTGTGTCACAGATTGTGAAACCAGCTGTGTCCACCTGAGTCGAGGACAGCTTGTATCTAGCTATCCCTCTGACCAGAGGCAGAGCTGAGTCCATGAGGCACATGCTACTTGAGGATCTTCTTTATGAAAAAGAATATAAAGTTTATGTATGACATCAAATATATATTTAGAATGAGAAAATACATTTCAACAAATCACAGATTTTTAAAAATTGACAAATAGGTAGAAGAACAGAATAATTTGTACTCATTTACTGCCTGAAATAGCTCAAAAATTCTTTGCCCCTGCATTGTTGACTGCTTGTACATATAACTCAACTTTTAATTTTTTTTTTTTCCAGAGAGAAAATAAAGGTAATTCATGGGTGATTTTTTAAAAAAAAATATTGTTTGGAAAAGTTTTTGGTTTTTTTTGTTTGTTTGTTTGTTTTTTTACTTCACAACTTATTATTGGTAATATGTAGATTTTAAACATTTTTTAATTTTTAAAGGTTATTTTCCATTTACAGTTATCACAAAATGTTGGCTATTCATGTAGAGTTTCAAGATGTGGCCAAGCATAAAAAACATGGTTAAATGTCTTATATGAATGAGCTGTTAAGAATATATGTGCTGTTTGCAGCTCTACTAGGGGCTTTTGCTCTACAATCCCAAATTCATGAAAAAAGAAAAGGACTATGTGTTTATACCTGAATATGCTGAGGTCTAGTGTATTTGCGACAAGATAGGGCTTCCATTTTTACCAGGTATTACTGAGAACCCAACGCTCTCTTACAGTATTACACATCTGACACATGGAAGGAATTTCCACAAATAGCTTCTGTCTCTGTTATATCTCCTCCTTTACTCATTTTCCTCCAGGTCTGAGCACTGAGGACACATTCACATCCTGACACTCTAGCCACACTCCTTCCTGTTACCATGGCAGGTGACTTAGTACCACAGGCAGTAAATGCTTTCCAGAAGCCAGACTATTTACCCCATCAGGAGAGCAAGAAACATTTAGCTTTTCTTGGAAGCAACTGTGAATGTACAGACCCCAAGCTAAATGTATCCCCTTCTCTGGGTTCCCAAAGTGTCCTGGCTGCCCCAAGATCACCTGGGACAAGGGCTAGTGTGAAGGAGAGAAAGAGCAGAAAGGGACAGCTGTCTTAACCAACGTGGATATAGTATCTTACTAGGGCAGATGTTCCAAAGACACATGGAACCCCAGAAACATTCCTAGGGTTCCTCCTCAGCCTGGAAAGGGGCCCGAGCAAGTGAAGACACACATCTTAAGCTGAATTAGTGTCAAGGTAGATGTACTTTGGCCAGAGACTTCAAGTCTCTGTGGATTGGCTAGAAAAGATGAACTGAGTCAAGGAGATCTCTTGCCAAGGATTGTGGAACTGGAATTCTGAACCTGTTGCCAAAAAGCTATAGGGGTCTGAGCTAAAGGTCCTGGGTGCTCACTGACTGGGGAAATGATCAGGGCACTGTTTGAGATAAAAGAGAAAGATGCTGATAAAAAAGAGTGAGAAAAAAAAAAAAATTAGGTGTGCTGCTAAGATAGCAGCTGGGGCCTTGAGTGAGAGGCCCAGGAAATGAATAGATTTCCCAGAACTGCTGTGATTATAGCCTTTTCTGAGGTGTGTTTTGGGGGCTTTTTCTGAATTCCCAGGCCATCACTCTGTATCCCCACAATAAACCCCATTTCTTGAGCCAGTCTGATTAAGTGCTTCATCCCTTCAACTGAAAAGCATGCTAAGGTATTTCTCTCTCCTGCCTTAGTGCAGTACCTGCTATTTACACTGACTTTTGCTTGAAAAAAAGGAAACTACTAGAAAGGGCCCATGGCCACAAGGGCCTCGGGTATCGATTCAAGTTGTTCAGTAGTCATTCTTTGTCTCTTTGTTGTCATATGGTAGTTCTGAGTAGTTCAACTGATAAATGAAGAGTTATTCTTATATGAAGCAGGAGTGTGGATAATGGGGTGTAATTTGGCGGGAAAATTGAAAGTCGATTCATGTCTACCCCAAGTCTGGGGTGGAGGAGGGCTCCAAAAAGAATATTGGTCTTGGAAACCACAAACATAGGGACACATCTCCAGAAAGAGAGAAAAACTCTTCTCTCTCAAATGCTGTGTTCTTTCTGATGTCTTCCTATTTCTTTCTGTTACTGAATATTTAGCTTAAGCTTAGGATGTAACCGGGACTGTTTTAGTCACTTTAGAAGATACGAAAAAGAATATGACATGGAGTCTTATTTTAATTCGTTGATAGCCTAGTAATTACCTTATATCCTTTCAAAACTGTTGCCTGTGAAAGGCCCGCCATCATTATGGTGTTCACAAAGACGTCTTCAGAAATTAACCACACCGAACGAAACCACAAAGCCTCTCTCTTTTGGAAAGTACCATCATTTTATCATTTTGTTCTTTTGAATGAAGACTCTTTGAGAAATAGACTTATTTTTATAACCCGGCAAGAACCTCTCATGAATAAACATGCACATCAAAATATATATCTTCTTCTTGGGACCATATACATTTCAACTTGGATTTAGAAAATATGATCATTTATTTGATAATCAATTAATTACTCCATTGCACTATTAGTTTCCATTCCTTGTATTTTTGCCCAATTTCCCTGTTGGACCAGAGTCTCCAAGGACAAACATTATGTTTAAAATATTATGATGTTTCACCTTTTTTCTTTCTGCATGTCTTGTAAATGATTGTGAATTCATTTTACAGTATTTGGATTATGGGATCCCTCTCTTTATGGGATTACAGCCTTTGTAATGATTTAATTATTACTTTTTGATTTTCTAATCCAATCCATAACCTATATTCTATTACAAATCTCTCTGGAGAACAAGGAAATTTTATTATTACTAAGACACATGAGGAACCTGCATCTTAGAGAAGTTGCAGCATCTATTAGCCACAAATGAGGATGATGTAATGGAGAATTTTCCTGCCACTGGCTTTGTCCTCTTTTAGCCATATCACAGTGTCTCTCAGAAATTCAATTCCCTAATAGCTGATGGTCACCAGGGCAAAGAGATGTGGGCAATGGATTGAATGGACAAAGAAAAACAGAAATGAGCAATCTCACGGTAACCATTACTGGCCCACTTTCTGCACCAGATCCTTGCAGATATTAACAAGTTCACATATGGGTGTCGGACTCTTCTCCAAATCCACCCCTACTTCTATCTTTTTGTTAGACATGTCCATAAAGATTGCGTGGTTAAATTTCAAAAGCCTCGACAGAGGAGGAAACATGGCATGTTAATTCTGCAAATGCAGAGTCCATACCTAATGTGGATTCAATCCCATTCTTTTATTAATTCATCTATGGGTTTATTTCTTTGGCTTGGTAGAACAATTTTCTAAGGATGTACAATCCATCTGCATCTCCCATCACCTCCAGGGTAGAGCCCACAATTCTTCCCATGAAGTTCAAGTCCCCAGTGCTGCCATCTCACTAGCCTCTCCTTTGCTACTGGACAACACAGTTGGTTGCAGTTGTGTTACACAAAGCCCAGGTTCAATGTCAGCCTGACCCTGCTGGGATGGCTCTGAAAGTGATGATTACCACATGGGCTTATCAAAGATCACTCTCTTGGCCAGTACCTGGCAGAAGTGGGCTCCCCATCACCCACCTGATCCCCAGCTGAGACATTCTCTTTCATGGTGAACTTGAGGGTGACCACATATGCTGGAAGGCACTGTGGAATCTGATTCCAGAGGCTTTGGACTGATTTGGGAAATAAATGAACTGTATCCTTTCAGCAATAAACTCCTAGCTTTTCCAACAAAGCCCAAAGGATGCCCCTGGGGACAAGGTAGATTGTATGCTTCCTGATCTCTGCCTGGAGTTGCTTCTCAGGCCACCATCCTAATGTCCTTTACTGGAGTAGCTGGGCTCCTCTGTGTCACCATAAAAGTCTGGTCACTGACAACAGTCCAAAAGCCTCTAGAGAAAGGAAAAGACTCTTGTTCTCAGGGCCTCCAGATGGTGGCCATAAGTTAAAACCCTGCCATTGTTGAGTTTTTATGTTGGTGTTCTGGTAACATGCAGGTATGTCTACTAGACCTTCTGTCTGCTGTTATTTGTTTCTGGAATATTCTGAGGATTGCCAGAATCCCCAAGCCCGTCAGCTACAACTTGGTTGCCCAAACAGTTTGTGATCCCTGTGTGACTGTCACATTGCCAAAGTAACATGGGCCTGGTGGGGCTGTAGGCGGGTTTTAGAGTTCTCCCCGTGTCTCAGAAATGTAACAGCCAAGTAACAATAGAGAGGATGAATTCATCTCTCTCTCTCTCTTTTTTTTTTTTGCTGATATTGCTTTAATTTTAAATTAATGAAATAAACATCCTTGAAAAAAATAAGCCAAACTAAGCATTGCATGCGAGAGCCTCAGACTGTCAGCTTAAACCAATCTGAAAGTTATGCCTTTGAATGCAGACATTGGACATGAAAAAGACCTCGCGGGTCATAAAGCTCACCCCCTGCCAATATCAGAGCAGCCCTGGGCTGGTTTGGGGGGTGTAAGCGTCTCAGATTCCCTTCCATCCAAATCAAGGGAGGATTGGGCCGAGTCCTGCCTCTGGTTAGTCACGCCCTGTGGGGTGAGACGCAGCCATTGCTGGAGCTCTCAGCTGCCCTCCCCAGCACAGCCGTGATTCTCAACCTTCTCTGATCAAAGGAAATGGGACCATGACCCGCAAAACTACCTGACCCCCCGACTCTGGCCAAAACCCTGGGCATAGATTTTGAGTCTTATGAATGTGCCATGGGATGTGTAAATATCTCCAAGAGATTCTAATCCAAGTGCCCCCAGTTAGCCACGGGTTAGAGAGGATTGCCCCATCTCTGTTGTTAATCACACTTACCCCTTGAGGGTCTGGTTGGGACACAGACATCCAAGCATTTATCTCAGCTGCAGCACTACCTCCATCCTTTCACCTCTTTGTGTCCAGGGTGAGACAAACCCAGCATCTCCCTTCAAGAACACAGGTGTGCATTCTGGCCGGTTTTCATTCTTTGCTTGTGTTGAGAAAAGTGTGGGGAATTTCATTCTGATTTTACAGCAGCCTCCTCTCCCTGGAAGACATAGCTCAGTGTCTTTGTCCAGTGAATCACTGCAGTTTGACACACTTGGAGAAATATTTTTGTCATAACCCACCGCTTGCTGTACTGTCGAGCCAATTATTTGGAACAAGCAATCTGTCATTCTATTGTTCCTTTCCAATAGTTTGACTTTTGGTGGCAGTTGTAGAAAAGAAACAAGTACTTTCCATTTAAAAAAAGAGGTGAGGGGAGCAACCCAAAAGAATATCTTAAATACGTATTTCTGAGGTTGCTGGTGGCTAGGCGTCTGAAGACCTGATCACATCGAAGGGCAGAGTGCGCTCCTCCAAATAACAAAAGTCCTGGAAGAGGAAACTCAATCACATGCTTTGGCCACTTTAGAAATGACACTCTACCTCCCAAACTCTCTGCCAATGCACATATCCCCCTGCTCCCAAAAGCCACCAGCTTTCTGGAGCTGTTTATATGTGATGATCTGATTAGTTCTATTAATTAAAAGGGTTTTTGCTTTCTCTAGCCTTGCTTGAAATCAGTAGCTGCCCTATTGCAAACATCATAAGGTATGAAATTCATTACGGGTATATCCACCTACTTTTTCAGAACCACAAAAGAGGACTCCTGATTCAGGAATAGATCTTTCCTTTTTTGTTTATGAATTTATTTATTAAAAAATATATAAAAGTATAAGAATTAAATATAATCTAATGACAACATTATGTTTATAATATTGAAGGAGATCCCAATGTTCAGAACAAAACAGGTATGTAAGAGTTGCTTAAATTAGAACTAATATATAAAAAATTGACATCAATTTGTTGAAATTTGGAGTTGACCACAAAGATGAATCCAGCAAGTGTTTTCCAACCCAGGCCTTGTGTTAATTGGCCAGGGCTGCCATGACAAAATACCACAGACCAAGGTGGCTTAAACAACTGAAATGTATTGACTCAGTTCTGGAGGCTGGAAGTTCAAGATCAAGGTGTTGGCAGGGTTGGTTTCCTCTGAGATCTTTCTCCTTGACTTGTAGATGGTTGCCTTCTACCTGTGTCTTCACATCACCTTCCCTTTGTGTGTATCTGTGTTTAAGTCTCCTCTTCTCATAAGGACACCAGTCATATTGCATTAGGTTTAACCCTAATGACTTCTTTTTAGCCTAATTATCACTTAAAAAACCCTGTCTCCAAATACAGGGTTAGAACATTCTGAGGTTAGAACTTCAGCATATGAATTTGAGGAGAGATGTGATTCAGCCTCTATCTGGCCCTTCAAGATACCACAGCCTCCTCTGCATCCTTTACTGGCAGGTTCCAGTTAACACTATTCTGCAGGAGGTTCCACAGGCCTCACCCTGAGACCCGTGGTCTTCTCTAATCCATAAATTACATCCAGCCTGCTCACAGGGTCCACTGGTTTCTTTCTATCTTTGCATCTTTACATGCGGCCTCTCCTCGCCTTACAGATCCCGTAATCATTTGCCCTCCAGCTTTTCTGACTTTTCTCACCTTGTGTGATGCCCATCTTCCTAGCTCCTTCCCATCCCACAGGGCATCCCTTGGTTCAGAGCCTGTAGTTCTTGATTTTCAGGCTTCGTGGAAGCTGAGGGATCTGAATTCATGTTTTGGAAGAACTTGGCGTGCTGAGTGAAAGGCAATTAGAATACTTTGCAAAATCATCCGGTGTGCAGGTTTATTTTCCATTCTGAATACCTAAATTCCAAGTGTTAACACTGACACTGGCCTAGTGGAGTTTGAATTTCCCAAAGCGTATATAAATTTGAATGTGCATTATGGAAATTACATGCATCAAAACCATTTCTCCAATGTAAAACTAAATAACCAACACATATTAAAACTTCAGAGAAACATTTCACCATGCTTTTAATTCTGAGGCAAATGAGGCCCAAAAGCCACAGAGGTAAATCGTTAGACATTTGCGAACAGACCCCAGTGCCTTCCAAAACTCTCTGTCTTTTGGACACATGACGTTAAGAATGGATGCATAGGGTTCAAGGTATCTAAGGGAAATGCACCAAGTCCGATAAACATGGCATCCTCAGGATGTGGTTAGCAGAAGGAGCAGTTCATACAGATACACTGTTATTCACAAGGATTCCCTAAATGATCCTTGTGATAAATGCTATGGTACGGCTAGTGAGAGCATCCATTGTGGGCTGCAGTAGTTAAGAAAGATTCAGAGAAAGAGAGGGATGTCCTTCCAGGGAGACTAAAATGAACCAGTGCCTGGCGTAAGAAATACACAAATGCCCGATATTTGTGGAGCCACAGGGAAAGGTGGATGCCACATTCAACTTCAAATAAACTTGGATTCAAATGCCAGTTCTTAACCTGCTTCGGAAAGACTGTTAACTTCTTTGTGCCTCAGTCATCTGCTTTGTACAATGGGGCTAATCATCTGCTTGTCAGTTGGTATGAAACTTAGAGATGATGCCTGCAATGTAGCAGGCCCAGTTTTAAAATAGCTAGCAGGAGAGGAAATTTTCCTGTTACACTCAATCCGAGACTTATTTCGAATCCTTGTAAAAAATATTATGTGACGTCGCTCATCTCCCTAATATACTAAGGCACAGGGGAAAAGGCAAGACCTTTGCAGAGTGTTTCTGGAAAAGCGAACGTTCCTAAGTTTCAGGATTATGCAAAGACTCTTGCATCAGAAGGATTGGAAGCAGGAGTTGAGACTGTGGTGGATACAGTCTATGTTTAAATTCTTAACTGTGGAATGCTGTCAAAGACGGTGAAGGAGGACTGTGGTCACTCCAGGAACCTGATTCAAAGCAGAAGAACCCCCACTGGAGAATGCCCCGGATGCAGGCCAAGGGGGGATGCTGAAGCAAATGAGTGAATGACACAGCACTGGATCAAAGAGAGGTGCGTGTATCCAGGAGTGGTGAACTGTCCTCAGCTCATAGTGAGAAAAGATTTGCATTAACATCAGGCCATTATTTCTTGTGGTTTGCACATAGAGATGGCTTAAACTTGTAAATGAATCTGACTTCTACTGTGTAGATTTAGACTTTTCAGTTGAGCCTCTTTCTTGTCATTATGAATCTTGAATTCAAGCTTCCTGATAGTTTTCACTAACGAAATGCAAAGAGATGTTAAGAAGAGCGCTAGCTATTTTATATCCATGATTTCCTTATATCGTCACAATAATCCTGAAGTATGTCATTACACCCATTTCATGGAAACAGCAGGATAGAGACTAGAGAGAGGCAAGCAAAGGGCCCACCTGCACAACTTAAGGTGGCTCTCACTTTCGGGTGCCAACCTTACACGTATATAGACCTTAGGGCAAGTGCCTCCTTCAGGATGACAGGCTGGATGCCTGGCTTGCCTCACGCTTGGGAAACAGGAGCAAGGAAGTGAGACCTGGCCACCATTACCAAGCAGGTTCTACTTAGGCCTTAGATTTCTCCCAGTGGAAACCAGCTGATATTTGTCAAGATTCTGGCGGTCCACGGTGCACTATCCTGGCGAGATGTCCCCCTAGGGAAGGGGCCCTACACCATCTGAACAAGATCTATTTCTGATTACATGTTACATAAAATCAAAGAAGAGCTGCAGCAGTGTTCTGTAGAAGCTCACATACCATACAAGGAAGCGGGTCTGGTCTCCAAGGATACCTGGGAACATAGCCAAATGGAGGGAGATGTTTGGTGCCAGGCGCTTGACTTGCCCCAAGCAGGAAGGCAAATGGACAGACGGAAAGAAACCCCTGTTGATGCACACAGTGGAAGCTGGCAAGGCCGAGGTAAGGGAGATGGCAGAGGGTGGAAAGAATGGAAGAGGGCTCTGAACAAGCCTCACCTGGAGCAACACTCTCCTTACACCCTGGTGTGTGGAGCACATGGTATGCGGGGTCGGGTGGCTTCCCAGCCTGTTCCGAGTGGGGGCCCAGCAACCTCCTCCCAAGAGGAGAGGCATGTGCTGTAACTGTTATCTGGGAAGGACATCTGTGATCTCAGCTCTCCAGGCACAGTCTCTGGCAGGACACCGAAGGCACCCAGACATTCAGCCCGTCCCTCCATCTGCTTGGGGTGGTCTGCAGCCCACAGGTCCAGCCATGGCCACCTGTGAGGCCGCATGTCGGGGTGCAAGAGAGCAGTCCTAGAATAAGATGTCATTTGTCTATTTATGTTCGAGCCAGATGACAGAAGGTAGAAATACAAAAGCTAGGAGTGTTTCCAACCTGAGGTCTCCTTGGCGTTTACTTAGACTGGTGCTGCCTCTTCATTGTACAGAAGAATCCGAGGCCCAGGTAAACTAAATAATTTTTGCAAGTCCTGGAACAAGAGCAGGATGCTCAGAGGCCAAAAGAACCACCATACATGTCACAGAACCCAAAGATATGTCCTTTTAAACCCTGAGTTAAATGTCAATCTTTTTTCACTTATTTAGCAACCCTGGATCAAGGACAATATGCATATAGGAAACCCAAAGAGAAGTAAGCCTTGCTACAACATACATTCACTTTATTATTTGTTTGTTTCATTTTGCTTAGCCTGTCCACTTAAGGTGTCTAGAACCCTGACCCTGATGGAGTGTTCAGTTGGCTCTACCTCTTCCGTGTGTGTAAGTAGGTATGCATGTATGTATTTAACTTTATTGGAGTGTAGTTGATTTACAATGCTGTGTTATTTTCAGGGATACAGCAAAGTAATTTGGTTATACATATACTCATATTCATTCTTTTCATGTATGTATTTATATCATAGTTAAACAGTTCCTTTGCAAAATGATCTGTTCAGAATGCAGGTTGACCAGGTGGTAAGCAAGCTGAGTTGCCCAGAGAAGAGAGGACACCTGTTTTGCAATAAGGTGACAGTAGCAACAGGATGATTCAGCATCTATTTAGGAGATAGAGTTTATAGTATTTGCTGATGAGCTGAATTTCTGGTGGATGAGGGCATATTTGAAAATGTTGATAAAGTTTTCAAATTGTGAGGTTTTCAAAGCATAGAGCAGTCAAAGGAGAAGCAAGCCCATGATATTACCTCTTGGGCTCAGCAAACTCCCTGACTTTACTTAGACTTAACTTGCTGCTTGGATGACTTCCATCTGTGTTTTTTGCGGAGCTAACTAAACTCTAGACAGCATTTGAGAAGTTTTACAGGCTCTCCTATTTTCCGCATCAATGTCCTAAAGACTGAAATGAACCTTCTGGATACCTGGATACAAAGTCCTACACTCAGGAGGCATTTAATGGACCTGAGATTGAAAAAAAAAAAAAAAAGAGATAAGAACACACGTTTTCATTTCAGCAAGTCAGACAGATGGGTCCCCATTGGACCACGCCCTGCGGTCTGCCTATATGGAGGTGTGACCATGGGCCAGGAGGAAGAGCGGCAGGAAAAGTGCCTTGAGTGTCAACCTTATGTTGAATTCTCATAATAGCCTCATTTCCAAGAGGTCAAGGGAAAAGAAGGCCACTTCTATTGGAGGTGTTATGGAATGATTGTGTCTTCCAAAAACTCCTATTTTGACCAAGGATGGGAGGTGGTTAGGTCATGGGGGTGGGCCCCTCATGGGTGGATCAGTGCCTTTATAAAAGGCACCCCAGAAAGCTTCCCTTGCCCTGTTTCCACCTTGTGAGGATACAAGGAGAAGACATCAGTGTTCAACCTGGAAGAGCCACCACCTGAACCTGACCATGCTGGCACCCTGACCTTGGATTTCCAGCTTGTGAGAAATAAATTTCTATTGTTTACAAAGTGCTCAGTCTGTGGTACTTTGCCACAGCAGCCAGAATGGACTAAGATAAGGGAACAACGCCAACAAAGGCAGAGAAGCAGGAAGGAACATGTGGGCCCCTGAGTAGGGAGGAGAGGGTTGGTGGGTAGAGAAGAGCTTGTACGATTTCAAGCAGGGGAGTGACATACTGAGGTTTGTGTGTTTCAAAGAGACCTTTAGTTGAAATGAAAAGAAAAGATCTGAGAGTTTGAGAGAGGATATGGTTAGGAGTTATTACGTTATTCCAGGAGAGATCAGACACCAATTTGGTTAATGTAGTAGTGGTACCAATTTTTTGAGAAGTAACAGTTTCTCAGATTTGGTTGTCAATCCAAATTCACATATCCAAAACAATGTTGTCAGATAGATATATAATGAGTTACATATAACTGTAAATGTTCTAGTAGCCACATTGTGATTGCCATACTGAGGAAAGTAAGTCATACAGAGAAAGACAAATATCATATGATATCGCTTATATGTAGAATCTAAAAAAATGGTACAAATGAACCTATTTACAAAACAGAAATAGAGTCACAGATGTACAAAAGAAACTTCTGGCTACACGGTGGGAAGTGGGGAGGGATAAACTGGGAGACTGGGATTGACAAATGCACATTACTATATATAAAATAGATAACTAATAAGGACCTACTGTATAACACAGGGAACTCAGAGCTCTGTAATGACTTATATGGGAATAGAATATGAAAAATAGTGGATACATGAGTATGCATAACTGATGCCCTTGGATGTACAGCAGAAACTAACACAACATTGTAAATCAACTCTATGCCAATAAAAATTGTTTTTAAAAAAGACTAAAGGGAAGTATTTAAAAAACAAAAACAAAAAAACAAACGAACCAAACAAAAATGTTCTAGTAGCCACATTAAGAAAACAGTAAAACCTAAACAAATGAACTGACTTTAATATTTTATTTATCTGTATCTATCCAAAATATCATCATTTTGACATATACATCAACAAGAGCTTTTACGTACCTTTTTTCCCCACGAAATCTGGTAGTATTTTACGCTCATAGCACATCTACCTGCGTTTCAAGTGAAGCATTTAGTGATACCTACTACTGACTACTATCATACACACCTTCCCTTTAGAATCTTCTAGAATTCCCACTTGAAAACTGAGCCAATGACCTCTTGTACAGATTCATCCCTGGCATCTCATCACAAGTACTGAACCTGGAGCCAGGAGACCCCAGTTCTAGCCTCAGCCCTTCTACAAAGCTGCAATAAGATCTGGAGGCAAAATAATCAATGGCCTGAACTTGAGTTGTCCTTTGTCTACCTGAAAGGGCTGGAAGTACGGATCCCTTTTAGCTCTGAGATCCAATGATTGAATAATTTTTCAGTGATTGTAGTGGGGGAAATTTCAGAAGATTCTTCTGAAGGACTGCAACAGCCTATGGTTTCCGTGTGTGGACTGTTTTTCTTCTGTGGAGCAGTTTCACCCCAAGCCCCATTCAGATCTGATATGGGAAGATGAGTTGGCTGAGTCAGTCATTGGACAGAAAGCCTGAGAGTGCGGCTCCAGGTCCCTGGGAAGTGGGCAGGGTGGTTCATCTGCTGGGTTTGTCCCATGAGTCAGAACTAAGCAGGATTAAGCTAGTGGGCACTGACAGAAATAAGAGGCGGCTCGGACCAAGTCTCTGGATTCTTCACTCGCAGTCCCAACTTCCTTCTTGCAAAAGGTGAAGTGTTAACCTATCTGGCTGCATTTCAGCATGGAAAAATTCATCTCCTCACCTGAATTCCCCTAAAAGCTTCAGCTGGCCAAACTTTCTTCCTTTCAGCTCCTCCTCTGCAATGGATTCAGCCCTAGAAATGCCACGTTTCTGGAGAAGCTAGGGAGAGAGTGGTGTGTAAAAACATTTCCTGTCAACCTGACTAAGAGCTCTGGGTGGTGTCCTTTCATTCTGAGTGAAGAAAAGAGATGGAATATTTATATTCAAAAACAGATTGGCAAGTGGATACACGATTAAGAGAGACAGAGACAGAGAGACAGAGAAGGAGACAGAGACAGGGAGGTTTGTTATGAATATAAACACATGCTGACATCTTCAAAATTAACAATTGCTCTGAAGTCTCAGATCTCTAGGATGGTGTATAGACTTGATAGGTGAGCAAACTGTTACTTGGGGAAGCCAAAATAAATTTCACCACATACATCCTTTAAAACTCCTATACTTTTCTCACTGGGAAAAAAAAAAAAATCATTGGACCCTAGTCAAAGCTTACTGGGTGTTTCTTTGCATGCGATTCTAACAGATCTGGTTAGCAGAATAATTAGGATGTGTGTGAGTGCTGACTCACATGGAAATCTTTTTTTTTTTTCCCGTTTGACTGAGACTGGATTGAGCTTCACTAATCGGTGGTCAGCCAACTAGATTCAGCCAAGTCACTGTGCATTCTGTCGATATCTGTAGGCATCTCCTGTGAAGTGCTTCTATGAAGTCCTCAGCCTGAGCTCCAGCATTCCACGTCCCACTCGCCATACCTGTCATTCCCTCTGTCTCTGTATTAGTCACCTTTTCAACTGAAAATGATCTATGGGAGAGTTTCTCAGAGCAGGGGTCAGGGACCATTTTTATTACAGTTGTGTAGGTTGCAAGTTGAGAAGAATATTTCCAGATCCCAGTCCAGGACTTCTGAATTAGAATTGGCTTTTGTGACAAGTACCCAGATAATTCTTAGGCTCCTTTAGTATTGTGAATGTTCTAGAAGGGCAGTGGTTTTCTTGTCCTTTGTTGCACATTGGAATCACCAGGAGAGTTTTAAAAAGTACTTCCTGGGTTCCACCTTCAGATATTCTGATTGAATTGGTAGGTGGCATGGCTTTGAAAATGCAGGATTTTTAAGAGCTCCTCAGCAATTCTAATGTGCGGCCAAGGTTGAGAACCACTATTTGGGTTTTGGTTAAATCTTCTGTACACTGTCCTGGCAATTTGTTAAAAGGTACTAATTGCCCTCTCTCTCTCACACGCACACACACACACACACACACACACACACACACACGCACTCCCACTCATACCACCTGCACTGGTGTGACTGCCAGCCTCTGCCATTTCTTCACCCTTCTCAACAGCCCTAGGCAGAATCTTGAAAGTCAATCACACCCTAAGCTTTGACCCCTTGAAGCTGAAACTTAATATTATGGAACAGTCAGGAGACTATTTTTTGCATTTTCTCCAGTTTATTCACTTTGCTGCAACCTTCTCTCATTAGTGAAAGAACATTCTGATACGCAATTCTCCAAGCAAAGTGTAAACATCCAGACATATCCCCCATTGCCCTTCTAATGGCCCACCCAACTTCCAGGCCCTGGCATACTGATACCCCCTTAGTCCCCATCCCATATCCCAACAGTTATTTATATGATGATCACTTTGAACATCTTATTGCACTCTGTGGTTCCACAGGAACAAACTAGTCTGGACCCTGGAGTGGAGGTGACCTGAGTCCTGCAACCGTTGCTTAATGTTTATACTTGAGAATGAAATGCATTTTTTTCTTTCCTAGTGAATATCTTCTTCATTGATAGTCTAATTTATTTTCAGCTAGAAAGCCTGAGGCTGTGGTTTCCTCAGGGGCTAAGAAATGAGTTTGCTGATGACCAAGGCCAAGTGGAGGGTATGCCTTCAGAACAGCACACTTGCTGATATCCAGACCTGGGTGGCTGGGACCCCAGGCTCCTTGTCACCATTGTGGGCACCTGAATCAAAACACAACACGTGGTCTCTTCCTCCGCAACAGTCACTGCTGGGTGCCCTCCTGGCTGCCCACAATAGCATGGCAGCTGTAAATTTCCTAAGCTATTTTGCCAGGAATCTACATTTAGATAGACTATTTTATAAAGTAGAAAACCTGACATTTTTGGTGCTTCCCCCCCCTTTTTTGTTTTATTTTTTTATTTATTTTCTTTTTGATAGGTAAAAGAGTGATTTTGTAGCATCTATGATAAGGGAAGATTACAGCACATATTCTATAAATATTGAAAAATGTATTAATCCTATATTCTGCAAGCCCCCAAAATAAGCTGACAGAGCCCCTGGGATCTGTTAAGTAGACAGATGGCAAGTTCTCAACTGTACACATTTTCCTTTTAATTTAAAAGCAGTTAACCTCTTCTTTCTTCTGTTGAAAACTAGGTATGGAATTGGTGAGTTAAGATCTTAGGGCTTTTTTCTTTCTACAAAATGCCCTTTTTCTCTTTGTGTCTGAGTGCTATTCTTCTTTGTTTACAAACTATGAACTTTCTCACTTTTTATTCATTAATATTAACATATGTGTGTGTGTATATATATATATATATATACACATGTATGAAATTTAGGTAGAATTGAATTGTGACTCAAGACTTAGTTAATTCTTTAAGGCTTCAATCACTATTTTTCTGTCTAAAATAAAATTAAACTTTTGGCTTGACTAGTAATACTGGGTATAAAAATTATTACAATGAATTGATCTTTCTAATTTTTCTACTCTCAATATTTTAACTTGTATTTGATTATGGATAAACCTTAGTCAAAATGCTTTTCATCTATTTTCCCAAACGCCACTGTTTCGATGTTTAAGACCTTTGCCGGGTGAGTCTCAGCTGGAAATTGTGGTAGGTAGCCTCCAACGTGGCCCTAGTGAACTGCTTCTCCTGATATTCACAATCTTGTGTGGACTTTTCTCCACTGAATCAGGGCTGGACTTCACGGTGAGCAGAATATAGCAGATGACCTCCAAGACACAATTGTAAAAGGCTCTATAGCACTGTTCCTCAGTCTCTTGGTCTCCTGGATCATTAATTCTAGAGTAAGCCAGCTGTTAGGTCATAATGACTAGAATGGCCAGATATATCAAATAAAAATACAGGACTCCTGTGTTTTTGAGTTTTAGATAAATGATAGATTTTTTAAACTCATTATTGAAATAACATTGTTGTGCCAGTTTTTTTCTGTACACCAAAGTGAATCAGCTGTATTTATACATATATCCCCATATCACCTCCTCCTGCTATTCCCTCCCACCCTCCCTATCCCAGCCCTCTAAGTCATCACCCATCATCGAGTTGATCTCCCTATGTTATGCAGCAACTTCACACTAGCTATCTATTTTACATTTGGTAGTGTATATATGTCAATGCTACTCTCTCACTTTGTCCCACCTTCCCCTTCACCCCCCCCCCCCACCCCATATCCTCAAGTCTGTTCTCTATATCTCCATCTTTATTCTTGCCCTGTCACTGGGCTCATGGATTTTTTAAATGTATAATTATGTCCCGTGTACTATGTGTGACATACTTATACTAAAAAAAAATACTTCATTATTTATCTAGAAATTAAATTTAACAAACTATTCTGTATTTTATCTTGGAAGCAGACCCTTCATCCCTAATCAAACCTTCAGATAACTGCAACTTCATGAGATACTCTAGCCAGAACTGACCAGCCAAACTACTCCCAAATTTCTGACCGATAGACACCTTGAGAGCTAACAAATAATTATTGTTATCTTCAAAGAATTTAAAATATCTTATACAGTTATAGATATTAGATAACTAACAGAGAATTTTTTCTAACTAGTAAAGAAGCTGTTGATATCTTGTTTTTATTTCTATTTTTGTAGAAATGATACATATTGCTAATGTCAATATGTCAATATGTCACTCCCTGTCAAAAGGGAGTTTTCAGACCATCCCAACTTCCACTGCTTCTGGCAAAGGGAAGAGCAGAGTTGTATGTCTTGATTAAGACACCTTCAAGGAGAATAGTCAAGGGTTTGTCAGCTTAAGGAAGCTGTATTTGAACTAAGAATGATTCCTGAAGAATCAGAAGGATTAAATCTGATCCAGCTTCTTGGACTGGTTTCTCTTAAGAGTTGAATTGGGGAAAATAAAATCAGTTGACAAACCTGGAAGTCAGGAGTCATCCTGAAAGTAGGACACAAAACTCAGATTAGGAGCCAGGAAGAAGCTGAATAAGATTAATTCCATGGGGACAAATGAGTAAAGAGGGTCTTGACCAATTTCCTAAGGTGAACCTGAGACTCTTGGCTTGCCTTTGGTTTTCCTGACTTCTTAATACTTTTAGCTACACAGCAATGTTACCTGAGTCATTTTTTGCACTGGGACTTAGAAGCATCTTAATAAAAGAGTAATCAAAGCCCCATCTCTCTCTTTTACAAGTTCAGTATTATTGTAATATGTTTGATAGGTTGTGTGGTCCCTTCTAAAGTCAGCCATTAGGAAAGGACTTCAAATGCAAGCTCATCTTTAAGGATGCTGCACTGGGACATGGTCTCATCACCAGGGTCCTTGGCTTGTGAGAAGAGCTGGTTTTTGCAGTGCTTATCTGAGCCCAGAAGTCTCTTTAGACCTGCCCCCCCCCCCGCCCCATCCCCAGCTGTATGGCCATCATGTGGTTGCAGTGGCTGGGACTTGAGTATAGTCTGACCTGAAAAGTCTGGATCAGCAAGTTAATGTCTACGGAAGAGGATAATTATCCATTGGACTATGGAGAACATGTCCAATGGTTATTCCCAGTGACTCCTGAAGTTCCTCATGGCTTAGCATTAGGTATGAGAACTAACCACTCTGGATTGAGTCTTTGGATTAGTCAGGGAAAGTGATATATCTTTAAAAGGGAAATATTGACAAGCATGCTAAGTTGGGCAGGTAGAAGTTTCAGGAAATAATTGGAAATATTTATTTATATTTATATTTATATTTATGGAATAGGACCATATTTGTATCTCAAATGAAGTCATTCCTATCAGTTTCTTGTTTCATAAGGTAAGCCTAGAAGGTAATCTGAACCTGTATAATGAGTTTTAAAAGCTAAATTGAGAAATTTGAGCTTAATGTCATAAACCAGGGATTCTCCAACTTTAATGGGCATCAGAATGACCTGGAGAGCTAATTAAAACACAGTTGCTAGAGTTTCTGATTCAGTAGGTCTGAGGTGGGACCCAAGTGCCTGCATTTCTAACATGCTCCCAGGTAATGCTTCTTTTGGTCCCAGGACCACCTCTTGGGAATCACTGCTGTAAGCAGCAAGGTGTCAGTGCTGATTTTGAGCAGAGAAATAATACAAACTGGTAGGAGGTTCTGGTTTAGAATTATGGAACTGAAAGAAGGTGGAAAAATCAATTAAAGGGACAGATATTCAAGACCAAGTCCAAATGCGTTCTTGTGCAGTGATTGAAAACCTTGGGAAAATCTTTCAGAACAACTCATATCCTCCTCCAATGCCTAGAACCTGCTATTTTGCGATAGCTTTGCCATTCTGAGACACACCCATCTTTTAATTTTTTGTTGTTGTTGCTGGGATTTTTAGTGTATCATTTTATCCTAAGTAACTGTAAAATTGATATGAAAGTGTAAGGTTGAAATATCATTACATATTATTTCTGACACTCCTTTTATTAATATATTGAGTAGTCTTTAAGAGTTTTATTTATATTGTCATTTACACTCAAAGGTTACATTTATTGCAAAGGTTTCTATTCATTATTTTCTGATAGAGAAAAATATTTTATTTATTTATTGAAATATAGTTGATTTACAATATTATATTAGTTTCAGGTGTACAGCATAGTGATTCAGTATTTTTACAGATTATACTTCATTAAAAGTTGTTATAAGATAATGGCTATAATCCCCTGTGCTGTAAAATATATCCTTGTAGTTTATCTACTTTACACATAGTATTTTGTATCTCTTAATCCCATACTCCTAATTTGCCCTCCCCACTTCCCTATATACTTCCTTTGTTTTCCATATCTTTGAGTCACTTTCTGTTTGCATATACATTCATTTGTATTATATTTTAGATCCCAAGTGATATCATACATAATTTGCCTTTCTCTGTCTGATTTATTTCACTAAGCATAATATTCTCTAGGTGCATCCATGTTGCTGCAAATGTCAGCATTTTGTTCTTTTGTATGGCTCAGTCATATTTCATTGTGTGTGTCAGTGTGTATATGTATATATATTTATGTATATATATTGTATCTTCTTTATCCATTCATCCATTGATGGACATTTAGGTTGCTTCCATGTCTTGGCTATTGTAAATAGTGCTGCTATGAACATTGGGGTGCATATATCTTTTCAAATTAGAGTGGCTATCATCAAAAGCCTACAAATAACAAATGTTGGTGAGGATGTAGAGAAAAGAGAATTCTTGTACACTGTTGGTGGGAATGTAAATTGGAGCAGCCACTGTGGAAAACGGTACAGAGGTTCCTTAAAAAACTAAAAATAGAGCTACCATATAACCCAGCAATGCTACTCCTGGATAAATCTGGAAAAAACAAACACTAATTAAGTGGTCTCTTAGTTAAGAACAGTGAAGGTATTTAAGGTTGTTAAGACTGTAGGCTTTTCAGTGCAAATGTGCCTAATGTTCAACTTTGTTGGGACAGGTCATGCCCCTGCTTTTGGTGTATGTGCAGCTGAGGTCAGAGACAAAGGAGGTCAGGTGTTCTCACTCCAGAAAATTCTATGCAGTTTGCTTCCAAACTGACCTCTGAAATCTTCCCCTGCTCTACTGAGGAAACACTCTACTTGAGCAAAGAAACACGTATTTCATGTGCGTGTCAGTGTGTGTGGCTGGCGGGACGGAAGCTGAGATTTTTCTACCTCCACATCCAGACTTCCAGTTCTGTGCTTGCCAGATGCAGTCAGCAGCTGGCACCAAATGCAGAAAGTAACGTTGAGAGGCTTTCTTCTTTTTTTCCCCTTGATTTTCTCAAGAGATTTAGACAGATGAAATAATACTCCTTCTGCTCCTCACCCCTGCCATAATGCAGTCCATTTGTCTGAATTACAGACTTCAGCAATTATTTGTGCTTTTTTTTCAGATTGAAGGCGAATTATCTCCATTCTGAGTGAAGGTGGTAAAAGCAACAATAGAATCATACCTCACATCCTTCAGCAGGGAGGAGGAGAAATTTAGAGTCCCTACAATATAGGACACATTTCGTGTATGTTATCTCCTTGGGTGCTCACTTCAGCTTTATGAGTTAGGTATCTCATTGGTCCCATTATTTTAATTCTAAAATTTTATTTTAAATATTTTGAAGCTTACAGAAGAGTTGCAACTACAGTACAAAGTTTTCATATACTCTTCATCCAGCTTCTTCAAATGTTAACATCTCACATAACCACAGTATAGTTTTTAAAATTAAGAACTTAGCATGGATAGACCACTATTCGTTTAATTACAAATTTTATCCAGATTTCACCAGTCTTCCCACGGATGCCTTCCTCCTGTTCCAGGATCCCATCCAAGATACTGCTTTACATTTAGTAGTCCTGTCTCCTCAATCTCTTCTGATCTGTGACAAGTTTTCAACATTTACTTGTTTGTCATGACTTGGACACTTTTAAATAGTGTTTTGTAAAAAGGCTCCTCAGTGCTGATTGGTCTGGTGTTTTCTCATGATTAGACTGAGTTTATGGATTTGGGGAAAGAAAACCACAAAGATGAAGTAATTGGCTCTACTCTGCAGATGAGAAAACCAAAGTTCAACGTGATTTAATAAACCAGCCAAGGTCATCCAGTTCAAAACACATCGTTAGCTCAACTTTCTAAGCCAGAGTTCTACCAATTCTTCAAAATATTTCCATAGAAAACATGGAATAAAATGTTTATCACAGAGACAATGAGAAGAGTGTGACTTTAAGGAGAAAAGCCACTTGAGGTGGGAGAATGGCTTTCTTGGAATTATCTTTGTTCTTGGGTATCACCTGGGTCCAGGAACAGAACCATCTCCAGGTGCTTTAGTTTAAAGTTGAAAACAATATCTGGGAGGACATAGGCTCAGTCATGTGTCAATTTTAGATTTATCAATTTCTCTGGGCTGTTCTGTTTTTGTTTTGGTTTTGTTTATCAATGCAAACAACATTCACTGAAGCTGTCCATCATCTACTTCACAGCATGTTTATTTGCATCTCTTTCCCATTCATTACCAGCTTAGGGGAAACCATAATACTTCTTAAGTGATTTGTGTGTTTTTACAACATTTTTACAACATGAGTCTCATTTAGTCTTGAAACAAATCATCAGATTTTTTGAGCTAGTCCAATTCCCTCACTTAAAAACTGGGAAACTGAGTCTCAGGATGACAGGCGAGTCAGTCGGTATGTCTCGAGTCACTCGTCTAAGGAATATTACTGAGCCTAATCTTTAAAGAAATGCTGTGAAGCAAGTATTAAAATCTCTGTTTGAAACATGAGGCAGTGACGAGATTCTTCGCCCAAGTTCACAGTTTGAAATGGTGGAAGTAGTGCTTGGATGCAGCCAGATCTGCTAAGCCCCAGCCTAGAGCTGTCTCACTCCTGCCACTCTTCTGCTCAAGTCACACAGCATTTGCCAAACCAAGTGATGACCTCATGGCCTGAAACAGAGATAAATCAATATCCAGTTTATGGTCTCATACTAAGGAAGCACCTAAACATTGCCAACCTTTGGACACATTTACCACCTCTATTTGATATTCTAAGATGAACAGGACTTGACACGGGAGCTTAAACAGGAGACTGAAAAGGTTGCCTTTATTTTTTTCCCCAGATAGGTAGATAGATATTCTATTTCTTTTAATTCCCCCATTGATTAAGTGATGTTTTTATTCATTAACAAATATGAAGAGGGCTTCCCTGGTGGCACAGTGGTTAAGAATCCACCTGCCAATGTAGGAGACATGGGTTTGAGCCCTGGTCCAGGAGATGCCACAAGCCAAGGAGCAACTAAGCCTGTGCACTACAACTACTGAGCCTGTGCTCTAGGGCCCAAGTGCCACAACTACTGAGCCCACGTGCCACAACTACTGAGCCCATGTGCCACAACTACTGAGCCCATATGCTGCAACTACTGAAGCCCGAGCACCTAGATCCCGTGCTCTACAAGAGAAGCCCCCACAATGAGAAGCCCGTGCACCATGACAAAGAGTAACCCTTGCTCACCACAACTAGAGAAAGCCTGTGTACGGAAACGAAGGCCCAATGCAGCCAAAAATAAAATAAATTTTAAAAATTGATTTCAAAAACAAACAAGCAAAAAATCCAAATATGAACTCTCTATGGCCAACACATTGTCTTAGTGCTTTGAGAAATAAAATGAGTGATTTGGGTGCGTCCAGTCATCAAAGAGTTGGTTTCCATGCTTGTGGCCCTCAGGTTTATTAATGAAAAAATTCACACGTGAATTTGTATAACTCTGTGCTAGTGTCCGTCTGCTGTGTTGCTCTAGTAAGGAAGAGAAGATGCATATCAGATAATGCAATCACCAAAAAAATTATGGTGAATACCAAACATAAACTGGGTTGTTCGGGAGATTTTTTTTCTTCAAACCCAGAAAATTCATCAAAGATTTGTGGAGAAGTGAATATTTGATGGGGCCTCTATAATGAACATCTTTCTTTTGTTTTGTTTGTGCATCACCAATATCCCACCCCTATTGTCTCTTCCATCTTAATGGAACTGACCCAATCCCAGCTCCAGGGATTGAAACCAGGACGCAAGCCAAGATGCTCATATTTAAGGATAGTTCTGTGACCTAAAGCAAACTAGTAAGAATTGGCCATGGGGATTTTGCTGAAAAGGGGTTCTCTACCTCTGCCAGTATGTTTGCCATGATGATGTAAAGTCTAAGACAGAGACCAGCATAGGGGAAATCAGAGCCAGAGAGGAATCAAGATCATAAGTGTGACTAGATCCAGCTATGCCTGCAGTTGGCCCAGCCCTGGACTTCTCAGTTACTGGAAGCGATAATTAAATGTCTCTCACTTGCAACCCAAAGATTCCAGGTTAATGTATTCTTGTAAAAGGGAAAAAATGTTGGCAGTTAATGGTGTAATTGAGGAAAGAGGAGAACGTAAGAATTGAGGGAAGTGATGACTAGTTTCCACTGGCTGAGGAGCCTGGCCTTTGAAGGGTTGCTTGGAAAGACATTCTGAGTTTAAAAGGTGTCTCCCTAAAAGCCAGACATTACATGTTCTGAGAAATCCAGAGAATAGCCTCAGAATCTTATTACAACCTCAGCATTTTGAATGGGTTTTCAATTTAGGAAAATCAATTTTGTTCCTCTTAATTCCATTCTGGATGATTGTTAGAACTAACAGAAAAAAATTAATAGTCACTTCAACCCTTTTAAAGCAAGAACTGCCCTCTTGTCTTCATACCGTCTACTCAGTTCCCAGTTTTCGCCTGAAGGGAGAAGAGACAGGGGAGAAAATATATGTATAAAGTGCACTTTCCTTTATCATCAAAATGTATCCCAGCTCCCAAACTGCATGTGTTTTGGCTGCTGGGTATATATGTATGTGGTTTTATAAAAGACACAGGGAGCTCTGCAGGGCAATTCCACACACAGCGCAGCTCCAGTGATTTTTTTGAATTTCAAGTTGCACCTTAGAGGTTCTCTATACTAGAACCTTTCCTGGCGGTGGCCAAATTAACGCTTACTATCAGACAAATGTGCTGTAATATCTGACAACAATAATAAAGCTTCTACCTCTGAGCACCTATTCTGAGCCGGCCCAGTCAGGCACCCATTTAGTGACTATTTGTTAAACACCTCTTATGTGCCTTCAGGGATCCCATTTAATCCTCCTGGCAATCACATGGGGTGGTTGCAAGGATGAATGAAGAATGCAAGCACCACACCTGAAAAAGGATGGGGCCAAATATAGAGGAAGCCCCAGGCTAGACCACCTAACATCTAGAGAGATCTGCACGCTTTTACTGAGGCTTCTTTGGAGATTTCGTGTATAATACCAGTGAACTGCCCCCATCCCATAAATGTACAAACGTGCTTGTCTCTCTTTCTTTGCAACTTAGAATGTAGCTGCTTATATAGGCTGGACTTCTCCTGTGGAATATTCAGGCTAATAATACATGTTATAATTCATGTTGCCTGCTCTTTAAGACTTTCAAAGCCCAGGAGTGGCCGCAAACCTGGGTGCAAATTGGAATAGAGTTTTGTTTAGTGGGGGTCTAAAGACAGAGGATCACAATTTACTTACATGATACCAGTGAAGTTTGTGATAATTTGGGGCAGCCCCAGACACTGGCAGAGATTTCGGATTCTATTTGGTCCGCTCTGCCTTTCTCCTACTTGCTTAATCTATTCTCCAAAAAATGCTACAATCTGTCTTTCTTAAGACTGTAAGTTTTTCAAATGTTCTCCTTGCTTTTTCCTTTCACAAATTAATTACAGTTAAAATTTACTGCTAAATCTGGAGAATGTGATTCTGTTTGTGGCAAAGTTTTTCATACATTAGACCCCACATCCTAGATAACTTCATCAGGCTGCTAGTCTTTCTACATGTGATTTCAGGATAAAGCCGATTTTGGATGGTAACTCATCAAAAGTCTGCAGAACTGTGTATTTTTTATCTTTGTTATGAGTGTTTTTTTTTTTTTTTTAATTCCCCCCCCCCCCCCCCCCCCCGCCCCGCCTCCTGTGGATAGATAATACCAGGACAAAAAAAAAGTATCTGAGGAAGGGCGAGGCTTAGATCTGTCAAACCTAAAAACCTTTAATCCTCCCCCTCCCTGTAATGAGTTTGAGACACCAATGATTTGGTTTCCCCCAAGCCTTTCTGGGTAGGATCCAATCAATGTTTAATTTCCCAAACTGGCTCTGTGAGAAGATTTATTTCCTGGTGTTTGTCTTGCAAACAATATTTGTTCTCAACTTTGCACAAAACAAGGAGGAAATGCAGATTTTTCTATTTATTTCTTTCTTTGTTTTAAGAAAAAGGTTTTTACAGAGAGAAAAAAATGCATTGCTGAGGGGGTGGACAGGGGATGCACGCTGGAAGTCTAGCTGGCTTCAGCAAAGCCAGCAAGGTGGAAACCCACTCTACCTGGCACTCTGGGTTCCCTCAGCCACCTTTCTGTGACAACTTATCTTAGACAGAAAATTCCTTTTGAACTGTTTCCACTCAGTCCTGTCCTATATCCTATCCAGCTTCTCCTTAGGGCCAGCCAGAGTATTCAGTATGATGGAGGTGACTCATATCCAATAACTAATTACTCAATTGATAACATTACCCATTCTTGGATTTTGAAAATCATTTCATTGTTTAATAAAAAATACACATTCTCATAACATGAAAATTTGAGCAACACGAAAAATGCAAAGACAGCATAATTAAATTACTAAAATGCTTTCATCTAAAATGACTTTTAATAGTTAATATATTTTTTAAACTTCTCTCTAACGCATACACACACACACACATATATAAAAGCTACATAGTTAGATGGATTCATAGATGGAAATCATTTTGGTAAAATGTCACATTTACTAGACATACTACTTTTCAGAATTTTAAAAATAAATGTATTTGCATATAAAAGAAAAAAAATCTGTGAAACTGCAATCATTGTTGAACTCCAGTGCAATGTCTTTTAACAACTTGGATTACTACACACTGCTATATATAAAATAGATAAACAATTCAGATTAGCCCTCAATACCCAGGTTCCACTGCAAAAAATAAACGTGAAAAACAGTTATAAGTTAAGAATCATTGACATTTTATTGTTTGATTCTTAAAAGAATTGCTGTAAATATAACTTTTACACAGTATTCATTGATTCTTTGCCATGAAAGATGAAGACATTTGCACAAATACATTTACTTCTACTTTTCTCCCCTCTTTGGGATTTTTCAGTTATATTATTTTTTGTATTGCCATGGCTTATAACGTATATGTTTTATTCTGTAATATAAATCCTACAGTCGCTTATTCCTAGCTCAACAAATATAATTCTAAGTGTCAGCCTTCTATTTTTTTTTCTATTTCTAAATTCTCTATTTTGATTTTCCACCCCCAGGAACAGCTCATTTCTCAAGTTCTTCACTTTTTGAGAATTTCTGTGCATGACTCTTGTACATGAAGGACATTGGATAATATTGCTAAGGACGAAGGTATATTTTACTAAAGGGGGCAAATCAATTTAGAAAATTAGAAATTTAGAAATAGAATGTACCAAACCAATGAATTCAGGGAGAGACCCCGAGAGAGGCAGAGAAAATGAGGGAGAAATGCCCATAAAGCCTTATATTCTAATGACCCCATTGATGAGGTCATCCCAAGCACAGTCAGGAATTCAGCTGAGTGGAGAGTTAGACCTTCCTAGTTAAGGTTGTATTCTGCAGACACCTGTTGCCTGTTCAGATGCCCTTCCCTCATGTAAATGTCTTTACAATGAAATGTCACAAGGAAATGGAATAAATTGTATTATGGGCTGGGGGGACAGCACTTTTTTTTGTTGCTCATCTGGTGGATGTGTAAAGAATAAGAATGATTTGATATAATTGATGCGATTGGTAGAGCCAGTACCATCGTGGAGGATAGCACGGGAAGGAGTTTTGGACTGGACGGAGGTTGAGATCTTGAAGGGATAGAATTGGACCGCATCGGCCTGTGGATTAGGAATTACCAACATGCTTTCTAATTGAGGATATTGCTAAAACAAAGGAAATCCCAGGATGGAGAGATTGCAGAGCCTTTATAAACGTGTTTGGCACACTGCTTGTTGTGGTGATTTCCTGACTGGATGTGATTCCCCACAGGACTCTATACATCCAAGATGTTAGGTGGGCAGGGATTCTTAAGACATGCATCATTTCCCTCAGAACTTGGGAAACACTGCCTTCCAGTCTTCTGACATTGGCTTTTGTTATAGAGAAACCTGTGGCTAACTTGCTTATTTTCTTCTTTGTAGGTAACTAGCTTATCATCTTTTTTCCTGCCTTGATGCCCATAGTTTTCTGCCTTCATCCTTATTCAGTAGCTTATAGATATCTTGACACCATTCACTCTTGT
Source organism: Hippopotamus amphibius kiboko (assembly GCF_030028045.1). Lineage (NCBI taxonomy): Eukaryota > Metazoa > Chordata > Mammalia > Artiodactyla > Hippopotamidae > Hippopotamus > Hippopotamus amphibius. The sequence continues at coordinate 180,979,998 of NC_080189.1, forward strand.
CAAATTCTTCCCTGGGACCTTGGGACCTACTCTGTCTTTTTAATCTCCAAATTCAAGTCTTTACATAAACATTAAGCTTTCTTATAGCATTGGATATTTTCCTGTGGCCACTTAGTTAAATTCTCGATTAGCTGTGCTGAATATCTTCGTGCTGAATCTCTTTTCCCACATGCAGTAACGTCTCTGTGGTCATTTAAAAATTTTTTTTTCATTTAAGGGACTATCATTTTCCCAAGAGAATTTTCCATGCCCTTGTCTCTGTTTTAGTTTGTTTATTCCTCCTTTTTTTTTCTGGTTGTTCCTAATGTACCTCTTATTTCTTTTCATTTTTCTCTTGTATCCATTTTCCTGGCCTCAATTCCTTTCTGTGTAATCCTACCATCTACTCTTTAATTTGTTGCCTCTCTCTCTTGAACTGTTCTCCCAAAACACCAAGTGTCTTCGGTTTCTTCCAACCCTTTGTCTGTTTCCAGCATTCATTCTTTCTTAGATTTATGTTTCTTACCTGACTTGTTCTCATTTCCCTCTGTTCTTTCCTTTTCTCAGCAACTTTTGAATACCCTGATACTTGCTTTCTGGTATTTACACATCATCAGATAAGAGCAGTCCTTTCTGGACTAGTATTGTGTTAAAAGCTGGATTAGGCCGAGGCTGTTTGTTTGTGTTGGGGTAGATATCTACATGAATTTCTGGCATCCAGGTGGCTTGTAAGCATCCAATGGAACCCACAGCTGCTTGTGCGATGATGTGTCCACTGTGGGATTCCTCTCCCTTCAACACCTCACCTGGTCTCCATCAATACTCCTTGGCGAGGAGGAGACAGAATCTCAGAAAGTGGAGATGGCGTGCCTGTGTTCCACCTTCACCTCTACCAACCTGGATGTTACCCAGCACAAAACTGGGTCTAGGGAAATGTTGTTCCCTTTATTTCTTTTGTCCATCTTTCCCTCTATGTATAACCCACAACTCTGGGTCTGAAGATCCCTGGATGGCACTTGTGGGACTGTGAGAGCAACTTGTAGAGAAAACTGTGTCCTACCCAAGGTCTGAGGAGATCTGTGTTGGCTCCTTCCCATCTTCCACATTTGGATTCACATTTTATTATACTTGGCAGAAACTCTTCATATTTTGTGGTTTGGGGATGTGGCCATTTCCTTGTTGCATTGAAAATGTTCTCTTCTTTACTTTTACTTTTATTTTTAATTTGTGTGTGTATGTGTGTGTATCAGAAGAGAGAGACATTCTAGTGGAGTTATATCTTCTGACCATGTTTACTGCATTGTTACAAAACGTACATATGCTTTTTTCAGATGCAGGAGAGAGAATAAAATTTATAATGGTGATGTTGAATTGTCTGATACTCTTCCTTTGTTCACTAAAGATTTGTATGAAGAGAAAACCTTAACGATGCAAAAGGGTTACAGTGATACCTTGTCTATCTAGAAGTTAGTGCATTTCCTGACAGTCAAGGCAATTCTGAGAAAGCTGCCTTTAACAGGCTTTGGCTACTGGATTCCTAGGTTGCTTTGCCAAAAACAGTTCTGCTCTTGGTCCCTGGCTTTGGAAGCTCACACAGGGAGTAATATAAGAACAGAAGCAACGATATCTCAGATTTCTAAACTTGGCTTTGTCCTTACTAGCTGCACAATTTTGGTGACATTATGTAACTTTTTTAAAGGCTCAGTTTGGTCACCTGTGAAATGGGTATTTGTGTTGACCAAATGAAAATTCACAGAAGAAAGAGTTTTATAAGCTGTAGGGCCATTTGCCTAAGAAAGGATTATAATAATGGCAGGGGAACAGGTAGAAAGTCTGAGAGAAGTGGCTTTAAATAAGAATTTCTCTGCTGAGTTGTGAGATGCTTATTTTCACTGACCCTCAATTTCTTCATCCATAAAAGAGATAGTAAATCTATGCAAATTATTGAAAGGATTTGTTGAGATGATCACATACGTGGAGAGTTGAGAGGCAGTGATAAGGAAATTGTTGAAACAATAACTGGCCCCTCTTTACATTCTCACTAATATACTTTATCCTGAAAGTTTCGAGATATCTATGGATGTCAGAAATTCAGAGGGACCTTTGCAGACCCCTCCCCCACCGCCGTGCCCAAAGTCCATAATATTCTTGTTTTCTGAATATTTTCTATCTACAACTACCAATGGAGCCACCAACACTGACAAAAAACAATAATATAGGGAGAAGGCAGACTCTGCACCAGGACTGGGACTCTGTAAACATGTCTGCCTGCTCTCTGGGAGCCTCTGGTCTCTCCTCCTCACCTGGGTGGCTGTTTCTGGGACTGACCCCACTTCTCTGAAATTGCAGGACTCCCATGCATGGATGGTTTGGCTTTGACTGTTCCAGCTCCTACCAGCTCTCTCTGGCATCAGAATCTAGAGCCATTCTTACCCTGGCTAACCCTTGCCATCACAGTCTCCACGAATCCAAAAAACATTGCCAATTCTGCACCTCATTTCTATGAGTGTAAAATGATAGGGTTGGGTAGATCATCTCTAGGATTGTTCTAGAATCCAAGAGGACAAATGCATGGTGAAGATTCTCTATTACTTCCTGGGCCAATGAAGGACAACTCTAATTAAAGAGTACGCTTGTCTATCTAGCCTGGAAGGGCCTCTGAATCTCTTTCCACACCATGGTCTAGCTCATCAGCATCTGTTGTGAGTTCCAGTCTCTTTGTTGTGCATAGACCAAGAAACAGTGGAGGGCAGGGATGACTTCTGCTACTTCCCTAAAAACTCAGTACCAAGCACAGTGCCTAGTACGGGTGGCTGTTGAATGGGTGCAGATGGAATGAGTTACTCTCAGCAAACGAAGCTCTCACTCCTACATCTTTGAAGCTGGAACTGAAGAGTGATGTCATCTCTCTGGGAAGGAGCACTGAACGCTCCTTTATTTATTTGAGAGAGAAGCGGCTGTCTCTCCCTGTCTTGGAGATGATGTAAGTTGGGCAGAGGACAGACCATTCTCCAAAGGGGAGAGACAACATTAAGAGCAATCACAGTTCTTGCCTAGTTGGCTTCTTCTCAGAAATAAAGAGCAGTTACTGTAAGGAAGCCGGCGGTCTGGGCCAGCAGCTTTATCAATGAATAATTTCCTGAAAGGAAGAGAATCTGTAGAGACCATGTACTATATTTGATCTCGGTGTGTGCACAAAGTGGACAGGACTATCTTTGATTCAAAGGAAGCAAGATAATTGTTTCCCAAACAGACTATCGCTGGAGAGCACGCTCCCTCCCATGCGGGTGACCTGTGTACCAGCAGCCTTAGGTCCGCCCCAGACAATTATCCTGTTTTGCCAGGGAACAAATTGCTCTTTTGGGGTAATTCTGAGCAAGTTTGGCAAGTTCACAGGGGTCCCGGGGGAGCCTCTGGGGGAAAAGCACTCTCCAAATCCCCTCTCCGGCCCTTTGAAGGGAAAGCAGGTCATTTTTTAAAGAATTCCAAAGAAAGCAGCTAATTCTGAATGATCCATCCCACCTTGCGAGAGGCCTCGGGGGCAATCCGTTGAGTTCCTAGTGCTGGTCTGATGCTAGGGAACCAATTTCCCATGCAAGTAATTATGCATGCAATTAAGTAATTGTAGATGGAAAGGAAAAAGAGAAAAAAGAAAAAAGAGGACAATGCCAAGAAAGAAGTTGCGTGCATTTAACTTTCAAAAGACAGCTTGTAGGACATGGGAGTTGAACCCCACTTGGATTTGATTCTTGCAAAGGACTGAATAAAATCAGGAACTTGGAAAGAGTAAAATGTCAATCTGGAATAATGTAGTAGCTAAGAATATGGACCCTGAGGCCACCCTGTGTGTGTGCAAAGCTTGGGTCTGTCATTTACCTGCTGTGGGATTTTAGGCAGGTTACTTAAGCTTTCTGTACCCTCCCCCCCATCTCTATAAAATCAGATTAATAATTACATCAGCATCACGTGATTATCAAGGTTTAAATATATATATATAGTTATATAAGGGTGTATGTGCGCGTGTGTGTGTGTGTGTGTGTGTGTGTGTGTATGTAGTTTCAAACAGTGCCAGGCACTGTACAATTGTTAGCTCTTATTGCGGTTTCACTGATGACATTTTAAATATGTCTGAGCCATCATTTTATAAGGGAGCTAAGATACTCAGCATTGTTGGTGATTCTTTTCTTTTGACCTTCCCCCTTTACTATTAGAAAATCAACCCAACAGATACAGGGTAAAGAAGTACAAAGTGCTTGGTTTAGGAGATGACAAAAAATAACCGGCTTTTGATTCTGGCAGGGAAAGGGTTAGGGCCACAGCACCCTGGGAGTCCCCAGAGTACCAGTGTTGTTTACAGTGTATGTTTAAAATAATATTCTCGCTGAGTTGGGCCTCCCCTCGGGACAATGCAATTTCAACAGTAACAGAGGATTAATTAAAGCTGGTCCCGCTGGTGAGGCTTGCCATTCGGGAAGCAGCAAAGGGGCGCACCGCCCCCCCGCCACCAACCACACACACACAGTCCACTCCACACCGGGGAGGGCCCAGGTCTGCTGGAAGTAATTAGTGCAGCCCAGGGGCCGCCTGACACTTTTGCCCCATTTGTATGATTTTGATTAACACTTTCATTTCAGCTCCTTTGAATGCAGGACTGGTGAGAAGTGAATAAGGAAGATGGAAACTCCCCAAACCAAAATCAATAAAGGCTGAATCCCTTCTCAGGCCACCCTGGACAGGGATACCTATATTTCAGACCTGGTGGGGAGGGGCCTCTGGATGGGTCATATCCATGCTGTGACGGGTGGTCGCCAGCAGTTCATTTTTGAGAATAGACGCAAAAGCACACTCTAGGGACAGGGATGGAGTTGGCTTAGAGGCTCGGTGGCTGCAGGAAGGAGAGGAGACAGATCCCTCTACACTCCGGAAAACATCCGTGGGCCGCCTGCTGTTCACTGGGCCAGCTCACCCTGTGCTGATGCTCTGGGGCTCAGGCTGCCTCGACTCGGGCTACCAGCCCTACCGCACTCCAGCCATCATTCGCTGGATTGGGGAACAGCCTTTCAAATCAGACATGTGACTGCTTCCCTATCCTCATTCAAATCCCCCAAGAATGGACTTGCTGGGGTCCATGGTCCTGTCTGGCAACTATGTGCCGAAGTATAGGGGAGGAGAGAGTTCATAGCTCCCTGTCTCCTAAAAGGTTAAGAACCACTGCTCTAGGGCATCTTTATTCCCTTTAGGACAAAGCCCAGGCTCTCAGTATGACATGCTAAACTCTCCAAGATCCAGGATCTCACCACTCTTGGCAGCCCCCGCCCCTCTCCCTGATCGAAGTCCATAGTCCATCCCTAGAGCCACTTTGGAGCCCAACCCTGCCCCTCTCTGCCCCGATGCTCCCCACTCAGACCCAGATCAAGCTTCCCTTGATAACCCCCGGCCCTGCTGAGCCCGCTCACCCTGTGCCTGCTTTCAGATACGCCCAGAACCAGAAGATGAGCTTCAAAGCAAGGGCCTTGTGAACTTATGTCTGTATTTAGTTGGGAGGAGAGTCTGGCGAAGTATTGCACTGAACTGAGTAATTAGTAGTTAGTAATAGGACCTTGGGTAAGGCAAGCCGTTCAAGACTCTGGGCTTTGAATACAAAAATAGTGGTAATCAAACGAAATCTGTTCAAAAGGGAAAGATTCTCTGGAACTGTGGTTTGATAGGTAGTCACTGACCACGTGTGGCCATTTAAATTTAAATTAAATAGAACTAAACATTCTGTCCCTCAGTCACAGTAGCACTTCTAGGGCGCTCAGTGACCCCATGTGGCTCGTGGCTTCTGTGTTGTTCTGTGTTATGCAGTGGATTGTAGAGTGTGTATACTTGTGTAGAACTTTGCACAGGATACGTCCGTCACTGTGGACATTTCTCATGGACAGCAAGGCTCTAGGTAACTCAGTTGTTCCAAGGCTGGCACTCTGGAATTTTAGAAATCTGTAAATTCCATCACTGTTTACTCTCTCTCCTGCTGATCCCAAGTTTTCCTTTCAAAGTGACTGGGATTGCAGGGAAACCAGCTCCTGTTCACCCAGCATGCACTCCCCACACTTGAATTTGTTGGATTGTCTTTTGTTGAGGAGGGGAGAGAACAGGAAATAGAGGAGCTCTTACCCTCGTCCCTTGGTAAATCCAAACCCTTCCCTAGGGTGCAGGTCACCACTTGGGAGAGATGGGGTTCCCGGGGTCCCTGTGGAGTAGATGCATCTCAGGGTGGGGCTGGAGATGGGGGTGGAATGTGACCCATGAGTAAACATACCTATGGATAAGCTTTCCAGCTTCCCCAAACCTAGCGCTTTGGAGATGAGTTCAGGGACAGAAAATTTCAGGCTGCGGGGTGGGGGTGGACTTTAAAAACTGAAAGAAAGGTTGGTGAATTTTTGGAACAAGACTGAAGTACAGAGTTTTGACAAGCTGTATTTCCAAGCATAGGAGGCAGAGGCAAGCTCTGGTCAAGGAGCAGAAGGGATTCATTTCCACACCCCTTTGCCCCCAACTCCCAGGTGACCTCTGGCAAGTCACTGCCCCTCTCGCTGGGCCAGCAGCCTTCTCATCTGTTTATTAGGGGGACAGGCAAGAGTTCTCAGGATCAAAGTAGGGTGCCCAAGTATGTCAGTCTGTTTCTTTTGGCAGCTCTTAGAACAGTGAGATCAGGAATTCCACGAGGGCCTTTTAGGTCCATGGATGCAGTCTGCTCTCTTGAGGGTCCTCATGGAACAAAGACTTGACATCAGACTCACATTCCCCACTCCAGCCCCTTCTGGGTCTCTAAGTCTGCAACTGGTGCAGGAAATGAGCCACCTGGATGTTTGGAAATACCTCAGAATCATTCTTAAGTTTGCTGCTGATCTATTTTCCACGTATCCCCAGAGCTTGAGGGATGAAGGCCCCATCCAATTAGAAATGGATGAATAACAGGCCCCGGACTCATGGTCTGCACAGGCTTCATGCTGTCACATCTCCTAGACACCCCTCCTTTAATAGTCTCATCAACTCCTTCAGGAAGGTAAGCTGGAAATTGTTGGTGTGGCCACTTGACAGATGCAGACGTTTGGCCCTTCCAGCCTAACTCAGCAGAACTGGCAGACCTGGGTCTCAACTCTGGGCTTTTAGCTGAGGCTGGTCTCACTGGGCAGCTCAGTTTTGGACTGTTCTCCTTTTGGAGGGGGGCAGGTGAGTCCATGAGCCTTTGTGAAGCTACAGGCCATTCCAGCCAGTGGCTGGGCTAGAACGCTGCTTGCCATTGTAAACAAACGTACAGTCATGGACCACATGGAGGTGTTGCGAGAACCAGGAGATGAAACCAGGTCCATCTTCCCTTTTTCACATGAAGCCAGAACTTAGGCAAATTCACCTCCTGCAGGCTCAGTTCCTACTTTGCGAAAGAGAAACGATTCCTTGCCCACAGGCTTGTTTCAAGAACAGAAGCGTGGTCTTGAAACACTCAACCAAAGGAGATACCCAAAGTATCTTTTTCCTTTCCTTATGCAAGCTTGCAATAGTGGTTAGAAACAGGCAGAGAGATGGACAAAGCTACTTGTTCCTGTCCCTGAGATGAGCATGGAGGCTAGTAAGCAGATGCTCTTAAGAGGTGAGCCTGGTTCTCTCCAGACTGTTTTGGTTGGTGGAAGCTTCTGCAGGAAGTAGGAGGCATCTTGGCTGGGGCTGTGAGAACCTGCACGGAAGCCCCAGAGCCCGAGCACTGAGTTTTCTCCCACACCCCATCCACGCAGCCCTCTCCAACTCCTCTTTCACCCACGGCATCCTACCCATCCCTTCAGCCAAGCAGGTGTTGGGGGGAGGTGGTGGGTCCTTGCCGCTGAAGGAAAGAGGCTAGGCCTTGTCCCCCTGTCTGGTGGGGTGGGTGACTCAGGGCTTTTGAATAATTTAGCAAGAACTACGTGAACTCACTCCTTTTCCCAGCTGGCTGTCCCACTCACCTCTCTACATGAGTTTCTAAAAGGTGGTGATTAATTTCAGATTTGGAGTGAGGACAAACCTGCCAAGTGCCCCAGGACAGGGCAGGGCCCACCATAAGCACAGCCGGGCCTCTCCCGCTCAGAATAAACAAGAGCAACTGCCAGGGGACTCTACCCTCAAATGAACAACTGACCTCTTGTTACCTGGCTCTTTTATCTTCTAGAAAGAAGAGAGGAAGACAAGGAGCCCACCAGGAACTGAGAGCCGTGGGTTCCGGCCTCACTCCTCCCTAACTCTCTGTGTGACCTGAGGTCGGTGAACTCAGCTATAAATTAGGAATTATGACCTCGTGTCAGGCGTTGATGACTCGTCAAATCTACAGCAACCTTGGCACATGCTCTTTTAAAGAAATTAGCCCCATTTCCCCAAGTACTTGTGTAGGGCAAATGCATACAGTGCTGTGGGAGCAAAGTCTCTGATCCCCCAGTGAAATCGAAATGTCCTCCTTAGGGTCTGTGTATTTCCTTTTTCTCCTTGTTCATAGCTCCATGCCTTTCCTGCCAATAAGAGTACCAACAAGGATTAATTTTATTGGGTTCTAACAATGAGTCTCGCCCTGCTGAAGCACTTTACTTGCCGTTTTACTTAATCCTGAGCAGATCCATGAGGCCGTTGCGATGTCACTGACCATTTAGAAAGGAGGTGACCGTGGTTCAGAGGAGGGAAGTGCCTGCCCAAGCCCACACTCTCAGCCACTTTAGAGCCCAATTCTGTGGCCAGCTGCTCTGCCCCCAGGGGCTCACTGTCCTCTCTGGAGCCTGGAGTCAGCCTGAGATCTCTCCCTGCAGTCATCCAGGCTCACAGTGTGGGACTCCCAATCTCACCGCATCCCTGCTGGACTCCAGGTTCTCACCACCTGGGGCACCGTGGAAGTTCTTCTGGCCTCTGGGGCCAGGACCCTTCCCAGCAGGAGCGTCTCCCAGGAGCTGCTTCTGGTTGGGGGCCTGTGACAATCTCCCCCAGAGTCCTGGAAGTCACAGGAAAGCACCAAAGAAAGTGGGTGGGAAGGAGGGGAAAGGTGGGTAAGGGAGGCGGTTTTTACAGTGTATCCAAATGCAAGCATGAGCACCCACATTTTAAGCTGAAACTAAAATGCACCCAGGAAGGAACTTTTGTCCTGGCTTCCAAAGTGCAATGTCACCAGAGACACAAAGTGAGAGCGAACACTATTTTGAATCTAAATTAAGTCAATATGCTCAATGAAAAAAAAAAAAAAAAATCTTTGTACCTGAGTCTATTACTGAAAAAAATGAGTTAACTGTTATATCCATCTGTAGGCAGATGCCAGAGGACTCAGTATTCCTAAAAAGATAGATTCAACGGATGCTCTAAATGTAAACGATCCAGATTATTAATAGCTGTTCTTAATCTTTCCTTATATTCTTAAATATTGCAGTGATTTCAGTCCTGCAAGAGGATGGGTTGCATCTGGAGACTGAAGGGAAAGGCAGTCCTTCTTTTCAAGCTGGACACCCATGATGGAAGGCCCAGGGTGAGTGGGAGGAGACTCTGGTTTTTCATTCACACTGGATTCTGGGAGCTTGAACTACTGAGACATCAGTCAAAGGAACGTGTTGGGCACCCAAACTGACACACAGACTTGTTAAAGCTTGTCTCACCCACAGTTCTCCATCTGTCAGTTTCTTTAGATTGTCTTTATCTGAGGCTGAGTCACAGATTCAAACACCAAGGCTGTGCTAAGAGGATGGGGTCCCTCGAGTGAGCAAAGGCTGGACCAGCCAGTTACAGACTCTGGGTCCATCCTTAACTGTCTGTGAGCACCTGGGGAAAGTCACTTAATCTCCCCAACCCCCAGTTTCCTCACCTGGAAAGTGGATTTGATAAAGCTGATCTCCTAGGGCCATCGTGAAGTTAAATGTGATGAAATATTCAAAAGTCCCTATCAAATTAATGTATCAAAAATATCCTGGCAACTTGTGTATACTTATAAACAGACCTGAACTTTGTACTTTTCATAGATGAACTTTCAACATGAGGTCTGTGGGAACCAGTCTGTGAAATGTATCTCCCTTCCTCAACTGAGCTTTTAAGACCAGGATACCATCTTTCATGCTCCACTGTGCAATGGAGAAGCAAGTCAGAGGGTAACAAGTTGCCTTGGGCACATGAAGAACCATTTTGAGAGTCAAGGTGAACAGTCATGGCTGCCAGATAAGCCTCCTAGACTCCCCTATAAAGACAGCCTCTTGCTGACATAGAAACTCATAAGCAAAGTTTCGAGTCAGCCAAGATTTATCCTCAAGGTGGGCTCAAGTTCAACACACATAGAAAAGAAAGATCTTTAGTTATCCTTCTGAAATCTCTCTCATCTTAGGCAATTCCTTTATCTTGGAAGGCAGCAAGAAAATAAAAGTGACATCTCCCAGACTTTGAGCCCTGGAAACTTGCATGCCCTCGGGCACAGGAATTTACTCTCCTGCACCTTAGTTTGGAATCATGAAAAATCTTCCTCTAGGGGCCAAATGGGATGAAGCTTGTAGAGTACTTAATGAATGCCTCTACCGTACCTGTTTCCTGAGATAGTCACATTTTTCTCCTGCTGTTTGATTTGAATTCAGAGAACTTATCCTGAAGCTGCAGAACTTCTACAACTCAAATGTGCCTAGGAAGCAGCTGGGAGGTTTGTTGAAATGCACATTTGGACTCCATGGCCTTGGGCAGGACCTGAGATTGAGATTCTGCATTTCTCACAAGCTCTTGGGATTCTACTGGTTCCTGGATCCCACTTTGAGCTTTCGTGGATTGCTGAATGAAGGGAAGTAGAACAAGGGAGCAAGCAGCCATGGCTTTGGTTTGTCTTCAGCCCATGTGGTCCCTCCTCCATGCACGTACACAAGCACAGACACACTCCTGCGGACAGACATACGCATGTCCACACAAGTGTGCCCTAGTGCCCATTTAGCCATGCACAGGCTCCCGTTGCCCACTTTGACTCTCAGGGGAGGACCATGCCACAGCACAGTTTTTACATGTGGGTTCTACAAGGGAATTGCTAGTTTCACCCTGGATGGGTTTTACACTGAATCCATCCTAAAACCCACATCTTCCCCTGTCCCCTTACTTCACCTTAAGTGACAATGCTTAATCTGTTATTTCCAGGGCCAGTGCCTGTGCTCTGAATATTGACCAACCAGGGAGGGCATCCACTCCTGGCTGTGAAGACCCCACCCCTCCTTTCCATTCCTCAGCCTCTGGCTGCGGAAGAGATGGGGGGCCCCCACAGCCTGCAGCCTCAGCTTGTTGTCCCCTGTGCCCCAGGGCAGTCCCACACCCTGAGATAGGACCTGCCCTCCTTGCTCCTTCGTTTTCACTCTGCAATGATAAGTGTTATTGCAAAAGAAGCTACATCTTATTGAGCACTTCCTGAAAACACCATGCTAAATATTTTACATATTAATTTTTTGACCTTGGCACCATCCCTGTGGGTAGGTACTGTTACTGCACCCATTTTACAGATGAGGGAAGCGAGTTGCAGAGATGTTTAGGTAACCTGTCAAGACCAAAAAGCCCGTACCAAACAGCCCCTACCCCAAGAAGAACCAGAGCTGGCTCCTAAAGGTGTACTCAGGTCTTGTATTAGACTATTAATTGAAAATCACTTTCCCTCCTCCTATTTTGCCCTTTCCTCCTTGGCTTTTCTTTTAGTGCCTTTCCTGCTTCCTTCCTTCTTTCCTTCCTCCCTCCCTTCCCTTTTTCCTTCCTCCCTCCCTCTCTTGCCCCCTTTCTCTTCTTTTCCTTTTTCTTTCCTTTCCTTTTCTTTTTTCTTTCTTTCTTTCTTCTTCCTTCCTTCCTTTCTTTTTCTTTCTTTCTTTCTTTCTTTCTTTCTTTCTTTCTTTCTTTCTTTCTTTCTTTCTTTCTTTCTTTCTTCTTTCTTTTCTTTCTTTCTCCCTTCCTTCCTTCCTTCCTTCCTTCCTTTCTTTTTCTTTCTTTCTTTCTTTCTTTCTTTCTTTCTTTCTTTCTTTCTTTCTTTCTTTCTTTCTTTCTTTCTTTCTTTCTTTCCTTCTTTCTTTCCTTCCTTTCCCTTCCTTTTGTTTCCTTTCCCTTCCTTTCCCTTCCTTTCCTTTCCTTTCCCTTCCTTTCCTTTCCTTTCCCTTCCTTTCCTTTCTTTTCCCTCCCTTTCTTTTCCTTCCTCTTTTCCATCCATTGCTTTCTTGTACTTTCAGTCTCCTCCTCGCATCCTTCTTCTCCTCTCCCGCAGGGTCCTTTGCTGGTTGCTGTCATCCTGTATCCATCTGCGTAGTCCTGGATGTCCTGCAGTCAAAAGAATGGACCCCTACTTTAAGATGCATTTAGTGCCCACAGCCCCGCTGATCTGGGGAGAGGAAACTCCATGGGCGGAGACAGCGACGGCCACGAAACACTTATCCAAGTGTCTGGGTGACGGGCCTCCACCAAGCTGACTGACTCAGTCCTCCTGTTCAGACAGAGTTCCAGCTCCTGTATCTGCTGCAGTTCACTGCACACAGGCTGATGCTAGCAATTTGACTTGACTTATTTCCTCTGGGCCTCAAAACAGCTCTAGTACCTGGGGTGACAGAGTTCATCTCGCAGATGAGAAACCTGAGTGCTGTAGACCTAGTGCTTGTGTTTCCTCAAAATTCATATGTTGAAATCCTAACCCCGCAGGGAGATGGTGTTAGGAGGTGGGAACCTTTGGGAGATGATTAGGTCATGGGGGTGGAGCCCTCACGGATGGGGTAAGTGTTCTTATAAAAGACACTCCACAGGGCTCCCTCACCACTTCTGCTGCGTGGTCACAGAGAGAAGATGGCCATCAATGAGCCAGGGAAAGGGTCCTCCTCCCCAGACACCGAATCTTGCGGCACCTTGATCTTGGACTTGTCAGCTTCCCGAACTATGAGAGATATAAATTTTTGTTGCTTATGAGCCACCCAGTCTGTGGTATTTTGCTATAGCAACCTGTAAAGGTTAAAATATCAATTCTCAGGGCCGTGAGATGACCCAAGACTGTCCAGGGGTAAGTGGTGGGTCAAGAGATATCCCTGTCCTGGTTGACACCTTTTACTATGTTCCATTGTCTTCCCGCTTATGCAGGAGCCAAAAAGAGGAAAATAAAAATAAATTTAAAAAAAAGATTTCAATGTGAGTATCATAGATAGTCATAGTGAAGGAGGATTTTTTACATAGATGAGAAATTTGGGCCCTGGGAGGAGAAAAAGCTTGACTGACACTTGGAGGCCACATCAGAGGGCTTGCCACCCACCCTGATGTCACTACGGACACCGTCACCAACCCACGGACTCTTCTCCAGGCTGGTGCCCTACTGGAAAGGGAGCTGCAAGTCCCTGTTCTCAGCTCGCCATCCTTTATCATGTAGCACACGTACAAGTGCACATACACCCGGTTGAGTAGTCGGAAGTCGGGTTGATTCCACTGCATCTGACCTTTATAAGGCTGTTATTTCAGTCTGTGGTCCTCTGGTTGCCCAAAATCAACCCCTGATTTCACTATGTGCAGAGAACCAGGGTTTGGTTTCATGAAGGTCTCACTATGTTACTCATGTGGGAAAGTTCATGGAACTCAGTATTTTGGGTACCCTGATGTGGTCTGCCTTCACACTCATGCCCTCCTGTTTCATTATACCTTTCTTAGCCAAGACTGATTTCTTAGCAATACAGTCAAATGCAGACTTTGGGCAAAAGGGTTGCTGTGAGGAGCCAGACTGCTCCATGGTGAAATGTTTATAAGGTGATATCTCTACAGGTGGTCCTCTCCCAAATTCACTTTTGTCACGATAAAAACCACTGTGATCCACCCTATTTGTCTTGTTGGTTCACCTCTTTTCCACTCCTTGGTGTCTTTTCTTACAGTACTATGGCTTTCTTTATAATTAGCTAATTGAGTCCTGATGTTTTTAAGCTCCTGTGTCACTCCATATCTATTTGTTCTGCTTGGAACATCATCCTCTCATTTTTAAGACAACTCAAGGATCCCCCTGAGAAGGCCACCTGCCTCAGCACAGCTCACCTTTTACCCAAAAGAGCTTATCTGCTCGCCTGTCCATCACTATACATAAGCTTCTATCTTAGCCCCTTTCTCCATCTATTACAATGATTTTCTTTGAGCTGCATCTCCTCCATATGCTCATGAGTTCCTGGAGATGATGAATGGTGCCTGTTCATCCCTGTAGCTCTAACACATAGCATAGGGCCTGGCATGGAGAGGCTTCCACGAGGCTGGTTGATTGAATGAGTGAATGGATAGATGGATGGATGGATGGATGGATGGATGGATGGATGGATGAGTGGATGGATGGATGGATGAGTGGGTGGATGGATGGATGAGTGGATGGATGAGGAGGTCAAGGAGGGACTACTAGGTAGATGTTGGGAGATCTGCTCCACCATCGTGGAAGAGCTCTGGGGGTACCCTCAATCTGAAAAGATGTGTAGATCTTTATCTTCCCTGGCCCCTGAGCTCTGGCCTGGGGTAGGACAGGGCTTGTAACTGAGAGGGCATTACTATCACCATTTCTTTCTCCTCTTCTGCTTCAAATAGTCCCAGAGATGGATCAGGTCCGAGAAACCCCCAAGACACCTCACATCCATACCCAGGTTGGCATTGCTGAAAAGAGTTTTGTCTACAGAGCACTCATCCATCTCAATGTCATACTGCGTGTGCGCTCCCTCCATGCTGAGCGCACTGCATTTTCTTTAATGCCACGGCATAGCACAGCAGTTGTGTTCAAATCCCACTTGGACCGCTTCTCAGCTGCATGCCGCTGAATATGTTACTTACCCTCTCAAAGGCTCAGTTTCCTGGCCTGTAAAACAAGGAAATGTAATCCAACCTCATAGGTATTTAGAAAAATCAAATGAAATAGTTGATGGACCATGCCTGGATATAGTAAATGCTCAATATTTATGGTGTGTGTGTGTTTGTTTGTTTGAATAATGATCATTGTCGGGTCTAAAGGCCTCCACTCATTGATGTTCAGCCTAGTGAGACCCTGAGCAGAGGACCCAGTAACCGTGTCAGAGCTCTGACCCACAGGGCTGTGGGCTGATGCACTGGAGTGGTGTTGTGCTGCTAAGTTTGTGATGACTGCAGTCACACTTAGCAGCAATAGAAAACTGATACAAGAGCATGAGGGAGGCTTTCACAGACTGGAGCTGGAAGTGGTCTCAGCTTTGGGTGCGGGAGGCATAGATGGGTCCAGTGAGGTGTACACTCTGTGCTTTGCTCTTGGTGACAGTGTTTCAGAGCATCCTAGGGCCACAGGTCGTCATGAAGATCCCTGAAGGAGGTCAACTCTTGGGGAGAACCATTGGGTTAGAGGTGTGCTGACTGTCCCCACAGGGGGATTCTCCAGTCAAGGCGAGCTCCAGGGATCCCAGGACTGACTTTATTAATTAGGCTGCCTTCATGGTCAGCGGCAGAGCCTTGAGAAGGAACAGAACTGGCATGCACTGCGTTCATACTATTTGACGGAGGGGATGCTTGTGTTTATCTGTTCCCTCCGTGCATGTGTGTGCACATGTTGGGGCAGGTGGATTCGGGGAGAGATGCATCAGTCTATACTTTTCAGGAAATAAATGAGACATAGCTATTCTAATCTCACAATTATATTAGTTTCCAGTACTGCCTTGTGTAAGTGATTTTACCTTGGACTTCATTTTCCCAACTGCAACATGGAAATCAAATGCTACTTTACAAGTGATAGGCCAAAGTTAATTGGAATTTAAAACAGTAGTATAAGATAAAGAAAGCCTCCACCAGACCAGAGACACAGGGTGAGAAGAGATGCAGAGGTTTCAACTACATTGATTCAAACCTCCCCAATTTTCCCAGAGGAGGAGCCAGGAATGATTTCATTTCAATTTTGGGAAATCCCATTTATGACCCAGTTATCTGCCCTCCTACACTGTTGGTGGGAATGTAAGTTGGTGCAGCCACTATGGAAAATGATACAGAGGTTCCTCAAAACTAGTACTAGAGCAAAGCCTGGAGCTGGAGGTTTCTTCCTGTGGCTGAAGAAGCTGAGAAGCATCTGAGACACTGAGAGCAGAATGGTGAGCGAGACTACATAGGAGAAGCTCTGAGTACATGAGCAAAATACTTTTTTGACTGGAATTAACAGTGAGGCATCACAGACACCGCTTGTGCAGGAAAGAGATCAGAGCAGTGTGGTCCATGGGAGGAATTATAACTAGTCTACCTCACTGCCCTTTTCTCCCTCCTATGTTCCCAATTGCTCACCACACCCCAGCTACCCTGGCCCTGCTGTATGTGCCTTGAGCACACCAAACCTGAACTCCTCCTTTACTAAACTGACTGGATTTGGTACTGTGTTTCAGTCGCAAAGGCAAGGAAGGATCTAATAACAGCCTCAAGATGAATGCCTGAACCAGTGAGTGGACAGAGCCTCTGTGGTAGAGACAGAGCTCCAGGGAATCAGCTTTGTGGATGAGGAAAAGGGGATTGCTGGAGGAGGAGCCTGGTTCTATTTGTTTGAACAATGCATGCATTTCTGTGTGTGATCGGATTGGTAGCTGGAAATATGGGACTGAAGATGAGGAAAGAGGTTTGGGGCTAAAAATAATCACTGGGAAGCTATCCCTTCATTCATTTACTTATGACCTGACACTTGATAAGATCCAACTATGAGCTAAACATTTACTGATAGAGGTATTGAAAAAGCAAAAGCAGAAGCTGTGACCCTGCCCCTGAGGAGCTAACAGTTTCCTCGGTCCTTCTCCTTAGAGATGACCTTGCATCTCTTCAGATGAGATTTCCGAGGCTTTGGGTAAAGCTACTCTGGGCAACTCACTTACCTAGTGGCTGGAGGAAGAGAAGGCATTAGAAAAAAAGATGGGGGGAGAAAAGAAAACAGGAGAGTTCACTATCACAGAAGAGAGAAGACCCACTGAAGAGAGACAGTTCCTTGCGTTTGTGAATGGTTGCTCTGTATTTGATGATACGGTATCTTGGAGGTTCACAGAATTGATGCACTTCAAGTGAGGCAGCCCTACATTTATGCCCCAGTGCATCAGTGATCACTCCTGCTTCTAGAATGATATTGACACTTTTACATGCCCCCCTCGGCCCATCCCTGATCCAGAACAAGAGATAGAGAAGGGAAGAGGGCCAGGTCTTTGCCCTCACAATGGCCACTTTTGGCAGATCAGAATCTGTGCCCATTTGCAGTTCCGGCTGAAGTCTTGAGTCTCGTAGCCTGAGAGCATCCTGGAACACTTGGACCCATATGATCTTATATCTTCTCTACTTAAATCATGAGAATTAATTCATGAAAATGTCTTCAACCAATATACGGTATACTGTAAGCTCTTAAGAATAATATTACTCTTGTCCTTATTATTGCTTGTCAATGTAATCTAAGGCTATCTCTGAGCTCTTTGTAAGTCCCCCAGGATGTTCAACCAGCATGTCCAGTGGTCAAGTCACACTGAGGAACTTGCTTGCTTAAAGGACCTCTTTGCGACCCCAGTGCAAGGCTCTGATAGGTCCTGACACACAGAAAACTGTTTCAGACATTGTGGTCCACACCTATGTAATTTTTTAAAAAAATATGTGCTGACTGTTGCCTGTGTCACATATAGGGTTTTACAAATCTGGAAACTGTATTTATCCTTTTAATCTAATGAGCTATTTTCCTGAATTCTGCATAGATGGGACATCTCTCGTTTGTACTTTAATGCCAGAAGAGGGAATGGGGTTCATTTTATTAGCAAGAGGGAAAATAACACATGCCTTCTGTACAGTTTTCTAGATCTCTGAAACAATTTCAAACACACTTGTAGTAATCACGTGAGGTTAGTATTAAATACTCCACCTTACTGTTAATGGAATTGTGACTCAGGGAGGTTGTGTGATTTGCTCAAAGCCACAGAGCTAGAAAGTGATTGAATGGGGCATATGCCTTGGTTGTTTCAATTCATAAACTAAGTTCTTTCAAATGTTTCCAGGTGCTTCTAAAACTAGGAATTCCAGGTAATTTGTAAATTATGAGTCAGGTTATTTATATATTTAGACATGAAAATAAATCCCTACAGATGCTCTATATCATGGAAATAAACCACGGTGTGGCCCACAGCGGGGTCCATGTAGGTGGTGATCTGAGAGTGGGGCTGTATTCACCACTCCTGGGCGTAGGTGCTAGGAGATTCTCCCTTAGGAAGGGAAGAAGGTGCCCGGAGCTTCAACAGGTGGGCTGTTTGCCTCTCACTGAAAAGAACAGCATTAAAGCAGCGTCTACTGGGGTTTTACAAAGCCCAAGTAGGGGCAGAGGTTGTGGTATAACCCATAGGAGGAAAATTAAACTAACTGAAATGTGTCTTTGAGAGCACGGCTTCCAGATGAAGACTGCCACTTGGCTGTTGGTTGGCACCTTTCCTGTCTTGATGGCAGAGTTTCAGCTGACACGCCCCCGTGCCTGCCTGCCCCTAGTCCCGTGCTGCCCTGGTGGGGAATCTCCAAAGCACACAAACCAAGCATCCCTGTGCTCTCGGCCCACGGCCCCCTGAAAATAACTTCTTGTTCTCTGAGTCTCGGGAAGAAAATAACTTGGTTTGCTTGAGGCATTTTGTGTTGCATCGCTCTTTGTGGTTGTGCTGTTGTTGTTTTTTGCTCACTGAAAAGAGAAAGTTAACATTTGTTCCTCCAAAGCAGTCTCTTCTCCATCTGGAATCAATGTGGGGGGCCCTTGGCGGATCACCCCTGAGGACTGGCTGATGTTTATAAGATCCTAATCCTGGGGGGCCGGGCTGGCTGAGGAGGCTGGTAATGGTATAAGAAACCTCTCCTCTCCAGGGCACCAGCTGGAACCCAGCCCAGGCTCCAAATGACGGGAAGTTTCCAGCTATCGGGAGGTTCTCTGTGAAATGTGGTAGCGGGCTGAGTCCAAGGTGGCTTCTGCTCCATCCTCCACCCCATTCCTGTTTCAGGTTCAATGTCAAGGAGGCACAGGGACTCAAGGATAAGCTAACCATTGTGAGTTTGGCACAGATCAAAGACAGGGGATATGGGAACACGTTTCTCCACCAAAGAGAACCTACCGTGTGTCAAGCACTGTGCTAGGACAGAGAACACATTGTCCCATTTAACCCTCAGAGCCATCCTCTGCAAACGGCAGTGGTACACTTCTGGTGCAGATGGGGAACTAAGGATCAGAGAGGTAGAGTACTTTGCCCAAAGTTGCACAGGTAAAATGCCTTTCTGATGCCAGAATCTGTAGTCTTTTCGCTACTTATCAATGATACTGTCTTCTCAGATGTTGAATAGTCTAGCCTGGAAGCATCCTGACCATGGACAGGTAGGATACACACACACAAACACACACACTGCTATCAGTAACAGCAGCATTTAAACCATGCCATGAAATATGCTAACAAAAATGATTTGGGGTACATGATTTACAGCATGGGTTAGCAAATTTTTTTCCTGAAAAAGACCAGAAATTGATAAGTAGTTTCTGCTTTGCTGCTCCTACCATCTCTGTCATAACTACTTAACTTTGCCATCAGAGCATGAAAGCAGCTATAGACAACATATAAAAGAAAGGGCCTTTGTGTCTTCTAATAAATTTGATTTACAAAAACAGGTGATGAGGTAGACTCAGTTTATGGGTCATAGTTCACCAATACTTGACTTAGAGAATTTCTTCTCCCATTAGGATAACAGAGGGAACGCTTCCTGGAAGAGGTGCCATTTAAGATACATCTCAATGAACAAGTAGAATTTGGAATATGGAATTAGGAGAAGGGGTGGGTGTTACAATAAAGAGATTGGAATGAGTGAATGCTCTAGAGATGGAGAACGCTCCGGTGTGGGGGGAGAGCCCTGAACGGACAACAACCACAGTGGAGATGTGACCCAGAGGAAGGGCAAGACCACCTTAGGAAGAAACGGGATGCCTGCCAGAGGGGTTCTTCACATGGTCTACAATCTCCACCAGGTTATAAATATCCCAAACCCAACTGGAAAGGAGATTAGAAATTGCATCTCCCATAATATGAAATGATTTGCAGTAGGGGAGAAAAACATACATATGGAGCCGCAGGAGAACATGTACTTCTGGGATTAGGTGAGTCTAGAGGGCCTGGCTGTAGAGATGGGAGATGAAGGTCCAGGGGAGAGAGCCAGGGAGAGCAGAAGGCTGAAACATACACAAAGTCAGATCAGCCCAACCCTAGTGAAAACACACACCTCTAGCTGTGTGACCCCACTCCAGTTACTTAACCTCTCTGTATTTGACCTTCATCCTGTCCTCTGACTCTGGGTGAATGATGTGCACCATTCAAGGATGTGGTAAAGGTGACAGGAGGTGTTATGAATGACACTTATAAACCAGGTCGGAGGCGTATTAGGACCTTAACAAAGCACAGGGGGACTTCCTCTTGCCCAAGATCAAGGCGCGTGCTCAATTCACAGCCCCGCTGTGGAACTGCTCCCCTAACTGCAAGGGCAGAACATGCTACCTCTAACTATGGGAGGCAGGGGTGATGGAGTTGGCGTGAGGACATTCCAGTTTTACTTGGGAAGCCAGGAGGAGAAATGGCTCCATGTCTACACCACATTTGCTCTCTGCATATCAGCTCTTAACTCTTTCTTGAGCACCCCGGAATCCGCTGACCCTCTCAGCAGGTGCATGGCCTTTTCCCACTTCCAGAAACATCTTTCCTTTTTTCTCCCCTCTTCAATCTTCTAAGGCCTGGGCCAAAGGCTACCTTCTTGGTGAAAAGTCCCCTGGGCTTCACCTCTGTCAATTATGATGGTCACACTCCAATGTCACAGTTGGTTTATGCCCTGCAGCCATTCAAAATCCACATATCTCATGAGCAGATTTTAGTGACCTTTGTGAAAATAGCCACTGACATCTCCACGTTTTGTGCAGATTAGGTGCAAATGATGGCACGGATGGGAGAATGAACAGAATCAAAGGTAAAATAGCCACTGTGTCTTGGCTGCTCTACATGATCCCAGCTTCCTGTGCGGATTTTTATGTTATCTAATATTTACAACACCCCATCAGTAGGTGTCATTTTCCTCGTTGACAAGAGAGGAAACTGAGGCTCAAAGTGACGGAGCATCACAAAACCTGCACTCAGATCTGTCTGCCTTTGAAAGCGTAAGTCTTCAAGCAGACTGTCTCCATTTCCAGGACCTGGAAATAATGTGCACAAACATCTTCCTTGGCATTGCTCCCTCACACAGAGCTCTGCCCAGCCTGAGGGACCATCCTGAATGGTGTCCTTGGAGTTCATTGTGGCCCCCCCGCTCCATCAGGCAGCCTTAAATGCACACAGAGGCAAAATGCCTTGCGGAGCTGGATTTCTCCTGCACTTGATGGCTCCTGTCCCCCAACAATGATGAATCTGAAAATGGAGACAGCATCCAAAGGCGCACACTTGAATGGGATGGGAACAATAGCGTCATCCTTGAACCACGGGGCGGGCAGAGTAACTGCTTCAAGTGTCTGGTTTTTATCCTGCGTTTGAGTCATCTCAACGCCACTTTTGTACAGAGGAGTGAGAAACTTCTGCCTGTGTGTGCTGTCCAGCTGCACAGCGCCGAGGAGGCCAGGGAGGCCCTGTCCCAGGAGGCAGCAGCTGTTTGGAGAAAGCTGCTGAGCCTATGTGATGAAATCCCATGATGGGCAGAATCAGGGCTCCCTCGAGATGCCCTCATCCTAGTCCCTAGAATTCAGGAGCATGTTATCTTTGGTGGGAAGGGGACTTTGCAGGCATAATTCGGACTTCGAGATGGGGAGATTATTTTGGATTATCTGATTGGGCCCTAAATGTAATTGCAAGGATGCTTAAAATCAGTGAACCTTTCCTGGTGAGTTCAGAGTCGGGGGAGACGCAAGTACAGAAGGTTCAGAAGGATGCAATGCTTCTGGCTTTGAAGAAAGAAGAAGGGGCCCTTGAGCTAAGGAATAGGGGAGATCCTTCTAAACAGAGA
This sequence comes from Hippopotamus amphibius kiboko, assembly GCF_030028045.1. Taxonomy (NCBI): domain Eukaryota; kingdom Metazoa; phylum Chordata; class Mammalia; order Artiodactyla; family Hippopotamidae; genus Hippopotamus; species Hippopotamus amphibius. Next base: position 181,001,964 of record NC_080189.1, read on the forward strand.
AAAAGCAAGGAAACATATTCCCCTAGAGGCTTCAGAAAGGAACAACCAGATGACACCTTGATTATAGCTTAGTGAGACTAGGCTGGATTTCTGTCCCACAGAACCATGAAATAGTACCTTTGTGTTACTACAAGTCACTCAGCTGATGCTAACTGGCTAAGATGATAATAGAAGACCTAAACAAATACCCACCCTTTGGTTTCCCCAACCACAAACCAACAACCCATGAAAGGGCAACCAGCCCACCTTAGCCATGGCTTTCTAGTACCACAGCACTTATAGCCCAGGATGCCTTTGACATCCACGGAAATTCTCCAGAAGGAGGCAAGGTAGAGAGTCTGTCCAGGGCTGGAGACCTGAGCTCATGTGATTTAGCCCAGGGAACATTTACCTCCTTTATGACACACAATGTAGATAGCCAGCACTGCATCTCAAAAGGCAGCATGAGATAAGGGAACGTTTCTGGGACTTTCAGTCGCACCTGGTTTCAGATTCTGCTTTACTCATTCCCTGGCTGCCTAACCTTCAATGACCTTGATCAGCTTAGTTTGAAAAATCACAGCATATAACTTCTGCTTATTTTGGGGATCACACAACATGATGACTCTGTTATCTAACTGTTGCCACTGGAACCGAGGAGGTGCTCAATACATTATATTATTTTTATTATTGCGCCATTTTTCTTTAGATTATGACTTTATTTTCTCCCGAATATTGGAACTAAGTCATTCAGGTACCTCATATGAGTATTAGTGATAACCACCAGTGCTATCAAACCATAATATATCCTCTGACGGATTTCTGAAATTTTTAATTAAAGTAACAGGTGAATAAAGTTTTGAAAGTCAAATGATAACACAAGAATTACCACACAAACAAGGAGAGTTCTCTATTCAATCCAAAGTCCAGATTCTTGCTTTCCAGAGGCTAACATTTTTCATTTCTATAGCTTTCATTTATGATATTTACTTTTAAATTTTGTAAATACTATCCTTATAATATTGCTACACATTGACTTTCTCTTTTTTAATTTTTTTTTTTATTGTGGTAAAAGTCACATAATATAAAACATACTATTTTAATCATATTTAACTGTACAGTTCAGTGGCACTAAGTACATTTATGCTGTTATGCAACTCTCACCATCAAGCATCTCCCCAATTTTTCACCTTCCTAAGGGGGAGGGGGTGGGATGGATTGGGAGATTGGGACTGGCGTATGTACACTACTATGTATGAAGTAGTTGGCTGGTGAGGGCCTACTGTATAGCACAGGGGGAAAATAAAAGAAGGTATAGTCTTTGCAGGACATATATTACATTAACCTTAATATAACACATTCCAATATGCATTAGGTGCAGACAAATGCTGTCCGATTCTGCTTATATGAGGTGCCTAAAATTGTCAAATTTATAGAGTCAGAAAGTACATTGATAGATGCCAGGGGTCTGCAGGGGGTGGGCGGACGAGGGGGAATGGGGATCCTCCCTTTTATATATTATTAACTTCCTAATGCAGAAGATGATCTAGCTCTCTTAAAATACACACATGCACACACACACACACACACACACACATTTCTTCCCATTAGTTTTAATAGAATACTTTGATGTCAAAAGTGTTTGAATAAGTCAAATACTGAGCCACACAGTGACTATAATTACATATTCTTGGTGGTAAAGCCATTTTCCCTGGAGCAAATAACTATTTATCATTATTATTTAGTTTGTTTAATTTTCTATACAGCTATTACTGATCTAAATTTTATCTTCAAAAAATTGTAAGTGGCTTACAATATGGCCAAACACAAATAATTTATTTACTAGAATCCTTTTTTCTTCAGAGAGATCCATTCTCCATGTCTGTCCTGCTTCAATGAGATGGGCTGTTTCCAAGGATGACTTTTCAGGTTTGACCTAGGAATTTTTCTTCACTCTCATCTCAAAATTTCTCTTCTCCCCCTTCTCTGTTGCACCCCCTTGTCCTCAATACTAACTTTAGTATTATTGGCCTCATATCTTACTGCGTTGGAGAGTAAAGTTAGTAACTTTTTAAGGCAGCTCATGGAAGTTCAAATTTCAATCTCGCACGTGTCTGAAAGTATCTGTATTTTATCTTCACACTTAAGTGTTTGGAGGGAAATCATTTTCACTCATAATTGTTCCTCTGTCTTCTAGTCTCCAGCATCACCACTGAGAAACCCAATTTTCTTATCATTCACATCTTTATTTTTGTTCTGTGAATGTACAGGATGCTGTATTTATCCCATGTGTTGGGAAAATCTACGGTGATGTGCCTTGATAAGGGTGGGGTTGTATTAACTGCGCTGGCCACTTTGGAGAGATGGAATAGCTTTCAAATGGAAACCTATGTGTTTCATTTCTAAGAAATTTTCTTGTATTATATCTTAAAAAATGTCCTCCTGTTTTCTACCCCTGGAGCTCATATGGGTCAAATACTGGGTTTCTTAGATTTATCTAGTTATCTTTATTATCACATTTCTGTATGCTTGACTTCTTGTGATTTTTTCCTGAAGATTTTCCCAAACTCATTTTCTAATCCTTCTATTTGATTTTTTTTCCTGCTACTACACTTTTTAAACTCAAGGAGTTCTTTCTTATTCTTTGAATATTATTGCATTGTCATCTAATGTTTCTTGGATACAATATTTTCTTTTATTATTTATTACTATAATTATAGTAATTATAATTATTTGCACTGGTCAGTGCAGTCTCTATTTCCTTTTATTTTGTCTTGTGTTTGTTTTGGTGACTGTGTTTAATGCTAAGAGTTTTCATCAAGCATCTGGAGATACTTGGTTGTCAATTCTGATTTGAGAGCCAGTGACTAAATATCTAAGAGGAAACACTGTGTGCTTGGATGGAGCCTGTCCAACACTGGACCTCACTATTGCTTAAATAGAAAGCCCCCAGGTTTAAGCACCTGTAGTCTTTTCTCCTGAGTCAGTTTCTCCTGAGAGGATGCCGAAGGATGATGTCTGATTGCCAGTTCTGGGAGTCAAGCGTGAGAACATGAGGTTATTTTCCAAACACCTCTGATTGAGATTCCTGAACTTTCTCAGGCTTGTTGAATTCATATGGAGATATACAACCCAGTGTTTTGTTTGTTTGTTTGATTGTTTTCCATGAGAAACCTTTATTGCCAACATCTTCCTTTAGGACACCTGTATCATATTCAACAGGTGTGGCTTCAAAGAGTCCTAAAAGACAAATAGTATTTCCTTTGCAACAATCTCCTGTGTCAGGGAGGAGGAGATTGAGGTATCGAGGTCATAAATACATGCCAGGATTGACACTGGGCATGTGCCTGCCTTCCCCCTCATTTGGTTCTTTCAACCACCTATGGGAATTCTTATGACCCCAATCAGACAGATGAAGAAGCCAAGGTCATACGACCATATGGTGAGGTCACCTGTCCAGGGCTTCATGACTAATCAATGTCCAAAGCAGGTTCCAAAGGAAGGTCTGCCTAATTTCCTTTGCTCATGACCTTCCTACTATGCAATATTCTATCCTTGTTACCACAGCGTATTTACTGAAGATGCTTGCCTTCATCAATACTTGGAGCTAGGGACCACACTTATCATCACCACTTTATAGATGCGAAAACCTTTATTCACATGGAGACGTGATATAACTTGATTAAGACCATTTCACTCATCGTGATAGAATTGGATAGAATTGGAATTCAAATCCAGACACCCGGGTTCCACAAGCTGCAATCTGGATGCTTTACCGTTGGGCCATAAGCCATCTTCTCTCTTTCTTTTCTTTACTAAAAAGTCTGATATGCTCATGTTTGAAGAATAAAGTTCAAACTCCTTAGCAAAGCATGCCGAGTTCTTTATCTCTGGTCCCTACACATCTCTTGTTCCCCCTTTCCTACACATTATAAATGTAGCGAATTCCTTTTAGATGTTGGTACCCAGCATATTTTCTATTTTTTTTTTTTTTTTTTTTTTGGCACACGGGCTTAGTTGCTCCGCGGCATGTGGGATCTTCCTGGAGCAGGGATCGAACTCATGTCCTCTGCATTGGCAGGCAGATTCCCAACCACTGCGCCACCTAGGAAGCCCCATATTTTCTATTTTTATAGGTTTTGCTTATGTTGGATCCTTTAGAGCACCCAATTCACCCATATCTCCTATACTGCCTGGGTATTATTGACTGATATTTCAAGACTTAGTAGAATGCCAGCTTTCCTGGGAAGACTGCTATGACCCTTCCTTGCTCCAACTGTGGACTCAATCCAAGATGAATTTGAGGCTCACAGCAAGTTTCTAGGGAATCTAGCTTGTGCTTTGTCCTACACACATGTGTCCTTTCTTAATTCTCTTTCACTGACTATCTATCATCCCATGTTATAAGGTTGAGAACTGTCTAGTCACCTCTACTTTTGCCATTCTAAACACAGACTAGGCACTTAAAAAGTGCTTTAAAATATCTGTAGGAAAAAAAAAAAAAGAAGAGAGAGGGAGAGCAAGAGAAAAGACAAGAAGAACAAAAAATTAAAACATAAATGCGAGCTGCAGTTGCCTGGCTGGTCTGAGTCCTATTTTATATTCATGTTAGCACACATATAAATACTGGGAATTCCCGTTGCTAAATTCAAGTTTGCAAAGTTTTGGTCTTTCATAAGATTACGTCATTGAAGAGGAAATCACTACATTTTTTAGAGAGGAGCCAGACCAAATACTGAGAAGTGTATAATGGGAGAGAAAATAATAAAATCCAGAAAGCAATTGCCACAAATGTAATGTTCACCTCCCCACAACACATACACATGCCAAAAAGGCTCTGCTTTTGCTGAATCTGCAGTAGCTAAAGTCATTAATTAAAACCATTTCTAAATCTACATTGACCAGGATAATAATGCCAGTAAGATTGACCATGTTAATTGGTCTTTTATAAAAGATTCTAAATACAAAAATAAAATAATAATAGTAATAATAACAATAATAAATGGAAGAAGAAAACATAGGCAGAAATATCCTTCTAACCACTAAGGAAATTTTAGACTGATTAACTAAAAAAAAAGAAAGAAGAAAAAAGAAAACTCCCAAAGTGGTTGAACCAGTTCATCGTGGTCTGTTAAAGAAAACACCTTTCTTTTGTGTCAAATAGGAAGGCGTTTCTCATGGTATTGTTTAGGCAGCGTCTCCAAAGCATGCCCTGTGAAACATTCTCAGGCTTTATTTAATATCAGGCTATTCTCTTCCTCCCAAGGTTGACCATTTGCTACAAGAATGGATAGTCCTGAGCAGTTTGTTCTGAGATGGGTTCACCCCTTTAAAGCCAGGATAGAGGATGTTAAGTTGAAACCAGCCAGACACATGGAGGGATGAGTAGAGTTAAGGACACCTTCCTGCAAATTGGAAAACAAAACAGTCAAGAGATGGTTGTCCTACTATTATTGGTGTTCTTGCTGCAGCTGCCAAGCCAAGGTCTGGGACAAGTCTTGGGCCTTGTAACTCCCCTGAAGACTTGAAATCTTCATCGCTGGGCGCTCCCTGTGTTTAACTTGCTATCATACCATGATGTGCTGTGAATCCTCTCTGGCCCCTTTACAAACTCTTTCCTGGAGAGAAAATGGAAAACCGGGCAAGCTTTCAGGTTTGTGTAAAGTCCTGCTGAGAAAACCTAACATTTGATGTTCTGGTCCCATGCAAGAGTATCTGAAGTAGAATCCAGGTACTGCAAATTAAAAAAAAAAAAAGTCTAATTTTTCCTTTGCATAGAGGAGGGAGGTGGGGTGCTTGCAGGAGTCGGACTTTGTGTCTGCATGTCTAGTATTATAAGAAATCTTGAAGTTTTGATGGGCTTAATCCCTACCACAGGAGGGTATAAAATAGCAGAGTTAAACTGCCAACAAAAACCAGGACCACACCAGGAAAGCAATGGGCTTTCAAGTGGCTTCCCGCCAGGTCCTGCTGGCAAAACCCCAGCTAATGGATGAAGGCACAATAACGCAATCTATCAAGCTGAACTTGAACGCAATCTATCAAGCTGAACTTGACTTTGACCAGGTCTAGGCGAGGTCTGAGATGACTATTGCTGTTCAACACACTGCCTTTCACGGGTGAGAATCTCTGCCCTTCAGAAGATATGCACGTGAAGAGGAGCTTTTGCAGGAACCCATTTGCATATTTCCAAATGCCCTTGTGTGCTTTATTGGTTCTTCTGTGTGTGTGTGTGTGTGTGTGTGTGTGTGTGTGTGTGTGTGTCAGTATTTTTCACCTACCAAAATTTCTTTACAAATTGTGACAACTCACAGATCTTTCTTTGTCTTTTCCTAGCTGCTGCCGTTCAGACCGATTTTTGTCTTGCATATGATTTTAATACAAGCTAGTGTAATATGATTACATTAACTGTTGAGCAATATCGCCTCAGCAGAACCAAACCGCAGAGCTTTTTTTTAACTGCACTGGGAATGCCGGGGCTCTCTACACTTTTCATTCTCCATTAAAGTACACCCAGCAGATAGGCTGGGTGTGTAAGTGTATTTGGGTGGCTGGGTGTAGTGGCGAAAGAGAAGAACATGGTGGGGAGGTAAATAGTGCACTTTTTTTTTTTTTTTTTTTTTGAAGTCAAAGTAAATTTTCCTTCCTCCCTTCAAAGATTCTAGTCACTTCCTGGAAATGCGCCCTCTTTGAAGTTTGGCCTTTGGAAGCGTGGCTAACAGTGGCTTCTTTCTTTTTACCAGTTTTCCAGAAGGAAATTCTAGGAGACCTGTGGCTAATGGACAGAGGAAAGGAAAATCTTCGGCTGTGGCTTATAGGAAGAAATACCTCTGAAGAAGATTCTGAAGGTAAAGTATGGTGATTACGAAGACAATGGTGATGGCGAGAAAGGAAAGAGGAGGGGGAGGGGAGGAAGATGGCTGGATTCCATTCGCGCACGCGTGTGTGTCTGTGTGTGTGTGTGTGTGTGTGTGTTAGAACTGTGTATGATCCGTATAGAAACTTTATGACCCAATTGCCTTGTTTGGTTATTTCTGGAACAGTGTGATGTCAGAATTTCCATCCCATATACTTTAATAAAACAAAAGTGATTCTACAATTCCACTAATGACAGAATAAAAAGTGTAGCCTCTACACTGCCTCTTGACGTGGAAATAGTCCAAGAACTGGTTTTGTCAGACTGTGTACCTAGAATTTTTCTTTTGGCTCAGAAAATATCACAGTCCTGTCATTGAGGGAAAATATGTGTGTGGAGAGTGGTTCTATATCCGAGGGGACAGACATAACCTAATTTATCTTCTGCTGAAAAGGACAACACAAGCCACTCGAAGCTTCTGGTCCATTCTCAAACCCTGAAACTCAAATAGATTTTTTTTTTTTTTTTAGTTTTCACTGTTAATTTTTCTCAATGTATTGTGAGTATACAAAATGTGAATATACATATATTTTTTCTGTGTATTTTTTTCCAGGTTTACATATGATGGTCTTTGCTTAACTTAGACATGATAGATCTAATAAGGGTGGCAAAAGATATCCCATTCTTATAACTCAAGAGCAGATGTTAATGATTTTGATGATTAAAAAAAGAGTTGTTCATGGATTTGCCATTAACAGGGACGGCTTTCTTCCCCATCCTCCCACCTTCTTGTCCTTTGATATCAGGGCAGAAGAGCCTTCTGCTCTGAACTGATGTCATCTGGAAACACTCTCCTTCCTTGCTCTGGAAGATATGGCCTGATTCAAAAAAAAAACACTTTTCTGAACACTCCTACAGGACTTCTGTCAGCAGTAACCCTGGTCTGCCCAGTCGAAGGGGACTCTGGTTTCCAGAACTTTAAGAACAGCCTGTGCCAGTGTGCCAAACCACCTGTATTGCTGTCCAGGGGCCCATCGTCAGGACTTACTGAAGAGGCCCATGGTTTTAAAGTGTCCTTGGGAGATGATTTATCTTAAAATATCCTTGAACCTGCTTTCTTAGCAATGCCTGCTTAGACTTCCCCAAAAGGTCAAACCAAACTATAATGCAGACACTCTGTAATGTTTTCATCTGATAACAGATGAAAACTAGACACAGAGAAGCAGTGACGTGCCAGTGATTTTAACAGCTGGGTTTCTGAGGGAACAGCCTTGAGCTGTAGAAGTTGCCTATTCCCATGGTGTAAATACTCTCATCACAGCCAATTTCAATCTGCCTCCTTGAATGTAAGATTGGGAAGAGCTGCCTGTAACTGACTCTCACAAGCCAGGTGCAGCCCAGCCACTGCCGTAGACCACAGAATAGCAGATGAAGAGAGCACAGAACTTGGATTCCAGATGTGCTCGTTCCTAACTTAGGTTAAGTTACTTTTGGATCCTCTGTGTGTGCCCCTGAAAATTAGGAGAACCAGTGCTTTACTAACTGTGAGTGAATCGAATGAGGAAATGCGTGGGGATGTTTTCTCTGGCAAGAACAACATTATCTTCATCCCCAACTCACCTGAGAGGTGCATGGACCTCTCCATGGGCACCACCAGACTCCTCTCCTTCCATCCTGCTGCACCTTCTCATGTGTAACATATTTCTATTTTACAAAATAAAACCAGTCTTGGAGGAGTGAAGAAATCCCCTCATGAAAGATACCAGCCCCTGTCTGCAGAGCTACACAGCCCATTCATTGCACCCTCCATGAGATTTGCTTAATGATTTCCATTTTAACCTGGGAAAATATTCATTATATACTGATGAATAGCCCCTTGGAATCTCAAAATTGGGACAGATCTCCTAAAGAGAGGAAGGTGTCAAGACCCCTGTGCTATACCAGTGCAAATATCATCATTTTATCTCCTCCCATCTCCAGTGATGAGCTGTATACAAAAGATGTTCCTGTTTTCTCTGAACACAGGGTTGATTGCTCTCTGGGAGCTGTAGAGACCAGCTAGCCATATCGCTGACTTATTTACATTTCACTCCTTAGGGAGGTAACGCATAAACATCACACATTTGGGATTGCAGGATCCTGGCTTCTCCTCCCATCTCTTCCATTTACTAGACGGCTCACCTAGGTTGAGTTCTTCCCTTCTCAGGATATCAGAAGAACCTTATCTGGAAACCAAGGATATTCATGAATTCCTCGCTGACTCTGTGTGTGTGTGTGTGTGTGTGTGTGTGTGAGGAGAGAGAGAGGGAACTTGGATAATAAGTGTAAGTGCCTTGAGGGCAGAACTGGCCCCTCCCAGCCTTTTGCCTTCAGTACGTATTCAGTGGAAATGTTGTCCCTATTTCATGAATAAGTAGGTCAAATGTCTGGAACAAAAATCATCACCAGAAGACACTTAACAGATGCTGGTGATACTGAATCCAGTCCCAAGGAGCCTATAAAAACCTCTTCAGACTTTTGGAAAATGACAGCTCTATGGGTGTACAACTTCCAGATCAAGATGAGACACATATTTCTTCATTGTGAGCTTACTTTCAATGTGAAACGACCCCTCCAAAGCAACCAACACAAACAGCTAATAAATTGGGAATACGTAACGTACGACGCTGTAAATTGCATCCCCAATAACCTATCATACATACATCTGCTGTGGCTCGTGTGAGACAGCCGTAACCCCTTGATTTAACTGAGCCCATGAGTGGTGGCATATGCATGATGATGGTCCCATTGACATTGTTTTGCACCCAAGGAATCAAATTAATGTCTACTTGCGTATTAAGCACTATGGGGTCTTTTCTCCCCTGGAAGTGAACATGTGTTGATGCTATTAGCTTGGGCTTGGAGGGGTGGGAGGAGAACCCTGGGGTGCAGTGGGGATGCCGGGCAATATCCTATTGATTTCGGTGGGACCGTGTGTTCTTTGAAATGCCCTGAAATGGTCCCGGGCGATCTCTTTCTAGGTCCAGCTGCAGTGTTCATAGAAGTGTCTGGTAATAACAGCCTAATTGTGTGTGGGAGCCAGCAATGTTGACACGTACACTCTATCTTCCGCATCTTTGCCTCCAAACCACTGTGATGCACTCTACTAGGAACCATACAAGAGTCGCCCTATCAGATGACCCTGGCCACACGTTAGCCATGCTCATAAGTACTAATCTGTCCAATTCCATCTCGTTTGGCACCAGAAGGGCAGTTTAATTCTAGCTGCTTCAATCCTGGTTCTCAGAGAGCAGAGTATTAAAGCAGTGTTGAGACAAATATCAGATCAAATACATTTTGTACCATCCTTCCCCAGGAGAGATTAGAGTGCTGGTCTCTCCCATTGGAGGGCAGGGCAGGGAATGGAATCATCACAGGGCACTGGGGTCCTCAGGAAGGGGACACATAGAGGGAAGCTCTTTCTCCTTCTCCAAGGGCAGGTAGGCTGTGTGCAGCAAACACACCTCCTGATGGTCACGCCTGCCCCCACCTGCATTAAGCAAATCAACTTCTCCTACATGCTTCTATTCACTGGCGAGCTGGAAACCCAGCCTTCCCGAGCCCTGGAGCCTGGAAGCTGAGCAGCTCTAGGCAATTATCTGTTTTGAAGGAATACACTGATTTGACATTCTTAAGAAGTCACAGACGTCTGATTTCATAATATAATTTGTAGAAGTAAAAAAGGCAAGTTAAACATTTGCTTACACATATCATGTTTACATGTGTTCAAAGAACTTTCCAAAACTTTGCAGTCTCATCCAACTGCATCTTTTTTAAGCTCGCTTCGCTCTTGTAGGTTTGCAAACAAATTCCACAGCACATTCAACCGCAAATTGATTTACTTTTGGGGAAACTCCTTGAGTTTCGCGACTTTCTTCTTGCTGTTTAACGTACACACAGATGCAAAAAAGAAAAAACAATCTCCTAACACAGGAACACAAATCTGGCACCCGGAGGAGTCGATTTTTTCATTTATTCTCAAAGTGAAGGGAAAGCAGCAATGGATGCGATCCAGATTACCAAGGAGTGTGCAAATGACTTCTTGGGCCCCGCTGGCAGTGTGAGTGACAGCGCGTCTCAGGGCAGGGTGGCTGAGGGAGAGAGAAGCGTCCCCAGGCGACGGAAGACCATTCATTTAGCACGTAACCTGGAGGTCCAGCCTTCCATCATTCCAGTGCAGGGCATCACCACCCTCTGTGGCATTCAAGAATGGGAGTCATCTTCCACTACATTGTCTCCCGTACCTCCCGTTGGATAATCAGACCCTGAGGCTGAGTTCCACTGACTGGGACCCTCTCATGTATCTTGAATGCCCTTCTCTTGCTTATCCATCCCTTCTGCCTTACCACTTGGACTCTGGCAATAGCCTCCGCCACATTTTGCAAATTTAGCCTCCTTCTGTCCCATACGTGCTCCTCATTGCTGCCAGAGGGAGAAATATAGACTGTCCATCTGATCCCAGGGATATCCTTGTTAAACTTATAAAGACTCTCCTTCCTTCAGGATACAGGGTCAGCTCCTTAGCTTAACTTTGGAGGTCTTTTATGATCAAGGTCCTGCTTTCTTTAAGAACTGGATCTCCATGAGCACGTCTCAGGCTCCAGCCAAATTCAGTGTATGTTCCATTCTGTCCATCCCACAGGGCCTTTGTACATGCTATTCTGTTGACCTGGAATCACCTCTTATCATTTTCACCTGGAAGACTCCTACTCATCCTTCAAAATCAGCTCAGATACCATGTCTGGAAATCATCCCTGAGCCCCCAGGGCAGGATTAAGACTTTCCTCCCCTTGATCCTAGCATCCTATGCTTCTCCACCGTAGCATCTGTTACTCTCTGTGATTGCTTGCCTCTTTAATGATGCATACCTCACTAAAATTTAATTTTCACAAGAGCTGGGCTATGTCTATCAGGAGCTTTGCAAAACTCTATCTCATTTAGAACCACATTTTGATTGCCTCTGTACATACAACTATAAACACAGTTCCTGGAAGGCAGTTGATGCTGCAGAAAAGTTTCATGTAAATGAATGGATACATGAAGTAATTAAATAATGAAAAAGCACAGGTATATAATAACTCAGAAGGCTGTAGCTCAGACCCTTCTACCTGGCAAAGGTCCCCACATTTATTACCTAAGATTCAGGCCATTGAAAGCGGCAGACTCCACGGACAGTGGAAAACCACCACCTCAGGGGCCTGAAAACAAAGCTACATCCTGGCATTGGCCCCTCATCTTTAGACCTTGCCCTGTTCCTTTCCACTTACTGCTGCATCCGATAGTTTGATTTTCTGGAGAATACTGAAGAGGGCCTCAGAGAAAGTAAGGATGTAAGCAGAGTGCTGACACCTGGAGGGGGTCACACAGAAAAGCCAGAGAGCTGGAGAGAGGGACGGCAGAGCACCCCTTCCTACAGCTGAGCTGGCCCAGGGCTTGTGTGGCCAAGGATCACAAATGCACCGAGCCAGCTTCCCCTTGGCTGGAGTTGCAGAATATCCCCTGGCCTATAGCCTGTGCCATGAGAGGGGTTGGAGACGACAATCTCACTGACCCCCAGCCCCTCTCCCACCCCAGCTGGGCATCTCATGACTTTTTTTTCCCTACATCTTTATTGGATTATAATTTCTTTCCAATGTTGTGTTAGTTTCTGCTGTATAAAAAAAGTGAATCAGCTGTATTTATACATATATCCCTATATCCCCTCCCTCTTGAGCCTCCCTCCCACCCTCCCTATCCCACCTCTCTAGGTCATCACCAAGCATCGAGTTGATCTCCCTGTGCTATGCAGCAGCTTCCCACTAGCCATCTATTTTACATTTGGTAGTGTATATATGTCAGTGCTACTCTCTCACGTCATCCCAGCTTCCCCTCCCACCCTCTGTGTCCTTAAGTCTGTTCTCTACGTCCGTGTATTTATTCCTGCCATCTCTCTCAATTTGGCAAAGATGCCAAAGTCCCAGCCTCTGACAAATGGACTCCATGGAAATCAACATCCACGGCACACCATGAAGGAGGCCGAAGTTTACCAACAAATAAGACTTTCAATCTGCCTGACTTCTGTCCCCAAATAAAGGAGCATCTGTCCAGCCTCCCGCCTTCCAAGGTTTTCAGTTTTGCTTTTGTTTGTTTGCTTTTGAGAAGTTTGTAAGTAACCCAGTGTCCAGGCCATAAAGGGCGACTCCAGAAAGATCTTGTTGGATTGTAACCTGGTTGACAGCTGGCTGCTCTGGGCAGTCCCCATCCCCAGCCAACGCTCTGCCACTAAGGCTTGGAAACCCACAGCGTTAATAGGAACCAGGCAGGGAAAGTGAAGCTGAAACCAGGAATGTGTGGCCGAGGCCTCCAGCTTTGTTCAGCTGTGTCAGGCCCAGTTCAGTCACGCATTGCTGCAGCTGGGACACTCCAAATAAAGGTGTTGGCAACGGGGTGTCTGGGCTTGGGCTCCAGGGCTTTCTGGGTGCCTTCGTTCAAGCTGACAGCCACCAGAGACCCCTCCCTGGTTCCTGGGATGCAGCCTGGTGTGAAAACCCTGGCCCATATGGGACTCAGCCAGAATGTGATCGGAGGCTCCCAGTCTATTCTTCAGCCCAGTCCTTGCAAGCTTTTGAAGCAAAGGGGACTGGAGAGGCTTGGATATGGTAAAATTATTTTGGCAAATGGCTCCCTCCAACAGGCTTGAAGACCTCGAGTCATGACTCACGGACCAGAAAGAAGCAAATGTGGACACTGCCCTCCAGGATGGTCATCTGATGGAACTGTGAATGGAAAGTTAATAGGAGGCTATCAATCTCACTTCAAAAGCCCCCACGCAACTGTATTTGAAAGAGAAGATGAACAGAGAAGATGATATTCAGCAAGACTATGGCCTGATGGTCCCTCATCTGCTCCAATATTTGCCAAGAGGCGTGGGCTGCTCTCCTGGTTCCTCTCTGCCACCCACATGCACGCCACCTCAGAACTTCCATGTCACCAAGCAGCTCAGCGTCAATACCATGCAGAAGCACCAGCTTCTACCCTTCAGTCTCCCTGCAGATCAGACAGATTTTGCTGCAGGCTGCACTGCCCATCATAGAAAATCTGTGCTTCCGAGGCCAACACAATTGCTTTGGGTAAAGGGTGTCAAGGTGGGGTGTGGGGTAGGGGGCTTGGGCAAGAGCTTTGGGAAATCCTAGTGCTGATCAGATCATGACTAGCCATTAGGACCTGAGGGGAGTGGAGCCTGAGGATGGGAAGGGGGGTGTCTTCAGGGCCTCGCAACATACAGGACACTAAATTAAGTAAATGGCCTACCAGTAGCTGGATTTCCTACTTTTTTCTTTGTGTCTCTTACTTTGGGTTTGTTTTCCTATGGAATAGCTGGTGTGGTTCATAAAACAGAGCTGTCAATTGACAACATGCACAGGAAGAGCTATTTTATTGCCTGCATGCTTGTTTGTATGTATATGTGTGTGTGTAGAATGCATATAGATTTGATAGATGATAGATAGATTTTTTTTATAATCATAAAATAATTGATTTTCATAGAAAATTTGGAAAATATCAAATAGGTAAGAAAATGCAAATCATTCATGAGTGCATCACCCAGAATTAAAAATGGTTCACATCTTAATGTACTTCATTCTTTTAGAAAATATTATTTTACATATTTGAGAGCCCACTGAATAAACAATGGTACCTGGCTTTTTTCAATTAATGTTGTATTGTAAGTAAGTTTTATTTTCTCCCTTCCTTGGGATATCATTCTGTTTTAGGTTAATTTTCATTTTGTTTGCTAAAGATAAATAAATAAATATTTTATTTTATCTGAGAGAGTAAGAGAACAGAATTCCTGAGTTACTTTTAGATGCTTCAGCTATTGCTATTTGCCCATTCTCTGGATTTCTACAGCCTGCTGGTAGTTTGAACAAAACATACAATAAAATCACCTGCTATCCATGCTCAAGCTATAAGTCAATTGCATGAAAGGAAATTAGCCACACTGAGCTGAAAGGTAGTCTGATTTCCTTATACAAGAGTCATGGGATTCCTCTGTCGATGGGCATTTAGGTTGCTTCCATGTCCTGGCTATTGTAAATAGTGCTGCAATGAACATTGGGGTGCATGTGTCTTTTTGCATTATGGTTTTCTCTGGGTATATTCCCAGTAGTGGGATTGCTGGGTCATATGGTAGCTCTATTTTTAGTTTTTTAAGGAACCTCCATGTTGTTCTCCATAGTGGGTGTATCAATTTACATTCCCACCAATAGTGCAAGAGGGTTCCCTTTTTTCCACACCCTCTCCAGCATTTATTGTTTGCAGATTTTTTGATGATGGCCATTCTGACCTGTGTGAGGTGATACCTCATTAAAGTTTTGATTTGCATTTCTCTAATAATTACTGATGTTAAGCATCTTTTCATGTGTTTGTTGGCCATCTGTATGTCTTCTTTGGAGAAATATCTATTTAGGTCTTCCAGCCACATATATACAATGGGATATTACTCAGCCATAAAAAGGAATGAAATTGGGTCATTTGCACAGACATGGATGGGCCTAGAGACTGTCATACAGGGTGAAGTAAGTCAGAAGGAGATACACAAATATTGTGAATAAATGCATATATGTGGAATCTAGAAAAATGGTATGGGTTATCTCATTTGCAAAGCAGAAATAGAGACCCAGACATAGAGAACAAATGTATGGATACCAAGGGGAGAAAGTGAGTGGGATGAATTGGGAGATTGGGATTGACATATATACACTAGTGATATGATTTATAAAATAGATAACTAATGAGAACCTACTGTATAGCACAGGGAACTCTACTTAGTGGTCTATGGTGACCGAAATGGGAAGGAAATCCAAAAAAGAGGGGATATATGTACAAGTATAGCTGGCTCACTTTGCTGTATAGGAGAAACTAAGACAACACTGTAAAGCAAGTATACTCCAATAAAAATTAATTAAAAAAAAAAGAGTCACGTGAGGCCCTTGGAGACGGAGGAGAGTCCAATGCCACAACCAGCCCGGAGACAGAAACAGCAGGGGGTAAAGGGGGCTGCTTCTAACAACCATGGTGAGAGGCTGCGAGCCTGCTCAACTTTCCCTTAGCTACTTTGTTACCATGTTTATTTATTTATTGTAGTATGGAAATCCACTGGTAAGTGATAACCTTGCATTCCAACTGTGAGTAATCATGGTGTTTCTTAAACAAATTGAAAACATTCAGACCAGGCCCAGATAGACATTTGGTGAGATATTTTCAATTGGTCATGCCAAAATGAGACAGGAACATTTCTGTTTTTCTTCCTTGTTGTATGTGTGTGAAATTTGGGAGAAGGATGTATAAGCAATGTAGAGTAGTGGAGTAAAAGTCAAACTTGATCTTGCGGTGACATCAGACCTTTACCTCATTTTGCCAGAATTGATTTGAAAAATAAAACACAGCAAAAAGAAAAAACCCTCTGCTTGGTTGAGCACCCAACTTGCCAGTCTGTAGATCTTCCAGTAGATGTGCAGATACATAATGGCTCATTTTGTCTAAGAACACTTGGGAAAATTTCTAGTGATGTTCTTTTATGAGCAGCTTGTTGTCACACACCATGACAGACACGGAGCATCCAAAGGCCAGTTATGTTCTAGACCTGCATCCAGGATCTTTGTAGCCATATATCAGTGAGAAAATGGGATAAATGATAGGCAGCTAATACAGACGTATAAGGGAGAAATGATTTCATTTGGAGATATCAGGATAATTTCTTATATATCCTCAGATAATTTCTTAATTATCCTTACATATCCCAGAGGATAATTAGTAGACCAAGACATGTTAGTGAAACACATGTGGATTTGGGTGTCACTTGGCCATGTGACCTTGGGCAAAGTCTTTCTTCCCCCAGTGCCTCAGTGTCCCCATCTTTAAAGTGAGGTCAATGCTAGTTTCTGCCTACGAGGTTGTTGTGAGAGGTCAATGCAACCATAAGTATCCTACTTGCATTTATCAGGTACTCACTAAAGAGCAATCATAGAAAAAAAGCCATAGTTATCATTAAACCAGTAAAGGACTTCATGTGACAATAGCATATCTCATTCTAATTCACAATTGTCCTGGTGACTTCTTCCATATGTGGCTGCCACAGCCTAGGCGCTCTACCTGAAAAGGAGAAAATCATCACAGCACCTGTGTATTGAGCATCTTCCAGGTGTCATTGTCAATAGATTTTCTCTCACCAACAGTTACAGGTGGCGGAGGTTTGAGAAGAGGACCTAGCTGCCCATGCTCACACACAGAGCAGAAAATGAGTAAGAGCTGAAGCCAAAGCCAGCTGAAGTCTGGTCCTAGGGTCTGGGTACCACACCACATTGATCCTCATCCTGTCTCTCACCGGACTGGTGAGTGGATTCCATGAGAAAATGCATGCAAGGCAGCCAGCTGAGGACCAGATGCTGCTTATACCTACCAGGCAGTCTTCCCTTCAAAGTTACTGGGCACACACTATGGGCCAGATCTCTACCGGGCACTGGGGATCAGAATCAAATAAATCCCCATCATATTCTAAGGGATTCTGTAATCCAGAGGAGCGAAGTCTGTGTAGACAGTAAATGAAGCACAGTATGATGCGGATTGGGGGAAGGATGCTTTAGATGCCTCCTGACTACTTCCTCTTTTCTCCTGGTGTAGATCACTCTCCTGCATCTCAACCTTTTGTGAGATCTTTGTTTGGGCAGGGCCTTGAACTTTCAAGTCCCCTTTAGTCTTTTCCCACAGCATTCTCTGCTTACCCTGTTTACAGAACATACTGAAGTCCTTCCATCAGAAAGGCTTTCTCCTTCCTGAAATTCTAGTGAAAAACTATACAGTCTGCTTTTGAACATACACCTACTACTTTTCTCCTACAGTTGTTTTACACCTCAGTTTTGGCTTATTTTGTGATTCTATTGATGATGTAATGTCATAAAACTCAAGAGTTTCCATTTCTCCCAGCAGAGTCATCAGCGCACAGTAGGAAGTTCGCAGGTGTGTTTTGATTTACCAACTCTGAAGCCTTCTGAAAGTGAATCCAGGAGGTAAATGCAACTCTGGAGAGTCAGGAGCTGGCATGGCAGAGCCCAGCCAATCAGAGTGCGTGGATCTCGAGCCGCTTGCGTGCCCAAAGGGGCCGCTGAGATGCGACCGATCAATGAGACAGATCCAGGAGAGCCTTCAGGACTCTGGACGAGCCCTGTTCAGTCTGGTGTAGGATGAGAGGCAAGGGCAAGCTTCCAGTGTGCTGGAAACAGAATTCATCAATGCAACCTCTCCAGATGAGCAGATCAGCCCTGTGTTGGGATAGAATGTTGCCAAAACAGTCTCCTGTCTAGGCGGCCAGTGTGATAGTGTTTTATTTGCTGATGTGGATCAGATTTGAAAGCAGATCCTCTTGTTGATGAATGTGTTTTGCTGATTCATTCACCGCATGAGGCTTCTTGTACCATCAGGTTGGTTTGGTGAATTTTTCTTTTTTATAAATTTATTTATTTATTGGCTGTGTTGGGTCTTCATTGCTGAGCGCATGCTTTCTCTAGCTGCGGCGAGTGGGGGCTACTCTCTGTTGCAGTGCGGGGGCTTCTCATTGTGGTGGCTTCTCTGGTTGTGGAGCACGGGCTCTAGGCACTCTGGCTTCAGTAGTTGTGGCACATGGGCTCAATAGTTGTGGCTCACGGGCTCTAGAGCACAGACTCAGTAGTTGTGGCACACGGACTTAGTTGCTCCGTGGCATGTGGGATCTTCCTGGACCAGAGATTGAATCTGTGAATTCTCAACCACTGTGCCACCAGTGAAGAGTCAGCTTGGTGAATTTTTGAATATCAGTCTTCATCAAGGGAGCAAAGAGCACTCCCATGCTAGTGAAACTGTCCCTTAAGCAAACAGTTGCTCTCCATCAGCTACGACACTGTTCTTTTCATATCCAGACTCAATATTTTCACCATCTGGGCACTGACTCATTTGAAAGGGTGAGGTTTGCAGACTTTGCCATTAGCCTGGGCTCTAGGAAGCACAGAGGTGCAGTACCTCTCAGAGTCTTGGTGGTTCTGCTTATACTCTAACCAGAAGAAAGATCTATATTTTTTTAAAATTGAAGTATACTAGATTTGTGTTAGTTTCTGGTATACAGCAAAGTGATTCAGTTATACATATATGTGTATACATATATACATATTCTTTTTCATATTCTGTTCCATTATGGCTTATTACAGGGTATTGAATGTAGTTCCTTTTGCTATACAGTAGATCCTTGTTGTTTCTCTATTTTATAAATAGTGGTTTACATCTGCTAATTCCAAACTCCTAATTTATCCCTCCCCACCCCCTTTCCCCTTTGGTAACCATAAGTTTGCTTTCTAGTTTGTGAGTCTGTCTCTGTTTCGTAAATAAGTTCATTTGTGTCATATTTTAAATTCCACATATAAGTGATATCATATGGTATTTGCCTTTCTCTAAGAAAGATCTAGATTAATGTTGGTGCCTAGAGATTGTGGTGGTCCTTTTGGAGTGAGGGTAGTGAATATGTGCACAGATCTGGGTAGAGGGCATATATATTCCCTTTGAAAGGTTTCTCTCAGTAAAAATGAAACCGTAGGAAGGAGTAATCTTGTGCCCATTCACTTAGCACAATCTGCTTACATGGAAGATGCATCAGGAACCCTGTGGAGGGCTCACGAGGAATACCTTCCTAGGGCAAACTTCTGTCCTTAAGATACTCAGGGCTGTGCGTTAATCCCAAACTCTTAATTCATACCTCCCCACCCTCACCTTTCCCCTTTGGTAATCATAAGTTTGTTTTTAAAGTCTGTGAGTCTGTTTCTGTTTTGAAAATGTTAGTTTGTATAATTGCTTTTAGATTCCACATATAATTGATATCATATGATATTTGTCTTTCTCTCTCTGATTTACCTCACTTTGTAGAATAATCTCTAGGTCCATCCATGTTACTGCAAATGACATTATTTCATTCTTTTTTATGGCTGAGTATTATTCCATTGTGTATATGTACCACAAGGTTGCTTCAATGTCTTGGCTATTGTAAGTATGCTGCAGTGAACACTGGGATGCATGCATGTTTTTGATTTATGGTTTTCTCTGGGTTTATGCCCAGGAGTGGGATTGTGGATCATATGGTAGTTTTATTTTTAATTTTTTAAAGGAATCTTCATACTGTTCTCCATACTGGCAGCACCAATTTACTTCCCACTAACAGTGTTACTATGTATAAAAGAGATGATCAACAAAGACCTACTGTACAGCACAGGGAACTCTACTCAATATTCCGTAGTAACCTATATGGGAAAAGAATTTGAAAAAGACTGGATATATGTATATGTATAACTGAATCACTTCACTGTACAACTGAAACTAACACAACATTGTACATCAATTATACCCCAATATAAATTAAAAAAAAATAAAAAAAGATGCTCAGAGCTTCCCACCAAGCTTGCATTGACCATACTATATACAATAAAGGAGGGTTTTATAGATTCCCATGAGGTATGGTGTGGCCCAGGTTTTGAGGTCAGGCAGAAAATGGGTCCCAAGCCCCAGTTTAGCTTAATTTAGCTATTTGTCCTTGGGCTTAGTTTTGCTCCCCAGACCTTTCTGAATTTGAGCTTTTTACTTCTGTAAAATGTAGTGTTAGGGAAGGTGTGCCAAGCACTCAGCACCCCATCCAACACCCAGTTCCTGCTAACATGTGTGAGCTTTATTGTTAACATCTACTTTACTACTTTCATCACATCATCCGCATCTCTACTTGGTGGATGAGAGAAGGCTTCATGGTAAAGAGATCATCAAGTAAGATTTTGAAAGACAGGTAAGGATTGCCAGGATGCCTGAAGGCAGAAGCACATCACAGAGCAAAGAGTCTGTGCAAAGACACAAAGGTATGGGGGCTGGGGGAACTGGGCTCCTTTCAGAGATCAGCAACCATTGAATTACGGAAACAAAAGATGGATTTCTGGATGAACTGGGACAAAAGGTGTTAGCATATGGGTCTTTGCAGAGCTAAGGTGCAGGCTGATAGAGGGTGATCAAACCATGAGAAGTCTTAACTGGGATGCTAAGAAAGTAAGTAGAAGTTACTGAGGACCTTGGGCCAAGCTTCGTATGGTGGTCAGAGTGGAAACTGGGTTGGAGGAAACTTGGAGATTAGCTCATCTAGAGAGATCAGGAAGAAATGGTACCCAAGAAATGCAGTTAGTACTACAAAGAAGCCAACCATCAGAAATGCAAGAGGTCATGAGATGGACCTCTTGCCCTCTTGCACTCTGAAAAGATTTTTCCTTCTTTAGTGCATGAAACAATTGAAAAGATGCAATTTGGATTTTTATTTGCAAAGGATTCTATGACTGCAGAACTGACAACATTCCTGTCAGATGTAAAATGTGGATTCTTTCTTCTGATCTCTCAGTTTGGTGGCCATGGGTGAGCTGAGTCCCATATAGATAAGAGAACCTGTTTCCAAGATCATCTCCCTTCTAATGAATGACATTTCTCAGTCCAGATCTTTTAGAAAGTCTGAGAGAATCATTTGGGAGGAAGAAAAAAAATAAAAAAGAAGAGAAGAGAAAAGAAAAAAGAAAAGAAAAGAAAGAAAAGGAAAGGAAAGAAAAGGAAAGGAAAGGAAAGAAAAGGAAAGGAAAGGAAAGGAAAGGAAAGGAAAGGAAAGGAAAGGAAAGGAAAGGAAAGGAAAGGAAAGGAAAGGAAAGAGAAATAGTATAGAATTTCTTCTTTGAGTAACAGATTCTCTGGTTCTAGTCAAAGGAGATTTTAATTTAAAAATGCATGATCTCAAATTCTCAGGAAGATTTCTACTCTGTAATGTAACAGACCCCTGAAAAATTACTTCTAGTTTATTCAGAACTGGTGCTAGGAATATAGAGATGAAAAAAAAATGTTGTCCCTGCCTTTAGGAGGGCCAATGTCTGACACAGGTATGAAAGTGCTTGAATGAAGGTGATACAGCAACCAGTGTGGAGTCCAGAGAAGCAGTCTCACCTGCCTGGGAGAGGAAGGCAGAGCTTTTGTAGGTGACTAAGAAAGCCTTCTATGCCATAGTGGTAGAGATGGATTTGCCATATGGAGACCATATTTTCTGAATCAAAATTGGGATAGATGATCTGACACAAAGTCTGTCAATGGGACAGAATATTTGAAATCAAGGCTGCCCAAAAATACCAGGACATATGGCCACCATAACCGATCATTACCATGAATACGGGGGGCATGGTTTGATCCACAGAATAACCAAAGCCAGAGTTCAGGCAGACAATTTACATTAATGCTTAACTGCAGATGTGTAAGAACTATATTTCCTGAGCTTATCTATCAGACTAGGCAAAGGCTAGGGTGCTAATGCATTCATAGCAATCTCAAACAAAGCCAGGCGTAACAGAGCATGAGAATGACAGTGCTGGAAATACCCTTAATGATCACCTGGTCTAAATTTCACCCCACTGCTTGGTGGAGAAACTGAGGCTCACCCTTCAAAAGCATGTATCTGCTATGGGCCAGAGTTGGCATTGGGTGTTGGCCAAAGCCCGCTTAGGTATTGCTCTTCTGTAGGGCTGAATTTGGGGATACACCAGAAAATCCCATGAATTATGAGAAACCCCAAAACACTGATCTTGGCCCCACTAAGTTGACATTCAGTAGACTACCACCTTGTCAAACAACCAGGGTGCCATATTTGATGACCTTGAACTCAGATCTCACAAAGTTGAATAACAGTACCAGGCCATTTAAGATGCAAAGGAGGTGGCTGTGACAAAAGTTGGCAATGACAAAGAGTCCCAAGGACCCTAGTTCTCTTACATTTTACTGACAATTCTCCACTGATGAAGAACGAGTAACAAAAAGAAGGTTCATTGCAGAAGAGTAGGGTGTTTACTTATGAACATTCAGGAGTCAGAAGTTCAGTCTCAATTGGGCAAACAGAAAATCAAAAGTCCACATATCTCTCTCCAAGACAGCTCAAGGAAGGCATGGGAACCCACTTGATAAATAAACCCATTGATCTCTAATCCTCTATCTTTCCGACTTGGGAAGAGGCTGAGCTCCAGAATTACATGTTGCCAAGTAACACTTGGTACATTCACAGTCCCCCAAAGTGTAAGATGCCTACCCAGTATGTGAGACGTGTAGACAAAGAAGAGGCTTTTTATCTGGGGCTGAAGAATATCAGCCCAGAGCTCTAAGATTAAAATGCATGACAGACATTCTCCTCCTGGTGTGAGTCTGGGCTGGTTGAATGGTAATTAAAAAAGACCAATGGCATAGTCCATGCTTGGGCTACATGTGTCTTTCTCTGGAATTCCAGAACAATCCCAGCTTGAGGATCTAGATCTATTTGTGGGTCATGTGGTCCAGGCTGGAGACCACCAGCGCATTTTCTTCCTTTTCCCTTCTTTTCTCTTCTCTGCTTTCCTTTGCTTTGCTTCATTTCACATCCCTTTGCTTTTCATTGCTCCCTATCTGGGCTGACATATACTAGTGACTCATATTAAGTATAAATTGTTTGCCCAGATGCTGTTAGGATCTAAGATGCTCTCCAGATATATTGATTATTCTTAGCCAGCTATCCATGGATCCACCCATGCACTCATCTATCCATTCATCTCTCCTACCATCCACTCCACTCAACCAGGAATGTATTCATTCTTCCCTTCAGTTCAGATCAGCAGGCATTTCCTGCATCACAGTTAAGTGCCAAGGACCCATGCAATCCCCTCTGGCAACAAAGATAAATATAACCTAGACCTTGAATTAGAGATACCACTCATAATTTAGGAGGCCGACTTGTAGTTACGTCTTGATCGGTGCTATAAGGGCTTGATAAGGGCAGTGGCTGGGGTATATACTGCTCAGCCTTTCAGTGAGGAGAATGTGGCCATTTGAAGGCAGAGGCTGGGTAGGAAACCCTAAGTTGAGAGTTGGTAAGGCAAAAGCATAGAGATAGGAAAAACTACCAATTGCTGGATACTTCTAGAGGAGGAAAGTGAGGTGGAGGCCGACAGTGCCAAGCTGGAGAGCTAACATGGGTCCATGTCAGAGTGAAAAATATAAGCTACCGACCACTCCAGCAAGTGTGGTTTTTTGACCTCGTCCTGTCACACATTTAGGGTGACCAACTGTCCTGGGCCCCCTGGGACTAAGGAGATTCCCAGGATGCAGGACTTTTAGTTTCAAAACTAGTGCAGGCTCAGGCAAATCAGAACACTGTATGTGATGGGAAGAATAACATCCCCGAAGATGGCCAAATCTGCATTTCCAAACCTGTGAATCTGTTACCTTTGTGGAAATAAGGCTTTGCAGATGCAAGTATATTAAGAATTTTGAGATGGGTCTTCTCTGGTGGCACAGTGGTTAAGGATCCACCTGCCAGTGCAAGGGATATGGGTTCAATCCCTGGTCCGGGAAGATCCCACATGTCCCAGAGCAACTAAGCCTATGGGCCACAGCTACCGAGCCTACGCACCACAGCTACTGAAGCACATGTGCCCTAGAGCCCGTGCTCCACAGCAAGAGAAGCCATCACAATGAGAAGCCTGTGCACTGCAACAAAGAGTAGCTCCTTCTCGCCACAACTAGAGAAAGCTCATGCACAGCAACGAAAATGCAACACAGCCAAAAGAATAAAATTAAATAAATAAAATTAAATTTACAAAAAAAAGAATTTTGAGATGGGGAGATTATTCTGTGCTATTCTGGTAGGTTCAGTGTAATTACCAGTATCCTTAGAAAGGAGAGAGGGAGGATGGCCAGAGTCAGAGGAGAGGTGATGATGAAAGCAGAGACTAGAGTGATGCCATTGCTGGAAGGGGCTACATGCCAAGGAATGTGGGCCATCTCTAGAGACTGGAAAAAGCAAGGAGCACATTCCCCTCCAGAGCCTCCAGAAGGCACACAGCCCTTCTGACACCTAAATTGTAGCCCTATAAGACCCATTTTGGACTCTTGGCCTCCAAAACTATATGAAAGTAAATGTGTGTTGTTGAAAGCCACTGAGTTTACGGTAATTTGTCAAGTTAACAATGGGAAACTAATTCATTCTATTCCTCAAAAGATATGTCTAAGAGATGGGTGCAGGTGGTGCCTTGCTGATTTTCCATTGTCACTGGACAGACTCTGGTTTATCCCAAAGTACTATTATTTTATTAAGTACAGGGAGGTACTGTGGGAAAGAGCCAGAGCACTTTGAAATGCCATCCATTCATTGATCACCCTGGCATGGCAGGAGCACTGGAGAGGGATTCAGGATGCTTTCGTATCTGTCTGGTCCTCCTTTCTTGCCTCTGTGAGCTTGGCCCACTTCCCTGAACCCTCTGGTTCTTATTTATCTATAAGGCAAACTAAATGATATAGCCCTATCGTTTCAAATTTACAAAGCTTTTACTTATTATTAAGTGATGATGCATTCATAGTGTATTTGTGGCTGAGCATATATTTTCAAGGGAACGATAACATTACCCCCAAATGGGCTGAAATTGGCTTTGGGGGGAATAGGGAAATTTCACTCTGCATTTAAAGCACAAGTCTACAGGTGGTACACAACCAGATATACAGTATATCTGTGGTATTAATATTTCGTGGGAGGCGATTAGGAAAAAAATGTCAAAAAAGTCTCTTTCTGAGTATTCTAATGAAAAGAAATATTGAGAACCTTCTGTCTAGTGAATGCATCACATATTACTATTCATTGACATATATAACTGCTATATTTAAAATACACAACCAACAAGGACCTACTATATAGCGCAGGGAACACTACTCAATATTCTGTAACAACCTAAATGGGAAAAGAATTTGTAAAATAATAGATACATGCATGTGTATAACTGAATCACTTTACTGCACACCTGAAACTTACACAACATTGTTAATCAACTATGCTACAATATAAAATAAAAAACATTAAGTATTTTAAACGGCACAGGGAAGAGGATGGAGCAGGTAAGCTAGGGAATTTTATGGAGTCAGATTGATATGTTTAATTTGATCTTTCCACATAGCCATGTGGTCCCCACCACTCTGAGCTTGGTCTCTTTATCTGGGAGAGAAAGAATCCACCTAGGATGGTCGTTGTTCATATTTAATTATACAATATAGATACAGAGATAGATAGACCAATGGCTATAGAGTGAATTGATAGATACAGATATAGATGATATAGACACAGACACAGCATAGACAGACATAAGCACACAATTGCACAGAGCACCATCCACAGTAAAGACGTTCTCCTTTTCCTTCTAATAGTTTTTCTCCTTAGAAAAATATCCTCTTGGAACCCTTCCCTTGCTGTCCCTCACTGCCCCCACCACTGCCACATATTTTTGCCCATAAAGTGAATCAACATAGGGAAATCACCAACTTCATTTCAGCCTCTGAGTGGTTGAGCCCAAAACACGTGGTTAGATTATTCAGAGCCCAGGATGCAGACAGCACTGGGATATGTTGTCCCGCCTTGACCAATGATGAAAAATAAAGCCCATAGGGAGCCTTGTCCAAGCTCCCCCTTCTGGTCAGTCCCAGTGATGCAGCACAGTCCCAGGGTCTCTGGTAATGACCTAATGCAAGTTGCAGCTGAGGGTTCAGTGCAGATGGTCTGTTTTGCCAGATATCCTTGTTGCTTATGCTTCCAAAAACAGACTTGTTTTGTGGAATCACTGCCTCTGCCTGCATTAAGAAATGATAGAAGAAGGGATACTCTGTGATTTGTTGCTGGTAAAATAATGACACTATGTCATGACATAGTGTCCCCATTATGAATACCCACTGGAGAAAAATATATATCCAGAATCAATATGGGTGGATAGAAAGGCATTTTAGGGGCATATTTTTCTTCTTTAATCTGATGACCATCATGGATAGCAATTCATCTTGTTTCCCTCTTTGCTCGGGCTGTCAGGAAACTCAGAGGCAAAATTGTGTCACATCCCTAATATTTGTGCAAGATTATCCTGTATTTTATTTTATTTTGTTTTGTTTTGTTTATTTTATTTTACATTTTGTATTTTTTTTTCTTTATCTGTTCTGCTGTTCCTCTATCTTTCCCAGAACACTGATGGTCTAAGTTTCTCTCTGGACAACTAACACCAGCCTTCATTCCTGGTAGAACACTAGTACTATTCTCTCCATTCGACCTCATTTCTGACCCCATCTAGGGTTGTAGCCCCACCTTTCCTCACCAAGAATCAATGTCACACTTAGATTGTGACCCAGAAGACATGGCCCAGAAGATACCACTTGGACTTTGCTTTTCGCTCGACACCTACTTTCAAGGATTAACTATTCAAAGGTACTTGAAAGAAAATGCTGGACTGAACTCCGAGAATGAAAGCCCAGTTTCAAGTTTGGACCAACAAATATATCTTGACCACTTAATGGAGGTGCTTTTAAAATGGAGCTGAATGGACCTTCCAGTTCTGGAGCCCACAGTCTAACTTGGATGGCTGGGAGGCAAACTGTTCAATGCAGTCTTATAAGTGCCATGGCAGGAGAGGTGCCCTGGCTCTGGGGACACAGTGGAGGGGCATGTTCCCAGTCCAAGAGAATCAGGCAACACTTCCTTGTGCTTCCCCCAGGCATGTGAGCTGGATTTTAAAAGACAGGAAGTTGAAAACGTACATCCACGTAAAACCTGCATACCAATGCTTACAGCAGCTTTACTGATCACTGCTAAAAGTTAGAAGCAACCAAGCTGCCCTTCAATAGGTAAATGGATACATAAAACTGTGGTATATGCCTACAATGGAATAGTATTTGGCAATGAAAAGGAATGAGCTATCAAGCCTTGAAAAGACATGGAGAAACCTTAAATGCATATTACTTAGTGAAGGAAGCCAAGCTGAAAAGGCTAAATACTGGATGATTCCAAATATCTGACATTCTAGAAAAGGCAAAACTATGGAGAAAATAGAAAGAGCAGCAGTTGCCAAGATCTGGTGGCAGGGAGTGAGAGATCAAAACAAAATGAAACAAAACACAGGCAAGAGTAAAAAAGTAGTCAGGAAGAAAGGACATTCCAGTTGTTGGCAATAGTGGGAACCAAGATAGAATACTGGAAAAATGCAGAGCCCACTTCCATCAGAACAAGAAGTGTCGTGCTATAGAAACTAAAATATTAGGGAGGAATAAGGGGGGTGGGAGGGTGGGGTAAGGACAGTGAGAAAGTGAACTAGACCCCAGGAACCTGGGTTTTGTCCTTAAGACATGGGGAATGTTTAAAATAATTTAAGCACCAATGTGAAATGGACACATTTATTGACAATTGCTTACCAAGAAGTGGTGGATATAATGTAAAACCTCAACTTTGACTTCCTGCTGTCCTATTCTTCCCAGCACTGTCAGTATGAGAGACCTGAACAAATACAGTTCTCTCATATTTATTCTCTGAATTATATTTCACCAGAAGTGTCTGTGGCTGGTGGGGCAGCCTAGAGCCAGGCAGTATGGGAATCAATAATAGAAGACCAAACTTACGACTTACTGAAATCAGAAGTGTTTACTGTGAACCTACTATGTGCTGGGAAATTGCACATTCTCTCCCTCCCCACCCCGCCCCATCTCTCTCTCCTCTCCCTGACTTCAAATCCAATGCTCTCTCCACTTCTATTTGAACTTCTTTCAAACTTGGTATTCCACCTCTATTCATCAGATTTAAACTTTGCCAACCTCTGCCCATGTACTTGTTTGTTGGTACACTTAATACCACTGCAGGCAGGGCTGAGTAATAGGCAGGACACTGACCATTAGGTCACTACGTTTATATAGACTCTGCATCCTTAGTCTTTCAACACTATAGCTCATTATCAGCCATTTGGATTATTTCCTTGGGCTGCCATAGAAAGTAGCACCAACCAGATGGCTTAAAATAAGAGGAATTCATTATCTCATAGTCCAAGAGGCCAGAAGTCTTGAAATTATGGTGCCGGAAGGGTTGCTTCCTTCTGGAGGCTCTGGGAGAATCCCTTCCATGCCTCTCGTCTAACATCAGGTAGCTGCCAACCATCCTGGGAACTTCTTGCCTTGTGGCTGCATCACCCAGATCTCTGCCTCCATCTTCACTCTTCTCCTCTCTGGGTCTCTTCTGTGTCTGTGCGTCTCAAAGCTCCACTTGCATCTCTTTACTTATACAAGGACACCTGTCATTGGATTTAGGGCCCTCTCTAAACTCAGGATGATCTCTTCTAGAGATCCTTAACTTAATTATATCTGTGAAGACTCTGTTTCCAAATAAAGTCACATTCACAGGTACCAGGTGTTAGGAGTTGGTCATATCTCTTTGGAGGACACAATTCAACTCACTTTGCCACTGAATAGATGACCAAGACAAGGTTCAGAGTGGTTAAGTGACTGGTCCCAAGCACACAGCTAGTCAGTAGAAAAATGTAAGACTGGAGGCTGGCTCCTTTGACTACAAATCCGGGTCTCAGAAATGATTATCTCTGGATGTGGCAACTGGCTTGGAGATGTATGTATAGCATTCAGAGCCAATGAGAATCAAGGATGCAGTAGTTGGAATTTCTGGGAAAGAAAACCATCCTTTCTCTTCTCTGGGAGTGTGCTAGTTTTCTATTGCTGCATAACAATTACTCTCAAATTTATTGGCTTAAATTAGCAAACATTTCTTATCTCACAGGTTCTGTGACTCAGGAATCGGATGTGGCTTCACTGGGGCTTCTGTTTCAGGTTTGCTCACAGGCTGCCGTGAAGGTTTTGGCTGGACCTGCAGTCGCGATGAGGCTTGGCTGGAGAACCGTCCGTCTCCAGGTTCACTCACGGGCTTGTTGGAAGACTCAGATCCTTGCAGGCTGGTAGATTGAGGGCTTTGTTTCCTTGATGGTAGCTGTCCAGAGACCATTTTCAATTCCTTGTCACAGGGGTTTCTCCATGGGGCAGCTCATATCATGGCAGCTTGCTTATTCAACAGCAAGTAAGTGAAAAGAGCCAGAGAGGGTGTGTAAGAAGGAGAGGAATGTCACCATCTATCATAACCTAACCTTGGACATGAAGCCTCAATCCTTAAGGTACTAAGTAAGTCCAGCCCATATTCAAGAGAAGGGGATTGCACAAGGGTGTGGATACCAAGATGTAGGATCCTTGTGATCCTTCTCAGAGGCTGCCAACCAGAAGGACTCACTGAAGCCGACCCTCACTTTTCTTTGGATGGTGATACAGGAAGATGTGAGGAAGGGGACTAGGCAGCCATTTTGCTCTGGTGCAGGGAGAGTTGGGGGTTCCCAGGAACCATGGCTTAGAGGCTAAGGATGCACCAACATCACATCAAAGGAAACAGAAAGAAGAGACCCAGAAGAACCAGGTCCTTGGTGACATGCTTGAGCTTGTTGATCAAGCCTCACCTGAAGTCAGGAAAATTTGAACTATTCAGAAAACATTGAGTCAATAAATTTAATTTAAAGAAAATTTTAACAGATGCATGACCCTGTATATACATATAGTTAAAGTGTAGAAAAGAACTCCCTGAGTTTTTCTCTTTGGAGAGGTTATGAAATACAACTCTATTTCATCATTTGCTATCATTTGCTTGCTAATGAGCCACATAGGTTTTGTGAGCTGAACTGGAGTGGCCATCAGCATCCTCACTGTTGGGTTTTTAGCTGCATCTGTATTCACTTTCTATGGAAGAACTCATTATAGTTTATCAGGAGCCCCGAAGTCAAGCAACTGATTAGGTTAAGGGCTGCCTACACCTGAGCACACAGTCAATATCTCCCCTCCCCCTTCCAAGTCCCAGGGACTATTTCTTTTGCTGTGTTCACAGGTGGGTTTTTAACAAAATTAGTAATGAGATCTCGCCTCCAAATCCCTTCTCCCTGGTGAATTCACTGGGGGAAATCAGCTGGACTGAGAAGAGCTCATGTGGCCTGTGTTTTTCAACTAATGTTGAAATTCTACCATCTCTCTGCTCTGCCCCTCCACCTGCACCACCCACACACACACAGCTAACCATTAACCTGTCTTTTCCTTTTTCATGGAAGAATTTATCAGTGATGGCTTTGCCCCCCATCCTCTCTCTCTTCCTCAGACTCCAAGCAGCACTGACTTGTAGAAAGTCACAGGGCAATTATGACGATGTATTTGTGATGTGGTCCTTTTTAATTTTAAAGAAACTAACATTGCTCTTTAATCTTAATATGAGCTCCCCCCTTCCTTTCTCTTATCCAATAAACAGTGTCAAATCTAGAGGCAGCAAGTTAGCTTTCTGATGAAAATTACAGGTGCTGGAACCACGCCGTCTGCTTTGGGGACTGTGACCCTCTCCCTGGTGGACACGTGGTTCCCCCACAACCTGCTCCACCTTGATCAGAGAGGTAAGAAATAACTATTCCCCAGACACATCGTGTCTGACTCACAAGAAAAAAAAAGTATGGAGGGAATAACAGGAAGGGTTGTATTTTGTTTTGTCTTTTATTTTTTCTTTTCACATTTTATTCGTAGAATTTTAATGACTAGTTGGTAGTGGCCTCTTTTATTTATCTACTTCCAAATTTTAATGAATTCATCTGGCTATAATTACCTAATTTCTATATTTTAAATGACTAGACTTGTACAGTTTGGAGCAAATTGTATCTTAATGTGATGCTATCATATGGTATCAAATACTGTGTAGGTATGGATTAATCAATAAGCAAATGCTGTTCTTGTGAGCTGCAGTTAGTTCTTTAAATTGAAGACGGATTGACTAAAGGAGGACTAGAGTTTATCGCTCCTCTCCCAG
This sequence comes from Hippopotamus amphibius kiboko, assembly GCF_030028045.1. Taxonomy (NCBI): domain Eukaryota; kingdom Metazoa; phylum Chordata; class Mammalia; order Artiodactyla; family Hippopotamidae; genus Hippopotamus; species Hippopotamus amphibius. The sequence continues at coordinate 181,033,595 of NC_080189.1, forward strand.
GATAAAAATCTACCGTGAATTGGCTCAATTCTCCTGTTGTTTCTTTCTTTTTTTTTTTTTAAGAACTTTTATTGAGATACACTTAACATACAATAAACTGCATATATTTAGAGTGTACGATTTGGTATTTTTTTTCTTATTAGTAATGTATATATGGCAATCCCAATCTCCCAATTCATTTCCCCCCGACCTTCCCCCCTTTCCGCACTTGGTGTCCTTATGTTTGTTCTCTATCTCCTGTTGTTTCTTTATTATGTAGGGAAATGGCTTAATACTGTTAAGACTGGCCATTATAAACAGGCTCACTAGTCCTGTTTCAACAGATTTCCTCTGCTTTACACATCATATATTTAACATGGATGAAAAGGGGGTCTTAGTGTCCACTCAAGCCATTTAATTCTGGAAAGTTCACAGAAGATAAAAACCAGGGACACCACTTCTAACCATACTGAAACATAGGATACCCCCTCGTATGGATGTGGGTGATAGGACTGGGCTTTCCAACTTCTGAAGTTACTTGGCTGTTTAAGATAACAACCACCCTTCTACTAGGTACCACTTTTTGGTTCTTTGTCTGGTGCTTCACTCCCATCAATTTGGATCCTCACAGCATCACTGCAAGGTGTGGGCTTGGATGCCCACTCCAGCTTAAGGAAACTCAATTTTTTTTCTTTTTTTTTTTTTTTTTCCTTTGGTTTTTAATCTGCACTGCATGGTGTGCGGGCTTTTAGTTCCCCAACCAGGGATTGAACCTGTGCTCCCTGCAGTGGAAGCGTGAAGTCCTAACCACTGAACCACTAGGGAAGTCCTGAAGAAACTCAAGTTCTGACAGATCTTATAACCTGTTACAGTCACATATTTAGTGAAGATCTTAAACCAAAAAAGTTTGATACTTATGCGTTTTTTGTCCCCACCAGCCTCTCTATTATACTGCTTTATTGTTTATTAATTTTCTCCTTTTGTAGCACTTACACCAAATCTTTCTCATGTTCTGTTAGGTAAAGCTCATTGGATGGAGAAAGGCAGTTGCTTGAACCTCTCCATCTTTTGCTGGGGCTTAGGCAGAAGCAGTCGTGAGACAGGGAGGCCCAGGCACAGGTGACAAGGGTCCAGGTGAGACCAGGAAGGGCAGGAGGTGAGGTGGCTAATGGACTCCCACCATCCGCCCACCAGGAACCCAGGGGGCCCAGGGGCTTGGAGATGTCAGCCAGCCTAAAAGAGCATCTTCAGCTATCCCAGGGGAGAGCCATTTAGCCAGGACAAATAGGCAATTTAAACTGACCATATTTTGTGTTAAAACCAAGGGAATTCCTGGTTCAGCCTACCCCAGCTTTCTTAAGCTCACTGGGTAAAGAAGCTGAAGAGGAAACACACAAGTCTCCATGTGGCCTTTATGACCAGAGAAGTTGCCAGAAAGGGGCCCCTGAGTGTCTTGTGGAAATCCTACATTCATGGGAGGAGGGGGGAATGGGGAGGGGTGCACAGGGCAGGTAACGGTCACTGAACGCAAAATGATGAGGTTACAATAAAGGTGAAGAGGGAAAGAGTCAGGCCATACAGTGGGATGTAACCATGAACCACAGGACAGTGTGAGGTTGCTTTCATGAGGCAAGGTCAGGCCACTCTGGTTGACCACCTGGCTAGGGAGGAGAGGGGTTGGGATAAGAGTGGTGGAGAAGAGGGCCTCTAGCTGAGGCCAGAAGGCTGCCAAGTGCCAAGGAGTAAGCAGGGCCAGGATGCATGGGACAGATTTTAGGAAAGAGGACAAATGTCCCAATGCAGTGATCTTTTTAAATCGTCATTTAAATTTAATGTAAAATTAAATTTAAAGTATAAAATTAATTTAAAATTAATTTTAAATTTAAAGAAGAATGCAGTTTCAGGGTGACCTTTTTAGACCCTCCATGAACCAGATGGACTCACACCTCCTCCAGGAAGTCTTCCGTAATGCTCCACATCCCACTTGCCATCTCTCAGCATTCTCTGGATACTCACAAATTATATTCTGGTTTCTATCTAGACCCTCTTGTTTGATGTGGGGACTGATAACCCCAGCTCCACTGTGAGCTCTTGGGGAGCAGTATTCTTGCTGTGGAATTCCTCTGATTTCTCCCAACAGATTTTTCTCATAACAGCAGCTAAATGTATGGTTCTCAATGATTAACTCTTAAAAATACTAGATTTTTGGCTACAAGAAAAACACAACAACATAAAATCTCACTATAACATATTTGAAATCTCATTTTCTCTTAACCAAATTTCCTCTTCATTTTTAGTTTAACAACCTAAACACTCTAGAAATTGCCTCTATATCAATGTATAAAAAATCCTAATCCTCAGGTTTCCAAGATTTCTAAAGGTAATGTAATTTATTTATATAGCACTTAAAAGTTTACAGAAAATTTCTGGAATCATTTTCACTTTTTCCTTCACAATAGACAACATATATTTTGTACCCATTTCACAGATGAAGATGCTAAGGCATAGAGAATGACCAACGGTGAGTTCAATAAACCACAGGAGAGGAAGTGGACCCAAGCTACCTAACATCAAATTCATGCTCATTTTGCTATAAGACACTGGCTATTATTTTGTCAAATTTTACTTTAAAAGCAGATACAACCACAGTTATTGTAAAACATTAAACAACTGGAAACAGTGCAATGTGGAAAGACAGGCACCACTGGGACTGAGTGAGGCATGAAAAAGCTGTGTTGTGTTGGTGGAGGGGGCACAGATGCATATTTCATTCTTTCTTCTCTTTTTTTGTATTTTATTATTATCATTTTGGGGGGTTAGTCATTTTTTTATTGAAGCATAGTTGATTTACAATGTTGTATCAGTTTCAGGTGTACAGCAAAGTTATTCATTTATATATATATTATATATATATAAATATATATATAATATATATATTTTCAGATTCTTTCCCATTACAGCTTATTACAAGATATTGAATATAGTTCCCTGTACAATACAACAGGTCCTTCTTTCTCCTCTTTTTAAGAAGAAAAATTGTGTGGCAGGGTATTGTGCTTTCCTTAAGCTAAGTTCAAGGTGTTGCAAAGAGCTATTCAGGAAGTAACAAGGGTGGTAGAGCTGCCTGTAATTTTTATATCAAAAGGTGTTAACTATAAATGTTCAAACCTGAAGACCTACATCACCGTTGAGAACACGATGCTTTCAAGTAAAGAGGAAACATGGAAAGAAAACTCATGAGGAGAATGACAAACACTTGGTACTCAAGTTTCAAAATAATTTACCAGCTGGGAAGGACAATGGGATTCTAGGTGAACAGGCTGAACTTGAGGTGACAGCACTGTCCTGAGTCATGCTGCCTTCTGGGGGAGGGACAAAGGCTACGAGCTCCTGAGCCAAAGGGGATCTTTTCTGGCTTTGTAGTTCTATGGAGACGGCACCTGGACTAAGTCGTGCAGCTTTGGGCTGCGGGGTATGAGAAGGATGCATGCAGATTAGAAGGCATTCAACCAAGGGATCCAGGAATAATTAAAAGAGGAGTGAGGTTACCTTTCATGGACAGATACAAAGATCGACTGTGCTAACTCTAAATGACAACAGAAGGAGACTAGAAAGATAATTGAAGCATCCTGAAGATCAAAGGGCTAGAGGATTTGCTCTCTCTGGCACAAGGGTCTAGAATTGCAAAAACCAGAACAAATGTAGGATGCTAAAATGCAGGTTGCTTGGCAGAAACACTCTTAAAAACAAAAAACAGACAATCAAAAAAAAAACAGAGAAGTTATTTTCCTAGGAAGAGCTGAGAGTTGGGTGACCCTTCCAAATCTATTCTTAGACACTCAAAACATGTATTTGTAAGGGAGGAACCATGTGTCAGTAAAAGAATAACTTAGAGGATCTGCTGGCATGGTTTATCTTTACTTACGATGATAATGACATAAAATAAAAAGCTCTGTGTTGATCAGTCATGTGTACATTCTACAACCAAATTTTTGGGAATGGAAACAGGGCCCCTAAAGTTCTTAGAGCCATGGTAGAATATAGAATATTGGGGATATTCAAAGAGAGAAGACAAAAGAATCGATTGGTGGGGAAGAAGACCACTTTTTGAGGCAAAGTCCTGCCCAATTAATTCTGTAGCTGATCTCAAGAAAAAAAAAAGGAGACCATTAAAAACTTGTTCAAAAATGCATATTTCCATTCATTTTACACATTCCTTCATAGGACTGGGAATTTAGTGGTGGGCAAGGGAGAAGGAACTTTCTAAGAAATAAGCTACATACTGATGTCTGAAGGTTGGCTAGAAGTTAAAGAACGCTGGGAGGAGAACATCATACGAGAAGGCTGAGACACAAAGAGCAAAGCCCAGTGTGGAATTAAGAATCCAATGTGACTGCAAGCCCAGAGGTGCAAGACACACAAATCCAGACTTTACAATCCAGGCCAAGATCTTTGTGAACCATGCAAAGGCTTTTGAACATCATCTCCAAATTAGCAGGGGAAACACTGAAAACTCTCAAATAGAAAAATGACATGATAAAGTTGGTCTTTGAGAGCCAACAATTGGCTGGTAGATGGAGAATGGGTGGGAAGGGTAAAATAGTAGAGGCAAGGAGATAAAATAGGAGTTTGTTACAGAAGTCCAGAAAAGAAACAATAACGGTATAGACTAAGAGAGTGATGGAGGATGGTGGTGTATTGGAGAGACTGAACAAATTTGAAAACTATGGCAAAGGAAGCACCCAGAGGCCTTGCTGGTTAATCAGATGGGCAGATTGATGTTCAGGGAGGCATCAGTAAAGATGTCTAGGTTTCTTATTCAGACATTGAGCATATGTGGATCCTTTTCATGAGAGAACATTGAAATGGAGTAAGGATTTAGGGGTGTGTGGAGAGAGAAAAGTAAAATCAGTTTGAAGCTATTGAGTTTGAGGGCTCTGGGAAATAGCCAAGCCTCAGGACAGCCATTGCATCTGTGAATGGGAAGGTCTAGGGTGTAAGGAGAGGCAGAACTAGAGATGCAGTTCTAGGAGGCATCAGCATGTGAGTGCTTACTGCTGCCTGGAGGGCAGATGGATGACCAAGACACAATGTAAAGAATTAGGATCATGATATTTTTAAATGACATATAGCCAAGCTTGAGGAATATCAACATCTAATGGCTGATAGAGGAGGACAGTCTTGGGAAGGAAGGAGAATGAGAAGCATTTAGAGACACAGTAAGGAACCCAGGACCCAGCTGCATAGATACTAGCATCCTATGATGGATCAGGCTTGGTTGATACGAAGATGAATCAGACCAATGTAGCTTATTTCACTGCCCGGAGAAGTCGGGAAGTCTTCTGAGAGAAAGTGACAGTTGGCCTGTGTCTTGAAGGCAGAACAGAAAATTGCTGGAAAAGAAGTCACATCCTTCCTAAGGGACTGAGCACGCAAAGTCAGAGAATCATGTAGGGCCCAGGGTGATGTGTTTGAAGCATGAGAATCAATTGCATGTTGCATATCCAAAGGGTCTGTGGTGAAGGGATATTTGAGGTGACATGGGACGTACAAGGGTTTGGAGCAGGAAACCGTGCTAAGGAGCTTGCTAATGATGGAGGCCCTCAGAGCTTTATAAGCAGATAAGGAGTATGTCCTCCTGGTTTAGAATCATGTGTGTAGTGACTGCCATGGAGACTACAGGACTGTACAGGTAGGAGATTTATTTAGGAAAGAGAATCAAATTGCTATGAATGCAGGAAATGCAGGGGTGGGGACTGCCTGGAGCTGGAAATCACCAATGATGCAGTGGTGCTTGTCTTGGGCATCTGGGTGGGGGATTCTGCTTTTTCTTGGAAGACAAGAGGGGGACAGTTTTAGAGGTTGATGGGGAACAATTCAGTTAGAGTGAACCTAATTCTGACAATTGCCACCCATTTAGGTATTTCCATCAAAAATAAAAATTAAAAAATTAAAAATAAATTTAAAAAACCCACTAGGCTGTAGTACTGGCTAGATGCCAGGAATTGAGATGATTAAAAAGACCCTCAGATCCTGGTGATGAATTTTTATTTGACTCCCGTAAGTTGGGTCAGAGCTCCCAGACCATGGCCCAACCTCCATCAGCATCATCCGTGTTTCATGGTCATCGGAAGGGAGGGCAGCTGCCTTAACCCTGTGTTCTAGGAGCGTCACCCATGTGATCAAACCACATTCATGCTGACATTGAAGTTGCCCTCAGAGAGGTGAAGTGACTTGCCCGTGGTCAGAGTTTAAAAATGGCTGAGGTGAATTTCTAGCCCAACCCATTCTGGCTCCCAAGGGACGTTTTTCTTCTTTACTTTTTTTCTTCTTTACTTTTTACTTCTTTACTTTTACTTTCCTTCTTACTTTTTCCTTCATTGATTACACTTAGAATTGAGCATTATCCTGGCAAAAACCTTGGCTGACCTACTGCTTCCTGACTTTGTAGCTACTGAATTGCTATGGGCCAAAAGAGAAGCTAAAAGTTAGGGGCAGAGGCGTGGGGCAGAGGGAATGAGCACCTGGGCCACCAGTATGACTGTCCGTGCTGACATTGATGGAAGCCCCACCTAGGTGGCTGGTGAGGCTGTGCTCTAATCACCTTTGATTTTTATCAGTGAATAAGCACTTCTCCTTCTAGAAACTCCCATAAAAAGCCAGGGCAGAGGTAGCCATTGGGATGGGACCATAGGCTTTCCTTAAATCCCACCCCTCCATATTTACTGAGCACCTGCTGGGTGACAGATGACATAGGGCATCCTTCTCTTTCTTCTCAAGGTGATTAGGCAGTTATATCTCTATGTTACAGATAATGAAAATGTGTTTTAAAGACTACATTTTTCCAAGGTCACATCTCATCCTGGTTCCCCATAGAAGTAAGTGTATCCTTCTGAATAATCATTTACCCATCTGTCTCCTCCATGATACAGTGAACAATTGACAGGAGAAAGCTACGTCTTCCATCTCAGGGTCCCCTGAGCACTCAGCGGTTTGGGTACATGTAGCGCGGGCTCCATGCTCACAGCTGCACAGGCAGCAATGAGAGGCTACTATTTGTCAGGCATTTTATTGGGCCCCAGGGTTCCAGTAATGATGCTAATCGCTCTTGTAGAGTTTCCTCCCCCTGATTTTGTGTTGCATCCATTGTTTAATTTTAATTGTCTCTTCCTTGTAAAGAAGGTGGTATTATCATCCTTGTTTTTTACGAATGTAGAAACTAAGAAACTAAGAGTTTCAAAGACCCGCCTCTGTTCACAGGGCTTCTAAGTGCTAGACAGGGAACTGAAGCCACAGATCCTGATCCTCAGTCCTAAATGATGTGCACATCTATCGTGCAGCTGCCAAGGTGAATAGGACCCCACCTGCGGCCTCAGGAAGATGCTTGTCTCGGAAAGGTGTTCTCAGAAGATAAACTAAGGGATCTGCACCCCCCCTTCTCTGTTGTTTGGGGTGGATCTGTGGTTTCCAGTCAAGAGTGCGCATGTCTGAAAGGGATTAAATCTCTGCTTGGAGAGAAGCAAATAGGTCTCAGACCTGTTTTGAGAAACGGTTAAGTCATCACGAAGCTGATTGCTTCTTTGGTGGTCAATGGTTTCCAACTTGTTTGTTTATCTCTTTTCACCACGGCAGTAAAAAGAGGCTGCCAACTGACTCCAACCAGAGATGATCCGGGAGATCCTTGATCAGTGTGATGTCCTAGCCACGACACCACTGGGGAGAGGAGAGGAGTTAAGCGGTGAAAAATGCTTGTATGGGTTATTGCCATAATCGCTTTCTGGGAAACAACAAATCTAATTCCCCGTAAATGTCATTAGAATTTGCCAGATCCTCTGATGGGGAAAATAAGACGCCGTTCCTAGAAATTCTCATTCGCACTGTGGTTTCTAGAGGGTTTCCATAGACTGCAGAGAAAGATAATGCGGTGATACGATTTTGGAACCTATGTTAATTTCCCCGGTCCATCAAATGTTGGTGGACTCATCATAGACAATAAATTACAGAGCCCAGGGTGATTTTTTTTTTTTTTTATTTCTATGAGAATAATGGTTCTAGGGACACTCAGCCTGGGTTCAGTCCTGCCATTTATCGAAGGTCATAAAACCCTGATTTTGTTGTCTCTGAAATGGGGCTCATACTAGAGTTTTGTCAGCAGTTTTATATGTTAGTCCAGGTTAAGCACTCAGCCTTGTGCCTGGAGCAATAAACATTAGCAGTGATCACAACTATGATACCTGTGCTGTTTCTCTTCTTTTTCTTTAAGCTGGGGTGTTGCAACTGAGCTGCTTTTACTTAAATGACTCTTCTTTCTTCTGTGTCATCACTTCCTTACTGAATCGATTGACTTGCTGTGAGAGGAGAACTCTCCAAAGGTAGTTTTGTGCGCTCGCAACACCCGACAATGCTCGGGAGTAATTCCTAGCGCTGGTTAAATGTCCATGGCCCTGAACTTTGTGGGGAGAGGATGGGCGAGTTGGGTGCTGAAGTACACAGCAAGAGGCCTCAATTCCTTTCTTGTGATAATTGAAATCATTTCAATTCATTTCCTTCTTGGTTGGCCAGAAACATGTTTTCAATAGTGAGCAAATCTGGAGGGAATCCACTGACCTGAGCAGTCATATAATTCATGAAGTTAATGGACAAAAAATGATATTCATCTTCAGTTTATAATAGCATTTTTTTTTCCCCGCTGCACCTAAACTTAGGGACAGGCAGGGATGCTATCGGAGCAACAACAGCACCACGGGCGGAGGGACGACCTTTGTTGTATCTAACAATTATTGGATCTATGGTGAAATAAAATAAAAATCAACCCAAGTTTTGACACTAAAATAATAAATTATAAATTATGTAAGTCTACGCCACCGAGGATCTTGTAAACAACAGGCTGGTCTCTTAGCAACAGACCAAGGCGATCAGGCTGTTGACAGGAAGGGAGCAGACAGGACTGTTTTGCAGTGATTGCTACGAAGACCAAGTACAACATTTTAACACCAGCCCAAGGCCCCTTCTCTGCCCAGGACTTCCTTCTCCAGCGACCAGCCTAGACCACTAGCAAAAGTTATCCTAGGATTCAGGGTCCCTTCACCACCAACCCAAATGCTAGGCCCCACGGAGAGGACAAAAAAGATACAGGCTTAGGAGTCAGAGGATGGGGCGAGGATGCCCTACATGCAAGTGAGGGAATCCGAAATGAGGAAGAAGGAGAAATAAATACATTCTCATTGGACATTGTCTGAAATTAGAACTCTCTAAATGGGGACTCCTTTTCTTCCCCCTGCTCCCAACTCTTTCGGTTTTTAAAATCTCACTTAGGGTGGTTGTCATGAAGAAATTTAGACAAGACTTTGACAATGTGCCAAAATGGTTTATTTTTAAATGTTGTTCCCAAAAGCACCAGAATATTAAGTTGGAACAATTGTTGCTTGCAAGAGTGGAGGGGTGGTGGTTACACAGACATTGGAGGGAGGGTGGGGGTTTAAGGTTTGTAGACTTTAATTATCAGAGGTGGTTAGGCTAGGCGATTCCGTTGCCTGGAAGCATTTTTTAAAAAGTGTGTGTGTGTATGTGTGTGTGTGTGTCTTTCTCAATTGCAGGGCCTTTTCAGGGTTAGAGTGGAGAGAGTGGTTTTCTTTAATTAACTACATGTTTACCTGGAGCATCTTCCCTCAGTGGTTTAGACAATCACCTGCTCACATATTAGGACTGAGATTTGATAAAGTCTCTCAGAGTGTAATTTTCCTATAAAAAAAATCTTAGGATGCTTAGTAGCAAACGGCCTCTCTCTCTGTGATAGAAACAGCGGGTTCTATATTATCCATCCACAGAGAGTGACATGGATGCCAGCTTAAAATACTAAGACAATATCAGCCCCTCATTGTACAGGAACCACAGGACCTGCATCTCTCTCCCTGGGACTAACTTCATGCATTTTATTGCTTCAGAATAAACGTGGCTGGCTAAAGTATGACAACTTTGGGTGTACCTGGCATGTCATTCTAAACTTTCCATACATATAAATTTACCATTTGCAAAGAAAGAGAACATTCTCTGAGGTTCCCCAGGGCCTCATTTTTTTTTTTTTTTTTTTCTGGCTCCCTCTGATACCATGAAAGGTGGCTTGGTGACATCCAAAGCGATTAGCTCCCGTCCTGAGGTTTTAGAATATACTCATGCTTAGAAGCTGTCCGCAGGGATGAAATTCTACCCAAGATAGCACCCTGGCCCCAGTGGAGAGGGGCCCTGGGTCTGTAAGACGCCCATCATGGCCCCCTGGGTCTGAGCCCCTTCACATCCGTATCCCTAGCACCCAGGGCAACTCCTGCAATGAAGGTACCGTTACCTCATTCCGCAGATGGGGCCTCAGAGGCCAGCAATGTCAGCTAACTTTCCCAAGCTTCGTGCCAGAGCCCAGATTCCACTCCAGGACTGAGTGACAGCAAACCCCTCCATGCTTTCTCCACCACTGGCCTGGTGGCCTGCCCTGGAGAGAGGTCATTACCAGATTCCCTACCTGGTGCAGTCTTGCTTTTTCTCCCTCTTTCTTTTTTTTTAATTAAAAAAGAAATGCATCATCATACATTATCATAAAAAAATCAACAATACACAAGACATAAGTTGAAAAGGCAAACATCTCCCCTCATCCCCTATCCTAGCCCCCAAACACATCACCCCTTGACCAACTATCTTAGCAGATCTTTTTAGAACTGAATTTTCACTGTTTGCAGGGGAGTGTTTCTGTACAGAAAGAATGTGATCCCTTTTCTTATGTAGTTTGTTTATAAGTGGCACATTTTGAGGAAATAAGAAGTCACCCCATCTTTGATGTGTTTTAGTTTCGCTTATCTTGTCAACATTTAATAGAGAATGTGGAACTACTTGAACCACCCCCACCACATTGTCTCTGACTCTGAATCACCAAGGTGGACTTTTCCAGAACCCACCAACCTTGAATCCATGAAACGTGGAGTCAGAATTCATAACTGAGCACATCAGTGGTTCCGGTAAGTTCTGATCTTGGCAAAATGAGTGCTCCCATTCCCCCGCTGGATCAGAAACCTGCCTTTTCCCCACATTCCCCACGTGATGTGTGTGCATCGTCAGGCTGGAGAAACCCAGCGCTGGGCTCCGCTTCTTCGGAGGGAGGACACAGAACAATTAACAAGAGAAGCTCAGACTTACAGTGGAGACTCCTGGATCGCAATAGAAATGCACCACGAGACGGCTGTCAGCTCACACCCTAGCTTCTGGGAGAAAGTTGAGAATCCTTTCTCCTCTGAAGAGGCCCAATTGCAACTAAATTGTAGCAAAAGCCGTCAGGACAATTTCCCACCTAGTGCCTTGCAGCCCTGCCTAGTCTCCAAGATGGCCTAACTGGTCCTGCCTTGCGTTGGGAAGAGCAGGGGCTCGGGTCCAGGCAGAGAGCAAGACCTTCCTCTGCCGCTGGTTTCCTCTGGGGTGGCTGGGTCCCAGGTCCTGCTCCCTGCCTGGCCCCGTGCAAGCTCGTTTTAATGCAGCCTCTCCACGCTCCCTGGCCCCACAATGCAGCGCTCCGGCTGGCAGCAGTTCAGCTCCACGCTAAACACTTGGCCCCATTTCAACACGGCTGCCAAGATTTGGCAACCAGAGAGTTGCAGGGAAGCAGCAGGCTGCTAAACCCTTTCACATTTTTAATTAGATCCACACACCCATGTCTTTGAGCTATCATAAATATACAGATGACATAGAGAGTATTATTCCGGGTTTAAAAAAAAAAAAAGAAAGCCAACTCTTTACCATGGTCTATCTTATCTTATTAAAATAATTGACCTATCGCTGGTTGGGGGTCTGAAGAGGAAAAGAGTGGGTAGTGCTATTTGCTTGAGTGAAACTATGTGGGACGGAGAGAATCTACCCAGGATTCTGAAAACACAGGTCTCCGGCCGCCTTGCTGTCATCCTGGGCTTTGAGAACATCACCAGAAGAGGGCATTCTTGGCAGCTGCTCAGCCTCCTGCAGCCCAGAACTCACAGGGGGGAGTGTTGTAGGAGCTGTTAAAGCCACCCCTCCTCCTTTTCTGGGTGATAGCCTCGCCACCCTGCAGAGAGATGGGGTTGGCACCTCTGCCCTAAAAAGCAGTCACTTTTACCTTCAACGTGGCTGTAATATTTTTGTCACCTTACCTCCTTTGCTGTTTCATCTTTGGGTATCCTTCACTGTAAAATAAAATAACTGCTGCATCTTATTTTTTCAAAATCTCTTGTCACAATAAACACACCCGGCTTCTTTCACTCAGAACCATGCTTCCCCTTCCACTCAGCTTACAGGTGATTCTGCAGGGGCAGGAGGGTCACGACAGTCAAATCTTGAGCCTTGTCATCCTCGGCTCCAGCTTCGGCTCTGCCACGTGGCTTTGGACACACGATTTCAAAGCCCTGCACTTTGGTTCCCTCCTCTGAAAGATCCCAAACAGTTCCAACCTCAGAGATTGTCTCTGGGGGTTAAGTTATGGCATATGTGTGAGGCTTCTAACACCTGATCTTTATCACCATTGGCAAAACTCACAGCAGCACATGTGACTTTCAGAGTCTCAGCGGACCAACAGCGATAGCCAGGGTTGGGTCTTCTTAGAATTCTCCATCCCTGCCCTGTGTCTCCTCTCTTTTGTGACAAGGACCGCCTGTGATTCTCAGACAACCAACTCTATTTGGGTTAATTGCTGCGAGCTGAAGGCAAACAGGGTTTGACCCAGGTCTCCATATGGGGATGCATGTCCTTAATTTTAAAATATGTTAAGAAGGAAGTGAAACACTTGCCAGGAAAGAAGTCTCTCCAGTCATCCTGTCTGGGAGTACAAAGCATATAGATAGAACCATGGAAGCATCCACCACGTGGCTGCAGGGAGACATCCAACCCACTGGCACGTTTCCGTTGCCCTTTTATCGCTAACTCTTTGCTGGATGTTGTGGACATTCGGCAGCATTTGGTCTTTCTTCTTGTCTTTCTTTGATTTTAGTTTTTTTTGTGTGTGTGTGGCAACATTTCCTTTGTATTCTTTTCCTGCAAGTGGGACAGCCAGACAAATAGGAAAGACCAGGTCCAGTGAAACGGGCTTGAGACATTGCCAGGCCCAGCATGTGCCTTCCAGCAGATGCAAAGGCTGAGGACAGACTGTGGGCTGGGGCCTGGGTGTCTCATTTTCCCCTGCAATTCTGTGCGTGTTACCACATCCTTACCTCCTTGTCCCCACACTCTACCAGCTACAGGGAATTCCCTTTAATTAGGAGAAAAAGGATATAACACACACACACACACACCCGTAATGAAAATGGAACCCCTGCCTGAAGAATGTTTCACCAGGAAATGAAGAGAGCGGTGATCTATGCCGTGGCTACAGACAGCCACGTGGCATCCAGCCCAGGTTGAGCCCCAGGTATCTCCAAGGTCTTAATCAGGCTCCAATGGGGAGAATATCACTGCTCATTATTAGTTATTTTTGCAAGCAGTAGCAGCTAATTTCCATGTGAGTAAAACAATGCATAATCTGGATAATGCCCTTCCTGGAGCCAAAAGTGTCAGGCTGAAGTCAGTTCTGTGTCCTGAGATGTCACTGGCTGCCACCGGCATGCATGAAGGCAATGGGTACAGAGACACCCTGACCCTTCCTGCGCCCTGGGAGGGGTGGGAGTGGTGGGACACATGAATGAATGCACGCATTGAAGATTTTTAAGGCTGTATTAGGTGCCTTGGGCTGCTATAACAGAGTGTCACACCCTAGGTGGCATAAACAACAGAAATTTATTTTCTAACATTTCTCAAGTCTAGAAGTCCAAGATCAAGGTTCTGGTCAATTTGGTTTCTGATGAGAGCTCTCTTCCTGGCTTGTAGATGGCCACCATCTCCCTATGGCCCTTCCTTGGGTCCATGTAGGAGGGAAGGAGAAGGAGAGAGAGAAAGAGAAAGCTAGCAAGCTCTCTGGAGTCTCTTCTTAAAGGATACTAATTCTATAGGATCAGGGCTCCACCCTTACGGCCTTATTTAACCTTAATCTCTTCCTTAGAGAACCCGCCTCAAATCACAGACACAATGAGAGCTAGGGCTTCAGCATGTAAATTTTGGAAAGACACAAACATTCAGTCCATCACAAAGGCATTTCATGAGCTGTCGGAAGGAGATGGGATCAGGTTGGGATTCTACTTTCACTTTACCACCTGTTAGCTGTGTGACCTTGTGCAAATCAACTAGCCTCTTTGAACCTTGATTTCCAGGTTTGAAAAATGAGGATAAACAATGCTTCCCCCAGAGTGTGACTGTAAAGAGAAAGGATGAGGCAGTGTATACGCAGTGCCTGGCCCAAGGACGTACTCAAAAACTGAAGCAGCTGTGGTGGTGATGACGTTGTCAGTTATCATTTGATATTATTATTTATTAACACCACCCTGGCATCCTTGTCCAAGATGCTGGCTCAGAGTTTTCCTCCTCTGTACTGTTGTTCATGTATCTTACCCTTTATCACCAATGGTCCCTGGTGTCAGGGAGGCAAATAGGAAGAATAATAATCTGTAACGATATTTACCATAGGATCCAGAGGAAATGAGTGCTCAGTTCCAGGGGAGGGACTCTATAATATATAATTTCTTAACTACTAGAGAATTACACATTCGTTGTTACCACGATTATGCATTAACACAATCATGGCCCCTTTGTTTGAAACTCTTTTTTTTTAATTTTTGAAACAAATACCTTTTCATTGAAGTATAATTGATTTACAATGTTGTATTAGTTACAGGTGCACAACAAAGTAATTCCGTTTATATATATGTATATATATACATATAATTTTTCATACGCTTTTCCATTATAGGTTTTTACAAGATATTGAATTTAGTTCCCTGTGCTCTACAGTAGGTCCTTGTTGTTTGTCTCTTTTATATATAGTAGTGTGTATCTGTGGTTTAAAGCAGGAAAAAAGCAAACATAACCATTTTCTAATGGGGAGTCTAAAGCTAAGCGATCCAAGCTCACACTGCCAAGAAGAGGCAGAACCCACATGCAAACAAAGGGCTATGCAATTTCAAAGGTAACACTCTAGGCTTCCCAATCCTGTTTTATTCAGCAGTTGCAACAACAATGCTGCAGAACAAACCATCTCAGCCCAGTGCTTGCCACACTAAGTATTTATTCCCCTGCTCATTGCTCTCAGGTTCACTATGGTTCTGTTGAGCAAGGCTTGGTTCATCTGCAAGGCTCTGCTCCAGGCTGTATACTGGCTGGATGTGGTTTGAGGCTGAGACTGGATTCATGTTCACTCAATATATATTCATTCTGGGTCCCAGGCTGTATACTGGCTGGATGTGGTTTGAGGCTGAGACTGGATTCATGTTCACTCAATGTATATTCATTCTGGGTCCCAGGCTGAAGGGGTGGTGGCCACTGCAGGCTCATTAGCACACAAGTCCAGAGAAGAACAAGCACATCTAAGGTGTCTGATTGCATCATGTCCACTGGCAATCCAGTGGCTAAGCGCAGTCATGGGCAAGCCTAGCATCAGGGAGTGAGGAAGCAAACTATGGGCACAGCCATGTGGGTGGGGTGGGGAGAGAGTGAAGTTTAGCTTCACAATAGTCCAAACTAAGAGTACCCTGCAAACAACGACGAACAGATAATCAGAAGAGAGACAACTGCCACCCCTCTGTTATCAGCAGGCTTGCACATCCTTGTAAGGCCTTTCTAGTGGATTACAAACAGAATCTGTTCTGATTGGGGAGCATCAGCTCTGATTGATAGTGCCCAAGCCTTACTGACTTCAAGATAGTTTGACTCTCACCCTGGATCTTGAGTATCCAGTGATACCAGAAAACACTAACATCTAAGGACTATAACCACCAGACCCAATGAACCTCCACTCGGAACCCTGATCATTCTAGGTTGAATCTATGGAATTGTCAAAAGATAATCAAACTTTGGCAATTTTATATTGTTCAGCCTAACAGATTATAAAGACCTGATGGGCAAATCTGATGTTTTCTCTAAATCTATCCCCTGCTGTCTGAGTATAGAATCAATGTCAAACTTGTGGCAGAACCCACCCTCTCAGTCTTTGTTTTGCTCCAGTGGTCAGCATCCAGTGGTAGGGTTGTAGGGAGGTGCAGATGGAGGGGGGAACAGACAAAAGTTTGCCTTCCACCCAATGGAAAGTGCTAAATAGAAGCAATCGTGTAAGGATGGGATGGGGTTCTGCAGAGGGAGAGGGGGTTGGGACCATCATGGAAAAATCTGTGTGTTTTGGAATCAATCAGACAAGGGGATTTGAATCCCAGTCTTCCAAAAACAACTACGGAATCTTGGGCAAGTCACTAATTTCCCTGAGCTTCTTGTATGTAAAAATGGGATAGATTTCCCCAGGAGTATCGCAGACATTATCAAGATGGTCTAAACAACACCACCTAACACAGAACCCACTTCCCAGGAGGGGCTCAACCATCTCAGGGACCCATCACCAATGACTGTCCTATTTTTGCTCCAGGCCAATCCTGAGGTTGGGACAGAGAGGAGGGAATATTGAATGAATGCAGAGCAATAGAATTCCAGGGTGTCTAAACCCTCCAGGAAGAGACTTTAAAACCACACCAGAGGGATTTACCAGGAAACTAACTAGCATACCCAGGGAAAGCCTTTTTAATTCTCCACACTGGTGTTATAGCAGCCAGAAAGTTCTCTGCAGCTCTGTCCCCTGGGTACCACGTAACTAACACAAGCAAGATGTAAGCATGGGTGGAGTCTGGGAAGATCCAGGGGAAAAGTTAGATATACAATGATGACTATGATTATACCTGAAAATTAATTTGCATTATTCCTTTTAATCAAAGGATGAAAAGCCCCGAACAATCTTCAGGATCAAAACCAGATTCTCTCTAGCATAGGGAAGAGGTGGCAGGACTATCATTACCTTTAGATAAAATGAAGCATTCAACAAATATTATTGAGCACCTACTCTAGTAGGTGCTTGCACTAAACCAGGGCACGAGGGCCAACAAGGTGAAACAGACAAGGTCCTATTTCCCAAGAGCCTCGTTCATCACCTTACCTGAACAGAGAGGAAGGAAGGATGGATTGTATTAAGATGCTGTCTCCACCTGTGGAGTGAGGCCAAAGGAGGTGTGGTATAAGACAGGAATGCTGATGCCCAGTGAAAGTATGGCCAAAGTATAATGCCCATCATATGTGTCCTACGTGTTCAGCAATTAATAACATTCATTGGACTTCCTACTTGGTGCAGTGGTTAAGAATCCACCTGCCAATGCAGGGAACACGGTTTTGATCCTTGCCCCAGGAAGATACCACATGCCACGGAGCAACAAAACCTCTGCACCACAGCTATTGAGCCTGCACTCTAGAGCCCATGAGCCACAACTATTGAACCCATGTGCCACAACTACTGAAGCTCATGTGCCTAGAGCCTGTGCTCTGCAACAAGAGAAGCCACCGCAACGAGGAGCCTGTGCACCACAATGAAGAGTAGCCTCTGCTCGCCGCAACTAGAGAAGGCCCATGTGAAGCAACAAAGACACAATGCAGCCAATAAATAAATAAATAAATTTAAAATAGCATTCATTAAGTGTCTTCTGTGAGCTCATCATTGTTCTAGAAATTGCAGGCAGTAAAAAAATCTTTCCCTTCCTCTCCAGAGTTTAGAGTCTAGCTTAAAAGATAGTATTATTTTACACACATGAAAAAAACCACAAAGAAGACAGGAAAATATTGTCCTTATTTCTTTCCGCTTTAAACATAACCCACCTCTTTGGATATCTGCTGGGAAAAAGGTTTAAAGGATTCTCATGCCATACATTAATCAGTGAATGACCAAGAATGCAAATTCAATAAGGTGAAAAGGAGGAGGGGACATAGCATCACCTCACCACCAGGGCTTTTATAATGACTCCACCTGTGTGCCAGTTTGCCTCTGAGTTTCCTGGCAGCCAAGGCAAAGGGAAAATACAGTCGATGGTAAACGTGTGTTTTTGTTTTGCTTTTAAGAAAAGGGGACACATACCAAACCCTCTGGGGAGAGCTAGTTAGCAACATGGACAGAGTCCAAAACACTAGCTTTTAGAATAAATGCATACCGAATTTCATATGACTGTTTTCCATAATGACTCTCAATAAAAAGCAAAGATGTAACAAAACACAACCCAATGGAGGTGATTTGGCAAGGGGCTGGATAAAGTGGTCCAAGTCGGTAGCTTTCCAGGGATCTAGCTTGATAAAAGGCCTTAACTCAACATAGCGACTTCCATGATTGGATAAATAACATGTGCTTCACATCATTTTCTTTATCCTTTCTCCAAGTGTGGGTTTTGGTAAGAGCAGGAGGGTGAGAGTAGTAGCTGTGATGCTCATTGATGGAAAAGCTACACAATTTGGAAAAGCAGATAAGTGGGCGATAGCGTAAAAGTTTATTGTAAACCAATTGGTTTGGCAATCAGTCAATAGATTAACCCGATAGCTATATAGGGACCATCATCTTAGTTACTCCAATATCTGGGGCCTGGCCCTTGGTATTTAGTAGGTGCTCAATGATGCCCTTAGGAAGGGATTTCTGTGAAAAGAGAGAAGCTTAGTAGACAACCCCTAAAGAGCTTTGCCTGCCTTTGGGCGTCTCTGGTGGCTGCCAGCATCCCACCTTCACCCTCCTCAGAGCTGTCTCCACAATTCTATCTGGACCACAGCACCCAGTTAGGGTGCTTAGGCTGAGAGTAAGGATTTGGCAGATAAAGAAGGTCGTGATAGACGTGGAAGTTTCTTAGCAAAGTGCCTAGTGATGGAAGTCAGTTAAATCCTGGAAGTTACTCTGCTGCTTGTAGCTTTAGTTGTGGAAAAAAAGGAAATGACCAAAGCCTTCATTTTTCCAGGGACATCCTCAGGGGCTGTTTTCCATACCTACATCCTCTTTGTGAAGGGGTCCCTTTCCCCCACTCTCCCCACTTGCCATATCTCCAGCAATTTTGACCTTTGTGAGCCACAGCAGGCAATGGCCAGATGACTCCCCAAAACTAAACTGGACCCCAAAGGATTCTGTTTAAGTATGTTCCTCATCCCATCAAGAAAGCAAATGCCCATGCCCTAGGGGTAATTCCTTTTTTTGGGGGGGGTTGACATCCAAGCCTTCAGAATGTGGCACTCTGCTCTCGCCCTATCTAACACAAGCTCTTTGGGTGTCTGAGCCCCTCACTCTCTCTTTCACACCCCATGGATCTCCGACTTGCTTCCCCCCAGGGAGCTGGCTCACCCCATGTCTGATCTGTTGCCCCGCCTGGATGAGGGCTCATCCTGGACTTCCTGGGCCCTAAAAGAGCATCCCCGGGGGCTTCTTTCTCCGTCCTCTTCACGGATACTCCAGTGATGCTTCTCATGTTGAAAACTGACCATGTTACTACATCAACACCCATTGGTGGTCATCTAGTCAACTCCAGGCTCAAGACCCTCTGTAACTGCCCCACTGACCACTCCTGACCTCTCCCTGAGTACCTCAGCAACTGTTAATTGTTTTGAACCATTGTTATGAATTTTTAATTGTTATACATGCTCACCTCCCCAGACTGGCCTTTCCACTTATCTAAAACAGCAACCCACATTCCACTCCCCCATCACTCATTTTATTTTTCTCTATAACTGTTACCTTTTTTTTTAAATTACACTATCTGTTTCTTTATTGCCTGTTTTCTTTACAAGAATCTGAGCTCCCAGGGGTTTTGTCCTGCACAGTGTCCCCAGAGCCTAGGACTGGGTCTGGCACACTGTGAAACGTGGAAAATGTGTGAATGAACAAACACTTCCCTACATAAGCTATGCTATACTTTTCCTCTTTTAATTTTGTCATTTGTTGTTGTTGCTGTCTCCCTGTTTTGTTCAAATCATTACCTTCTGCAAGAAAAAACTTCCTTCCCCTACACCATCCAGGCCATCTCATTTTATTTATTTATTTATTTCAAAAGTTATGTTATTGAAGTGTAGTTGATTGACAATGTTATGCTAGTTTCTGGTATCCAGCAAAGTGATTCATATACATACATATGTATATATATATATATATATATATATATTCATATGTATGTGTGTATATGTACATTCTTTTTTATATTATTTTCCGTTGTGGTTTATCACAGGATATTGAATATAGTTCCCTGTGCTGTACAGTAAGACCTTGTTTATCCATTCTATGTATGATTATTTGCATCTGCTGTTCCCAAACTCCCAATTCATCCCTCCCCCATACCCCTCCCCCTTGGCAACTACAAGTCTGTTTTCTGTGTCTGTGAGTCTCTTTGTAGATAGGTTAATTTGTGTTGCATTTTAGATTCCACGTATAAGTGACATCATATGGTGTTTGTCTTGCTCCTTCTGATTCACTTCACTTAATAAGATAATCTGTAAGTCCATCCACGTTGCTGCAAATTTCATTATTTTGTTATTTTTTATGGCTTAGTAATATTCTATTGTGTGTGTGTATATATATATGTATATATATACATACATACACCACATCTTCTTTATCCATTCATCCGTAGATGGACATTTCATTTTTTTTCATGTCTTGGCTATTGTAAATAGTGCTGCTGTGAACGTAGGGGTGCATGTATCTTTCTGAGTAGAGTTTTCTCCAGATAAATGCTGAACAGTGGGATTGCTGGACCATCAGACCATCTTGTTTTAAACTTTTTTTGGATTGCAGGCACATTCTCATTCAGAAAGCTCTCCTAACTACCTGTCCAGCTGTCCCTTCTCTAGGAATCCACAGTCCCTTGTGTTTAACTCTGCCAGTTCATTTGCTCCAAGGGGCTATAATTATCCCTCTGTACAATTATTTCCCTTATGAGACACTCACTCACCAAGGGCTGGTCTCTACAATCCTGGTGTAGAGCACAGTGCTCATTATGTTGGTTTACTGGACTTTCCATATATTATGTAGTGGATACCTCCTGTCCTGCTCTTGACAATGCATTAGACATCATCTATTCACACCACTATCATCACCTTCTGAGGCCCAGAGACAGGAAATGGCTTGCTTGTCATCACATCACTGAGAGTTGATGGCTTATACACTGGAGTCCATTTCACTCACATCCAAGCCAAATGTTCTCTCCCTGGCATTGCTGGACCTTTTGGTTGACTCTTAGTTGTTTTACATTTAAATCTTATCATTCCATCTGGGCAGTAAGCTCCTTAAGGACAGAGATTGTCTTCTGACTTTCTTATATGCATTAGGACACAGAGCAGTGCTTTACATATATTAAGTACTTAATAAATATGTGCAGGCTGAATAATTAATTTGATAACAGACTTCCAGAGAGTTTCCCACTTGAATGCATGAACATAAACACACAAGCTGGAATATATTTAGCTGTTTTTGTGCCACTTTAATTTTATCTGTGTTGCATGTGTATTCTTACCAGCTATACTGGCCTTCTCTTGGAAGGAGTAGAGGTACAAATCATTTCATTTATCAGTGGAATCAATTAATTTATAATTAATTGCTATGCTTTATAATGGAAACTCCTTTCTGGTTTTTTTTCCCCAGTTCAACAAAATGGCCCCTCCCCCATTTTTTTTCTTTTCTTTCTTTTCTTTTTTTTTTTTTTTGCAAATAAGGAAAGGATACCGCTAAAATGTTGCCCAAAGACCATGGTTAGCTGGGGAGATGGAAAGGTATTTGGTCACCATCATTGGCCCCAACAAACAATTTTGGATTGTTATCTTTCTAAAGTTGAAACAAGATTCAGGATGATCTTGGTCAGAGATCAACAAAATTTTTCCTACAAGGGAGCAGACAGTCAGTATTTTAGGCTTTGTGGGCCATACAGTCTTCATTGTAACTACCCAGTCCTACTGTTGTGCAGAGCAGTAGAACAACGTTTTTGACACCAGGGACTGGTTTTGTGGAAAACACTTTTTCCAAAGATGGGGTTGGGGTGGGGGGGATGGTTTAGGTGGTAATGCGAGCTATGGGGAGTGGCAGATGAAGCTTTCATGGCAAGCCAGCCACTCACCTCCTGGTGTGTGGCCCAGTTCCTAACAGACCGAGGGCCAGCATCAGCCCATGGCCTGGGGATTGGGGACCCCTGGTGTAGAGTGTAAGCTGCCACAGACAATATATAAATGAATGACTGTGCCTATGCTCCAAAGAAATTTCATTGCTGGGCACTGGAATTTGAATTTCATATACTTTTCACCATGTGCCATAAAATATTATTTTTCCTTTGACTTTTAAAACATTTATGTAAAAAACATTCTTAGCTCATGGACATCACACAAAAATAGAATTCGACCCACAGGCTGTAGTTTACTGTCCCAGGAGTACCCTCCCTCACCTTTAAACCCCTGAGAAAATGGAGGAAAGTCATGCAGGGAAATTACAGCCATGCTCCACCAACAACCCATATCTTCTGATTCCATCTCCAGGTTTCTGCCAGTACACGGGGCCTCTGTCTGTTGTCTGTCCTCCCACTGCACTCTGATATGCATCTAGGAAGTAGAAGATACATTTTTCTGGATTAACATATGACAAAGCCAGAGCAGATTGCCAGACTGTTCTTTGAGACAAGCAAGATTCCCAAAGGATCTGGGCACACACCTTGCACATCTTGTCAAGAAACCAAATGGGAAATACTCCATCCTACATCAAGGTGGGAGAGGGCTGTGAAACTCAGGCCAGAGCCCCAAGAATTGGATTGTCAGAAAGCTCTGATCTGCGCAGTTCTTGTGATGCAGCAGATTTTGAGGAGAAAGAGGATACATGGCTTCAATTATAGCACAACTTACCCTCCTGAGTAGGGTAACCTTAAAAGGCATGCCCAGCAAGGCAGGGACTGGTAAGGGGGTCACTCCACAATATAAGGAGGTGACAAAAAACTTGGCAGACAAAATAAGGGGTATTTTAATGCAATACATAAAACATCAAAATTAATACCCCAAATCTACAATGAACAAAATATCAGAAATTTAAATAAAGTCAGGATATAATCCTGTATGTGCAGGACTCACCACTTTCACCTCACCCTAATTTACACTGTGGATCCTGCTTCTATTGAAATCTTTTGTTTTTCTTTAAGAACTTTTATTGAGATATAATTGACATACAATAAACTGCATATATTTAAAGTGTAGAATTTGATATTTTTTCTTATTAGTAATGTATATATGGCAATCCCAATCTCCCAATTCATTCCATCCCAACTCCCACCCCCCAGCTTTCCCCACTTGATGTCCATATGTTTGTTCTCTACATCTGTGTCTCTTTCTGCCTTGCAAATTGGCTGATTTGTACCATTTTTCAATATTCCACATATATGTGTTTATATATGATATTTGTTTTTCTTTTTCTGACTCATTTCACTCTGTATGACAGTCTCTAGGTCCATCCATGTCTCTACAAATGTCCCAATTTCATTCCTTTTTACAGCTGAGTAATATCCCATTGTATATATGTACCACATCTTCTTTATCCATTCATCTGTTGATGGACATTTAGGTCCATATTTTAATATTTTGTTCATCATGGGACTTCCCTGGCAGCACAATGGTTAAGAACCCACCTGCCAATGCAGGGGCCATGGGTTCGATCCCTGGTCCAGGAAGATCCCACATGCTGCAGAGCAACTAACCCCATGTGCCACAACTACTGAGCCTGGGCTGTGCAGCCTGCAAACCACAACTACTGAGCCCACGCGCTGCAGCTACTGAAGCCTGAGAGCCTAGAGCCTGTACTCCACAACAAGAGAAACCATTGCAATGAGAAGGCCATGCACCACAACAAGGAGTAACCCCTGCTTGCCTCACCTAATGAAAGCCCGCTTGCAGCAACAAAGACCCAACACAGACAAAAATAAAAAAAAAATAAATAGTAATAAAAATTGAAAAATAAATAAAAAATGTATCTGCCTTTAAAAAATATTTTGTTCATCATGGATATTTTTTACAATAATGTATAATTTTGAAAATTTTGGATTGCCCAGGAAATGTGGTATAGAATTTAATTTAAAGCTGACTAAAGGGAACTTCCACCATTCTCACCTTTGAAGAAGACACAAGATGGACACTTACTTGACACAACTCAAGAGAATCTGGTTATGATCCACGGGCATCAGGATCTGTTTTGCTGCCATTTGATTAGAATTGTTCAGCATCTTACAGGAAAATACACCAAGTGAATCTACTTGGATTTAATACCAGGCTAGTTGTGTCTGTAAACTATACACCATTTGATTGTAATATCTCTTTCATGAAGAGTTGGAAGGTATATCTCTCCACTGCCTTGAAATAACTCATGCTGAGGGAAAGCCAATGTTCTACTGAGTGTAGTGATTACAGACCTTGTCATAACCTCCAATCCCCTCTCTGCTAAGAGGCTGGATGCACCTCAAAATATCAACTGAGGCTAGAATGCAGGTGTTGTACTTCAGTAACATCAGAGCTTAGTACCTATTCTGCAAAAATAGAGCTTTTAAAGATAGCATAAATCCATTTTTCCTGAGAATCTCCGAATATACCCTCAAAAATGGCACTGACACTTCCTCAACTCCATACCAAGAGAAAGCTCATTTACTTTTCAGTGTCCCACACAAGGGGCTGGGAGTAAGTTGAGAAATTTCTAAAGAATCTTAATTCCCATCTTGTTTCTAAAGAGTCATCAAACGTGAATCCTTAAGGCTGTCTACATACATCCCCTTCTCTTCTGGGTCCCCACTGTTGCTTGCTCTGGGCCAACAATCTCTACCATTACTGACTTCTTTGCCTGAACCAAAAAAGACATCTGAAATAGCAAGACAGGCTTCTTTCCAGATCAATTGTTGACAGCCACAAACCTCTCTTTGATGTCCCCAGATGAAGAAGGAAGAAGGCATAATTAGTTGGTGTTTTAATGTGTGTGGTATTTTTCACTTTCTCTAATTCTTTTTTGAGCTAAGGTTTGAGTTGTTGAGTCAAAGAACCCTTTGACAGGAGGAGTGATTATATGTTTCAGAGGTCAGAAGCCTGACCTTTTACTGTGAAAATGCCTGAAGGTGAAATTGAGCCAAGTTCAAAGGGAAGTCTAATTGACTGCCCTTGGTCTAACTTCCTTGAGAACTGCTGCCCTTGAATGATCAATCTGCTGCCTCAGAATGTCTAGGGTGGCCCTCAAGAGATAGTCTTTAAAATGCCGCGAATGAAACCACTCTTTTGGAACAAGGCTTCTAGGGTCCTCCTTGAACCCAGCTCATTTATTCATTCAACAACAAATATTTATTTGGTACCTACTTACTGTGTGCCAGGCACTATTCTTCCATAGAAGTTGTGCTCACATTCTTTATTTTGAGGACCAATCCTGCCTAACATCAGAAGAAGACATGCATCCTTCCCACTGTGTTAATGCCATCCAAAGAATTTGTTTTTGCAGGAACAATGGCAGATCATTCATATAAATCATTACTGGGGGTCCCAACAACCAACAGATTCCTCCCATTGATTTTTACTAAGAAATCCCACCCCCTCAAGTTCTAAAACGCCCCTCTTTTCCATTCTCCCCTTGCTTGTTTTTCTGTGTTGAACATTTTGTCCTGTTTGCTCTCTTCTGAGGGTTGGTCTTTGCCCATAGTTTCACAGAGCAGATGCCCAGGAGAGGGTATGAAGTGTGCATCTCTTCTTCCCTTGGAAAAGTCCTAAAAGCAGACCAAAGAAAACCACCAAGTGCTAATATCCATGACTTTACTTCCAAGTTCAACATTTTCCTCCCATCCTGTAGCTAGATGATCAGAGATTTGGACAAGCAAATTTGATTAGATTTTTCCTACTGAATAACAAAGATGAAGGGGTTATCGTAGTTGCAAGATAAGAAGTCCCTTGGGAGTCCATAGGCTCCAATCCCCTGTCTCAGGTAGACATGCATGCAAACTCCCCTAAATAGGAAGGGGACATGGCTCATGACCCTGGTTGTCATTGTTGTTGTTCTTTCAAATAACTCTAAGAAATTAATCTACTGGGACATAATGCCTGTGGACCCTCTGGGCAGACATTTGCGAGGCCTGAGTCAAATTCCCCCGTATGATAACTAAATGGACTATTTGTCTATTAATGTATGGAACTGTCACCATTGAACTCTACCTGTTCTTTGCTCCTGGTCTGCACATTAAAGCTGTCCTTTACAAAGCTGATTACATTCTCTTCCTGAAGCCACGGGCCAGATCAGTGTTGCCCTCCTCCCAACTTCAGAAGCCTTCAGTAGCGTTCCACTGCACAGCCAGTGAAGTTCACAATCATTAGCACAGCATGCAAGACCTTCCACTATCTCTCTGTATACCTGGAACAAGTGGCAAAAAGAGAGATGGGCTTTGGAGCTCATAAGAATCATATCTTAGTTCTGCCATTTACTGCCCCTTCCTCTTTGCGACTAAGCCTCAGTTTCCTCATCTCTGGATGCAGTGAGCATTAGAACCTCCATCTCCCAGTGCTGTCACGAGGATTGAATGATAGGAGACATGTACAATACTGAGAAGAATACCTAGCCCACAGTAGGTACTCAACAAACGCTGTACCTAAAGTTGAAACTATGCTAAGTCTCTTTGAGCTCCTCTCTGATTTCCAGATTTATTTCCTAGCACAGTCTTCCTCTCAATCAGAGCCCCATTTGTGACATTCTCTCTCCATTTCCAGAACCTACTCTGCTAAATTCAGCCTTCCATGTGAGTTCCTACTCTGTCTCCTCTACTCACATCTCACCCATTCTCTCAGTATCCACTTCTGGAGGAAGTGATTTATGTATTTATTTATATTGCATCTTAACTTGATTCCCATGGTCTTTCTTCTCGAGACTCAAAAGTGGCTCTTATAGCCTTCAGCTGCTTTTTAACCATCTACTTTAACTTACCCACTAAACTTCAGGTTCCGAGAGGATAGGGATTCTATTTTTTAACTCTGTATTCTCCAGAGGCACTGATAAAGCAGTATGAGTCAGGTTTTACTAGGTCATGCTGCAGTAACAAACAGCCCCCAAATCATAGGAGCTTACTAGTAAAACAGTTTATATTTTTGCTCACCTTGATGTTAATGGCGGGTCAATAGCAGACCCCTCCTTCTACCTTTGTACTGAGATCCAGGCTGAATATGCAGTCCCTCTCTGGCACTTGATCTTCTTGAGCCAGAGGGAAAAGAGTGATGGCAAAACCCTGCAATGTTCTCAGGATCACTTTTATATTATTGGCCAAAGCACATTATGTGGCAAAACTTGGTATCAGTGGGATTGGGGAGCATATGTTCTTATGGGATGGGGCACTGCATCCCCCATGGCAGCAGGCAGGGACAAGGAAGGACAACAAATATTTGAGCACATTATTACACTTTACCACAGTTATACATCAGAGATGCTCAGGGGATAATATTTAAAATAATTCTCTGGGGACTTCCCTGGTGGTGCAGTGGTTAAGAATCCACCTGCCAATGCAGATGACACAGCCTTGAGCCCTGGTTTGGGAAGATCCCACATGCCATGGAGCAACTAAGCCTGTGCGCCACAACCACTGAAGCCTGTGCACCTAGAGCCCGTGCTCCACAACAAGAGAAGGCAAAGGAATGAGAAGCCCGTGCACTGCAATGAATAGTAGCCCCTGCTCGACACAGCTAGAGAAAGCCCACACGCAGCAATGAAAACCCAACACAGCCAAAAATATAAATAAATAAATAATAAATATTAAAAAAAATAAAAAACAATACAAGCCTCTGAAACATATAATCTGATAGTGATCAGGATATTACTAAAGACAGTATTCACATAATTACAAAATGTACACTTTATGAAGAACTACCAATGTGATTTCTCTTAGCTCTAAGTAAAAAAGTAAGTGTTCTTACATCCTACTCTCTCCCTATGAAACACTGTCCCTTATTTCATTGGCTGCTAGGAAGCTCAAGCCTAAAGGATGCCTTCCTGCACCTTGGTGAATTATTTAGAAATGGCACCCTTTTCCAGAATTGACCTCCTGCCTGGCATCATTTTATTTCACTTTCATCCTTATTTACCCAGTCATAATTTTATCATGCTGTATTTTCCATAAGCTACTTTTAAAATGTGAATTATAAACAAATGAGTTTATCTTTGATATACCTTTTGAAACTGTTTGAAGCTTGTCTGCCCACTGGGCTTCTTTGTATTCTCGCTTAATGTTTTAGCTCTGCTTCTGAGGAATAAATGAAAACACATGTGCAAGACAAATCACTCCTTGTCCTTCCAAATATGCCATGAACTGCCTGATCAAAGGAAAATGAGAAAAGCCACTTTACAGACAGGGCCCCAGGGGCCCCTGAACCAAGCCAGTCTTTCTGGGGCTGGGAAGGACAGATTCCCCAAGTCTGCTCTGGTTCCCCAAGGAGCCTGTCTGACCCAGCACCTTTGCCCTCATCATCAGGGAAAGAAAACATTCATATAATCCTTTATGCCTGATGGGACTGTGGGAAATAGTATTGTGGACAAACCCTGGTCCTCCAGGAGGCATCTCCTTCAGATAATAGGGAAGCAGATGCATCGTACTTACCGTAGGTGTGTCTCTAAGACAAGCCCATCCGATGCTGCCAACAAGTGGCTGATGTGCTCTTTGTATGCAGGGTGGGAGCAATTTCATTGCTTATCCTTGGCTCCCAAAGCAATCAGTCCATAATGCTAGGCTAACCATCGCTCCCACCTTTATGAGCCCCACAAGTGGCTTCTTACTAGGTTCAGGGTTAAGGCTGAATTACTGAGCTTGGTTTATGAGCCTCTAGAAGCTGGCGCAACGGCTGCTCCTCTTCCCCACCCCCTCTCCTTCTCCCCATGCCCATGGTCAACCAAGGTCATCAAAGAGCTTTTGGTTCCTAAAATTTTTCCTCCTCTTGTTCAAGCTCATGCCTTTTCAGTTACTGTTTCTTTGGCCAGAGATGCCTTTCCTGTATCTTTAAAATGATGGTAATGACGATGACGGTAATGATAAAATAATCATCACAATCAGCCCTGGCCAAATCCTACTCACCCTCCTACTCCACCCAGCACATCATTAGGGAGCCTTCTCTTTTACCCCTTAGGATGGGTTAAGTTCCTCTGCTTTGTAAATGCAAAGCATGCCTCCACTTACTAAGTTACTGTGTTTATAAGTCTATTTTCTCAACTCTGTGACTCCTTGAGGCCAAGGGTCAGATCAAGCTCTTCTCTCCATCCCTTGCCACTAATTCAGTAGCTGGTATTTATGAGATATAGAGTAACTATTTGCCAAATAAATGAGTGGAGAAGTTCATCAGGCCCCAGCCAGTTATAATGGTTAAGTGAGTCACAAAGAACAAAACAGCGTGGAGATGGTCAGAGGAAACAGGAAGAGGAAACTGCTCTTTGAACTCACAGTGTTTGCACTACCTCAGGTCCAAGGTGAGGGAGACTTACTTCACTTAGCAAAGTGTCCTCCTGGTTCCTCCTTGTTGTTGCACATAGCAAGATGTCCTTTCTTTTAAGGCTGAGTAATATCGCATTGTATGCATACACCACATTGTCTTTCTCCATGCAGCTGTGGGTGGACTTTTAGGTTGCTTCCATGTCTCGGAATTGTGAATAATGCTGTAATGAATGTGGGAATGTAGGTATCTCTTTGAGGTCCTGATTTTAATTCCTTTGTATATATACCCAGAATTGGGATTGCTAGATCATATGGTAGTTCTGTTTTTAGGTTTTTGAGGAAACGCCATACTGTTTTCCATAAGGACAAATACTGCATGATATTGCTTATAGGATGAATCTAAAATAGTCAGACTCATAGAAGCAGAGTGTGAAATAGTGGTTTCCTAGGGCTAGGGGGAGGAGGGAACAGTGAGGTATTAGACAAAGGGTACACAATTTCAGTTATATAAGAAGAATAAGTCCTAGAGATCTATTGTACAACATGATGTCCAGAATCTAAGAGGGCAGATCTTATGTTAAGTTCTCTTATTATAAACAATAGTAATAATTGTTATAAACAAAAGGGCGAGGAAATGCTTTTGGAGGTGATGGGTAGGTTTATGGCATAGATTGTGGTGATTGTTTCACAGGTGTTTACTTATCTCCAGACTCATCAAGGTGTATGCATTATTTTGAACAGCTTTTTAGATGCTGAAGAAAAAACGGTGAGGGAGAGATGCAGGCACTTCTTCAGAAGAGTTGGAGGGAGTAGAATGAGACTGGTTTTTGAGTGTGACCTTTTCCTCCACTGAGTTTGATTTTGGGATGCCTAC
Organism: Hippopotamus amphibius kiboko; assembly: GCF_030028045.1. Taxonomy (NCBI): domain Eukaryota; kingdom Metazoa; phylum Chordata; class Mammalia; order Artiodactyla; family Hippopotamidae; genus Hippopotamus; species Hippopotamus amphibius. The sequence goes on from NC_080189.1 coordinate 181,063,811, forward strand.
TCATGGAAGAGAATTCCCTGAGAATTCTTCACAAATGTTCAAGGGTGCAGAAACAACCTGACATGGCAAACAAAAATACGTTGGACCAGAAACTATATGAGTGACTTTAGTAAGGAAGAGAACCAGTGAGAATGTGGAGTTTCACAAATAGCCTTAATCATTACACAAACTATTACTGCTGTTACTAAAGAAAACTGTATGGTGAGTAAAACTGAGACAGTGAGGACAGTCGGAAAAACAAACAAACAAACGTGTTGGAATATTTTTCCTGAAAATTAGAGCAGAGAGAGAGAGAGAGAGGAAAAAAAAAAAAAAAGGATGTGCTACAGCTGTGCTGTTTAATATAAATATGATGAGGGGCCCATGTGTAATTTTATATTTTCTACTCACCATATTTTCAAAGAACATAAAATGCAACAAGTGAAATTGTCTAATAATATATTTTATTTAATCCCATTTAGCCAAAACATTATTTCAATCTGTAAACCACCTAAAATCACTAATGAGAGATTTCCCTTTCTCATCTGTGTGTTACGTATTCAAACCCCAGTGTGCATGTGTAATCGTTCCGGTGCATCTCCATTCAGACCAGTCACATCGCAAGTGCTCCAGAGCCACATGTGGCTCGTGACCACAGTACTGGAGAGAACAGGAATCAGAGGGCCTGTTTTTGTGTTGTCCCATGTCTAGTGTGTCACTGGCCTGGAGGAAATGTGGAGAAGCACCCTGGAGGGCAACAAAATGCCATTTGCAGCAACGTGGATGAACCCAGAGAGGATCATACCAAGTGAAGTAAGTTGGACAGAGAAAGACAAGCACCATGTGATATCACTTATACGTGGAATCTAAAATATGATACAAATTAACTTATTTACAAAACAGAAACAAACTTACAGACTTCAAAAACAAATTTATGATTACCAAAGGGAAAAGGGGGGATGGATAAATTAGGAGGTTGGGATTAACATACACACACTACTATATATAAAATAAAGAAAAAAGACCTACTGTATAGCATAGGAAACTCTACTCAATATCTTGTAATAAACTATAATTGAAAAGCATCTGAAAAACAATAGATACATGTATATGTATAACTCAATTTTCCATACACCTGAAACTAACACAACATTGTAAATCAACTATAGTTCAATATAAGATAAAAATTTTAAAAAAAGACACAAACCTTGAGTTGGGCCACTAGTGGGAGGGGTGTTACTTCTGTTCTGGTGGTCCTGGGGCCGGCATAAGAGGGCCACGAGATTTCACATGAGCTCCTTCCCCTTTCAATGAGTGGAAGGAATCAACACCTGCAAAATGAAAGGGTTGGACCAAACATGATGCTCTCTTAAAAGCACCTCCATCAATCTCTTGTAACCATGACAACCACTAGGAGTTGGAACTAGAGCCCTCATTAAGAGATGAAGACCCTGAGACAGGTATGTTAGGTACGGTATCGAGGGCAGACCCTCAAAGTCAAGGGGAGAGGCTAGTGCTGTGACCAGACCCACTGGCTTATAAGCGATGGTTATTCTGTGAAAAGTTACTGGAACTCTGAATGATGTCTGTACATGAAGATTTTATTTGCTGAATTGCTGCAAATGGCTACATTACAGAATAGACAACTTCTGTTCTGGGCTACTTCCTGCCTTCTCGATGACAAACTTTACAGGCTTCCTTTCATCCTATTTAGGTTAGAACAAAAACACGTTTCAAACAGGGCTTGTTCCCTCCACCTCTCTCTTATTCAGGCTGATTTGGGGTCTCAGGTATTGACAGAGAAGCCTCCCAGTCATTTTCTCAACATTTTTTGAAAAGAGGAAACTGGAAAAAAAATATCAAAACACTAGGAAGGTTATTGCGGCATCAGAAATCTCAACAGGGGCTTGGTTAAGTCCCTGCCTCCGTGGGAAGCAGGAGCACACCTGTAATGCATCCTGAAGTTACGCACCTCCCAGCAGGTCTTCCTCCCCGCTCGGCCCCAGACAGCCCATAATCATTTCTCTCGCCATCTTTGGAGTTCTGATGTCAAGAAAGCCCATGCACCGGAGCCCTGTCCCAAGGTGGGACCTAGGAGAACAGTTTACCAGCATAGATTTTTCTTTCACATTGACCTGGGTTCAAGTCCCAGTTTCCCAGTTAGGATGTGACTTTGGAAACATCTTTTATTCTGTCTTCCTTTCAATTATCTCACCATAAGAGTTATATTAATAATAATACCTCTTCCCAGGGCAGCTGTGAGTATTGAATGAAACTGTGCAAAGGTAGTGCCTAGCAGGTACTAGAACATGAGGAAGAATCACTAAAGCTATTATTTATGGCTACTGGGATAAGAGCAATATGGATGTGGTGGATATCCCAAGGTAGACCTTAAAGTCATGAAAAAGCTTGTCACATACTCCCCAGAAGAGCCAATTTATCATAGATTAACAAGAAATAGCTATTTTACGGAAAATGTTATGGGAGATATAGAAATATTTTTCATTCAATGACATGTGGCAAAACCCCATAAAATCTTCCTTGAAACCTTCTGTCTTCACCCCAGATTTTCTCTCTTAATATTAACTTCTCTTTACCATCCCCTTCTTTTCAGTGTCCTCTGAGGGCTCCACTTTGGTTCTGGATCTCAGCTTGGTCTCCATCTGGGATAACAGCATGCCAGGTAGTGTCACTCTATCTTAGAAAGCTGCTGGGCACTATTCAAGGTTATTCAAACATGACACACCAGGCTGTTCATCATGTTTAGTGATACACGGTTCCTGACCCCAAGGAGTTGGAAGTCTAGAAGGAAAGACAGACATGCAAAGAGGTGAGCACCCAGGAGAAAGGTAAGGTCTTTACAAAGCATGCAGTGGGAGCCTAAGTAAGATTCTTGAAGCCTGAAGATGTCAAGAAGAGCTTGACTGGGAAAGTGATGTCTGAGCCATCAAATGATGGAGGTGAAGGGGTATTCCCAACCGAAAAGGAAGGGCATTCTAAACAAAACAGGGTATACCAGGGCACAGACTTCTGGAAGAGGATGGAATGCTTGGGAAAATGCAAATCATTCTATACCGTTTATGAGCACCCTGCCCTCCCTGGAAGGGGGGACTAGAAATGGTGAGGTGGCAGATGAAACTTAAAGGAAGACTTGGTTGAGCATGTTAATGAATTTGAACTTGATGTTGCAGGTAATGGGAGGGTACTGGACAATTTCAGGCTGAGAGGTGGCATTATGGTTTCTATTTTAGGAAAATAAATCTGGGACTTCCCTGGTGCTTTGGCAGTTAAGAATCCACCTGCCAATGCAGGGAACACAGTTTCTAACCCTGGTCCGGGAAGATCCCACATGTCATGGAGCAACTAAGCCCGTGTGCCACAACTATTGAGCCCAGGTGCTACAACTACAGAAGCCTGTGAGCCTAGAGCCCATGCTCCACAATAAGAGAAGCCACAGCAATGAGAAGCCTGCACACCACAACAAAGAATAGCCTCTGCTTGCCACAACTTGAGAAAGCCCACACATAGCAACAAAGACCCAGTGCAGCCAATAAATAAATAGATAAAGTAGTAAAAAACCTAAAGAGTAAATGAAAAATATATTAAAAAAAAAGATAAACCTAGCTGCTAGGTTGGAGAAGAAATGGTGAGATTAGAGGAAAAGACTTGAGTTTGTAAGCTATTTTAGTGATGCAGAGAAGAGAATGGTAGAATACCATTCATCCCAAAACTTCGCAAATAAGATAAGTGAACGTGAGCAACTAGAAGGAAATGCACACACTTCATTTGTAAGCAGAGAGATGAGGCTTGGCCTCAGGTAGTTTCCATTCCATGTTATGGCTCTGAGCAAGTCAATTACCAAATGCCAGGACAGGATGTCACCCAACAGGTAAGGGTTTCTGTGATGGCTTGGATGTGGCCATCCTACACAGGCATCCTTGGAGGATGACCAAGTGACATCCCAATATCATCCTCTCCCATGTAATCCTGACTTAGGCTTGGAATTCTCAACTTCGCCCTTTGATGTTGCCAGTCATCCTTTCTCTGGGTTTGTTATTCCCTTTCTCCTGTACTGTCTCATCTCACCACTAGGACGGAGAGGGGCAAAATGCTGAACTTGACTTCTTTTGTGATTAGCAGCACTGGGTTCAAATTTATTAGTCCCAGGAGCAGAAGGCTAATGAGTTAAATGCCCTGATTTAATTAAGCCACCTAATGGTTTCGGCTTACATAAATTCTCACCTGATCAGTCCAGCATCTCTTAAATACATTATCCTTGGCACTCCTCAGGAAGACAGAGAGCTAGATTCCCCAAACGTCAAGCAGACCCCTGAGTCCCCAAGCACTCAGCTCAGAGGTGGAGAAGACAACTAAACTGTCCTGTCCCAATACCCGAATCTTTCATGGCCTCAAATGTGATGGTCTGCCAAAGATAGTCGATGTTCAGAGCAGCTGGCTGCCTTCTGGGGTTGGTAGAGTTACAGGATCACGATCCATTACTCTGCTCTCTGCAAACCTGTCTTATTCCCAGAGAGGAAGTCCAGTGCAGTGAAATGATTCATGGTTTGGGTGTCAGAAACATAGGATTGAGTCACTGACTAGCTATGCCACCTCAGCAAGCCATTTAACCTCCTGAGCTCCTATGCTCTTATCTGCAAAATAAGCACTGAAGCGCCAGCGTCACTACATGGCTGTGAGGTTAGAGAAGGTAATGGACTGAAAATGCATGGCTTAAGTAACACCCCTTTTGTTATTATTAGCCAAGGTACAGAAAGCAGAGATGCACCTGGACATCTAAGATAGATGCTGCAACATATTCAGGGGAGGAAGGATTCTGTGTACTCCAGCACTGGCAGCATTTTGGCCACTGGGCTAGAGCTTTGTGAGCAGTGTGTCTAATATCTTCAACAATGCTAAAAGATGGAGTTGAATAATTTCCCAATTTAAAGTGAGGACAATACAGATCTGAGCTTTAAAGTTATTTGCTCAGTGGCATAACTAGTACGTGTCAGAAGAAGAATTGCAACTAGTCCATTGATATTTTTGAGGACATATGTTACTCTTCCTTCTTGGTTTTCTTGCTTCCAAGCCCAGGTAAGTAAAAAAAAATTTAAAAATGGAAAATGTATTACAAGCAGGTAGACAAGAAGGTGAGGACACCAGTGGTGAGAAGACACAGTCAGGAAGTGGAGAAGGCAGAAAGCTGTGCAAAACAGATTTTTAAAGGATGCAACGTGGTGCCAATCAGTAAACAAGACAAACAGAAGTTCTCACTACATTGCCTTTTACTGTGTGCGTAAGGATAGCCCGGAATAGTGATAAATGTGAGATGGTGTTCAGGGACTTTACTTTCAAGTGACAGAAGCCAGCATGGATATAGCTCATTTTAGAAGGTTATTGCTTTGGTTGATTTTATCAAAAGTGATGCCAAAATTTCAGGGGCTTCAAGGGAGAAGCCTCTGTGGCACAGTGTGTGGTACACAGCAAGCACCAAAAAGGAGAGTATTGACTGAAACGATGAAAAAAGAAAGAATGAGCAACTTAATAGTCATAACCCAAGAACTCCAGAGAAAGAATTTTTCTGGGTAGCTATGACCCCTGAGGCTCTTTATTTATCACTGCTGTGTGGGTGACTAGCAGGCTAGGTCTTTGTAAATTTCTTCTGAGATCCGTATATTTGCTTTTCTTGAAGCCACAAGATCCAAGAGCATGCTCACTATGTGTGATGGGGTGAAAGAGAAAGCACTGCCAAGGAGGAATTCTCTTATTCACTGAAGATCTAAGAACATGTTCTGGAGATTACACTGTGTTTGGAAACCCTTTAACTATCTTTTGGAGATCCCTCCAGGAAGAGTCCGCCTTGTATCAATGAGGAATGGAGACCCTCAGCCCAAGCAAAAACTCTTGGCACACCAAATGTCAGTAGATGGTGCCTTTCTGGAAGACTGTGAAGAATAAAAGGCACAATTCTGTTCAAGTGGTGTCCACAAGCACACACTAAGCGCTTACTATGTTCTTGGCCCAGCGCCTGTGTTTGGGTAACCAGAGGCAGGGTCGTTGCTGTCAAGATGCTCCAAGTAAGCTGCTCATGAACCAAGTGGCTCCAAGAATCAGATGTCACTTTAATACTTACAACATCTCTGCAAGTGCAGGTCATCGTGCCAATTTTCTAGAAAAGGAAACTGAGGTTAGAAGTTATTCAACTTTCTATTGTGTTCAAACTGCTAGGAAGTGACTCGCAATGATAGAAATAATAATGATGGATGTATATCTCTTCCATCATAACATAATATAATATAATATAATATAATATAATATATAAAATTATATATAATATAAAATTATATAATATAATATAATATATAATTATTTAATATATAATATCCATCATTATTATTTCTCTTTGTTTCTATATGTATCTATAATCAATATCATTTGCAAAAAGTCTCTGACCCCTTATCTCCCTGAAAGAAAAGCCAAGAATATTATGAGCATTTATATTCATTTAGGATATTCTTGTCTCTGCTGTTGAGTATTCTACAATACTTCCTTTCTGAAAATGTGATTGTTATTTAAGTAATCTGCCAATGACAAAATAATATGTATGTTACCTCAAGTTTGCAGCCATGCCCCAAGCCAGATCATTTTGGAAGACCGAGAAACCACCCCCACTTCCCGTAAGGTTAAGATATGTCTCCCTGTCCAGGTTCCTAGACACCCCACAGGCAAATTCTCTATCAAACTCTGACACTTAAAAGATTTTTTCCCTCCAGTTACCATCTGTTCATTAAAGTCAACATTACATCTTCTTGTCACAGAGAGCCCTAGGCAATCTTCAAATTTTCCTGGACTGCAGAAAAAATGGCCATAAATTTAAAGACCAAAGACTGATCATCTTCCAGAAAGGAGGGAGGGAGGGATGGAAGAAGGAGAGAAGGGAAAGAAGAAAAGGAGGGAGGGAGGGAAGAAGAAAAGGAGGGAGGGGGAGAAGGAGGAAAGAAGGAAAAAAGGTTGGAAGGAAGGAGGGAAGGTGTTCTCCAGCTTCACCTGTACTGTGAATTCAGATTTAGGATTGAGCTTGCAGAAACTCCACCCTGTGCTTGTTACCTTATGTGTTTGCATACTGGGGACAGATTATTAATTTCTGTTCCCAATAGGGCATCCTCCATTATGGAGCTATAGAGAGGGGTATGATGCTGTTTGGTATGATTCTTGTATTTTCTTCTTTTTATCACTTTTTGGTGTGAACATTCAGAAATAGAGCATTGGCTTCTTTCAGTATCTCAACATCTATTTTTCTTCGAGCAGCTTTATTTAGTTGGAAAAGTGAGTAATGCATTTTTTACGCTTCATAGAGGAAAGCTAGGCTAGGGAATCACAGCTCAACACATATATTTAATTACTGCTGAAATCTGTGGGCTTCATAAAGTCTCCTCTCATTCCCCCTACTCTCTGCATTGAAATATACAAACTCCCACCCTGCAATAGAAAACATAACCAATGCTCTTATTGATTCCAGACACCATTTTCCTACTGGGGGACAGACATACCTAAGAGACTCAAAGTGGGGGAACACAGGTACAGGAAGGGAAGAGGAGTTTGCATCAGGTATTAATCATTATTGAGTCAAATTGTCATCCAAGTGCCATGATTATTGTTTTTCACATTTTCCACATGCTTTCCTAGGAGGAGATAAGAACAAAACTGAAATAGCAAGGTAAGAAAATGGCAAGAGCAGAATTTTTTTTTTCTTAATCTAGGTGACATTTCAATAATGACAGAGTGTACAACGCTCAGGATATTAAAGTCTTATTTCCCAGGCAAATCAGAGAAACGTGACTCATATACAGAAATGCAAGCTGAGTCGCTAATAGAGATGGCTATTTATCTATCTATATCCATCTGTTTAGGCCAGGGCATATTAGCAGTTTAAGGAAAGACATATAGAACTCTCTATGATAGTGGGTAGAAGTCTAATATCCTATAGGTTAGGAAGGTAACACAGATGAAGACTTGGGTCAGCTAGGACTTGGGGCAAAGCAATAAATCCATTCCAAGTCAAAGGAGGCAGCCGCTAGATAGATCCTCAGCCCCAGTCAGTGATGATATGGGGACCCATGGGACTGCAGGCTTTATAGCTCTGCCAATTTTTTAAAGAAATTTTAAATATAGGCTCCTATAAAATCCAAAAACACCATTCTGAAAGTCAACCAACATCTTTGCATGAACCTGGTGGTACTCATGGCCAGCCTTTTGGAGATCTCTGCTCTAATAATAATAACTATTGTTATCAAGGAATACATAGAGCTAGATTTTTTATAACAAGTTGTGTCACTTACTCTTCTTGGGAAGCAGCCCAGAGTGGTATGTGGAAGTTCAGACTTGAGATTAAGGCTTTTACATCTCACTAAGTGACCTTTGTTTCATTTCCTTGTGCCTCTCTGCTGAGGAAAATCGGAATGAAGATGCCACCTGCTTCCTCATGTTGTGTTGAGGACTACAGGTGTTGATGCGACGAAGTGCTTGGAGGAGGATGTAAGACAGAATGTAAACTCACTGGGTGTTGACTGTTATCATTATTATTGTGTTGGTGGCCATTTAGATAAGAAGAAGGAATTACCCATTTTACCTTCTAGGAAACTCAGACTTGGCTATAAGCTCTGTAAGCTACTCCAATAATTAAAGTCAATAATGTGATCTAACTTCTGTTAGCCATGATTGCACAACACACACACTCACACACACACACACCAACACTAGCACACGATTTAGAAAATGGTTCAAATTCATTCAGAACTCTAATGAATGTGGTTTTGTATTGTCTGGTGATTATTTCCTCTGTTAAATAATTAGTCCAAATCCATCAAGATATAGTATTTTGGAAGTAAGAATTGTCCCTTAGTCACCACTCTTTTATTTAGCACTTGCAACAAAGTGGTCATAGACTTCAGCATTTTTATTAATATTTTGATAAGTATATTTATTATTTACTTATGTATGAGTTTGGCTGCATTGGGTCTTAGTTGCAGCCCATGGGATCCTTCATTGTGGCATGCAGGCTCTTCGTTGTAGCATATGGGTTTCTCTCTAGTCATGGCAGGTGGGCTCCAGAGCGTGCGGGCTCAGCAGTTGTGGTGTGTGGGCTTAGTTGCCCCACAGCATGTGGGATCTTAGTTCCCCGACCAGGGATTGAGCCCAAGTCCCCTGCATTGGAAAGCGAATTCTTAAGCACTGGATCACCAGGGAAGTTTTGTTTTTTAATGGAAAGGATTTTATATATTGCTTTGCTCACAATCATAGGGAAACTGAGATCCATAGAGGACAAGATTCCTAAGGCAAATAGTCAAATCAAATGCCTGCCAATATTAACAGATATTTCTATGCCACTTTCCAAATACTATATGAAAACTTTTTAATCATCTCTAATGGAATTATTGAGATTGCAAAATTCTTATCACATCAGCCTGGCCTATTTGCTGGGTGACCATGAGAAAGTCTATTAATCTTTCTGAATTTTTCATCCAGAAATGAAGGGATATGATCCAAACCTCCCCCAGCTCCAGAACAACTTAAGCTGCACCACCATAATCTGTATTTTTGTAGTAACGTGGGCTACGATCCCTTTAACCATGGTGACCCAAATGACTTATCCGAGTGGACTTTCCACCCAACCATTGTCAAGGTCCATTGCCCGGATGAGCAGCACGAAAATATTTTCATTTTCTGAGGTTATCTGCCTTTCCTTCCAACCTTTCTCATCTTTGCAGCTATTTTTTCTAAATGACGTCCTATCTCTCAAAGAAGATGAAAGGCATCTAGAATGTCAGGAAAAGCTCCTGGAAGGTACTATGTAGTGTGATTAAAAGCCTAAAAGCCAAGAATCATGTTTTCTATGAAAAGAAATACATATTAGCTCAGTTTTGGTTTTTTGCTTTTTTTTAATTTTTGTAACAGAGGGCTCAGTCATACATGTATTTATACAGCACACACTTGTGTTGGCAGAGCCACAGGTGTGTGCACACGTGCCCGTCCCAACGCATCATCTTTCAAGGCCAACGTCATCTCCTCCATGCTGCCTTCCTTACTCATCCATCTAGACGCTGTCTCTGCTTCTCAAGCCTTTGTCCGCCACCCCCAACACTTTCCCAGTTCTTTGCTTTTGTCTTCAACATTGATCAACTTCTCAACTTGGTCTGTATTTCATCAGAAAGTAGTATGGTATAATTAAAAGTTTGTAAATATTGCATTACACTGAACTGGTTTAAATCTTGGTTTTGTCATATAATGTCAACCTTAAGTAAACTCGGAATTCTCATCAGAAAAATGGGCACTATAATATCTGTCTCTTAGAGATCTTGTAAAGATTAAATGTTAAAAATACCTAATGCATGATGGGCTTCAAAGAAAGTTACTTTACATCCATATTCACCTTTTATATATGTTTCATCAACCCTACCAAGGTATAGGTTTTTCGATGAAGTCTATGTCGTATTCATTTCCACTTCCTACAATACCGTGTTGTAGAGAACAAGAGACATTTTCCATAAATGTTTGTTAAATGAATGGGTAACTATTTTGCTATTCATTTCTAATTTCATGTTCACTACCTTTAGAGTCAAATTGAATTTTCAAGGTTCTATCCTCCACTATCTATGATGTGGATAGTAAAATAAATTGAATGTAAAAATATGGGAAAATTAGGCAGAAGGCCTTATGTTACTTGGGAATGAAATGAATCATATCAAATTTTCAAGACTCTATCCATGAATTATCTGCGGTATGGGTAGTAAAATAAATTGAATGTTAAATTACGGGAAAATTAGGAAAAGGACTTGATATAGCTTAGTAATGAAAACGGGGCCTTTTGTACATGAGCATAGAAACGATGGCTGTATCTGAATAATGTGTGTTTGCTTTTTCAGTTGTGTTATCCCTAACCCCCTCCCAACATTTTATTGGATTCTCGAAAGTCATTCTCTGTGCATTTACACTATTTCAAAACATCTGCTGCTTTGGGGTTCAAGCTGTGCATTAGGGTTCCGAGAATTTGCAGAGAAATTTCAAAGCAGGTCTCTCGCCTGAATAACTCAGTAGGAAATGCAGTAGAAGTCTGCTCTTTTATGAGAGTGCTTATAACTGTCTTGAAATGTTTGAAACCTAATTCCTTTACAATTGCCGTGTCTTGTTATTTCCTACCAAAGTATGTTTTCACTATTTACATCTCTTTATGGGACACTATGGTCCAGCTGAGTCAAGGGGCCCAATGTAGACAATTCAGGTCTCCTAATTGCAAGCTTAGATGCTTTCTTTCTACTGTGGACCACCCACGGCAGTGGCTGAAATTGTGTGATCGTCTGTGAAGCCACCAGGTCCAATCCCATCTCATATCCCATCACACTAAGAGGTAGGAATCGATGAACCCTCACAACTTATGACCCTCAACCCCTCACCGCATGCCAATCCACACATCCTCTTTTTATGATGTGTGCACATTTGGCTTTAATCTTTGTGCCCCTCCTGATTCTAAGACTCAACACCACTTCAGCGCCCATACTTGTCTTCAATGCAAATCCACGATCAGTTTATAACTGCCCCAGCTTGACCTGGAAAAGCTCATTCCCTGCTCCCTGGGCAAACTTTCCATGTCATCCACAGTGTCTTGACCTTGTCCTCTTGATTCATCCTGAGTCCTGACAGCATGAACCAGAGAGAGATTAAAAGCTTCCTTTAAATAATATGATTCATGGTGAATATAAAATAACATAATTTGAATGAATCTCAGGATTGATTTGGAATATTTTTGTGGCATTGATAGTGTTAAAAATCTGGGAAATTTCCTTCCTTCTATATAGTGGTTATACTACTCTATTAAACATAGACTGTGGTGTGGTATAAGGAAGCTTCACAGAGAAAAGCACACACATGCACACACACACAATACCACTCAAGTGGTATGAAGGACATGGGTCTTTAATTCTTTTTTTTTAAATTATATATACAAGTTAATTAAAAAAACCTAAAAATAAAAATGTTCTTTTAACAACAGCAAAGAAAATAAACACATAATGCAATTCTCTTTGCCCTCATTAAAAATGCAAAAATGAAAGTGTTTATTAACCCTATGTATGAGATAGAGTATGGAAGAATAGAATCATTTATATGTGAATTTTTATTTTTTGCATGGGTGGAAGATCTAAATAGACATTTCTCTAAAGAAGACATACAGATGGCTAAAAAGCACATGGAATGATATTCAGCATAATTAGTTTACATTAGAGAAATGCAAGTCAAAGCCACAATGAGGTATCACCTCACACCAGTCAGAATGGCCATCTTCAAAATATCTACAAACAATAAATTCTGGGGAGGGTGTGGAGAAAAGGGAACCCTCCTGCAGTTTTGGTGGGAATGTAAATTGGTGCAGCCACTATGGAAAGCAGTTTGGAGATTCCTTAAAAAACTAAAAATAGAGCTACCACGTGATCCAGCAATCCCACTCCTGAGGATATTTCCAGAGAAAACCATAACTTGAAAAGATACATAAACCCCTATGTTCATAGCAGCACTATTTCCAATAGCCAGGGTTTTTAATTCTAATGCCAGACTTTTCACTAAGCAATTCTAACTTTGGGCAATACATAACATGGAGAAGTCCTTGTCCATAGCAGATGATTAAGATATTCTAACCTCTCTTCTCAAATAAATTCCCCACTAAGACAGGAGTATTTTTAAATGTGACCCTCCTTAATAATATTTGCATCTCAAAGCAAAAATGGATACGGAGAGAACCTCAAAGACTCGAAACAAAGCAATTTTGAGGGTGGAAACAGCTCCTACAACCTTGGAGACGTTCCAAGGCTACTGGGAGTGAAAAGTAACCCTCAGATGAAATACAGTGGCTGCCTAGGATAAGGGTCATTGTGGGCTGCTTCAGAACAGTAAGAATCCTTCTGCATTTTACTTTAAATCTTGTTCATTCCCTAGACTCATACAAGCTACTCAGTAAAGTTGGTGAATTATTATCAATCACAATCAATTTACTATCTCTACACTTTTAAACTGAATTCAGCCAAACAGATAATGGGCAAAAGATGAAAAGAGACACTCAGGGTGCCCAGTTACATGACCAGAGGCCAATCTTGGTTCTTCAATAGGTCTTACCAGTTATGTTACTGACCAGGGTTCTTGGCCTCCTTAATCAATAGAAATTGATAAGAGGTCAGATGAGAAATTCAGACAAGGCTTTACTGGGGTCCCTGTTGCAGCAGAGGGGAGTGAAAATAAATAACAAGCTTCTTGCTCGCTCCCCGAGAAGGAGGTAAGCTGTTTCCTTGTATAGGGTGAGGGTAGGGGTGGGTCCAGGGGTCCAGCTAGAGGCGTGGCTTAGGTGGTCTGCCCACCCCTTTGATGGTGTAGGACTCTACTTTTGCTCTCGACGCCCTGTTTTTGCTCCTGGCTCTTCCGAAGTAGAAGTTGGATTTTGGCCTTTTTGTATCTCGTTGTCCATAATTTGCCCCACCTGTGCATGTACACAGTTAGTTTTAGTTCCTTATAGGTTCTTTGCATGTTGTTGCTAGAGGAGACAGTTGTCCAGGTACAAGCACTAAACCAAAGTGTCCCAGGTCCCAGGTCCCAGCCTGTCTCAAAACCAAAGGTGCTAAACATTCTCTCTGAGCTGTGAACTGACTCACTTCTGTGATCCTGTGATGCAACGTAGAATCGATTCCCCATAGACCGAGGTTAACTTTTCCTAGCTAGCAGAAAGCTACCCAAGTACAATAAACAAGGCAGGTTGTTGTTGTTGCTGTTGTTGTTGTTGTTGTTTTTCTTTCCAAGAAGCAAACACACTTTTCCAAGTCTTCTTTCACATCCACCTCTGTCAGGTGCTGCGTGTTCCACTTACTTCCTCAAACCAGGAGGAAAAGTCTGTCTATTGAAATGCTAATGGGGGAGCAAACCCTATAATAAGATTGCATCCCCTTTGGGTCTACATATAATTTACACATAAAATAAAATTGCACATGGCCTTGTTTCATAGCATATTTGTTTAATTATCCACTTTTTAGGATGCTTTTTTCTTCAATTAATTTTCAATATTCAAAAGAGGAATAAGAATGTCAGTTTACCTGCACACCTGATAATTAAACAGAGTGTGGGGAATAATTACATTATCTAATAGTGGAAATTTATCCAGCTCTAATAACTAACATTTAGCAAGGATTTTTCTCTTTTCCTTGTCTTCTAAGGATGGTGTTTGAATGTCTCTTTCCCTTCCCCTCTAAGGAAAGAGGATCAAGTTTAGAGAGTGGCAAATGCTACCCCCTTTTCTCCCAACATTTATAGACCTTATTTTACCATGAAAAAGTGCTACAGGAAACTTTGCTAGAAGAAACTCCAATGTCTGTTCTACTTACTCTTTTCCCCAAAACTGAGCAGTTGGTTAACATAAGAACCAATGGGAAAAAACCAGCAATTCACTGCGTTTTTACTCTCCTATTTTTAAAGCTGGTCACTTGTTCTGGGTGAGCTATTCCACCATAATTCACATCTATGTCATCTTTGAGTGAATAATAATAACAATAAATAGCTTATTAAAAATAATAATTTTTATTGATAATAAATAAAAGTAAATTGAGTGCTTACTCTCTGCAAGGTATTGAAATGCACTCTTCCATGGGTTTTCTCATTTTCAAAGCCTGGGCTCACAACTGCTATCTCATACTAAAAACATTGGTCATCTTCTTCTAATATATTCGTACTGGGAAACTCAGTAAAGCCAGTATGTTTATGCACTCATCTTAGGTAGGGAGAAAAAGAATCCTTTTTCATAAAAGTAACAAAAAAAATATAAAACTAGAAGGAGAAAAGAGGAAGCTTTGTTAAATGCACTCCCCCCTTTTATAACTTTTTAATTTATTTTTTAATTTTTTTGTTGGAGTATAAATGCTTTACAATGTTGTGATAGTTTCTGCTGTACAGTGAAGTGAATCAGCTACATGTACACATATATCCCCTCCCTCTTGGACCTCCCTCCCCCCATCTCTCCCATCTAGGTCACCACAGAGCACCAAGCTGAGCTCCCTGTGCTATACAGCAGGTTCCCACTAGGTATCTAGTTTACACGCTGAAGTGTAGTCAATGCACAATTTTATATGTTACAGGTATACAATATAGTGATTCATAATTTTTAAAGATTATACTCCATTTATAGTTATTATAAAATAATAATGACTGTATTTCCTGTGTTGTATAATATATCCTTGCAGCATATTTTATTTTTTTCCTTGTAGCTTATTTTATACATAATAGTTTGTAGCTCTTGTCCCCTATTCCTATATTACCCCTCCCCTCTTCCCTCTCCTCACTGGTAACCACGTTTGTTCTCTGTATCTAGGAGTCTGCTTCCTTTTTTTTATATTCACTAATTTGTTAATTTTTAGATTCCATGTATAGTGATATCATACAGTGTTTGTCTTCCTCTGTCTGATTCATTTCACTTAGCATAATGCCATCCAAGTCTATCTGTGTTGTTGCAAATGGCAAAATTTCATTCTTTTTTTATGGCTGAGTAATATTCCATTGTATATCTACATACCATGTCTTCTTTATCTATTCATCTGTTGATGGACACTTGGGTTGCCATATCTTGGCAAGTGTAAATAATGATGCTATGAACATTGGGGTACCTGTGTCTTTTCAAATTAGTGTTTTTGTTTTGTTTTGTTTTTCAAATGTGTACCCAGGAGCAGAATTTTGAATCATGCAGTAGTTCTATTTGTAGTTTTCTGAGAAACCTCCATAATTTTCCACAGTGGCTGCAGCAGATTACATTCCCACCAACAGTTTACGAGAGTTCCCTTTTCTCCACATTTGTTATTTGAGCTCATTCTGACAGATGTGAGGTGGTATCTCATTGTGGTTTTGATTTGAATTTCCTTAACAATTAGTGATGTTGAGCATCTTTTTACTGCACTCTCTTTATTTTAGAAATTAGATTTTTTCAATTAACTTTAACACACACACACACAGATATTATTTTCCTCTCATTCCCTGGACATTGGTGAGCTAAGTCTGCACTGTTATCAGCCATTCTTTATTTTCTATATTCAGAAATACTAAGAGCTCCTTGTGATTAAACAGTGATTTTGTAGTTCTCAAGTTTCAATTACACAGAAGTCACAGGCATTACAAGATTTTTCTAGGAAGCAGGTAGTTTCTTTACAATCTCCGTAGGTCAGGCCCCTTCAGATAGATGAGGAAACCCAGCCAGCAGGTACAGAGCTGACAGATGCTAACAGGTCTCCCACTTTTTTTTGCTTTGTTTTGATCACAGCAACTTATGAGCATTAACATTTATAAGTCAAGGTGGACTTCCCTGGTGGCACAGTGGTTAAGAATCTGCCTGCCAATGCAGGGGACATGGGTTCTATCCCTGTTCTGGGAAGATCCCACATGCCGCAGAGCAACAAAGCCCATGAGACACAACTACTTAGCCTGTGCTCTAGAGCCCGTGCATCACAACTGCTGAAGCCTGTGCACCCTAGAACCTGCGAGCCACAACTACTGAGCCCATGCTCCACAATAAGAGAAGCCACAACACTGAGAAGCCTGTGAATTGCACCAAGAGTGGCCCCTGCTCACCACAACTAGAGAAAAGCTCGCGCACAGCAACAAAGACCCATCTCAGCTAAAAAGTAAATAAATAAGTAAAATAAATTTAAAAGAATGTTAGGTTTATACAGAATTTCCCCCACATAACTAATTCAATTCTCAGATAAATTCTATGAAGTAAGTGCCATTTTCCTTGTTTTAAAGATACTGAAATTATGGCGTTCAGAATTAAGCTAATTTTAAGTAGGGCCAAACTAGTAGTCTTGTGTTTTCTATTTCAAAGATGGTGAAAGCAAGACTCAGAGAGGTCTATACCAATCTCCCTCGGCCCCAGCCTCGCCCTGTTTCTATCATCCCACCTCCGCTCTATCCCAGTGTCACTGGTTGTGGTGTATCTTGATTTCCCTATTTTGTCTTTGGGGTAAGTAAAATCAAAGAGGGCTTGTCATCTTGAGTGAGACTACTAAGAAATTCTAAGGGTTGAACTGGAACATCAGCTATGTCAGTTTTCTTGGAAGTGGGGAACATTCAGAGGATATGTTCAAGTCTCAAGAGAAAAACCAACAATGTCAATCTCTGGGGTCACCCCAGACCAGCTCTGCTGGACAAGGCCACGGCCGAATGTTGTACTTCCCTGGCAGGTAATGCAGGGAACTGCCGACACCAGCAGCACAACTGCCCTTCTCTGCCTTGTTCTGTAGCCTGTAAAGCTGGGGTGTACTGTCCAGCTGTCCAGTCCACACCGTGGCTTAGGCTCCACAGGCAACTGGTCCCTTTATTACCACCTCAATAGCAGGAGCATAAAGGGATCAAGAAGAAATGAGTCTAAGAGAAGAAGAAAGCCTGAGCTAACAGAATCTTTTACATCAGTGATTTATTTTTCTCTTGTAAAAGAATTTTTGCATCTAACAAGAAATCTGGATGTCAGTATCTCCTGGGATGATTCAGCTGCTCATCAAGGTCTTTAAGTACCCTGGCTATTCTCACCTTCCTGCTACACTATACACAACATATAGACGGATATCCCCTCATGCTCTCAAGGTGTCCACAGCAGCCCTAAGTATCACATCTTCTTACAGCAGAGTGTGAAAACAACAAGAAACAGGCTCGCTCTCTCTCTCTCTCTCTCTTCTTTCTTCATTTCTTTCTAAATATGTGACAATCTCTAGGTCCATCCATGTTGAGGGATTTTTTTTTTTATTTAAGTATATGCCTTTGTTTGGGTGGACATACATTAAATACAGTTAATTTAGGGGCACTACCCACAACATTTTATCAGTTCTCCTGAAAACCCAACTTTTTTCTAAAGAAGAGATGAGTAAATCAACCCATCCTCCCATTCATCTACCCATCCACCTACCTATACACCCATCTATTCATCCATCCATCATTCCATCCATCCATCCACTCATCCATCCAACCATCTATCCATCCTCTCAAGAACCCACTTCTACTCTACTCAGTGTTAGACCATGAGGATCCATAGATAAATCAGTCAGCTTCCCTTTTGCTCCCCTGATCCACATGCTCTTCTGGGGAAGATGATGAGTGGACACATATCAGCTAATGCAGCATGATATGTGCTATATGTGTATGTCCACTGAACAGCTGTAAGCCAGAGAGGACAGTGCTTGGTCTCCAAGATCCAGGAACATAAAGAAGATGGATACCCCTTCCTAGAGTAAGATGGTTTACTGCTCCAGTATTGCACATGACTTCTTGTTCAAATCCAGTCTTAAAGAAGCTTGGCTCTGAGCTTTGAACTCCCTTATAGATGTCTAAAGCTGACATGCAAGTCATTATCCCAAACTATCATCACAAACTAAATATAGGCGCTTGCCAGTGTCAACCCACCTTAATTTTGGAGATATGCCTTTTTTTCGTTGTCATACGCTTTCTTTTTGATGACACACTATAAAAAGAAAGGTGATGATTTGAACCCAAGGAATTAAGTGTTCTCTTTATACCTTTGGGGAGAAGAGGGCAGAGTGTACCCATCAACAACCTGTGGGTGTTGCTTTTCTGGAAACAAAGAGTAACTCTGGGGACGCTCTGTTTGAAGCTGATGGAGACAGATTTGGAGGAGAGAAACATTTGGAGAAAGTCTTCAGAGAAACCATTTTCATGGCTCTTCACTGTGTGACTAACTGGGTTTGCTAATTTCACTCTCCAATGTGTAACTACCTCCACTAGACTGCTTCCAACAAATTAAAATTAAAGAGGGAGCCTTCGAATGCCTACTTCCAGTCGGTTTGGTCTTAGCAACTTATCAGTGACAATTGTTTTAATTCTCACTTTTCTTAAGAATAAATAGTCAGGAATGTTTTACTTCCTCAGCTCCCCCATTAAAAGTCCATCTAAACTCAGTCAGTTTTATTAGCTCACATGAACATGAAATTTCCTCCAAAGGTGAGTTATCAATATAATTCCACTGTCTAGCATTTACTTTAGGTTCAAAATGCCTGAAAGGTTTAGCTTAACAATCCTTTCTTAGCAGTGCCAAGGCTGGTTCTGTGTTATAATCTTTTTTTTTTTCTTTTTCTGATCAAGCATCTTCCAGCATAGAGCTTCATTCATTCTTATGTTAACTCCTTAACTTATTCCCTATTTTTCCATTCGTTTATTCTGCAAACATTTGTGTAATCTGAATCTTATAGCTACTCACACAAAGGCATACATTTAAATAAAAAAAAAAAATCCCTCCACATGGATGGACCTAGAGATTGTCATACGGAGTGAAGTTAAGTCAGACAGAGAAGGACAAATATATGATATCGCTTATATGTGGAATCTAAAAAAAATGGTACAAATGAATCTATTTACAAAACAGAAACAGAGTCACAGGTGTAGAAAACAAACATGGTTACCAAGCGGGGAGTGGGGGAGGGATAAATTGGGAGATTAGGATTGACATATACACACTATTATATAAAATAGATAACCAGCAAGGACCTACTGTATAGCACAGGGAACTCCACTCGGTAGTCTCTAATGACCTATATGGGAATAGAATCTAAAAAAGTGGATATATGTATATGTACAACTGATTCACTTTGCTATACAGCGGAAACTAACACAACATTGTAAGTCAACTATACTGCTATAAAAATTAAATGAAAAATGTCCCCGTCTACCTGTACCTCACAGGCTGAAAGCAGACAGGGCCTTCTTGGCAGAGGGATGGTTTATGAAAATAGGAGTTTTATAGTTTCCCAATCAAAATGTGCAATTAACCTCTAGATTTAATGATCTAAAGGAGCCTTATGTATTTATCAAAACCCAAACTTTGAGGAACACTAGAAAATGAACACAAGGTGAAGTGGAATTATCTGAGATTGGAGGTATTTCCACGACTTCAGGTAATTTATATTTGTTCGAGTCCTAAAACATAAAGACCAGCCTAAACTGGGTGAACTTTCCTCCTCTAAAGTTTGGTGGCTTTAGACACAGCCATGACCACCATTGTCAGAACTGTCGAGACCAAGACAGGAATGGGACACTCCTGTCTAAACTGAGGCCACACTGTACCACCAAGGCCATATCCGTTGTTTTCAATCTCCAGCTCATTTTTGCTGTACATGCTTGTTTATTTAAGCCTTTCCTCTCCTAATTCAGCCACACTGTGGACCGCTGAACTATGTAAATTTTCTACTCTTGACTCCAGGAGAGGTGAAAGACAGGATGAAAAAGAGGTCTGGTTCATGAGAAGTCTGAGAGAGCAGAGGTTAAGGATGCGCCCTCCATGCTTCCGAAGCATCCTGTGTTTCCAGTTGGCTTAACTCTGCTGTTGTGCAGCGTCCTTGTTAGATGGTGAACAGTTTATAGAAAAAGATCATGTTCTGGAGTTCTATGAGCCTAGTGATTGACTCACACTGGTGATTCCTATGTGCTAACTGAATCAATCAATTTAAAAATTGCCACAATTAAAATGAGACCTCGGTCCTGAGTTCTTGGGATTCCCAAGCCCACGGTGGGATGTGCCTTTGTTTTTTTTTTTTTTTTTTTGAAGTGTACAAATAATTGGAAGGGGAGAATAAAGGGAGAGAAAAAGGAAGAAAAACACTCACTGGAGAGTGAAGAGGAGGCAAAAGGAAAGAGGGGAGACGTATTTAGCGATAGAAAATAAAACAGGAAGCTTCAGAAAGTACAATGGAGGGAGGAAAACATGAGAGTCACACTGTTTACACTGACTGTGATCGTGATCAGGGATGTTCACAGTGGACGTTGGAGGGGAGAAATGAGTGCACAAGGAAAGGAAAATAAGAAAGTGGCAAAACATTAGAGAAAATAACAGTCAAGATGGATCAGTCAGTGGGAATTCCCTGGTGGTCCAGGGGTTAGGACTTCTCTCTTTCACTGCCAAAGGCAGGAGTTTGATCCCTGGTCAGGGAACTAAGATCCCGCAAGCCACAAGCCACTTGGACAAAAAAAAAAAAAAAAGAGAGAGACTTATTCAAGACATTTGCTGACACATCCACTCACATGCTTTGGGATAAAGAGGAGAAATATTATTAAAATAATAAGCTGTTCTGTTCTAATTGAAAGGTGATCGTTGTATCTCAGAGGAAAAATCAAGATGGGATGGTGCATAAAAAAGATTTCTGTTTTTGTTTAAGTAATAGCTATAATTAGCATTAAATGAGAAATTACTATGTGCCAGGTGTAAAGAAAGCCCTTAAATTGATTTCGTCTTTAGGTAAAACTCTATGATAAAATTTCTTATTTCTTTTAGACTAGAGAAAACTTCATCACAGACTGGCATTGTCTGGAGAAAACTTCATCACAGACTGGTGTTTTCTCAGACGCATGTTTGTAGCCACTGAACTGGGGGAAATATCTAATATTGGTGTAGAATTCCATAAAATTCTTGAATGCAATGATTTCATTCACTCTTCACAGTAGTTCTCGGCTATTTTATTCCTTTTCTCTAGATGAAGTCAATAGGGCTGAAAGAAGTGCAATCAGTGAAGTCTCTTTTGATTTGCAAGGAGTGAAGCCATTTCTTCAACTCAAAATTTGGGGCCATATCTCCAGCTCTTCCCATGTTATCACAGGTACTGTTATGTCTCACCACGGCTTACACTGGAATCACCTGAGAAGCTGAAACAATATGTGTCTTGTTCACACTCTCAGATTCTGGGTTATTTTTGTTTTTGCTATTGTTTTTTTCACTTTTTCTTTCTTGCTTTATTTTGTTTTAACAGTAGGGATAAGGAATTAATCTTATCATCATGACTATACAATATGTCATTGGACAGGAATTTGATTTGTTTTGTTTTGTTTTGATCAATCCAGATTGAGGCCAGCGAGATGCATATTTAGCAAACTCCCCTGTGATTGGTATGCAATTTAAATCATGAAAACTCATCTGCCCTGTGGGTGACCACCTGCTTGCACAAACTAATGCTTGCGGAGCTGCTACCCTGTGTGGACACTCTCCTCTGCCACCCTGACTGCCCATGTAGAACTGAGGCATTTAATCCCTCAGTGTCTGCAGAGAAGATGGACAGCTGATAGCCCTTTGTGGACAGCTCACCTGGGGAATTGCCTCCTTCCTGAGGGCAGCCCCAAACATTAACTGATCTGTGCATGGGGTGCAAATGGCCACTCCCATGCACCATTTTGGGTAATTTGGAGGGGTCTCCCCAGCTTCAGAAATCTCCGTGGGTCCTTGCTGTGAATGCTCTGAAGTCTGATCTCTCTTTGTGCTCAGTTCTGTGCCTCTGCCAGTGCTGATCCCGGGAGCACTTCTGTAAAACTTTGCAGGTAAGTCCCAGCCTCAGAGGCTGCTCCCTGGAGCCTCCACCTACAGCATTCATTCCCTTTGTACAACCTCTTCTCCACCAACCAGAGGGCCTTGAGTGTCAACACTAAGAGTCATTTCTTTGATTCAGACAGACTCCTCTCAAGTTCACTATGAGTTTGCACCTCTGTAATGCAACTGACAGGAGAAGGCAAACTGCCCCTTGAGGCCGTTCATACACCCCAAACACATCTGAAATATAGACCTTGCTTAGAGAAGGCCTGGTTCTATTGTTGTCATTTCTGAGCCAGAGGTCTCCCAAAAACCAATAGATGGGTTCACAATCAATTAGAACTTTAAAGCATCTTACAGCATCTCAGACAATGCTTTCCTTCTGCAGTTGAGGAAACTCACGCCCATAGAGGGAAAGGGAAGTAATTGTGTAAGGTCAGGGCCAGAGCCAGGTTCAGAACCAGGGTTCCTAACTCCCAGTTCTGTATTGTCTTTTCCACCTTCCGGAACTTGCCCAGGGTCCTGTTAGTGCCTTTCCTTGTACAGTTCAATTAGCCTCCATTTTTTTTCCTGCCTCCAGTTTTCTGTGCGTCCAGCTTCCAGGTATCTAAGACAGTTTCATCTTGTTTCATATGGATTCAGTAAGAAATAATCTGTATAATCTTTTTCCTATCCTGCAATCCCACTAAGTCACTGTGTGACAACAAAGAGAGGGAAGCCCATTGGCCTCAGGAGCCCGAGATTCTTTCCCAGTAGGCTGCTTAGGGATGTGGGAAAGCCATGTGCACAGAGACGGTCCTAGTCTGGCTTTGCTTAAGACCAGCCCTCCTTTAAAACTAACAACAGCAACAAAAATCACTCAAGAACATGGAAGTCATGTTGGAACAGGATCTGGGTAGATCACCCAGACCTGCCTTTTCCCCAGGAAGCCAAGTTCTATCAGGGGCTGAAAATGTATAGGTACGAGGGCAGCCTTGGCCCTCAGCCGTATCCTACTGATGGTAAGTGTCCTGGGAACAGCCTGTGATCTAACTTTGAGAGCAGCGTGTCTCCTCTGGATGCCCCTGCCACCTCCTCAAGGCCAGAAGGAGACTTGGAGAGTACCCAGGCTGTGATCTCCTTGCTTTCAATTGCAGAATTCCTGTCTAGGGCTCAGCATCGGGGCATTTCTCCAAAGCCTTATGTACTTACAAGTCTTTCTTCCCCCTCTCAATTTGCCTGGAGCCAGGCTTTCATCTCAACTTTTAGCCAAGAGGCAGCTGCTGAAATATTCATCAGCAGAAATTGTGCCATGGGTGCTTTTTCCTATTTGTCCAGTTGTATGTCATTAGAACAAAGGTGAGGTGAGTGGAAATGGAGTTTGACACCAGAGAGTGGAATTCACTCAGAACTCCAGGTAAGAGGCAATTAACCCTTTGAAGCATAGGAAGCAAGCGCTCAGAACAGACCTTTGCCGACATTATCCACACATCCATGGATCAGTTGTTTCTGGCATCCGTTCATTCTTTCAAGACACCTTATTGAGTGCCTACTGTGCATGAATCCCAGGGCTGGACCCCGGGTGTAACCAGATGAATATGATTTAGTCCCTGCTTACCAAGTCTCGCAATCTAATGAGGGAGAGCAGACAAGGATATAGATAAAAGGGCAAGTGTTAAGAAGTTAGGTACAAAGGAGCATAGCTCAGAACTCAGATTTAGAAAAGATGAGCTCCCTTTCCCGGAAGCAAAGAGCTCCAGGATGATTCTTGAACGCTAACATGAGTTTTTCTGTTGCTGGGAAAGTGGGTGGCAGGATGGAAGTTTGGGGGATGCCAAGAGGAGAAAATGGAACTCCAGATAGAATCAACAGCAGGAGCAAAGGTGAGACGAGATGAAACATAACATTATGGATGCAGCTATGAGCAGTCCTGGGATGATGAGGAATAAGATGTGGGGGGGGGGTGGGGTGGGAGATCTGGCAAAAGAAGTGGCCAGGGGCAGGTCAGGAGCCTTGTCTGCATGTTCAGGAACTTGAACTCTGTTCTTTATGTCTTGGTGGGGGAGGGGGTCAGAGTTGAACAGTTTTAAACAGAGAAATAGAATGGTGAGATGTATGCTTTGGAAATATTATTCAAGCTTCAATGGGCACATAAATTGGCAACAGAAGATAAGCGAAGAGGCCATTAAAGTGGGCAGGACATAACAAGATTGTGAATTATGGTAGAGGAAGTAGAAGTGGAATGGAAGGCAGAATTTCCACACCAATAAACAGAACTTTTTTCAATTCAGTGCAACAGCCACTTCCTGAGCATCTAGTTTAGACCCCACCCATTACAAGCAGTCAGGGATTATAGGGCATAACATGAGTGGCAAGTTCAGGAACAATTTTCAGCCAAAAACTAGTCCAAGTACATATCAGAGGCCATTTTATTTTGCACAGTCTAAGGTGTCAAGTGAATTCCAGGATCTTACCTAGCTTTGTGGAAGAGCCAGGTGACTATCATTGGGTTTAAAAAAAAAAATTAAGGAACCATATTGGCCATTCACTGAAGACAAGAGGGTTAGGAAGCAGAGAATCGACCCTCTTCAGTTTCATAGAGTGGTCTCCATGTTTCTGAAAGAGGATGCAGTCTGCACCCAGACCTCCAATCTCATTTCTATTTTGGCTTGGGCTGGTAAAACTTGCACAGGTTTTCAAATCTCCAATGAGGAAGGCATGACTGATGGACTCAGACCACAGCAAAGGCTCAGTGGATCCAAGACAGAGCTGGTGGTCTTTTTTAACCTTCATGGACCCATTGACAAACCCCAGCTAACTTTTCAGGCAACATGGTAGCAAAACACATCACCGGTTGCTGTCAGCTCCACAATGCTGGTGTTTATAGAAGAGTCATGGTTTTTTTCAAACATTTTGTCTCTAGGATGGAATGATATAGGGCCCTGTTGCCAGTGTGCCCCATAGGCAGTCTCAGTTTTTGTGCTTGTGTCCACATAGATATAAAAGCACATCTGAATTTCACTTGTAGTTAAATCACTGAGAATGTTCCTGGCTGGATGCAGTGGGATAGAAATATTGTACTGGGGAAAACCTGGCAGGGTGAACAAGAGTTTGGAAGTTACTGCTGCAAAATGCAACTGTATGGATATACATGTGTGTGTGTATGCATGCATGTATGTGATCCCTACACACGTGGAATGATGACTGAGAAGGGAGACTAAGTCCCTTGCATTTTGAGGCAGGTCTTGCTTCTGTTGCTGTTGTTAATTCACAGTGTTCGCATTTCTATGACCCAGTTTCCTCATCTATAAAATGAGGATAATTATATTTACGAATAAAACACTAGGAGCTCATTGGATGAAAGGGAATACATGATTGAGAGGAAACAATTTTATGACAAACTACAAAAACTGTGCACTCACAGGGCACCCAGGCACATGCTCTTTGCTGCAGGCAGACAATTTCACTGGCAGCTGCTGGATGAGAAGTGCTGCTGTACACTTGAAAGGGCTACAGACATGCAAGTAGAAGTTGCCATTTGTGTAAAACAATAGATTTGTAGGTACATGGACATGGCTGGTTGCTTGTGGAATTCTTCCCATCCCAATCCCAATCAGAAATCTCATGATATAACACAGATGATTGAAAAATGACTCCTGAAATGTGCCACTTGTGTTATGCCCTATAATCTCTGACTGTCTGGCTGTGATGGGTACGGTCTGAACCAGGTTGGTGTCCTAACAACCACTTCTCCCCCAGATAGAGGTGATACATTTTCTATAAAAAGCTTTCATGACCAAGGCTCTGGATTCCAGACATCTCTGCAATCCCTCCTCCATATCTTTAGGTTTCATCCCCCTTTGTTGTATAGCTGCATAGCCAATTATCACATATTTAGTGTCTAAAAAGAATTCAAATGTATAATCTCACAGTTGGTGTGGGTGAGGATTTTGGACACAGCATATCAGGGTCTGCTGCTCAGACACTTAGCAGGTGGAAATCAAGATGTTGCCCAGCAGTAGAATCTATCTCTTTAGTTATACAATGTAGCCTAATCAAGGGAGCATCCAATCATCTTCACTGACCCCACTCACCCTCACAGGCAGGGGATTTCAGGGGGCAGGAAATTTAGGGGCCATATGGGAATTTCTCCCACCACATTTGTTATTCCCAGTGTCTACTCTGGGTGCATCAGGAGACACTAGTCCTCATCTGTCAGGTCAGGGATCTGAACACATTTTAGAGCAGAGATGATTTTAACTTGGGTTTTGAAGGATAAATAGAAGTTAACGTTAACAAGGGAAAGACCATCTTGGACATAGTGAGTGACAGGAAATAATTTAGTTTAATACTCCTAACTTCTGCTGTTCTATTGTTGGAGTCATTTCTTCTGCTGGGGACACGTAAAGTGGTTATAAGATTCTTCACTTTTCATATTCATGTATATGGGCTAATTGCTCTAAAATATCTGAATTTTACATTGTAGACAGGAAGAGGTAATTGAAAGAAAAAGTGAATCACCTTCCTCTGCTACTCTGACACAATAAGAATAAACACATTTAAAACACATTTCCTGTGCTTTAAAGTATATGAAAATTACCCAATATTATTGAAAAAAAAAAAAAAAAAGGTTTCCAGAGTCCTATCTCCAAAAATACTCATTTAGCGGAACAGATGTGATGACCAGGAATCTAAATTTCAACAAGCTTCAGAGATATTTCCAAAGCAAGAGGTCCAAGGGCGATCCTTCGAGAGACATTTGTTTAGTGCTTTATCAAGAGCTTTCATAGATATTTTCACTTTCCACCTTCAACCGTCTACTCATGCAACATGGCGTTCATTTTACAGATGAGTCAACTGAGGCTTAGAAAGTCATTTGCCAAAATCACTAATCTATTAGGAGAGCTGGGGACAAATCAGATGCTCCTTTTCATTTGCAAGATCGTTTTCTCCTTATCATCTCTTAAGACATAATTTGTAGATGTGGGTATTAATTGTATCTATTTCCAACTGGTGTTGGGGCTTTTGTTTTTGTTACTCCATCTCCATAATATTTATGCAACCTGGACCAAAAGGTCTCCCTTTTCTTCAATCCCTATAAAAAGCCCTGCGGAATTCACATTAGCAGTTCCATAAAAGCCATAAAGTCTCAGCAAAATACTCAGAGTTTAAATATGGAAGTTGAAACCCTAATCACAATTTAATATAACTAAATATGTACATACTTTATGGTCAATCATCCAGACCATTTACAGGGTCCCTTGGCTTTGAAATTACTAAAACTCAAATGGTGCCGTAGATGAGCCTTGCTTGACATGACATATATTGAAACAGACTGTGGAGCAATCACGTAGGGATGAAAACCTCGCTTCAGTCTTAGTGAACCAAAGCTAAGAGGCAAATTATTCAATTACAGTAAATTTACAGTAGCTTAATATTTGATAAAAGTGGTTCTTCCATCATCAGAGCATCTTATTGAAAACCCTTGAGCGGCAAAATAGCGCCGGAAACTCTTAAGATGTTTTAACCACTTATTAAGAATATTCATCTAGCTTGATCTTTTATGAGCAGTCTAGTTTGAATATCTTTTTTTTTTTTTTGTAATTGCTAGGTACTTTGTGCATGCACCAGTGGCCTCAAAATTAACCTGCTAATTGTCCTGCTGCAAGCAGGAGTGGGACTGGGGTAGCACACAGCGACATCCACTGGAGCAAAGCTGCTTGGGGTTGAGAGCCTGGCCTTGTGAGAGGGATACTGTGTCTGTCCTTGAGACTTTGAGGTGCAGATCGAGTCCCAAGTGCTAGCCCTACGGAGGTGTGAGATGTGCCTGGCAAGGGAAAGACTGCTCTCTGAGAATGTGAGTTGCGAGTCACATGCCAAGTTCAAGGAGAAGCCAGTTGTCTGCCCAAGAAAGCTCTAAGGCAGGGCTTCTCAAATTTTAATAGAGATGAGTCATGAGGGATTTGGTTAAAATGCAGTTTCTAATTCAGCCTGAGATTCTGCATTTTTAACAAGCTTCAGAGTGATGGCTGCCCTGTGCCTGGCCTGTGGACTACTCTGTGAATCACCAAGAGTTGGAGTTGGAGAATGCACCTGGCTCCACCTGGATCAGGCATTATAATGACAGACATCCGGTATGACGTCTGAGTTGTAAGACCACAGATGGTAAGGGACACAGCCCTGGTGGGGTTTGAATCTAGATTCGAACAACTTCTAGCTGTGTGTTTTGGAATAAGCTATTTAACCCATTTGAGAAAGTTCCATGGCACTGGATTTGAGGCAGGATATGGTGGGGTTCTACCTCTGGGGTACTAGATTGAGGGATTCTTGGGAAAATTCAGCTTGGCTTTTAGCTTCCTCCAATGGGTACCCTCACATACACACATCTGTGCTGCAGCAAACCTTGGAGTCACCACCATAGAATAAATATTCCCTCTGCCCAAACCCCTTCCTTGTCAAGCAACACCCTCTGGGAATGTTGATTTTTTCTAACTTCCAGAACCAGAGCACGACTTTTTAATCTGGGTTTAGTTAAACTTCCCCTACTGCTCAGGCACTGTCGTCAAATATAAAAGAGGCGAAGAGAGGGGGTGGAAATGCTAATGAGACCCTGTCACAATTCCAGCTACTGTTGTGAGAATTCACAGTATGCAAATCAGATTAAACCTACCCTCAGCTTCTCAGGGCTGTGAGGGCACCGGTGGGGGATTGGATTGACAATCCCAGGGTGAAAAGGTAAGAACTGATTCCCAGTTGCTCATCTCTCTGCGGTGTCTCCAAAGCACCCAAGCTGAGAGACACCCAGGAGGAGACGCAGAGTCAGATGAGGCGTGTGTCTGTGTGTGTGTTTAAATAAAACATTTTCTGCGCCCCAATGTTGCAGCTGTATTCAGAGTAAAAGTGAGCTAAATGGCTTTAAACACACACACACACACACACACACACACACACACACAGAACCACCATTCAGCTCAGTATAAATGTCACAGCGTCAAATACTAAATACAGAGAATTATTAACGTAAGTGGCCTCCTATAATAAAGCTCATTATTAATAGGCCTATTAGCTCAGCATTCATTTGAACTGACAGCAACTTCTTTCTATGGCAGCTGTTTGCTCCCTTTTTACATCCAAGACCCCTCCTGACATCTCAATGTATGTTAAGAGGAAGAGAATGGGGTGGGGGATGGCAGGGAGGCAGTGATGGAAGTAATGTAGATTCTTATAAAATGGGGGAGAGAGACTGGGAGTCACTATTTATTGAGCACACAGTATAAAATAACGGTGAACGTTATTGAGCATATATCACATACAAGCATATTACACGTACTATTTTATCTAATTGGCAGAAAATTCAGGACCCCAGTTAAATTTGAATTTCAGATAAACGACATTTTTTAGAAGTATGCTCTGAATATCACATGGGACATAATTTTACTAAATTTTCTTTTTGTATCTGAAATTCAAATTTAACTGGGAGTCCTGAGTCTTTCTTTGGTAAATGTAGCCCAAGTTCTATTATTATTCACATTTTACAAGTCAGGGCATTGAAGCTTAAAGGAGTAAATTCTGAGGTCAGACCCCAGATTGGATTAGAATCACTGACTTCAAAATCAATTTATTCTAGAGCTCATTCTGCCACAACTATTCACAGCAGGCTTTCTATCAGTGCATCCATCAGTCATGATGCACACAGCCCCGCCCACAGCTTCTCTTGTTCATTTCCCCAGTTTCCTGAAGTTGCTCTTATTGTACCCATTTTGCAGATGAAGTTCCGAGCTATTCGGTTACAATGGAGCATCATCCTGATCATTTGTTGAGCATTTATTGAGCATCTACTCTATGCTAGGTATTCTGCTGAACATGGGGGATATAAAATTCAGACCTGGGCTCAGTTTCCAGACTCTAAGCATATTGTAACTGGAATAAGGCATGCACAAAATCAGCTAAGTGAAATGCACCATGGGACCAGTGTTATAAATACTCTCCCAAACAGTTAAACCTCTACGTCAGTTTCCCTTTTGAAAAAGGTTTTACCCTGCAAAGACCTTTTAGGGGGCCTATATTGCAGCCTGGTTATTAAATACAATCTTAAAGGAAATCCTGGATTGGCATATGCGAAAACAATGTCATATTTTCAGGTTAAAAATATTGTAAAAGTCCTGAGGGAATGAATCATAAGTGAAAAATATGAAAAATTTAATAAATGGGAATTTGCGAAAACCAGTTTAATATCACACCAAAAATGACATGAAAGGATGGTTGCTCCTTCATTCAATCGCAGCTAAAGATCAAATGTTGGAGATCAAACTATCTGACATCTGTTTAATCCATATATATAAACACCTACTATGAGCCAAGCACTATAGAGAAAAAGCATATGTCTGCTTTCAGGGAGTTCACAGTGGGTACCTACTGCTCTGACTCTCATTTTCCTCACCTGTGAAATGGGAATAATAATATATTTGCATCATAGGCTGTTATGAATATTAAATAAGCTAATAAACCTAAGCTCCTAAAACTGGCATGTACTAGGCACTCACTAAACATTAGCTGTCACTATTATTTGCTGCGAATTGTAGGGGGACACGATTACATTATAGTGTGATAGGGGTGCATTGGGGCAGAGGCATGGGAATGTGAGGCCACTTAAGTCAGCCCCTCAAAAGGCCTTACAGACTTTAAGAAGGCTTCACATTCAATAAAATGAGTCTTTCCCCAAAAGGCAGGAGGAAAGGGTATTCCACCTTAGAATGAGTTGACATTTATAGAGGTAGGTACTATTTCCACACACAAAGAAACAGGCTGCAGATGGCAGGTCTGGGCTATGGACCAGATAGTATGATCTTTACTCCTGATCAGTCTCTCGCGACTAGTATGGCAGGTGGTCTGGGGCAGCTGCCGTCCAGTGAGAGTGGCAGAGAGGTGGAGGATGGGTGGACAAAGGGGCCAGGCCAGGAACTGCCTCAAAACTCACATTAGCTGCTTTCTCCTACAGGTGCTGGGGGACCACTAAAGAGTGGATAACAAGAGAAAGGGATTGTTTCCACCAGAGTTAAGTTGTAGAAATGTGACTAGTAGAAACAATAAAAAAGTGATGTAGAGAGGGACAGATTGAGATGGAGATTGAGAAAGAGACACGGAGAGAGATGGAGAGAGATGGAAAGAGAGAGGTGCAGTTTTCAAGTTAAGTCCTTTTGTGCAGCTTTGGTCTTCAATGTTTTGCCAAATATCTCTGAATTCTGTTAATAAAATATTTGTGGGCTTACATTTCAAAGGGAGACAGATTTCCAAACAATTTCTCTATCTTCTAAAAGTGGTTGAAGTTCTATAAACTGTTTCTTTTTATTTAATTGCTGAGTTATCTGCTTTCTACCACTAAATTAAATACATAGTTGATTTGCTCTTTCACCAATGAGATGCTCTGTGGAGGTGAAGAGTCCAGAAGTAATAAGTTGAAAATCCTAGGCTCACTCATTTATTAATCATTTATTTTATTATTTGTAAATTAAACCAGTATCTCATCCATTGAACATTCCATCTTTCTGTTTGTTCAGTCATTCACCTTTCTGCCTATGCATGTTTCCATCCACCTATCCATCCATCCATCCATCCACCCACCCCCCACCCACTCACCCCTCCATCCATTTACCCACCTATCCACCCACTCATTCATTCACTCACTCATCCATCCATCATCCACTTCCTTTCCTTTCCTTTCATGTCATTTACTAATGCTTACCAAGCATCAGTTATATGCAAGCACATTAACAGGATTAACAAAGCACAGTTCATTTCCTATAGGGATCCCACACCTCATTAAAGGAAATATGCAAACATACAGCCATGTCACAGTGTCTGAAAAGGACTCATCCACAAAGATATTTCCAAAGTCCAGGGACAGAACAAGCCAAGGAGTGATAAACTAGAAGATTTTAGCCTGCTTTAGGAAGTGAATTGGCCTCTCACTGTGGTCTGATCTGATTACCTTAATGACCTTATATATAGTGCCTGAGCCCTGTGCACACTTGTTGTGTGGCATGTGTAACTTGATATTTCTAAGGCTCAGTCTCCTCACCTTTAAAAATGGAATAAGACCCACTTGATAGAGTTGTTGAAAGGATTAAATGAATCAATGATTATGAAAGCCTCTAGAATGATGCCCAACATTTAATAGAAACTTTGTGATGACTGAATAGGAATGAATTGCAGACTGAATCTATAATATCTAGCACATTCACCAGGGGAATTAATGCCAGTTGCCACAACAGTCCAGCCCTGAAATCTCCGTGGCTTAACAGCAAGGCTTTTATTTCCATTCACACTGCAAGTTGGACAGCACTTGAGGGAGATCGGGGATGGAGGAGATTGTCACATATTCAGGTATCCAGGCCGGATAATTCATCATCACATGGTGATGATCCACTGAAACACTGTGGGAAAGGGAGGGGAGAAGTGGTGAAAGCAGGCCATGTCACTTCTCCCATGGTTCCCCATATTGGTGTCCTCTCTATCTCTTTGGCATTCACCGCTACTCATTCAGTGCAGCTTACTGCACCAATCTCTGCTCTGCCAAGAAAGCAGAACTCTGAGAGCAGCCCCAGCCATGAATAGAAAGGGAAGTGGTAGATAAACACCCCAGCTTACTCACTCCTCTGTCTGGGTCATTCTGAGGCTCTTCTATACTGATTTCCAGAATTCTTCAGTGGCATTAAGCTCCAGGTGACCACCATGGAAGCTGGCTTAATACCACACTCTCTGTTGCCTTCACTTCCTTCCACTTATCTGAAGATAGTACTGGTCTATTAATCCCTGTCTTGGTGTTTGCCTCTGGGGGAACCCACACCACAAAACCATCCAGCTACACGGGAGATGGGAAATACAGAGGAGCGCATGGGATATTTGAGATCCACTGTCTCGGCAACACCCAGCCTGTCCAACAAAGTGTCCCTACTCAAAAGCATAGGGAGAGTATTCCTTCCTCTGCAATTTTTTGGAATAGTTTCAGAAAGATAAGTATTAATTCTTCTCTAAATGCTTGATATAATTCACCTGTGAACATCGTTAATTATTAGAGAAATGCAAATCAAATGAGATATCACCTCATGTGAGTCAGAATGGTCATCATCAGAAAATCTACAAACAGTAAATGCTGGAGAGGGTGTGGAGAAAAGGGAACTCTCCTACACACTTGGTGGGAATGTAAAATGGTATAGCCACTACAGAGAATAGTATGGAGGTTCCTTAAAAAACTAAAACTAGAGCTGCCATATGATCCAGCAATCCCACTCCTGGTCATATATCTGGAGAAAAACATGGTTCAAAAGGATATATGCACTCCAATGTTCATTGAAGCATTGTTTACAGTAGCCAAGATATGGAAGCAACCTAAATGTCCATCGACAGAGGAATGGATAAAGAAGATGTGGTGCATATATACAATGGAATATTACTCAGCCATAACAAAGAATGAAATAATGCCACTTGTGGCAACATGGATGGACCTAGAGATGATCATACTAAGTGAAGTAAATCAGATAGAGAAAGACAAATATCATATGATATCACTTATGTGAGGAATCTTTAAAAAAATGATACAAATGAACTTTTTTTGCAAAACAGAAACAGACTTTTACAGACTTAGAGAACAAAGTGGTTAGCGGGGGGGAAGGGTGGGGGCCAGGGATAGACTGGGAGTTTGGGATTGACATGCACACACCGCTATATTTAAAATAGACAACCAACAAGGACCTACTATATAGCACAGGAAACTCTGCTCAATATTCTGTAATAACCTAAATGGAAAAATAATTTGAAAAAGAATATATACATATTAGAGAATATATATACATATATATATATGAATAATCACTTTGCTGTACATCTGAAACTAATGCAACATTGTTAATCAGCTATACTCCAATATAAAATAAAAATATAGAAAATCATAGGCAGAGATGCCTGCCTACTTGTAATCTATTTCTAAGTTTCCAGAGTTGAAAGCCTGTGGTTTCAATGGCTTGCTTCTTAGTATTGTGTATCTGAATTGACCACATAATGAGGCTTTGTGATCACACCCACCCGCTTTACACTAATGCTAAGCTTTGATTAATGAAGCGATACCCATTGTATGGATAGGAAAAATGATTCAGGGCTAGTCACTTCCCCTCAATTGAGCATAATTAGTGTGATACTTGATATAATATTCCAACCATTTCCTTATTCAGAGTCCAGTCCCCCCCACTTTTTTTTTCTTGTCTCTTCATATTACAACTAAGTCCAAAGTTTTTCATCCTGGTATTAGGTTCTTAATTCCTGTCTCCATATAAAAGAGCAGGAAGAGCTACACTGCTCAAGGAGTTAATCTGTTACTTAACCTTGAATATTCCTGGCTCTTGATTTAAAGCCTTTCAAACCCTCTTTAAGAGAGAAAGACATTTCTCTTTCTAAGATTAATATCCTCACTCTCCATTCCCACCTGAAGGAAGTAACATGAGGCTTAGAGAATGTGTGTAGGTCAGAATCTCCAAGAAAGAACTCAGCTCCCTTCTTTCATCTATTTATTTATCTCACATTCATTGAGCACCTACCATGTGCTAGACACTGTGAGGCTGATGCTGATTCTCTTATCCTTGAGAATTGTGAAGCCTAGGAAAGGAGACACCAAATGTGCATGTGTAGCTCACGATAAATAGAAGAATAATGTTACCCCAAAAAGGTATAGTTATGAGAGTTCAGAGGAAGAAAAGATCCCAGCTCATTGGGTATGCAAGTGCATATGTAATCCACTGGGTGTTTATTTATTCATTCATTCATTTACAACAAGGTTAGTCACTTACCATGTGTTAGGAAATGTGCTAGCTCTACAGATAGAATGGATGAATAAAAACACCCAGCTCCTGCTTCCTGTGATGTCCAGAGTTTAGTGGGACAGAAGCATGGGTTTTATCTGGATATGTTGAAATACGTCAGGTGGTTGGGATTTGGGGAAATGAGTGTATTCTAGGCCGAGGGAACAATGTGGGCACAAGCCACAAAGTGGCTACAGGCAGAGTACTGAGAAGGCAGTCCATTCGGTGGAAAGGAAAGTGCTGGGACCACACTGGAAAGTATGTCAGGCTGAATCAGGGCTTTCAGGCAGGCTTTGGAGGAACTTGACTGCCTCTCCCAAAGTCCTGGCCATTGTGTGATAAACACATAGGAGACTCTGATGTCGTTTCAGAAAAAAAAAAGGCATGAGATGACAGAGCTGACCGAGCAGGAAAAAGAGAGATGCAGACTGCAGCTGTGAATGCAAAGAATGCATTTCAAAAAACATAAGTGAAAAACACATGGGCTTGAACCAGAGAAGTGGCAACATGGTAGGTGATATGGGAAGGGTCTGGGAGGTACCGTCAGTAACTGAAACTGCGGGTGTCCCAATAGATGTTAAAATCAACAGAGATGGGAAGCAGAAATTGTGGGTACTCACAGATATTGATTCTCCTTCTACCTGGAAACAAAGGTAACGCCCTTTTCCGGCATTCCTGAGAGATCAGTGCGGACGTGTGGCCAAGTTTTGCCCCACAGAATATGACTGGAAATCTCATACAGGACTTTCATGCCTAAGCTGTTAAAAAAGAATCTCCCACAGGTGACCTCTACGGTCTCTTACCACCTGCCTGCAGAATGGAGAGACTACCAGAACCCGGAGGAGAGGAAAGACACAAGACAGAAGGAGACAGCATCCCTGAAGGAATGCCTGTGTAGGACAAGGGTCGGCTGCCGTTTTAGACACCACACCGATGAATGGGCCTGGCTGTGTTCCAATGAAACTTTATGGAAATAGGTTTCAGGCTGATTGTAATTTGCCAACCCCTGGCTCAGAGCAAAGCACCCACTCCCACTGACTTCACTGGACAAGAGACAAGATGTTACTTTTTATTTGTTAAACTTCCGAGACCTCAGAGTTGTTTGTTGTACCACTTAACCTTGGCGTATGTGAGAAGAAAGAAAAAAGGCTGTAAAATCTCCCCCTGTTCCTCTAAAATGTGAGAACCAATGGGATGTAAGATGTGAAATCCCACCACAGGTTTTAAACATTCCCTTAAAAATGAGTGTGACTGGAAATTTATAGGGGAAAAAAGCCCCCAAACTGCTAGAAACTTCTGGGGAGATGCAACCTATGAATACGCCAAGGATTCAGTATTTCATTGCTTAGAAGTGGAGTGAAATGACGGCTAAGGGGCCCTTCTCCTGACACAGCATGATAATTGGGGTTTAGACACATTCGTTTACTGATGGAAAATTCTGCTGTCTGCATTCCAGAATTCAAAAGAAAGAAGGGAGAAAAGAAGCCTTGGATTTGCGCCAGGTGGAGGAGAAACTGAAGAAGTCTGTCAGCAAGCCCTCAGGTAACAATATCATAATTTAAATTTTTTTTCTAACAATGCGGGAGTAATTAATGATACAGCGTTCCCTTTTCCTGTTTCCATTTCAGCCTAGCAGAATTCACAGAGTGTAGGTCTGGTGTGGGGTGTGTGTGGTAAGTGGGGTGTGTGTGTGTGTGTGTGTGTGAACTCAATGAGAGTCATCAGAGACAGGAGCACGAGGAGCCTGTCTCTATAGGTTTAACCACGAATTTATTTACTTGGGAGCCCCATCAGACAGGGAACACATTTTTGCCTCTGTAGCAACTTGCAAGTTCCTCAAAGTGTTTTAATTGGCCTGTTAGCCATGAGACAAGTTGATAGACCACCCCAAATCATTCAGGGCGGCATTCTTAAAAGGCAGATGTGAAGGCCTTCCTGATTTATTTGGATTTGAAAGGAGAGAAGACAAAAAATATCATTCTGGCTGGCTACCCCATTTCCTTCTCTTAGAGAGACTTCTCGTGCCTAAGTGACAGGGGGATTTCAAGTCTCCCCAGATGCCCAGTGGCGAACATTCCAGGACAAGGTCACCTGAAATGGTTTACTTTCTCTCTAAGGCGCTCTGAGTTTCTCCCTGAGGCATTTGAAGATCTGTTATTTACACACTGGATCATTTATGCTGTGGATCTAGAATAATTTCAAAATTGGAAATTATTTTCCAAATTATAGGAAACATGCAAAAGAAAAGTGAGAGCAAGGGGCCAATTTTCAGTACTTGGGCCAAAGTTCAGATCTATAGCTAAACAGCTGTGACTACTGACAAATCAATTCCCTCCCCTGGGCTTAGGTTTTCTTTTGCAGATGTAGGTATTGAGAGTTGAGTCAAATCCATGCTTTCCAAAATGTGTTCTAAAAGATGTCAATAGTAAGTTATGTGCAAAAGTGTTTCAGTGATTAATTTAACCAGGAATTGTGTTACAGTGTTATTAAAAAAGACATATACATACTCCTATATCTAAAATGGATAACCAACAGGGACCTATATATAGCACAGGAAACTCTACTCAATATTATGTAACAACTTAAATGAGAAAAGAACTTGAAAAAGAAGAGGTACATGTATATGTATAACTGAATCACTTTGTTGTATACCTGAAACTAACACAGCATTGTTAATCAACTATACTCCAATATAAAATAAAAAGTTAAAAAAAAACAAGATGGGCATTTATTTTTCTTTCAAGTGAACTAAGTCCAGAGGTAAGCAGTTCTGGGCTGGTATGATGAGGAGCCCAGATCCTTCTATCTTTCTTCTCTACCATCCTTAGCAATGACTCCCATCTTCAAAGTCACTGTGTGGTTCAAGACGGTTGCCAGAGCTCCAGCCATTATATCTGCATTCCAAGTAACAGGAATGAAGACGTATAAAGCATGGCAGACAGAATGGTCTTCTCCTAGTTAAGTCAATTTCTTTTAAATAGCTTTTCCTGAAGTCCCTTGTGACACTCTGTTTTCACCTCATAAGTAGTCATACGACTATACCCACCTGCAAGAGATACTGTGAAATGCAATATTTTAAGACAGGGGCCAATGTGAATAAAATCAGAGTTCCATTACCAAGGAAGTTGAAGAAAATGGGTATTCAACGGAAACAAACTGTCTCTGCCACAATGGTCAAGGAAGTGTGCAATATACTGGGTTACAGCTGAGATTTCTTTTCTGTACATTTCAGAGATTTTGATATGCAAATGTACATTGTGACACTTTCTGTATGAGATGTGGTCCATAATTATTTGATTATGGATTCCTTTAGTTTCAGACTATCACATGCAAATTAGTTCTTAAGAAATAACTTTGAGGAAAACTGCATGAGATGATCTCAAGTGTCCTTGGTTATTGATGAGGCGTCAGATGATCTAGACCAGGGGTTCCCCTCTGCCTCACAAGATCCTTTGCAGACACCCCTGATTCTCATTAACGTTTTCCTCCTGCTGACCTTCTGGGCTCTCCTGATAAGCTCAGGATGACTCTGGAGCCCTCTGTGGGCATCGAAGGGGACACCTGACAATCTCTTCTCCTTCTTGATCATATTTAGTCACCCACTCATGGGTTTTTACTGAGGTGGGATCATCAGGGTGTTAGACAGCAAAGTCTTGATCTGATTCACAGCAAGTGAGGATGTAACTGGAAGCAATCAGAATGCAGGGTCCCTTTTTAGGAAAAGCCTTCTACACAGCAAAACCTAGTAACGGAAGTCATAATTTAAAGGGCCAGTTGTGAGTTTAAAAAACAGGCAAAACAAGGGTAAAGAAAATAAGAAAATGACTCTGCCATGTGTTCCCTTCATGCAAGGCTCTGTATCTGTTCTATTAACACCATGATACTGATGATGCCAACATACAATTCTAAGTCAAAGTTTTCAAGGGTATCGCTGCCCCCTTAATAAAGAAAAAATTATTCCCTGCTATGCGTGAAGCCCTCTGTTTTGGTCCTTCAGAAGCTCATAGACAAGCAGAAGAGAAAAATGTGAAACAAAAGTCAGAAGAGTTCTGGAGGTCTTCATAGAGTAACGGATGGCTGATAGAGAAAGAAATTTGCTGGAAAAAAAGCTGAGCTCTAGAATAAAACATACTTGTAACTGAGCTTTGGCTACGCCATTTTTTAGACTTTGGGAAAGTTATTTAACTCCTCTGTGCCTCAATTTCCTAATCTGTGAAACCAAATAGAGAAGATTTCCATTCCTGAAGATAATTTTGGCTAATAAATGAAATAACATACCTGCTGTGTGCATTCAACAATGGCTTTACTGCTGTTATTGTTGTTATTATGAATATTAATATATTTACTCTTTTTAATATTTTCATGGTGATATATCAGTGGGGATATGTAAAGGATAATAGGATAGTTCTATCTTGGGGAAAGGGGTGGGGTGAAGAATAGCTTTATGCGATAGCAACTTTGGCTTGAGTTACGGAAGAAAGAAAGAATATTAAGGAGATGAAGATATCTCAGTGGTCATCTAGACCAGCCTGTCAATCAAAATATCTAACCTCGTTTGTGGTCCATGTTGGTTTTCAAGTGGGCTTCATGCAGCCACTTCCAACCAGCAGACCTATTGTTTTAGCCAGAATGGTCTACATATTTGAATTTGAACAATTCTCTCGTATTTATGACTGTCCAGTCCTTATTGGATTTTTGCCTGGCATATTTATGTGCTTACATACTGACCCTCTTCTAGGGAAAGATGTTGCTAAAAAGAGGGACAGTGGCCAAACCCTATAGAAGGAGTGAGGTCTGGAATGTAAGACTCACCATGAGGTCAGAAGCCAGGAAGGTGAATAGAATAGAATGTGGATGTGGTGATCGCAGCAGGGCAAGATGTGTGGAGTGATGGTGTGCTAGCCCACAGGACCGTTCAAAGCTGATCACAACTGTTCTTAACCATTGGATGACCTGGGGAAATTGACCTCCCCACCCCTAGCAGCCTACGATTTCCTCATTTTTAAAACAGTTTGGCTTAATGGTGTCAAGATGATCACATCCAGATTTCTGATTCCTATTACACAGTTATCTAGAAGCAGAGTAGGATGCCGTCAGAAGGGTATTTCTTCATCCAGAGATCCACATATGCTATCCAGAAGTTCCTGGGGTTTTTTTTGGAATTTCTTGTGAGAAGTCCCACTATCCAAAGAATAATTCCCAACACCACAGTTTCTTTTAATAAGCAGTCACATCATCTTTCTAGACATTACCACCCACAGCCTCAAATGGATTGTTTGTTAAAATGAAGTCTTTGGATGTCAAGGTCACCCAGAGTAATAAGGTATATTCATATTGGGTTGGAGCCTTCTGTCTCAGCTCACTTCCTTCTGCTCTCGGAGCAGAGCAGCAGGGCAAGATGTACTTTCAATTTCTAAAGGAGATGTTCTCTACCCCTCAGCTCAATCCTTGTGTTCACTGAAGTATATTTAGCAATGTTTCACAACATTCCTGTCCATACAACGTATAAAAACAAAGTTAACGTAAGGATTTTGTGATGAATATATTTTGTTTTTAAATTTTAAGGCTTCTTTTTCCCGCCAAGTCTTGTGCCTTGTTTCTTTCCATTTATACAATAGGTGTATTAATTGGTAACATTTTTCTGTGAGGCTTGGAAACCACTGAAAGAAGAGGCATCCATAATGTACACAAGCTATCAAGTCCCCACTTATCAGTGGCACACAAGACATGAAGTTACACATTGAAAAGCATCCTTCTCAAGGCAGCTAATTCAAAGGTCTTGAAAGCAAATGTCATCTGTGTTGTGTCACCATGTGTGGAGGCCACCGCTGTGGCTGGGAAGGGTTTCTCTGCATTGGCTAGACTCCTAGCACCACATTCAGTAGCCATACAACTTTGCCTGTCTGGATTGAAGTCTCAAATCTGTAATTTGAAGATTACTATGTTTTTTTATAGAGTTGCTATGCAGATCAAATGAAATAGCAGTTGCCTGTGATATAGTAAAGATCAAAAAACTGTTGATGTCTTCCTTCTCTCCTCTTCACAGAATGGTTTCATTTACTCAAGACTTTTTCCAAGATGTACTTAGTTTATTTGTCTGGGGCCTGGTAAACCTAATACCAGGAATGAACTGAATTTTTTAATTAACAAATCTATATCGAACATCTATTAAGTTTATAAAACTGTGCTATGTACCATGGGAAATATAG
Organism: Hippopotamus amphibius kiboko; assembly: GCF_030028045.1. Taxonomy (NCBI): domain Eukaryota; kingdom Metazoa; phylum Chordata; class Mammalia; order Artiodactyla; family Hippopotamidae; genus Hippopotamus; species Hippopotamus amphibius. The sequence continues at coordinate 181,105,195 of NC_080189.1, forward strand.
AATTGGTCCCTTATTTCAAAGGAGCTGAGTTGGAATGAAAGTGTAGAAACATTTTCATAATTGAATGGCTGTAAAAGTCTGAAATGCGATTTTTGGAGGGGTGCCCTGTGGTTGTTTGGGATTCAGGGATTAATAGGAGAATAATTGGCATGTCTGTGAGCTCCTTGGGATGGGCCCCCTGCACATCTTAATTTCTTCATCCCTCATGCCTTTGGTCTATGACACAGAGTGGACATCAGTGAATGTGACTTAGGTGATGGATCACCTAAGGAGATGGATGAATGAATGAATGGTGCTCTATTTTTTATTGCTATGACCAGCATTAGGCTCACAGATTCTGGAGATCAGCAGTATGAACTAGGCAAAGTGAGTACAGTAAGTCCCCTACATGTGAACAAGCTCCATTCTGAGAGCACGTGCATTAAGTCCAATTTGTTCATAAGTCCAACAAAGTTAGCCTAGGTACCCGATGAACACAAGCGGCTATGTAGTACTGTACTGTAATAGGTTTATAATACTTTTCACACAAATAATACATAAAAAACAAACACAAAAATAAAGAAAACATCTTTAATCTTACAGTACAGTACCTTGAAAAGTACAGTAGTACAGATCAACAGCTGGCATGCAGGGGCTGGCATTGAGTGAAAAGGCAGGAAGAATTACTTACTGGAGGAGGGAGAGGAGGTGGGAGATGGCAGAGCTGAAGGATCATCAGCAATAGGAGACAGAGGGCAAGCTGCAATTTCACTCACACCTGATGTAATGGCACAGGTTCTGGTTCCTTGCTGGATTCAATTCTATCAACCCTCTTGAAAAAACGATCCAGTGATGTCTGGGTAGTAGCACGTTCACATCTTTGAAAGTTTGCAACTTGAAGGTTCGTATGTAGGGGATTTTCTGTACTTGTCTCTGTTCCAGTGTGTCTGAGACTTCAGCTGGAATACCTGAGTGAGGAATGACTCAGAGGCTAGAAGCTTCTGAAGGCTCATTCATTCATGAGTCTTGCACTTGGTGTTGGCTATAGGCTGTCAATATTGGGAACACCTACATGCTGCCTCTTCATGTGGCATAGGCTTCCTCATAACATAGGGTTCCAAGGCTGACATCTCAAGAGAGAGATCTAGACAAGGACAGTACCCCCTTTACTCACCACCATCAGAGGTCATTTGTTGTCATCTCCACTCTCCATGAATCAAGGCAGCAGTTACAGATGCTGTCCAGATTCAAGGGGAGGGGGCAAAGGGAGGGACATGGTTTTGGAAGAGCAATTGGGACTAGAAATACTGTAGCCATTTTAGAAAATCCTCTGCAAAAATAACAATTATGAAGAGATGAATGAATGAATGAATGAATGCTCCTGAGTTCAGACTCACTCGAGTTTGTGCAGAGGTGGGGAGATTGAAACAGAGGGTTTTTTTTTAGGAAAGTTGGGGCAGGGAGGCCTAGGGAATAGAATTTAATCAGCATGTTGAAAACTTAGTAGCATTTTATAATGCTACAGGGGTGAAAGGTCTTTTGGGAACTTATGATCTAAAGGAATTTTTCAGGGCAGCAAAAGTCCAAACAAGTTAAGTTGGTTTGACAGGAGAATTGGAATCATGTGGAAAAAAATATCAGAGGGAGAAAAGTGCTGAAAAACTCTCACCACTGATGGTTGTGGTCTCGGAAGCTGCAAGCAAAGCTCATGCTCACGTTGCCATCAACATGCCTGGGAGATGGTGGAGGGACACGTGGGCAATACTTCAGGTCAACCTGCAGTGAATCAGCAAAACGCACTTGAGAAAGGATGGAAGAAAAGGAAGTAGCATAGAGGATTGGTTCCTATGACTCTGGGGGATGTAAGAGAATCTACAAAAAAGACAATTACTCAACTGCTTTGACACTTAAACCTTTTCTTTCCTGAAGAAAACCAAAAAGAAACAGAATGAACTATCCATTTTCTTTAACATTGAAGGCCAACACAGAGATGGAGAGTGCTCTCCGAGGAGAGCAATGTAAGGTCACTACATTTATGCAGCTTTGTCCCCCGAGCTTGGAAAGCAGGCTGACATGCGAGGAACTTTTATTTTTCCCTCCAATGCTAATTGAATGTGTAGATAGAGAGGTACCAAAGTGACTACATTAAAATGAAATATGTCCCCCGAGTACCTGCTTCCATCTATCCTCTTGCCCACTGACCTCTACCTCAGCAGGATGGTAACTTTTTCTGGCCAACAAAGCCCATTTTCAGTTATTATTTCTTTTTGTCTCCTTTCATATCTCCTAATGGAAACATTCCAGTAGCTGCTGGCTAGAAAATTAGCCATCTGAACTCTGTTTCTCCCTCTCTCTCGTTTTCTTTCTCTCCATGCCTCTCTCTTCTCATCAGATTAGTGAGAAAATTCAGCATTGAATCTCTTTCAAGCTCTTGGCTCTGCACAGCCTGGTTAACACATGGAAGGGGCTAAGATTAAACCTTAATTTAACTCTGTCTCTCACCCAAACATCACCAGACTCCTGGCCCAGTTTAACTTTCAATCATTTTCTAAAAAGTCTGGAGGAGTGCAGCTCCTCACTGCCCGTGTCTCCAATGTGACCTTCTTCGCCTGGTCAAATGCCTTGTGGTAAAATCCAAAATGGCATTAGGGAGGAGAAGGAGAGTGAGAAGAAATGAATATTTATTGAGCTCCTGGCATATGTCAGGCACTTTAAATGCATAATCCCTTTTGATAGAACAGCCCTAAGGAACAAGTACGTGTTTCCCTAATTTTTTCAGAGAGAGAAACTGAGGTTTACGTGGGGGTGCAGTTTTCACTTCTAAGTTCATGCTGATGTTCATGATTTCCTTGCACTGACTGTCAACATGTCAATTGCCCCTGAGGCTGGATGAGCAACCAGAACACCTGGTGACCAGCACAAACCCAGTGATCAGAAGTCCTCATGGTGACTTGTCCAATAGCTGTTGTCATTCTTCATTTTCAGACAGGCAATTGAAGCTCAGGCAGGTTCAACAACTTTATTGGAATTGTTGAGGCTGGAACTCAGTTCTGCTTCGGTCAAAGCTCATGCTTGTTTGAAGTAGATTTGTAATGTTGAAGGTCTGCACCATGGTCACTTCACCTACAAATCATACTCTCTCCATTTCATTCTATACCCCTTGGTGTACCTGATATTGCCCATTCAAAACAAACACAAAAAAAATACGAGGGCTACAATGTCTTCAAAAGGCATCCTGATAGAATGGAAAGGGTTAGTTGCGGGGTTTTATTTGTCTCTGGTTTTGACAAATTGAGATTAGCAATATTAATTCTAATAGGATCAGGCAAGCAGAGATGGGACAGGAGCCCAGACCAGACCTGCCTCTGGAGTGAGAGATCCAATCCTTGGGAGGAAGAACCTGGTACCCAAAGAGGTAAAGAGCTAAGTAGTGGGCCAAACAAGAAGCTGCTATTCAGCAGTAATGAATTTCAGAAAAATCAAGAGTGAAACCCAGGGATGGAGCAAATGACATCTGGAAACCCAGGAGACAGATAATAATTCAACCTTAGACAAGTTAATCAGCAAGTCCACGTTATATGAATGAAGACCCATTCCTCACATTGTTGTTCATTCATTCATTCATTCATTCATATTGGCCAAATGTGTGTAAATATTCTTCCACGTAAGAATCACTGAATAAAGATGACAGCAATGGTCAACCCTGAATTCCATGTCTCAGAGAGGAAGTATAGAAAAATTGTTAAGAACTAGGGTTTTAAAGTTAGATCTGTGTTTGTGTTCTTGGCTCTGTTATTTAATAGCCAAGTGACCCTAAGCAAGTCATTTAAACTCTTTAAACTTTGGTTACGTCATTTGTAAGATGTAAATAATTCTTGTAGTTGTATCTGATGAAAAAATTCTTAGATAGCTCTTTACACAGAGCCTGGAAAATAGTAAGTGCTCAATAAAGGTTAGCTATTGTCATTTAAAAATATTAAAAAAAAAAAGAATCACTGAATACATACACATACTCCCCCAAAGGACTATTATGCAGCCATTATAAATTGTTAACAAATTAATGACAAAGAAAAATACTTTTAAGCTCCATTACCCTCCTCCCCAGTAACTGATAGGATACAAAACTGTCCTCTCTGAATAAACTCAGCTGTGTAATAATATGTAAAATGAACCTGGAGGTAATCATGCCAAAATATGCATGATGTATGACCATAGACATAAAATTTGGAGGTAAATCTTTTCTCTCTTTTTATTTTTTTTTCTGTAATAAATATCTATTTTTAAAAATTAGAGTATATTACAAGAGGAGAGACATGGGCCAGGAGCCTGGGGCAGGGCAGGCTATCTGTTGGGGTCAGAGAGTCTCAGCTGTGTGCTCCTGGTAGATTTGTGCACAGAGGAGCTGGCCAGACACGGAAGGGAGGCAGCAGGCAGGAAGGAGACACACTAGCAGGTAGTGATACCTACTCTGTCCCAGACCTATGACATACATTATCTCACCCAGTCTTCTCACGGCCTTGCTAAGTACATATGATTATCCTCATTTTATAGATGTGACCTTGGAAGTTAATCAAGATTGAATAATGTGTTCGGTCAGCTCAACTAGTAACAGTAGGTAAAATACTATTGAACACTCATATGCCACATCAAATGCTGAGAACCATCCATACATGGATCAGGTTGGTCCTTGCTACAGACCTACACAGTAGGTACCATAACTTCCTGGATCCTATAGACGGGGAACATGAAGCACACCTGGCCCCCAGTCCCACAGGTAATGCAGGTGGAGTCAGAGCTGGGCTGTTGACTCCAGAGTGTGCCTTAAACTACTTCATGTCATAACCAGAAAGGTCTGCATAGTCAAGATGAGGATAAAACACAGAGTTGTCTGTCTCAATGGAGTGTGCACTTCCCAGCAACGTTCGGCATCTATGACTAAATAAATGCAAAACCTGAAACCGCCAGGCAATCATTGAACAAGACTGTGACTTCATTCCAGGTCCATCGCTAATGTGTTGTGTGACCCTGTTGGTCTGGTCTGGGATTCTATTTCATTTTCTGCACAAAGAAGAAGGGGTGTGTTTTGAAAATCTTTGAAGTTCCTTCCAAGACTAACCTCATTAGGAAACACACCTCTGCATTGAAGTCTGTGCTGGCTCCCCCTTATCTTCATGGCTTAGTATCCTTTTTACAATACATGCACTTTTTAAAATATTTTAAACACTTTTATTTTGAAATAATTTTAAAATCACAAGAAAGTGCAAAAATAGCACAGAGATTTCCTGGTACCTGCCACTCAGCTTCCCCCAGTGATTAACAGCAAACTGACGATGGTGCTATTAACTAAACTACAGAGTTTGTTCAGATTTCACCCATTTACATGCATTCGTCTGTTGAGCATCCTTTGAATGTCAGGATGTGGAGACCATTCGTCTTTCTTCCCATCAACAACCCCTTCTCATGTTTTACCCTCCAGTAAACTTGATCTTCTTATAGGTCCCAAGTACACCATATTCTTTGTGTGGATGTGCCCTGGATCCCAAAGAGCCTTTCTCAAGATTATGACCCACCAGTGTCTCAGATTAAAAGCTGCCTCCTCTGGGGTACATCGTCCCCATGCCCACTCTGCTGTTTCTCATAACATCCTTGTGATTGCATGCTCCAAGGTCAGCTCCCTTTGGGAATCTGTCCTCCTTGGGAAGGGGTCTGTCTTTACTTCCTGGTACATTCTGTGTCTAACACCATGCCTGAGGCTGATTGGACTCATAACACATGCTTGTGGGAGGAATGAATCAATGCAACCTGAGATCTTAACATTTATGTTCTTGCATCTTGAAGTGTCTCTTTAAAGAGCACCTTTTTTACCTTACAAAGCTTTCCACGGAAGGATCATTAATTTGGAAATGAAAAGTGTATACAAGATGCAGTGCAAAAAAAGAAGGAAGGAAATGCATACTCAAACTATCACCACACTTAAGGCTCTATAGTACCATTTTACCATTTAAGAGAAAGGCAAAACTGCTGTGCATATAATTGAATTTTAATGGTGAAAATAATATTCATTCTCACTATGCATTAGAGATACTATTTTAAAATTATTTCTAATATAAACACATTCTCTCCAGCCCTCATTTCCCCCCTTTTGCTCCTGCTCTCAGGCACAAATTACTGCTAAGTTGGGCTGAATAATGAATGAAAACAGTCAGTGTTGTTAATGACAAAGTGTAATATTGAGCTGATGAGACTCCTTGTTTGCAAAGCTTTTCTCTCTCTCTCTTTTTTTCCAAACATTCCTCTGCAAGGATCACTGGCAAAGTAATTTATATTCAACTGAGTATCTAATTGAAAGATTACAGACCCGTGGAAATGTAGACTAGCAGGTCTGATATCCTAAGGAAAAATAAATAAATAAAACAACATTCCCTTGGGATAATCACACTTGCTGGTGTACGTCAGTCTCGTATTCGGTAGAAGAGCTCCCGTTTTAGAGCTTATGTAAGTCTCACAAAAATAAGCTCTTAGCTTGTGAGTGTCCATCACTGCACTGGGGAAGGGTTTACTTGGACAAGGGTTAATTTTGTGCTATTACAGTTGCTGAAGTGCAACGTGCCCTGACATTAACTTCCTGTCAGACACATGTTTTTTGAGATTGAGGTTCATATATATGAACATCGTCTTAGAGAGGACCATCCGTTTCCCCTGATTGAGATGATCTTGAATCAGTAGGGTGGGATCGGGACAGAGTCTGAAAAACTAAGTGAGGGCTGGAATGCTCCAGAACTCTAGGCGTGAGTCTTATCTGTAATGTTTTCCAGTTTTATCTCACTACCTGGCAAGCTTAGTATCCTTACTTCCCCTAGTCTTGGACTTTTATAGATGATAAAAGTGACTCAGTATTTCCAAGAAACATTTTTCTGACCTAATAAACATGTATTTACTCCTATTACGTAATAGGGTTTTGCGGTCATTGTTGAAATAATAAATGCGTCTCAGCATCTTTCTCTTTTTGCCTTTGCTATTGCAGAACTAAATTCATTGTTCAATCACAATAATTTTATTAGCCCTCAAAATAAAGGCGTTCTCCTATTCTTCTAAATGGATTTTAAATTTCTGCTTCTGTTTTCACTGCCTTACAGTACATTTAATTGTAAGCCCTTCTGAATCATTTTTGAGGAGATCTGGACAATTAGGAAGAAATTTCGAGTCAATTAAGCTTATCTTGCTGTAAGGTAAGATCAATTTGTAGATCACGAGAAAAAGGAAGTTAAGGAAACTGACCAAAATAAATGAGCTGGCAAATTCTGGAACTAAAACACTTTCCAACTATCCCTATTCTGTGCCCAGTGATTATTCCATCTTATCATGTCAGCTTTTGGATATGGGAAATATATATTATTTAAAAAAATTAAATTTTCAGAAAGATGATCTCAATTAAAACCAGAAACTTACTGAGTATTCTGCATGCTTTGCTCTTCACTTAAAGTTTTATTTGTCTATTTTAATGTTGTCCCTTCAACATCAATTAATTTGCCCTAGTTTTCTATTGCTGTATGTGATCGTCCATGTGGCAACTTGTCTAAGATCTTGTACCCAGTTATTTAATCAAACACTCATCTGTGATGGTGTTTATAGACTTGGTTAACATGTATAATCAGTTGACTTAAAGAGATTACTCTCAATAATGTGGGTGGGCCTTATCTAAACAATTGAAAGATCTTCAAAATCAGAACTAAGGTTTCCTAGGGGAGAAGAAATTCAACAAGGCAGCATTAACTCCTGTCTGAGTTTCCATTCTGGCCTACTCTATGGATTTTGGACTTCCCAGCCCAACAGAATCACATGAGACAGTTCTTTTAAATAAATAAATAAATACCTTAAAAGATATAGATATGTATAGCTATAGATACGTAGATATGTATCTATATATCATATTCTAAATTAATTGATTAATTAATTAATAATTAGTTCTGTTTCTCTGGAGAACCCTAATTTATACACTGTGTAACCAGTTGTCACATGCTAAGAGGCTTAAATAGCACACATTTATTACCTCACAGTTTCTGTGGGCCAGGAGTCCAGCACCTTTTGGCGGGGTCCTCCACTCAGAGTCTCACAGGCTGAAATCAAGGTGTTGCCTGGGTGCATCCTCCTCTGGAGGTTCAACTAGGGGAAAGGTCTGTCCCCAGTTTCCCTCAGGTAGTTGGCAGAATTCAGATCCTTTCAGTTGCAGGACTGAAATTCCCATTGTCTTGCTACCTGCTGGTCAGCTCTCAGATCCTAGAGGTCTCTGCCTGTTCCTCACCACAGGGCCTCCTCCATAGGCCCCCTCCCACTTTGAAACTATCCCTTCAAGAAGGCTTCAGATCCTTTGAAAGGCTCACGTGATGAGGTCAGACCCACCCAGGGTAATCTCCCATTTGTTCAACTCAAAGTCAAGTGATTAGGGACTTCGTTATATCTGCATTATCCATCCTGTTATATAATCTCTATGGGAGTGATAGCTCACTATCACAAGTCCTGTTCAAATTGAAGGGGAGGGAATTATACAGTGTGTACACGAAGGGGCAGTAAAAGTGCAAGCCCCTTTAAAATTCTAAACACATCAGCATTCCTTGGTTTTTATTTTTAAATAATCAGTCCCACAAACATCCAATGAGCTTCTTCCAGGTGCCAGGCATGGTTCTTGCCACTAAAAATGCAGAAGAAATTTTCTCTGCCCCTATTAAGAGAGAGAGATAGTCCCACACAAACTTCACTAAGTGCTCATAGTTAGAATATAATGTGTAAAGCAATTCAGTAGTAGTCGAACAGTCGTTTCTCGAGAGTAGAGAGGACAAAGGGAATAACTCTTCCAGCTGGAATCTAGGAAGGCTTTATAGAAACAGGTATGTTGGAACTGGGTTTTCAAAGTTGGAAGGAGCTTTTCAGCAGTAGAAGCTGAGAAGCCCTTGAGAGACAAGCATAGCCAGGCCAAAGCCTGATACAGTAATGTTAACAGAGCCTGTCCACAAGGAAGATGGAAATATTTTTTATTACTATTTTAAGAGCTTGTAGCCCATGAGACGCTGGTTATAAAGGAGAGCTTCAGGAATAAGAAATAGTCTAACATTTTGTTTTCCATTTTAAGGTTGTTGCCGTGGGGGAGAGTTTAGAAAGAGGCTTAAGCATTTCAGAAGAATTTGAAAAAAAATGAGATTCTAATCAGTTTGCAGCATTATTTTTTGTCATTTTTAAAAATTAAGTAATTTCATAAAAGAAAAAATATTTCTTTGTAGAAAATTCAGGACATACAGAGAAATATAAACACACAAAAGTAAACTTTATATCTGGTTGAACCATCACAGATATACTGTTAAGTTTTGCTATATAAACTTCTATATAAGTAACATATAAAATACATAAATATAAATATTTGTATAGAGAAAATTCAACAATAAGTTTCAGGAACAACTTCAAAATCTGATATGAATATGTCCCCAAACTACTAAATATTCTTTTACAGTGTTATTTTTAATGGCTGCACAGTTCTACATTGTGTCCATATATCAGAAATTATTTAGCCAATGTCTCATTATTAACCATGAAATGCATATTTTATTCAACATGATTGATATGATTGGTTTGTGAATATAAAAATGGGGTCACACCAGAATTGCCAAAGCAATCCTGAGGGGAAAAAAATGCAGGAGGCATTACACTCCCAGACTTCAGACAATACTACAAAGCTACAGTAATCAAAACAGTGTAGTGTTGGTACAAAAACAGGCATAGGGATCAATGAAACAGAATAGTGAGCCCAGAAATAAACCCTCACACCTATGGTCAAGTAATCTTCAACAAAGGAGGCAAGAATATAAAATGGGAAAAAGTCTCTTCAGCAAGTGGTGCTTGGAAAGTTGCACAGCTGCATGCAAATCAATGAAGTTAGAACATACACTTACACCATACACAAAAATAAACTCAAAATGACTTAAAGACTTAAACATAAGACCATAAACCTCCTAGAAGAGAACCTAGGTAAAACATTCTCTGACATGAATTATATGAATGTTTTCTTAGGTCACTCTCCCAAGGTGATAGAAATAAAAATAAAAATAAACAAATGGAACCTAACCAAACTTACAAGATTTTGCACAGCAAAGGAAACCATAAAAAAAAAAAATTGAAATGACTACCTAAGGAATGGGAGAAAGATTTGCAAATGATGCAACCCACTAGGGCTTGGTGTCCAAAACACACAAACAAATCATACAACTCAACAATAATTAAAAAAAAAAAACAATTGAAAAATGGGCAGAAGACCTTAATAGACATTTCTCCAAAGAAGATGTATAGATGGCCAGTAGGCACATGAAAAGATGCTCAACATCACTAATTATTAAATAAATGCAAATCAAAACTATAGTGAGGTACCACCTCATACCAGTCAGAATGGTCATCATCAAAAAGTCTAAAAATAACAAATGTGAGAGAGGGTATGGAGAAAAGGGAATCCTCTTACACTGTTGGTGGGAATATAAGTTGGTGCAGCATTATGTAAAATAGTGTGGAATTTCCTCAGAAAACTAAAAATAGAGTTACCATACGATCCAGTAATCTCACTCCCAGGCATATATCCAGACAAAACTATAATTCAAAAAGTTACATGCACCCTTATGTTCATAGAAGCACTATTTGTAATAGTCAAGACAGGGAAATGTCCTAAATGTCCATTGACAGATGAATGGATAAAGAAGATGTGGTACATATATACTATGGAATATTACTCAGCCATAAAAAAAGAATTAAGTAGTGCCATTTGCAGGAACACAGATGCAACTAGAGATTATCATATTAAGTGAAGTAAGTCAGACAGAGAAAGACAAATACCATATGATATCACTTATATGTGAAATGTAAAATACAACACAAATGAACATATTTATAAAACAGAAACAGACTCACAGACATAGAGATCAGATTTGTGGTTGCCAAGGAAGTGGGGGTGGGCAAGGGGGAGGGATGGACTGGGAGTTTGGGGTTGGTAGATGCAAACTTTTACATTTAGAATGGATAAGCAACCAAGTCCTACTGTACAGCACAAGGAACTATATCCAGTCTCCTGGGAAAAACCATTAAGGAAAAGAATATATATATATATATATAAAGAATGTATATATGTGTATAACTGAGTTACTTTACTGTACAGCAGAAATTAGCACATTGTAAATTAACTAAACTTCAGTAAAAAAAAATGTACCATTGTGTAGTCAAAAATGTGGGAGAGGGGCAGGGGGGTGAAAGGGAAGCTGAGATGAAGCGAGAGAGTAGCACAGACATATATATACTACCAACTGTAAAATAGCCAGTGGGAAGTTGTTGTATAACAAAGGGAGTTCAACTTGAGGATGGAAGATGCGTTAGAGGACTGGGATGGGGAGGGTAGGGGGGACTCAAGGGACGGTGGGGGGGTAGTCGAGGGAGGGAGGGAATATGGAGATATGTGTATAAAAAGAGATGATTGAACTTGGTGTACCTCCAAAAAAATAATAAATAAATAAATAAAATTAAAAAATGTGGGAGAAAAGTTCTCCATTCACTGCTAAAGAGGATGTATATTCAAACAAATTCTGGAATGCTTTGTGGAAATATATATTAAAATGTATAACATCTTACCTTTTGGTGCAGCAAAAAACAATGGGGTCGTAATTCATCAATACCCAAACTGTGATATCTGTCATCCTCAACCTGTTGATGCAGGATCCAGTTACCCTTTTAAGGTTCCTGTAGGTCTTGTGTCTTTTCCAAGAGCTTCCAGGACCCTGAGCCTAGGTGTCTATAGGAGTGAGGCTTCCTCAAGAAGCCATCCTCCCATGTTTGTTGCCAGCATCCCTCAAGGATTGGTGACTCTCTGGGACCAATGTCACCTACAACGGTGCTAGCTCACCGAAAGGTCACCAGTGGTCATACATCCAACAACCTGTAATTTAAGAAGCCCTCCTGCTCACTAAAGTGTGAGAATGACCCCTCTAAGGAACTTTACTTCCTCCCTATCTCAGGTAGCTATGCACATGGTCCTGTCTTTAAATTCTCATCTCCGATAGCTTCATCATTTCTGAAGCTTAACTTCAGCCTTTCAGCATGCTCTGACTACAGCTTCCAAACTTCCAACCACTCCAGTTCTCTGAGTCCAGAAATTCTGTGCCTTCATTGAGGCCTCCAGTCCATCAATCCTACCACTTTTTTATTATCTGGCATCTCTGGTAGTCATTAAAGCTATTTCAAAAATTTCTGATTATTCTCCTTTCCAAAAACATGGTAGACCTGCTCCTTGATCAGCTTTTGAAATTAGATGAAGCCTTAGGATTTGCTTTTACAAATGAAATCTGAGCAGAAGTGACATATGAACTTTAATTCCCTGACCCTCTTTTCTTCCCATTGCAGTGAATGTGGAAGCCAGTGTTGAGATGGAGGCTTCGTCAACACAGGTCCATGAGTGACCACAATGAACGAGGGCTGGATCCATCCTGCTTGAGAAATAAATATTCGCTGTGATAGGCCATTGAGATTTGGGACTTGATTCTTATTCCAGGGTAACCTAGCCTTTTCTGATGGATAGAGCTTCCCACCATGCATGATTTCCCTGACTATGACCATAGCCATCCCTTGAAAACAGCATTCATTCCATCGCCCATTCCCTACTCATCAGACTCCCTCAGGAACTATACTTCCCCCATGAAACCTGGTGTATTAGTCAACATTCTCCAGAGAAACAGAACCAGTAGGATATGTATATAGAGAGAATCATTTTAAGGAATTGACTCATATGATTTTGGAAGCTGTCAGGTTCAAAAATCTTCAGGGTAGACCAGAAGGCTTGTGACCCAGGGAAGAGTGACATTTTGAATCCAAAGATAGTCTGTTGGCAAAATTCCCTCTTCTTCCAGGGAGGTCACTCTTTTTTCTCTAAAGATCTTCAACTGATTGCACAAGGTCCACTCACATTATGGAGGGAAATCTGCTTTACTAAAAGTCTACTGATTTAAATGTTAATCTCATCTAAAAATATTTTCACAGAAGCATCTAGAATAATGTTTGATCCAATATCTGGGCACTGTGGTGTAGCCAAGTTGACACGTAAAATTATTCATCACACCGAGTTATACTGATGGTCTTCTTTCTATGCATCTGCTGCCAACGAGCTGATTGTGGGTGGAGAATGCTGCAAAATGGGCCGAATGCATACATTTCAGAAAGTGACCACACATCTGAAATAGGCATTCAATCTAACTAGACAATCCTACATTTTACAGGTAAATTTACCTTTCTAGCTCTGGAGATGCTGGTTTCACCGCTTATCTTTCCTCAAATACTTCCCCCACCCCCACCATATTCTACTGGTGACCTCACCATGTATCTCCAATAAGGTGGATGCAATCGGACATAAATTCTCCAGCTTTATTTCTCCAGTGAGACTGGCTGCCTATGTCTGTATCCACAAACCCTGACTTCCCCCCATGTGGTGGAATGAGCACCCATCTCATCCCTAAGACAACCCCTTTTCTTCTGCTCCCTGTCCTATGCCCCCTTGCTTTCTCAAGGACCATGGTCCTCCAGGTTTTTTCATTCTGTACAGCATCATCAGTTTCTTCCTCTCTACTACATCATTCTCATAAGTCTCCAAATTTGCCATCAAAGATCCATCCAAAATAAAATGTCCCATGTCTACAACATTCCCACCAAATGCTGTGGCTTTTTTCTATAGATGTTCACAGCAACACCTCCCCTAAGAGTTTTCTATAATGTGATGCCCAGTGCATCCTTCTTCCTGCATTCACTCGTCACCTCCTCATTGGGACCCTCAGAGACCATCCTAAGTAAATATCTTATTCCCAATACTCTATTGTTATCGTAGTTTCCTCAACAAAGGACTTATTATTGTTATATATGTTTGTATCTATTTACTTACTTACTCATGTGTGTGTTTATTACCTGTCTCAGCCCATTAGAATATAAGCAAATGGAAGGCAGGCCCTCACGCTATGTAGCAGCCCCTGTCTGCCTACCACCATCTGAATACTGCATGGCTCAATGGTCCCTCTTTCTAGGTAAACTACAACCAGCTTGAAACCTTATCTAGTAGAGAAACTGGCCTATATACAAAGGAGTATCCAAGTCTACAGAAATGCAGTTCTGGGTAAAAACAGCATTTAACAATTTACATAACAAGGTAGGGCACTTAACTTTTGAGTCTAACACACCTGCATTCTCAGATTTGCCTGGGCATACTGGGGAGAGTATTTGCTTACTATCCTTCCCCACGCAAGGGGGTGGCTTCCAGGCAACAGAGCAGGCTCCACCAAAGGCCAACTCCAGGCTGCAGCTCTCTGGGAGAGAAAGCTGCCTGTAGCTTTGAAAAAAGAAAATGTGTTTTCTTTTTTTGTGTGCTTTGTCTCTGCATTGCTGTTGTTGGTGGTCTGTTGTTTTTTGTTTGTTTGTTTTCAGCTACCCCTACCCATCAAGGTTACCAAAAAAAAAGGGGGGGGAGCTGCATCCTAGTTTCAGGCATGGCACCCTAGAGCTAAAATAGTCCACACATTTATGGTGTTTCCTTGGGATAATTTTCCAGATGTAGGTCTGCGGGGTCCAAGGGTATGCAGAGTTTTAAAGGTTTTGAAAAGGAATGCCAAATTGCCCTCCAGAAAAGCAGAAACACTTTATCCTCTCCAAAGCCAGGGCTGAGAGGGTTAGCGCCCCATGGCCTTGTCTGCACTACACATTATTCTTCCCTGGCTTTGCAATTTGAACACCAGGGTGCTCTTTCCTCTGCAGGAGAGGGGGCAGAGTTGCCTGGTGCTGGCTCCCGCATTTTTCCGCAGGTGCTAAAACCCTTCCTGACGCCCTGATCACCTCATCCACATGCATTTGGTGGAAGGCAACCCAAATTGCCTCTTACCCTGCCCCACCAGGGCTGAGTGCTTTGTAAAACCAACTCAGCTCTCCTCGTCCAACAAGCAAGGTCGAGAGGCACACTCCACACCCCAGGGTCCCTGATCCACCACTCTCTCCGCTTCTAATACTGTCTCCTCCCAGCAGCCCCCACAATAATGGACACATTTTCAGCTTTCTCGGGTAGGGCAACTTATCAAAGAGAGCTCAGGGGTCTCACGCAGAGCTGCAAGTGAATCTTAGCGGCTTACTGCAAAGTACATCATGCAAGGACTTGTGTTCCATTTTCATGGATTATGGCCTCCACCAGACCCTGGGAAATGAAGTCGCCATCTAATACGTGCAGGGCTCTGCTGAGCTGTGGAAACTTTCTAAGGCAAACAGATTTTCTCCTTTTATTTCTTTCCCAGTTTTCTTATTATGTTGAGGAAGATGGTGCATTGCAGTCAGAATTTACAGGGCTAAGTAAATCTGCAATGTTGCCATTAGCTGTAGGATGAAGGAGGTGATGGAACCCCATGCCTCTAATTGATGTTACCTTGTTCCCTTCAGGTGGTTAATGTCTGCACCGGTTCCCTGAGCACGTTATTCATAATAGTCACAAGCGTGTCCAATGATGGAACACAGTGCACGCCAGACTCTCGGCTGGGGCTTCTGTAAGCGTTGTTTGGTATAATCCTCACAGCATTGTTAAACACCAGCATCTACATCTTGCAGATGAAGAAACTGAGATTTAAAGTCAAGTTCAAGGGTCACCATCCTGAGCACAGGCACAGGGGAGTTTGTGAGAAATGCACAGTCTCAGGCATCCCCCTTCCAGAACTAGAGACACAGAATCTGCATTTTAACAGGATCCCTGGGCAATTCATGAGCACATCATAGTTTGCAAAACAATGTTGCAGGTCTTAAAGCTAGTCAGAGAGTGCCTGAGGTTTGAACTCTGGTCTCGGGAATTCTTTCTAGTATACGGAGCTGTTTCTCTTATACCAGAAAAATGAGAAAGAAGTTCTCAGGCTTCTAGGGTGGAGCTATTATTGTATGACTTTACCACCATTATCTTGCTGATCTGTGTGCGTGTGTGTGCGTGCACACACATGCGTGAGTATACGTGCATGTGAATTGTTTATTCCATCAGTGTAGGACTATAGTTACCAATGTAGCAATATCTCTGCTGTAACAGGGTGCAAAAATAAAGGTGTTTTCATAAATAGAGAATGCCTGCTGGTTGCATGTTCATCGGTGACACCAAAGGATTATTTACCTATCATTAAGATATGAATGCCTTTATCTGAGACTATTTTGCCTGTAACAGATTTCGTATTAAATGTGCAGATTATTGTGTTGTCCGTCCATTGAGTTGCTTTCCAATCCTATGTAATACAATATAACTTATGGAAAATAAATCCAAGGCAATTTGTCAGGCAACCTCCCCATCCTCAGTCGCCCGTCCCAACTCGATTTTGAGGGAAGACACTAAATCCAGGTAGCCATGTACCACTCGAATCTTCTTCAGTGTTTGTGCCCAGCTCATGTGGATTCTGAAGCACAGAGTCAGAGCAAGTGCTTGGAAAATCTTTCTTGTGTGTAAAACTAGTTTCTCTGTAATGGCACACTTGCACACGTGCCCTGGGAGGTGTCCTGCACGCTCTGAGTCATCTTGCATCTCCCAGTGTAATTGATTCCCCACCTCCCAAACAATCCCTTGTTCCTTTCTCCCCTCATGGCCACATTCCAGTTGTGCAAGGTTTCACAGAGCTATTTCCACTATGAATTCTGCCTTGTCTTTTTGTCTGCCTGTTTTATTTATTTTCGACTTTTAATGCATTAGCGTTCACTTACAGAAACACCAGAAGGCAATCTCTCTTCTTTAATAATGAATACACTCAGCAAGGCAATGTAGGTGCCTTATTCTCTATAGACTCTAATAACTCGAAAAGAAGCAGGAAATAGGTTTGCTTTTATTGAACACTTACTAGGTACTATGCACACGCACACACACACACACACACATACACAGGAAACACATCACACACACCCATAATGTTACTGAGCCCACAAACAGCACTCTGATATTGGTATAAAAGTTAGTCTGCAGTTAAGAAAACTGATGCCTACATTTCACAAATAAAACCCAAGTTAAAATCCTCTAGCATGATTTTTTGTTTTTATTTATATCAACAGCCCCAAGGAAATTTTTCTTCCTCTCCCCATGTCTAGAAGGAAGGTTCTTTATTGAAACCAATCCATGTGTGCATTTATTTATTTATATATTTAGGCTAATCTCACTCCTTCAGCTGCTGATTCTTTTCATCTCACGCCAAGATGTAAGTAAACTGTAGGTTCCTGAGCACTTTTATTCTTTATGAATACCAATGGTCTCTTCCAGTCTTTTGACATGGGCTTGCTTGAATTGAAAAAAAAAAAAGGGTGGAGGGATTACATCCAGAGCATATCATTTTGAGTTTGACTTATTGTTATTGTCTTCTTGCCGGTATAATTTCTTATTGATTACAAGATTATAGAGTGTTGTTGGCTACTAGAGAATTTTGAGCTTGCAGGGATGACAAGAAGCACTTGAACAGACAAATTCTACCAGCAAGCAGGTGGAGACAAGTGTTTACATGATGAACTCTTGGGATGTGAAACCACAGGGGTTTTATCCTACATCAGGAGAAAAGTCAATGGAAGATTAATAACAGGAGGATGGGCTGTGGCTGTACACATTGCTACCACCTCGAAGAAGGGAAATATCATTTGTGGACCAGAATGTCTAAGAATCCTAGATGCTGTGACATTGGAGACAATTGTGTGCTAGGAAATATTGAACAACAGGGGCTCCAGGAGGCAAAAAGTAGTCTTGGATCTGCAGCATTTGCTGATTTCTATAGTGTAAACATTTCCACCATGGTCAGTTTCAAGCCATTGATGGGATGTCACTGAACACAGATTTGGTAAGAGTTGCACCCAAGTGGCTGCCATGAGCCCATGTGAGGTGTGTGTTGCCTCCAGCTCGCCACTGGTTTGGGGCTTTTTAATTGTACTTTCCTGGGAGCACCTTGTGTTAGTTTGCGAGTCCTCCAGGAAGTGGACAGCTAAACTGAATCTAAAGGGTGAGAGATGAATTAGGGGAAATGCCCATGAATGACAAAAGGGGAGAAGGAGCCAGAACCAGAGGGGAGAGGGGAGAGACTTCTGGCTGAGATGTGGGTCAGACACCTGCAAAAGGAGAGAGGGGAGGAAGGAGGATGGGCTGGGAAAGCTCCTCAGAATGAAGTATAGCTCTGAGAAAGTCCTGCCCAGGCTGATGGGCAGCCTCGAGCAAAGATTCCCCGTTAGTGGAATTCTGTTAGAGACAGAAATGCCCCCACTTTAGAGTCCTCAGTAGAACTTCTGGTCACTGGCTGAAAGCAGCTGAGAGAGAGATGGCTTCGGTATGAGCACCATGCAGGATCCTGGCTCCAGAATGTGTGGCAACCAGAGTGGGTCAGCTAATTACACCCCTCACAGAAGGTTTAGTCTTGAAAGAACAGATCTGAGAAGCTCATCCCAAGGCTACCATACATCTGAAAGCAGAGGGACATAAGGAGAGGGCAGGGTGGTAAAAGAGGCCTACAGAGTTTCTGTATCAGAATCCCTGGATTATGTACTTAAAAATACAAATGACTGGGACTTTTGGGCCTGTGGAATCAGAATCTTTGGGGCATTCTACATTTTTAACAATCTTACCAGAAATTTTTATTTTTCAGATCAAGGCAGAATAGAATAACTCCTGATTTGAGAGTCAGATCTTGCCATATAAACTTGGGGGGGAAAAGTTACTTTACTTTCTTAACTGCAATTTCTTTGTCTATTAAGTGGATGCAATAATAAAGTGATGAACTGGATTTTCATTTTTAGTCTAATCTTTTTTCTTTCAGACAATAGATTATAGAGATAGTTGTCTTAGTCAATTGTTGTCTGTGACAATAAAATGATATCGTAATCTTCCACTCTCTGAATGCATTCAATTCAACCAGATTGTAAAAGTCATTGAGATATGGGTTCCTAAAGCCATGTGTTTCTTCTGGAGGCTATTGACCTGAGAAGCCCAGAGTTGCATCAAGAATAAAAGATAAAAAATTTAGAAGGATCATCTAGTAAGTTAACAGAAATGTTGGAAAGGGCAGGTTCTTTGGAGCTGGATGTAGCCAATGACTTAAACTTCCTGAGGCTTAGTCTGTCCATCTATTAAATGGTTACACTCTCACCTAACTATGTGGTTCCTTGCGAGGAATGAGAAGGAATAGTGATATATGAAGACAGGTGCGTCTTTGTGTGTGCTAATTGCATTGTTCAGGTTCAATGCTGAGGAGGTAGTACAGAATGCTGGCACCTTAACACAAAATTGTTCTTTATAGTGTTATTTATCATTAAACAAAATTGGGGAAAATCCAATTGTCAAATAATAAAGAAAAAAACAATTTATCCATCGTTTCTTAATATTGGTTGCACATCAGAGTCACACAAGAACTAAAAAGTACTGAGAATGATACTCCATCCCAGAGACTGAATAAATTGGTTGGGTTGGGGAGGTGGTACACAGGCACTTGAGTTTGGTCAAAGTCCCTCCCCCTAATCTCAATATGCAGCATCCCAAATATGATAGAATGTTTTAAAACTATAAAAATAGACTCCCTCTTGCAAAAGCACTGGAATTACAACTAACTGCTAAACAATCATCGACAGAAAGGCACTGGAGCTCACCAAAAAAGACTCCCCACATCCAGAGACAAAGGAGAAGCCGCAATGAGATGGTAGGAGGGGTGCAATCACGTTACAATCAAATCCCATAAATGCTGGGTGGGTGACTCACAAACTGGAGAACAGTTATACTGCAGAAGTCCACCCACTAAAGTGAGGGTTCTGAGCCCCACATCAGGCTTCCCAACCTGGGAGTCCAGCAACGGGAGGAGGAATCCCCAGAGAATCAGACCCTGAAAGCCCGTGGGATTTGATTGCAGGACCTCCATGGGACTGGTGGAAACAGAGACTCCATTCTTGGAGTGCACACAAAGGAATGTGCTCACCAGGACCCAGGAGGATGGAGCAGTGATTCCAGAGGAGAGTGAACCAGACCTACCTGCTGGTGTTGGGGGGTTGCCTGCGGAGGTGGGGGGCGGCTGTTGCTCACCAAGGAGGCAGGGGCACTGGCAGCAGGGGTTTTGGGAAGTGCTTATTGGTGTGAGCCCTCCCAGAGTCTGCCATGAGCCCCATCAAAGAGCCTGTGGGCTCCAGCAGTAGGTGGCCTCAGGCCAAACAACCAACAAGGTATGAACACAGCCCTACCCATTAGCAGACAAGCAGATTAAAGTTTTACTGAGCTCCGCCCACCCAGCCCTACCCACCATCAGTCTGTCCCATCAGGAAGCACACAGGAGGCTCCTAGATAGCTTCCTCCACAAGAGGGCAGACAGCAGGATCAAGCAGTATTTCATCTTGCAGAACTGAAAACCACAGCCACAGAAAGATAGAGAAAATGAAAAAGCAGAGGACTTTGTACCAGAAGAAGGGACAGGATAAAGCCCCAGAAAAACAACTAAATGAAGAGGAGATAGGCACCCTTCCAGAAAAAGAATTCAGAATAATGATGGTGAAGATGATCCAGGACTTTGAAAAAAGACTGAATGCAAAGATCGAAAAGTTTACCAAAGACCTAGAAGAATTAAAGAGCAAACAACAGAGATATGCAACACAATAACTGAAATGAAAAATACACTAGAAGGAACCAATAGCAGATTAACAGAGGCAGAAGGGTGAATAAGTGACCTGGAAGACAGAATGGTGATCATCACTGATGCGGAAAAGAATAAAGATAAAAGAATGAAAAGAACTGAAAACAGCCTAAGATACCTCTGGGACAATGTTAAACGCACCAACATTCGCAATATAGGGGTCCCAGAAGGAGAGAGAGAAAGGACCCAAGAAAATATTGGAAGAGATTATAGTTGAAAACTTCCCTAACATGGGAAAGGAAATAGCTACCCAAGTCCAGGAAGCACAGAGAGTCCCAGGAATGATAAATACAAGGAGAAACACGCCAAGACATATAGTAGTCAAGCTGACAAAAATTAAAGACAGAGGAATGTTATTAAAAGCAACAAGGGAAAAACAACAAATAACATACAAGGGAACTCCCATAAGGTTAACAACTGATTTCTCAGCAGAAACTCTGCAAGCCAGAAGGGAGTGGCATGATATATTTCAAGTGATGAAAGGGAAGAACCTACAACAAAGAATACTCTACCCAGCAAGGATCTCATTCAGATTCGACGGATAAATCAAAAGCTTTACAGACAAGCAAGAGCTAAGAGAATTCAGCACCACCAAACCAGCCCTACAACAAATGCTAAAGGAACTTCTCTAAGCGGGAAACATAAGAGAAGAGAAGGACCTACAAAAACAAAAACAAAACAATTAAGAAAATGGTAACAGGAACATACATATCGATAATGACCTTGAATGTAAATGGACTAAATGCCCCAACTGAAAGACACAGACTGGCTGAATGGATACAGAAACAAGACCCATATATATGCTGTCTACAAGAAACCCACTTCAGACCTAGGCACACATACAGACTGAAAAGAGGGGATGGAGAAAGATATTCCATGCAAATGAAAATCAAAAGAAAGCTGGAGTAGCAATACTCATATCAGATAAAATAGACTTTAAAATAAAAAATGTTACAAGAGACAAGAAAGTATATTACACAAAGATCAAGTGATCAATCCAAGAAGAGGAGATAATGATTATAAATATATATGCACCCAATATAGGAGCACCTCAATACATAAGGCAAATGCTAACAACTATGAAAGAGGAAATGCAGGGCGGGGGTGGAGAGCAGGCAAGTGGACACCAAGTGGGGAGGGCAGGGAGGGTTGGGGGGGAATGAATTGGGAGACTGGGATACCAAATTGTACACTCTAAATATAGGCTGTTTATTGTCTGTTAAAAAAAGTTCTTAAAAAAAACAAAAAACAAAACAAACAAAAAAAAAACATAAAAATAATGTTACCGAGCTTTAATATAACGAGTCTCATATTAACCCCGAATAACAAGAAACACCTACAATGTCAAAATATATGCATAAGTAAAAGACCACAAGGCAATGTAATACAAGATAATCTATTGTTTCTGAGTGGTAAGGCTGTTTTTGTTTTTCTTCTCACTTTTCTGAACTTTGAAAACTTGCTTTCATAAGCTTGTATGACCCTAATAATAATTATAAGGAAAAAGTGTGCATAGAACTTATGACAAACTGATTATCCCATTCCAAACTAAAATTACCAAGTCCAGGACCCCTCCTGTCTATTCCTCCGTCATCCTGGTCACTCCTCATTCTCCCACATTCTACAGCTCCTCCAGAATGGGAACCATGCTTTTGGAATCATCATC
Organism: Hippopotamus amphibius kiboko; assembly: GCF_030028045.1. NCBI lineage: Eukaryota > Metazoa > Chordata > Mammalia > Artiodactyla > Hippopotamidae > Hippopotamus > Hippopotamus amphibius. Next base: position 181,127,539 of record NC_080189.1, read on the forward strand.
TCCACCCCCAGCACAAAGCTTGGCATATAGGTGGCACTTAATAATTATTTGTTAAATGAATAAATAAATGCCTACCTGGCATTTACATGGTATTTAAGTTGACTTGACACATCATCACTCCATAAAAGAGAGAGAGAGCAAGCACTCCAGATCTTATTTTCCAGGGATGTGTGCTCATAGCTGTGGGATCCTGATACAGTGAGGCTGCTTATTCATTCTATTGGTTTGGGCACGGTTTTTAATGTGTCTGTAAAGAGAGGTTTTCAAGTTTAATTGCAACATCTTCCTCTTCACACTCACCCTTATCTCTGACCGCACTTTCCTCCCAGTGGCTCAGCCTGGTTTTTACGACACTTTCACACATAATAAAGCATCCAAACAACTTTTTCACGTCATCTTCAATGAATTCAGAGAATGCAACAGTTTGTACCCTCCTCTCTGCACAGTTGACGGCTCCTGTTCTCATTCTTCAAGGCTGCTGTGTGTCAGGCAATAAATATCGGTCCTACAATGCTGAGTGTGACAAACTGTTTCCTTGCAAGATCTACTCACCCCTCACAACTTATGAAGCCAGTGAAAGAGCATTACAAGACATCTTGTTTTGTTTCTCCTTAATGTTACCGAATTTCCCAACATCGAGATTTCTACCTATCACCCCACCTCAACTCCTGTGTGATTAAATTCCAATTAGAACACACACACCTCTTATTGTAGAGTGACTGTTGAATACGGCCATATATCCATATATCGTGATTGATTTTGTTTGAAGGAAGGCAAGTGAAAATACAGAATTCATGCAAAAGGAAAGGCATCCTTAAAGAAGACAGGAGATCTGGTTTCTAAAGCCAACAGTACCACTTACAACAGGACATGTGACAGTGAGCACATCCCACGGCATCACCACAGTTCAGTGTTCCCATCTCTAAACAAACACAGTGGAGTTTACCGATGTTTCTACCTTCAGTTTTTAAGTCATTCTTAGAACCATGAAGGCCACCTGGTGATCTACTTCATCCCTTCATTTATTTAGCTGAAGTGTATTGGGTGCATCTCAGGCAGGGACCATAATAGACACCAGGATAGGTCACCCCCCCCCCCAGATAGTGTCATGCCCCAGCTTTGGACCTTGTGTTTTAGAGGGTCCTTCCGAGCCCTCCTTCAGCCTCAACCATTGTCTCAAGGTGAGGATTTCCTGGGGCCAATGGGATCAGCCTATCCAGAGCCCATTTTGTCTGCCTAATTCCCAGAATTCTTTGCCTAAAGACCCAAGTCTACTTCTTGCCTCTGCAGGTCTCTTCCATGACTGCATGCTACTGGGAGGATGGTGCCTCCAGTGGTCAAGGATCAGCTGTCTCCTAAGGGCTGTGTGGTCTGCAGGCACGCCAGCTACTGATAAACGTACAAGACTTAATGTGAGTAAAATAAAGTAGTTGGAAGGATTGTGCCATCACTAAATTTTCCTTTACACACGTATACACATATGCACACGTGCACATGCACACATGCACAGACACAGACATGCACACTTGATATGCAGAGCCACACGTGCACAATGCACACATACACACACAGACACATAGACATGCTCACGTAATACACACACAGACACATAGACGTACTCACGTAATACACACACACACACCTGCACACAAACTTACACACTTCTCTTATTGAGGCATTTGTTCCTGAGGAGACAAAAGCTGTTCTTTGGGACCAAATGACCTGTGAGGAATAAACATAAAATGAGACATAATCCCATGACTCAGAGACATCCGCTGTCGGTATATAATGTTGATTATGGCGCCTTTCCAGTTTTACCATTCAAAAAGTCCTGTAACCTACATGCTACATTGGATACGACATCCCCGTTAGACAGGATGGTTAGAATCATTCTTCAGATGAGCTGACTGAGGCCGAGGAAAGGTTCCCATGTTGCCTGCAGTCACTCAGCTGGCCCATGGCAGAGCTGGCGCTCAGACCAGCATCTTCTGAATCCAGTTCATGGAACTCATGATTTTATCCATCAGGCTCATTTTCAGGATCCTAATTGCCTCATTATATAGATAGACATGGGTAGACATACAGGTATTGGTAGGAAAATGGCTATAGATAGATATTAAAGTGTTTTCTCAACACACCAAGAAATTAGAGGAAAATACTAAAAAGCAGATTGTCTGATGTTTCTCCAAATCCAGATTTATCCAGAACATGTTGTGTTATAGTCATATCCAGATGGATGTAAATCCAGTTGAATCCATACATGCTGGTATACGCAGGGAAAACAGCTTTCTACACCTGTCCTTTCCTCCTGGGAGTGGCTTCCTGCGGACAGGGAGGGGTCTTTCATTCACACTCAAGAGCACCAGGACAGCAAGGGGTAGGAAAGGGTTGTTCAGACAGAGGCCTTGTCTTCACTAGGGCACCCGGAGCTCATGAGGTGAATGGGCCTCCCGGGGCCGCCTCTACTCCAGGCATCTCCTCTGGGGACTTTATGTCCATCCTTTGCTGGCATTCATAATGTAGAATTCTGCTTCTCATGCTTTTCTAAAGAGGCTATGATCAAAACTCATAGAAGAATATCTTATTCTTTGTATGGAAAGGAGGAAAGAGTTTAACACAATTTGCAAACAAGAAGAATGTAGAGTGTGAAAAGGCAGGACCTGCAAAGCAGAAGGCAGGGTTGTGTGATGCCTGCTGTGCGGTGATTGTGATAGATACACCACACAATGTTTCAGTTGTGTCAGGGGGAATGAGGAAATCTTTTCCCAGTGAACATCAAGGGGAGTGTTTCTACGAAGGATTTGCCTTCCCAGCTCTGGCAGCCTCCTTACAGGTAACCGGTGTGTTAACCTGCTATGTTATTAACATGTTCCATTAGCCCTCATCCACAATCTAGCATTCATCCCACGGATTACTTCCCTGAAAGAGAATAGCACCTTTCCATGCGCCTTCAGTATCTCAACAGAATAAAATTAAGTCACTAAGTACAAGCTGCAAACCAGCATTTATAATTCCGAACACTCTCAATAGCCACCTGCCTGGAAGGTGGCTCAAAGGGGGAAAGACAATTGAGTAAAATATTGATAGATATGTATTTATATCTTTACTTATTATATAACACTTTAATAGATCAGAAATCAACTGGAGGTTTTCCAAAAAGCACTCAAATTAAAGTTTTATTTTGCATATACTGTTATAGACAGGAAAAAAACCCCAGCTCTCTACAACTCTCCTTTCCTCACAGGGGTGGGCACCCTGTGGATGGGGACAGGTCTTTAATTCACACTCTGGAGTTCAAGAACAAGGCAGGCACTCCTTTTAAAAGTATGTAGCCATATGGAAAAAGGAAACAGTATCCTATTTCAAGAAGCCATGTTTCACCTCTGTCCAGTGAGGCTTGATTATGGAAAACATGTATCCGCATGCAGGTGGATCAGACCGCTGAGGTCTGAAGCTCTCTCTCCTGACCCAATTTACGATCCATGCTAGCATGATTTTACTCTTCTGTGGGCTTGGTTAGCATGATTTTGCTATGCCAGGAGAGTCTTCTCCAGGCAAATGGCTTTGATTGTTCACTGCAGCGACTTCATGAAAGAAGTATAAACTCTTCTTCAAGGTATAACAGCAGCAGATAATTTGGCCTCTAGCTTTCTTTTAATCTCTTGCTTCAAAAAACCTTACTTTGCTTTTCCCATCCATTCTGGACAGCTGTTTCAAGATCCTTGCCAAATACCATTAAGCCTCCACATTGGAAGATCTGCTTAACCCAGGTTTCTAATCCTATATCAATTCCAACCTTGCATCCTGACCTCACAGTACTGCCTAAGCTCTTTCCAGATTCTCCATTACTTCAGTAAGCACTAGACTTAGAATTTTCTTGCAACAGGTTGTGTTGGTGATATTTAGGGAGCCAATATTCAACAGGATAAAAGTTCCCGACTGTAGGATTGATGTGAGCGTTGCACGCAATAGTGGATACACAGACTTTTCCAGCCTTAAGCACAGGGAAATCTTGCCATTCTTCTCTGGAACATAGCCTAAAAGGGGGTAATGCAGATGGAAGGGTGGTCCTCTCTTTGTAGCTTTTTTATTTAAATATTTGTCTTAAATATATACATTTTAATATGGATATAAAATACAAGTAAATGACACTAATGCTTCACATTTTTCCTATTTTAATTAGTTTACTTTGTTGCAAACTCAAAATGAATGTGCCTTGACTCTCAAAAAATATTTCAATTTAGGAAATTTGCTTTCTTGAGCCCTAGGTCCTTGAACCATTGTCTGTAATAAATTCTTAACTTTGAAATTTGATTTTACAAATTATGTGCACTATAGAGCTTTATGCTTTACAGTTTAACATGAAATTTTGAAAAATAAAAATAAAAAAGTCATGAAGTAAACCATAGGAGAATTAAACTCTTTAGTGGCAATGATCATTTATAAATAGAAAAATTGTAGAATCATAGCTTTGAAAGGTAATCATTTATTTACTCATATTCATTCAAATACTATTTTTAAGCACCTACTGTGTGTTAAGTACTTTTCTCAGAGCCTGGGAACACGGCTTTAAACTAGACATAAATCCTGCTCTCAAGTAGTGGATAAGAAATGTGAACAAAAATGTACACAAGCGACCATGTACAATGCAACAGGTGAGAAGTTTCCTGAGAGTTGTAGTGTTTAAAAAACAAGGAAATTCAAAACTGAAAGAGGTTGTTTCTAATTTCTTTGGTGGGAAGATGGTGAGGAGACATGACAGAAGCATTAGATTCAGAAGTCTTTCTGGAGAAGATAGTGTTTCACTTGGTCCTTGAAGTCTGGGTCAGATTTAATCATGCAGGCATGGATATAGGAGAAAGTCCCAGGGAGTCTGAGACCCTAAATGAGCAAAGATAAAGAGGAGAGAAGCAAGATCTGGCTAGATCCCCGTGGCCAGAGCAGGGAGTGTCAACAGAGTATCAGTAGGAGAAGGATACAACTGGAAAGATGGTATCCTTGGAGACCTATGACAATCTAGTGGATTCATCCCACCAAATGGCAAATCAATGCATGCAAAGACTTGAAAGTCAGGTAAATGGGATGTAGAGCCTCAACCTTCCAGGCATTCATTTCAACAGTATGTTTTCAGTGCCTCCTATGTGCCACCCCTATTCTAAGCGTTGGGCTTGGAGTGGTGAAAGAGGTAGACATGACCCTTACAGCCAAGGAGCTACCAGTCTAACTGGGGGGAACCACCATTAAACCAATAAGTGTACAAATAATTGGTTAGATTGTTTAAAGGAAATGGACAGAGTGAAAGGGAATAACAGAGGTTCAAGAAGGACAGAGGATCTTGAGCAGTGCTGCCCAGTGGAATATTCTGCAAAGATAGACATGTGTTGTCTGCACCTTGTGATACAATAACCAATAACCACATGTGACCACTGAGCACTTGAAATGTGGCCAGTGAAACTGAGCACCTGTATTTTTAATCCTATTTCATTTTAACTAATTTGAATTTAAGTAGCCACGGGTAGCTAGTGACTATTATATTTTGCCCCTAATTGCACGTGCATAGAATAAATTTCAAGCCCGTTGACAGCAGAAATTCTTTTCTGTCTGGCAATACTTCTTTAGCCAGGCCCCCACTATATACTAGCCATGCAGAATTGAATACTTTAAGCAAACACCCTTGTAAGGTTGTGTGACAAGTTCTATGAGAAGGTCGAAGAGCAAACCATTGTGCTGTTTGGGGAATCCACAGACTGCCAGTGAAGAGACAATGAGTGAACAATAAAAATATTTGTCAAATGAATGAGCAGAGGGCAAGAGGCATTGGAGACAAGCCTTGCCGGACTCACAGGGTTTCATTGGGTGGAGTCAGAGGTTAGGCATTGAGTTGGGAGATATTGTGGGTGTCTGAGGATGCTAAGGTATGAGACTAGTGAGGATGTGTGAAGAGCTGACCACAGGCTTACATGCAGCTTGCCCTTAATGGAATCTTGCAGCAGAAAATACCTTCAGCAGACACCCACCCTACCTTCTCAGGATCTGGGCAATCCCGGAAATGGACAAAAGGGTGAGTCTTGATTTTTGAGTGTCAAAGTGAGGCTGTGTGGTCATTTCCCTACCATCTGCAGTGTAATTTGTCCTAGTTCCAGAAAGAAAGCAGGACCACTCATAAACAAACCATCAAGTACCGGGGATCAAGTGCTTCGCAAGCTTTGTGACAATCAGCCTCCCAATGACACCACAAGGCAGGGTTAATATCCTTTTTATACAGATCAGGAAAGTCCCAAACAGCTTACGAGGCTTTCCTGTGGGCCCCCAACTGATGAATTAGAACCTGAAACTCATATGCAACAGCATCTGACCCCCGACCCTCTCGTGCATCCCTGAGACATGCTCACATCTGTTTTGATACTTGCTATGTCTCAGATGAATGCCAGGCATGAACCTGAGCTATTGCTGCATTTACTGAACTATTTAAAGGATCATCATATATACGATGATTTTGAGGGGTGGGATAGGGAGGATGGGAAGGAGCTGCGGGAAGGAGGGGATATGGGGATATATGTATAAATACAACTGATTCACTTTGGTGTACAGCAGAAACTGGCACAACAGTGGAAAGCAATTATACTTCCATAGAGAGCTTAAAAAATAAAGAATAAAATTAAAAAAAAATAATCACCACTTATAGATGAGGAAACTGAGGCTTTAGGAGGGGCCTGGCCCAGAGCTAAGTGACAGAGCTGAGATTCCAATTCAGGATTGTCTGGCCTGAGAGCCCACAGCATCCTGGGTCTTTGGCCCTTGCCTCATACAGTGGCAGGCATGAAGACACATGTTGTTAGAAGTCCCTTATTTCACACTAGCTGGGGTTGCTCGGGATCAGTGCTCACGTATCCTGGAGGTGGAGAAACGCAAATGGGAAGGTCAGCTCCAAAGCAAATAGTACACGACAATCATAGTATTAACAACGGTAATAATAATATAATACAATAACAGACACTACAGATTGCGTATGTCACCATATATACTATATTATGTACAATTATTCAACACTATATTATAATACATTATCACATATTATCGTGCAACATAGGTGTCCATATTTTAAATATATATTATATATAATATAGCTTTATCATGTTAATGTATTTATAATTTAGCATAATGTAACAAAATATACATTTTATATTCATTTAAGATATTATGTTGTAAGATGATATAATCATGTTTATTATATAAAACTAGAATATAGTATTATATTAAAATATAATATGTGTACATGTAACTACATACATATGATATAATATGTTACATCTCATTTTACTAATGGTATACTATATTTCTTTATTAACATAACATAATAAAATGTGATATAATAAATAATATACAATATTATATTATAATTTATATTATATACATTGTTATGATTATATATTATATTATATTATATTATGTTATATTACTTATATGTATACATATTATATACAAATTACCAATGTTGGTAAATGAGCCCCTGAAGCCCAAATACACTGTCTAGCCTCACAGAGCTCATGAGGGTCAGAGATTGTACCAGAACCAGACACTTGGCCCTCGGTCCTAGCCCCTCCACCTGGCTCTGGCACTGTGAGCCCTGCCCCTCCCCATCCACAGGGCTCCCGTGTAACATGAGGATCTCTGTCCAGTTCAATAGACTGCCTGTGCCCTGCATGTTTTGGGCAGTCACCAGGGGCTGTCACGCCTGAGGGTTCTGGTTGTGGGAAGCCCCTCAGGCTCGAGTTTTATGTGAAGACAGGGGGTTTTTACCTGAAGGGAGAACTCTCATTCCCCTTCCAAGGCTGGGCAGGCCTGGAAGTCACCTGTAAAACGGATGGGATTTCAGAAAACAAAAATAGACTCAATCACAATGAAGTGACCTGAGGGTTTGGATCAAGTTTCTGCACAAACGGTGATTAACCAAATGCCTTTGCTGGAATGTAGGCTTGGCAAGAGGTGAGAGGCACATGGATGAATCTGTCTGCATACTTGGGAAATGTTTTCCACTCTCATTTTCACTTAAAAATATTTATAATCAATTCCACTCCCTGGTTTCTTCTCCCTCTATTTATTTATTTATTTGTTTGTTTATTTATTTATTTAATTGGCTGTATTGGGTCTTTTTTTGCTGTGCATGGGCTTTCTTTGGTTGCGGTGAGTAGGGGGCTACTCTTCGTTGCGGTGCATGGGCTCCTCATTGCCGTGGCTTCTCTTGTTGTGGAGCATGGGCTCTAGGCACATGGGCTTCAGTAGGTGCAGCACATGGGCTCCACAGTTGTGGCTCAAGGGCTCTAAAGCGCAGGCTCAATAGTTGTGATTCATGGGCTTAGTTGCTCCACAGCATGTGGGATCTTCCTGGAGCAGGGATTGAACCCGTGTCCCCTGCATTGGCAGGCAGATTCCTAACCACTGCACCACCTAGGAAGCCCCCCTCTCCCTCTATTCTTTCCTGGCTGACAGGGAAATGTGAAAGGAAAGAGGCTTTGGGTCCAGAGCAACACTTAATGCTCTGTGTGCTTAGGTGACTTACGTTCATTACCTGAGGCTCGGTTTCTGATTCAATATGTGTGAGGTGGGCACGAAAGTCCGCAAGTCTAACAAATTCCAAGGTGAGGCTGATGCTTTTGATCTGGGACCATGCTTTGATGGCCACTGGACTGTGAGAGAGAAATGATTTCCTCAAAGTTTCACAGCAAGTTAAGACCAAGGGCAGAGATCAAACCCAAGAGAGGTAGAGAAAATGATTATTTGCAGTTCTTCACAATCTTCTTGGATTTGAATTATATATTCATGCCTTTGGTCATGCAGTGTTTCAAAACCACCTACCAAAGTGGTATTTCCCTTCCTCACTGCTATCTCACTTGGCCATGTGACTTGTTTGGACCAACAGAATACAGTAGAAGGAGAGAGAGCCAGTTCCAAGCCAAGACCTCAAGAGATAGTGCCAGTTTTTGTGGATACTCTGGGATTCCTGCCATTCGCTGTGAGCAGAGCATGCCTCAAACAGTTCCAGTCCAAAGAGAAGGAAACCCATGGTGCAGACTTGACCCTAATAGTCATTCTGGGTGCAAGTCCAGCTGACTAGCATCTGGAATTTGAGCTGCTTATCCAAGGCCAGCCTAGTTCAGCCAAACTACAGTGACCCATGGACCCAAAAGTGAGAGAGTATTTGTAGTTGTAAGCCATTGAATTTGGGGTTAGTTTGTTATACAGCATTAATGCAGCAATTGCTGACTAATACATACATGTGTGTTAGCATTACATGAAGATCATCTTTCAGTTTAGAAAGGCAAAGAAATGTGTCATGTATTAAGCAGCTACCATGTGCCAGGACTGTGTTTGTAAACCTATATTTAGGAATTTCTTGCTTCCATTATTTTACGATGTGTCTCCCTAAACTCAGCATCCTTAAAAAACTGGTTCCAGTAGTTGAAGCTTTTATTTGTATAAGCTCTTCTCTTAACCCAATATCCCCCAAACTTCATCTTGACCTGTCTCAGATAACTCCCTCATGTCTGCCTGGTATGTGTCTGTGCTGCTTGTTTTTAAATATTCTGGCATCAGAGGTCACCCAAGGCTCTGCTTACAGTCTCTCTAACTACGTGGTATCCACTGTGGTATGACTTCATCCCAACAGCCACTTGAATAAAAAAGAGAACAAAAATAAAACATAAAGTCTCAAATTTAGGACATAAGAGATAGGCAACTTGTTTTGTTGCTGCTCATTTTAGGTGGAGAGGAAAGAAAGACAAAGGTCTTTTCTTCTTATAAATGGGCAAGATTGACATAAAAAAAGGACTTCAAGAGCTGAACTCTTCCACTGAACACAAATGTAGAGAAATTCTGTATATCGTTAAATGTTTTATACGTCCCTGTCATATATAATTTATTATGTTGTGAAGCTGAGTCCTTCTTTGAATGAAAATTTTACTGTCAGAGCCTGGGGTACTTTAGTTTGATGATTTAAAACTCCCAATGCACTCGTAGCAAATAGCACGTTTTTATGACAGTGTGTTTGTCCAAGAGGTCAGCTTTCAGCACAGTCAGAAATTTCCCCCAGTAAAATTATTTCAAAGAGAAATATGTCTCCCAGACTAATTCTTCTTGCAGAAAATGCAGGTGCAATTCCAGATAGCACTGGGTGTCCATCTTTCAAGAAGACGCTGGGCAGCAGGGTTGCTTATTCATCCTGTGCTTTTGGACTGGTGCTGCAGAGATGTACTTTGAATCTTGTCTTTGCCCTCAATTGGCTAAGCCTCTTGGTTTTCAGCCATAGCAAGAGGTTAATGACATCAACTTTCAGGAATTTATTTGTGAGGATTAAATAAGATGGTAGTCTGTCAAAATGCCTGGTCCATAATTATTATTATGTCACTTTATTCTGTAGATTCTGCTTTGAAATGAAATCAGCTCCCCAATGGGATGTGACAATGTACAATATAAAGAATGAGTCCAGCCAGCTCGTAGGCAAAGATTCAGGAAAATCCATCCAATTCTGCAGAGATTCAGCAGCTAGTGGCATGAACAGCAAGGAAACAAGGAAGGGAATTTTAGATACAAAGGTTTGCTGAAAAGAGTGGTGTGCATCGAGCAACTACATTCTGGTGTCCCAACCTCACCCTTTACCCTACCCTCTGCACCATGGAGAGCTCCAGAATAGGAAATATAATAAACTTTCATCTATGTAGCCAGTCAGCCAGCCAGCCACTCAATCACCTGTCCTTCCATCCATGCAACCTTCCATCCATCCATTCATCTGCCCATCTGTCCAAGTCGTTAGTTTATTTATCTATCCATTCCATCTTTCCATCCATCAATATACTCCACAAGCAGTGAAGAAATTCAAGACAGATACTAAAATAAGTTCTGCAAACAGAAAGATATAAGTCCAAATGAATGATCTCCATGTATTTATTTAGAGATTAGTTGCACGGAAAATCAGGTAAAGTCACAGTGTTGTCGATGTTACAAGAGAAAGGGCGTGAGTGCTAAGTAATCACAGATTAGGGACACACTTTCCAATCTAGGAAAATCCAGGAGGACCTTCCAGGTACCTGAGCTGAAGACCGTTTGATCATTAAGTGGGTGATACGGGAAAGGCATTCCAGAGAGAGAGAATAGACACCAGGCTCAAAGCACAGGGCTCTTTGAGAGAATAGCATATTAATCAGCTGGAGCTGTTGTAATAAAGTATCATAACCTGAGTACCGTAAACATCAAACATTTATTTTCTCACAGTTCTGGAAGCTGGAAGTTCCCCATCAAGATGCCATCAGGGTTGGTTTCTGGTGAGAACTCTCTTCCTGGCTGAGAGACAGCCCTCTTTCTCCCTGCATCCTCATAAGGTTCTTCCTCCGTGTTTGCAGAGAGAGACCGAGCTACGGCATCACTCCCTCTTCTTATATGACAATTGTTCCATCAGTTCAGGGCTCCACCCTTATGACAGCATTTCACCTAAATTATTTTTAAGACCTTATCTCCAAATAGCCGTACTGGAGGAGGTTAGGGCTTCAACCTATGAATTTTGGAGGAATACAATTCAGCCCTTAACATTGGTGACTAAGTTCATACAGATGACACTCAAGAGGTGTGTGGGCAGAAGAGGGTAGGGCAAAGGCTGGAGAGGTAAGAAGGAATGCACTCAGCTCAGGGTGGGCCCTGGGTCCACATAACAGGAGCAGCACACAGGTCAGAGAAAGGGTCCACCTCTGGCAGAAAGAAATCAGTCAGGTGACTTGATGTTTGTGCTACATTCAGACACCCCCACCCCCAGAAAGCACAATGGCAGGTCACAAAGCCATGCTTATTAAGGTTTCAAAGTTTGGTCTCCTACTGATTTCTCCCTGAGCTGGAGGCTTCCAACTTCAGAAACTTGCAAATGTGATTGGGGAGCAACTCTCTTGAAATCCAGGTGTACGCTGATTGGGGTTGATTTAGGATTTTATTCCCTTCGAGATGATCCGAAGAGGAAACTGTCTCCAGAGGATGTTAAGTTCATTTCGGGGATCTGTGGAAACAGATTAAAACCATGTGCCTGATTCCTGTGAAATTTGCAAGGTCGGGGGGGTGGGGGGGAGTACAGGGACGGAGGCCTGCAGTTAAATGGCGAGGCACATCCTGCAGGCTCTGTGATCAGCGATCCCTGCCTCCCAAGGAAGCAGGGTGGAAGCCCTTTTGCCATCAGAGCCGCCCCCCATCCCCTGCTCATATTCTCTGCTGAACTTATTAAGTTGGTATCAAGTCAACGTGTCCCTTCTTGATAGTACATAAATTCTCCGAGTGCTGCCGAATTCTGCGTCTGTCCTCTTACCTGTCACTTCAGCCGCCTTTTAGTGATGTTAAAAGAAATCTTTACTGTCACTCACATCACCCACTCACTTTGTTCTCTGGCAGTGACACTCTTGTTGTGTTTCTCCCACCGCCACAACCGACTCTCGTGAATTAGCATTCGCCAAATTTATACGTGCTCATTAGTCTGAATAAATTTAAAAGCTGCTGCTCCTGAGTTTTAAAAATGTAACCAGGCTTTTCCTTGGATATAATTGAGGCATCTTTAGAAAAGTAAATTACAGCCTGACTCCCAAGTAGGCATTTTATGAGTTTAGAGTCAAGGGGTCTCTTTGGGGCATCATTTGAGCTATAAATACCTGGAGGGCGGGGAGGAATAAAATAATAAAATCCCCCCCAGTCAATTCTGCCATCCTTGTTCATTCTGCCCCTTCCCTCCTCTCTCTCTCACACACATAGAAGACCACAAATGGCTACCTGTGTTGAATGGAGACCCCAACTGTACTCTTTCCTGCTGTTTTAACAGATGAGCAGTGGGGTGGAGCCTGGGTTTCTCAAAGCCAACATCCCTGGACCAAATGCATTGGAACCACTGGGGGGTGCTTGTGAAAATATGACTTCCTGTGCTTCTCCTCAGACCTCTGGCATCAGAAACACTCCCCGCCCCCCCAGGCTGGGGCCTGGAAGTCTCTCTTCATTACAAGCATCACATCGGATTTTGATGTTGCATAAATTTGAAACTTACTCTCGCAATGGGGTAAACACAAACTTTGGAGCCATTTTGGTTTAGGAGATAACACAGACTCCATTGTGTTTTCACCTGATAATGCTAGGCAAAGTGTTCACTCCCTCTGAAGGGAACGGTACTCACTGAATAGTGCTTTTGGAGTGGGAAAAGGAGATATTCACGTCTATGTCGTTGTAGGTAATTGTCAGGCTGTTGAGGACAGCTGCCAGAGGAATAACTCAGGTCAGTGTTCTATCTATCAGAGTTACTCAGGTTGTTAGTTATGGTAATCACCTGCATGTTTGGCCTCCTGGGTGAGAGTCTTCAATCAAGGAATATTATTTTAGTATCTACTAGGTGAAAGCCACAATTATAGGTGCCGAAAAAGTGGTGTTGAATGCCTTCTTATACATAAATCAGATAATTAAGTAAGCTAGCAGCAATAAACTACAAAAGTACAATGCATTGCATTTTAGATGGTGATAGTCCCTTAGAGAAAACTAAAGTGAGTTAGGGGTAGGAAGTGCCAGATGTGGGATGGGGTAGGAGGCTTTAGGATGCTTCATTGAGAGGCTACATTTGTGCAAAGACCAGAGGAGGAAAGGACACCAGCCAGAGCTGTCTGGAAAGACGTCATAATTGTCCCAATGGCTGGGGGCGGGGGGCGCTGGAAGGCCCGTGTGTAGGTCAGAGAGCTGCTTCTCCCACAGGAAGACCCAGTTGGGCAGAGTCCAGGGAACACGTGCCCATCTGCCAGGTCCCCACAGTCCCAAATAAGCTCACTGGGCAGTGAGAACACAGGAGAACTTTCTAGAATTGCAGCACAAGGTGGAGATGCAGACCAGGCTTCACAGAAGTGGCCCATTTATCAGGAGAAGGGTGGACCAGCAGCCAAGTATGCTTTAAGTCCTAAGAGTCTTTAGAAGCTCCAAGAAGAGAGAAAGTCCATGTGAGAGAAAGAGAATAATTAGATCCCCATCAGGTAGACGTTTTGCATAAGAACCATTATTTATCAAACACCTACTGTGTTCTGGGGAAGACCCCAGGAGTTTCACAAATTCTAATCCTTGTGAAGTAGGCACTTTGCAAAGGAGGAAATCAGGTCAGAGTTGCAGGGAGGAGCCCAAGTTTGCAAAAAAGAAAGATGCTGCCATCTTCCAGTCTCCAATTTCTGACTCCAGAAATAGCCCCCCTTCCAGCCCCAGCATGTCACCTTGCATCCCTGAGCAGAGGCAGTATTTACAAAACAAGTGCTACTAAACACCAGAGGACAGCATAATATTAACACACAATGGCTGAGAAAAAGTTAGCTGAACAACTGAAGTGAATTTTCCTTCTGAGACAGAGACAAACCCAGGCATTTAACTCAGACACCTTTGTGCATCCAGGGCACCCCCGCCCCAGGCCCAGATCTCTTCATTTGCATATCCATGCATCCACAAAGGCAAGTTTGAGCAGCAGAGCCTGGTGGTTAAGAATCTTGGAGCTTAAAACTTAATGCCTGGGACTGAATCCGGCTGGGCCACTGTGAGTCTCTGTGCCTCAGTTTCCTCATCTATAAAATGGGCACAATAATAAGTATCAACTTCATAAGGATGTTCTGAGAAGGATCAGTGACATTATCTGTATATCAGACTCAGCACCAGTCCTGGAAAGCTGTAAAAAGTCATGAACTCTTGCTATTTCCTGATTCATTCACTATTCCATTTGTTGTTCACTTAAACATTCTAATAATTCGAATAATTAACCAAGTTTAGGAAAACTCAGACTTGTGAATCCCACTTAGTACATATAAACCTTTAAAATTATTTTAGTTTTTAGCATCCTCTCTCCCATCCCCAATGTACAAGTGTACAACACATACACACACCCCTCTCATTCCAATTCCTCTATTCTACTGTCCACAGGGATAGACCAGGGCATAGTCTTTCTCCATTCCATGTCTTACTTGCTATTCCCCATGGCAAGTGCAACTCTTCCCAGCCATCTGCTGCAGAGGGCGTACGGCACCTCCTTCACATAGACTCCCTTCAACACCCAGGCTCACTTAGGTGTTCTTTACACTTCTCTACTAAGTCCTACCCCCATATCAGGGCACTGGGGCCCTTCCTAAACTCTAGTATAATTCCATGTTACTCTTGACTCTTTACTCCGAGACTCTGAATTCCTGGAGACAATATTTTATTAAAATTTGCTCTGCAAGGCTTAGGATAATACCTAGAATTTTGCTGGCACTTGGTAAGTGCTCATTGGATAAAATCATCAATTAGAAAGTTGGACATAATTCAAGACAGGTTTGTCTCAATTGAACCAAAGACCTAATAAAACCCTGTCATCACAAACACTAGAATTTCAGAATTCATCTTCATCTCCTTCACATCACCACCAAAAGTTATCTCTATCATGTCACATTGCTGTCATCATCATCTTCATCTTTACACCATCAGCACCACCATAGTCACCTCCATCATGTCACATCACCGCCATCATCTTCATCTTTACACCATCAGCACCACCATAGTCACCTCCATCATGTCACATTGCTGCCATCATCATCTTCATCTTTACACTGTCAGCACCACCACAGTCACCTTCATCACCTTCATTCAATCACCACTACCACCATTACCTTTACATATCTGTCATCATCATTCTTTAAGTTCTTTTTGACTTCTAGCACTTGGTAAATATTTAAGAAGCTCTTCAAATTTCTTTTTTGAGAAAGCCTTCCCAAGCAGTTTAGGTTTTATTTATTCAGGGGAATCATTAATTTTATGCAGTCCGCTAGGAGGCAGGGCTTCAGTTCTGTGAGTGAATTGAATTATCTGTTCACTGTTTCGAATTAGTAAAATAAAGGAAGCTGGAGGTTGGCTTTGAGTTTTATGTGTTTAGGTATTTCCCCTGAGCAGAACTTCAAGGGAACTCTAACTCCCATGTCTGCAGCTGCCTAATTTCCTTGCAGAATCTGCCACCTAGCCTGTGTCTCCTCATCATATTAAGTTTGATGGTACATTAAATTCTGAGCAGATAGAGCTGGTCACATGCTCCCTACCTGGAGCTTAAGCCCACTACTTGTGTTTCAGTTTTGGGAGATGAGTATCTGTATTCTTTATTTGGGGTCCTTTGGGAAGCGTTTCTCCAAAAAAGACCCTTAAGTTCCCTGGGATGTAATGGGGCCCTCTCAATAAACAGCAACACTCCCCTCACTAGAAAGTGACTCTGAACCTAAATAATATGTGGGACATATACATGCCTGAGACAGGAACAAGTCAGGCTGGAGGATGACTTTTACAGAAATCTTTTATGTCATCTTGAAGAACACACTCTGCTAACACATCAGAAATCTCTTTACTGGGAATTCATTTTAACGAGAAGCATAGACCTTGGAAATATGTATTTATATATGCATTTTATATAAAGATTTTTAAAATGTTTTAAAGTATGTTTTTAAGGCTTAGTAAACATGCCTCTTTACAAACTTTTTTGTTAAAATGTATCATTTTTAATTTAAAAAATCCCAGAACTATTCTAAATTAACTGGGTTAGTCAAAGCCAAAGGAATCTTGGGGAGTATTAGTTTCCTCTGGCTGCTGTAACAAAGTATTGCAAATTGGGAGGCTTAAAACAATAGAAATTTATTTTCTCACAGTTCTGGAGGGCAGAAGTCTGAAGTCAAGGTGTTGGCAGGGCAGTTCTCCCTCCAAAGGCTCCAGGGGAGCACCCGTTCCTGGCCTCTTCTGGCTTCTGGTAGCGCCTGGAGTTCCTTATCTTGTGGCTGTATCACTCCAATCTCTGCCTCTGAGGTCACGTAGTTTCACTTCTTGTGTCTTAAAACTCCCTCTGCCTTTCTCTTCTAAGGATATATGTGATGGCATTCAGGGTTCACCTGATAATCTAGGATAAGCTTCTCTCTATAGCTTAACTTTATCATACGTTTTGCATTAAAAGGTAATACACATGGGTTCTCGGTATTAGGTCATGGACATAATTCTATGGGGGCCACCACTCAGCCCACGACATGGGGTAAGCAGGTACTTGGTGCCAAGATACAACAGAGTTCAAATCAGAATAGCGATTACTAGCTATGTGGCCACAGATTTGTTACGCTGGTTTCCTGAGCGTCAGTATTCTTTTCTGTTAAATGGGGTTAGTAATTTCTAATGCATAAATTATTTCAGAGTAATTCAATGAGATGATGAGTTGAAGAGCTACTTTTAACTGTAAATCTAGAGCTCAGTGTAGTGGGAGATGTTTAACGTATATTAACATTGATAGTGAATTCCCATCCAGAGTGTTTTTACTTCTTTTTTTCCTATATGTCAATCTCAGACTCCGTTTCAGCTACGCATAGGCTGTGCCCTGTCTCCTCCTCCAATATCCATCCGCACAACCCTCAGCTCCATATCATCCCCTAGATGGTCAGGAACAGCAAATGGGTGAGCTCTGGGCTATGGGGCCTATCTACATGTATAAACTAATTTCCCAGGAGTTGCTCTGTGCTGCTGAATTGGATTAGACTGAAATTAAAAGCCTAGGAGGAAAGCAGAGCAGACAGGAGAGTGGAAGTTTTAAGAATATTCTCTCTCAGAAAGTAACTGCATACACTCATTGCCCTGTGGAGACACCAGCTCTGAGTCCAGGATTCAGAGCTTTGCCCGGGTGCAGTTCCTCATGATTCTAGAGTAGACTTCCTGGGTTCTAATCCCACCTCTGCCCTTGTCTTGGTCACATCATGTAGTCCCTCAAAGTCTCCGTTCCTCATGTGTAATGGGAGGATATAATAGTACTTATCTTGCAGAGATGTGAGGATTGCACATGTTATGGTATGTAAAATGCTCAGTTAGCATCCTGTTAACCATAATATCTAGACATCAACCCATCCACCCATCCACCCATCCATCCATCCATCCATCCATCCATCCATCCACCTACCCAATACATATTTGTTGAACTAGGCAATGTTTGAAAGGATGCAGGCAATTTAGAAAGCAAACAAATAAAAATCAGATCATTTCAGAAAATAAGTGCTAAGAATAAACACAAATAAACATAGACTCAGGATAATGTGCAATTGAGCCTTGAGGCTCTGAAAAAAAGAGATCCAGAGAATTTGGTACAGGAGCCATAGGTGACCTTTCCTTATGAATAAGGAGTAAGGGCATTTGCTGTTGCATCATGCTTGCGTTAAATATGAAGAAAGTCACCCCAAACTCATTTTCTGAATCCTTGGAGGAAACACTGCACGCTTCTGGTCTCCGTTTCCTCAGCTGTAGAATGTAAGAGTTGTTCTGAATTGCGTACAAAGTGTGATGATAGAATCACCCTTCCCCCCACCACCTCTCTCTTCAGTGGATGCTGGTCCAGTTTTGCCTGGAGAATTAGCTCCACATGTATCTCTGGGGTCATTTGGTTCTTACAGGGTTTAATTAGAAAAATTACCCACCAAAATGTCTATGCCCTAATCCTCTTGAACTTGGATATGTTACTTACATAGAATAAAGGACTTTGCAAACATGATGTAGTTAAGGATGTTGAGATGGGGAGATTATCTTGCACTACCCTGATGGTTCAATGTCATCGCAAGTGTCCTTATAAGAGGAAGGCCAGGAGGGTCAGAATCAGAAGAGCTGTGCAAAAAAAAAAAAAAAAAAAGCAGAACAAGAGATCTGAAGATGTTATAATGTTGGCTTTGGAGATGGAGGAAGAGGCTATGGGCCAAGGAGTGTGGGCAGCTTCTTAAACGGGAAAGGATAAGAAAACAGACTGTCCCCTAGCATCTCCAGAATGAATACAGCCCTGCTGACAACCAAGTTTCGATCCATAGGACACATATTGAACTTTTGACTTCCACAATTTCAAGATAAGTTTGTGTTGTTTAAAGTCAATAAGTATGGGGAAATTTTTTACAGACGCCATCGGAAAGTAATACAGAGAAAGTTTTGGAAGAAGTAGTATATTTTCATAGAATCCCTACTGCACTCAAGGTCCATCCATGTCATTCCAAATGACAGCATTGCCCTCTTTCTCATAGCTGAACAGTATTCCATTGCATATGCATGTGTACACCACTTCTTTATCAATTTAACCATGGAAGGGCAGCCAGGTTGTTTTTCTATCTTGGCTGTTGTAAATCATGCTGCAGTGAACATGGGAATGCAGATATCTCTTTGCAACACTGATTTAATTTCTTATGGATATATGTCCAGGAGTGGAATTGCTGATTCACATGGTACTTCTATTTATAATTTTTTGAGGCACGTCCATACTGTTTGCTATAGTGGCTGCTCCAATTTACACCCTCACCAGCAGTACACAAGGTTTCCTTTCTCCACATTCTCACCACCACTTTTCTCTTGTCTTTTTTTTTTATAACTGTTTTAACATGTATGAGAGGATATCCATTGTGGTTTTAATTTGCATTTCCCTGATTATTAGTGATGTTGAGCACCTTTTCATGTACTTGTTGGCCATCCGTATGTCTTCTTTGCAAAAATGTCTATTCAGCTTCCTGCCCATTCTTAACCAGATTGTTTTTCTGCTATTGAGTTGCATGAGTTCTTTACATATTTTGAATGTTAAATCCATATCAGCTACATCATTTGCAAATATTTTCTCCTATTTCATAGGTAGCCTTTTCATTTTATTGATTATTTCTTTTGCTGTGAAGATGCTTTTTCATTATGCTAAGTAAGTCAGACAGAAAAAGATAAATACTGTATAACATCACTTATATGCAGAATATAAAACTGTCAGACTTATAGAAACAGAGTAGAATAGTGGTTACCAGGGGTTGAGGGAAATGAAGAGATGGTCAAAGAGTACAAACTTCCAGTTATAAGACAAATAAGGTCTGGAGAGAGATATAATGTACAGTATGGTGATTATAGTTAATAATACTGCATTATATACTTCAAAGTTGCTGAGAGAGTAGGTCTTAAATGTTCTCACCAGAAAAAAGAAAGAGTAATTATGTGATGCAGTAGAGGAGTTAGCTAATGTTATGGTGGTAATCATTTTGCAATGTGCAAGTATATCAAAGCAAAATATTGTGCACCTTACATTTACATGATTTTATATGTCAGCTATGTCTCAATAAAGCTAGAAGAAATAGAATAAAATAATAAAAAAGAACCTACTGTATGATGAACACTGTGCTGGGCATTCTTTTGTATTATGTTATTTATTTCTCAAAACACCTTCATGAGGTCATTTCCATTTTAGAGGTGAGATACCAATGTTCAGACAGGTTAAGTGCTTAGCAAAGGTCACACAGCAAGTTCATGCAGAGAAATGTTGGGGTTCTGGAGTGATGCACTCTTAACCCACCAATCTCCCACCACCCTATATTGCCTGTTTACCCAATTGTCTACCCAAGTCAGTGTCATGACTGTGCAGCTATCAGTCCTCATCTGCCATGCCACCCACCTCTTTCCCGTCACTCAAGCACCCTGATTCCTGCTTTACTCACCACAGTTTTGAGCCTTGTACTGCAGCTCAAGAAACAGAATTCTGAGTCTGGTGCCAGTTTGCCTTACTATGTAGCTTCCATGCTCTCCATGCTCTCCACCCCCCAGCCACATTCAATAGTCTTCGAACCAAAATGGTGCCTGTTCCTGAGTCCTGGTCCTTCAGCATCAGCTGCACCCCCTGTGGGACCCTTATCCCTCTCCTTCTCCTTCTCTACCTGCAAGCCTGGACTTCCTCCCATCTGAGGCAGCCTCTACTGGACTGTTTCATCCAAGGGGCCTCCTGAGTTGGCAGGGTGGCTGGTCCCATGTGAACCAGTGTGGTCCCAGTGTGACTCATATGCCCTAAGAGGCAAAACCAACCCCAATTAGGAGCTGGGGCTCCAGAGATGGAGAAACCACAATCTGATGCTTTGTTCTGCCTCTTACAGTCTAGGTAATCCTGAGCAGTGTATTTAATCTTTCCAACCCCCAGATTCTTTATTTGCAAAATAGTAGCTGTACCTATCTCACCAAGTTCTTATGGGGATTAAATTAATTAATGCACTGAAAAGCACATAGCCTAGTCCCCAGCCAGTAAATAAGCTTTCATTATTTTTGAAATACAACTTTCTATTCTGTTATAAGGTTTCCGAGTGTCCTAAAATGCTATGATCTTTGGATATATGGAAGTCATATTTTGAGGGTCTGGATATATCATTGAAATAGCCAATATAGAATGAGAATGATAAAAACATTATAACTGAGCTTCTAGTGTTTGTAATGTATTGTGACTATGTCACACATTAATTAATTGGAAAACTTAAGCACAAAAAAATTAACCCTTGAATACTCTTGACAAAATTACCTGTGTGTTTCTGAAAAAGTGACCTGATATCTCTGGTTCTGAGGTTCCTCAAATGTAAAAGAAAAGTGTTGAACCACCTAATCATGTATATATCCTTCCAGCTTGAGATTTCCACTTCCCAAGGAATAGTTGACCTTCTTCAGACTGAATTACCCAGTGTTCTATCTGAATTTAGAGAGTTTCAACATTTACTTATGAGAAAGACAAGAAATCTTAAAAAGGCCAAACAATTTTAACAAAAAATATTGCAGGACTTTTACTTTATATGTTGGGATGAAAACATTCTATGTAGCACAGTACCTTACAGAGAAAAGAGACTAATTGATATGACTGGGACAAAACTTGTAGAGACATAGAGGGCTCTTCCAAGGGCAAGGGACCTGTTTTAATGGAGGTCCCTCAAGAAAGATTGCTGGGTAGGCAGTTAAGACACCTTATTATGATTACTTGGCATTGAAGATAAAGAAAAACTTGAAGAATTGTGAGGCCACTCAGGTCAGTAGCTAGACTCTCTCAGCAGCACTTGGAGCCCCAGGAAAATGTAGAATGACTGTTAGGAAATACTAAATTTCAAAGAGAATGGTCAATGTATGATTTCTCTAAATGGAATAAAAGCCTAGAGAAGCAATATCAAGAAGAAAGCAGATGAAAGGGCCTGTCTTTCTTTTTTCCTTCCTTCTTCCCTCCCTTCCTTCCTATCTTTCTTTCTCCCCCTTTCTTTCTTTCCCTTTCTTTCTTTCTTTCTTTTTTCTTTTTCTTTCTTTCTTCCTTCCTTCCTTCCTACCTTCCTTCCTTCCTTCCTTCTTTTCTTCCTTTCTTCCTTTCTCCCTTTCTTCATTTCTCTCTCTTTCTCTCTCTCTCCTCCTTCCTTCCTCCCTCCCCCCCACTCCCTCTCTTCCCCTCTCTCTCTTTCCATCTTTCTCCTGGAGAGTTGGGAAAGAAGCAATGACTAGTATTCCTTTTGAATACAGGAGGCAAAAGGGACAGAGGAGTTCTGGGTCAGTCAGGTGGCCCTCCTGCCTCTCCCACTTGCTGGCTGTGATGGTTAATTTTATCTGTTGACTCAATGGGAACATAGCGTGCCCCAATTAAACATCCTTGGTCTGTTTGTAAGGGTGCTTCCAGAAGAGATCAACATTTGAATTGCCCCTGGTTCTCAGAACTATCCCATCAGCGTTCCTGGGTCTCCAGCTTGCAGGAACTTAGCTTCCATAATCACATGTGAGTCAATTCCTTATAATCAATTGGTTCTATTCTCTGAAGAACCCTGACTAATGCACCAACCTGTCTTATGGCAGTGGCAAGGCACAGAGCTTCAGTGCTCCTCTTTTCTCAATTATACAATGTATAGAACCCAATGCACCCAGAAAGCGTTGTTTTGAGTGAAGCACCAATTGGAGAAAACCTTTTTGTAAGGCTTCTAATGTTAACCAGATTGAATTTGCTGTCAATAAGTTTTCATTGTTGCCACCTAATATACTAGAAGAGGATTCACCCTCCAAAAAAGAAAGCTAAAATAGTACATGGTGTGGATATGTGACCTGCTAACATTTTGTATGTGTTCTGAAAACAAGATCTGAGAAACTTAAGCCCTTTCTATAAAACAACCATGTATCTACTATGTTCAATTTTCATTTCTTTAATGATTTGGACATTTTTGAAATGGCTGAAGTAAAAAATAATACAGTGAATATACAATTAAATAAACATGCAGCTAGAATGTTATGACTAGAGGGGGAAATATGAATAGTGATTCCAACGTAGAATGACTAAGTTGACTTTGCAATGTGTTCCAGAGCTTTCTGGTATTTCAGGTGAAGTGGAGGTGTGATTTGTCATGCAACTTTCATTGTTGGCAAAGAGGGATAAAACCAGTCTCTTGGGGTAAATTAATATATTTTATAGCAGTGAATTCTAAAAGTAATTTTTCATAAAGCATTTTATATAATTTTATATTTTGAAATTGAGATATATCATGCCATAGTATGAAATGTGCAGAATATTATGCCAGTCTCCTTTCAGTTCCAATCCTCCATAAACTAGGTTTATGGCAATTAAACACCATTCACTTTTACTCTCAGATATACGGCTTCCTCACCATGTTCAGAGGACTAGAGACATTTATGGTTAGTATGGTCTCTGGTGCCTTGTAAATTCTCAGTATAAGGTTGTTGTTATTACTACTGTTTTTATTATCATTATTTGGAAGGCCAGGAACACTGAATGATTGAGTAGACAATATCTCCCAAACATAATTCCAGCAAATGGACTTCTGGTAGTGTAGCAGGCTAGGTGATCAGAAGAATATCTTGGCTGAAATACTACCAGATGTGGGGTTAACTAGAAATTAACAACAGAAACATAAATATATATAATTTTAATGTTTTTCTGGGCTTGATAGAATATAAGGAACATTTCTAAGAACTAATAACAAACACGCATACAAAAAAGATGACTGAGCTGAAACGTGAGCATGGAACTTAAACAATAAGCAAGTCTCCATGAAAGAATCTGTCTAGACTCCAGTACAATGGAAGACCTCAACCTTAGAGCTATACTTTGGAACAGAAAGCTTATAATGAACCAAAATTATTACCAGCTTGTAACATCCTCTGACCCTCAGAAAAAGCAAATGAAAAATTCCTCTCTGGAGATCATATGTAGGTCCCATACACACATGTATACAGAGTTATACATATGATGTAAAATGTGTCTATGAAATATTTAAGAAAATAAAACAAAATTAGAAAAGGATAAAATTCTATCAAACATCTATGCAGAATTGACAAAAAATAACCAATAGTCCATTTATAAATAAAATTACGAAATTTCAAAACCCCATGAATAGGTTAAAAGTTGAATAAGACACAAATGAACTGACAATTTGTAAATCACGAAGGTAAAACAGAAGAAAAACCCAGAATGTTTGAAAAAGAGGCAAGAAAATAAAAATATATATATATTGAAAGCAGTTATAGAATATAGAAATAAAGACTATAGAAAATACATTGCAGTGTATATCAAGCAAGATTAAACAAAATAAATTCACTTAGATACACCGTAAAACTGTAGAACATCAAGTAAGATTCTAAAAGCAGGGAGAAAAAGATAAACCACCTGACAACAGACTTCTCAATGGAAATAATGGAAAAAGGAGACATCTTTCAAGTTTTGAGAGATTGTAACATTCAAGCAAGAATTGACATATATACACTCCAAATATAAAATAGATAGCTAATGGGAGCCTGCTGCATAACACAGGGAGATCAACTTCATGATGGGTGATGACTTAGAGGGCTGGGATAGGGAGGGTGGGAAGCAGTCTTGGGGGTGAGGGGATATGGGGATATATATATATACAGCTGATTCACTTTGTTGTACAGCAGAAACTGATACAACAGTGTAAAGCAATTATACTCCAATAAAGAGCTGGAAAAAAAAAAAAGAATTGTGTGGCCACAAGAACTGTCATTAAAAATAAAAGTAAAATAATGTTGTTTTCTGAGAGTTCAAAACTATCACAGAAAAGTATGACCATCATACCACTCTAAAGTAATTTTTAAAAGATATTCTTCAGGCAGAAAGAAACATATTTTAGAAGGAAAAATATTTCAGTTCCTTATAATTCTTTTTTGAAGAGGAAGAGGTTTAAGATACTTATTAGCTTTAAACCTTGTTAAGTACACATGATAAGAATTTCAGGTTTAACCATTGAAAATAAAGAAGTTACACATATAAATTTCAAGCCAATAGAGAAAAAAATTAAACTAACAACAAAAGTCCACAATTAATTCCCCTACTCCATCCTACCCAGAAAATAAAATTCTAGAAAACTGAGTAAAGAGTTATAGAAATGGCAATATTATTAAAGGCATCAAATAAGAGTCATAAAGTAGAATGCTAGGAGAAAGCCCAATTCTATGGATAATCACAACAAATGTAAATGGATTAAATTCAGCAGTTACTAAAAAGTTATTAAATGTAAGACTTGTTAAAAAATTAAGTATATGTTGTTTACAAAATTATACCTAACACATGACAACATAGAAAGATAGCAAAATATATAACAGACAAATACTACCCAGATAGAAATTAGAAAAATAGAATTTAAGACAAAGATGATTATTATGTATAGTGGCAGTCTCTATATAATGATAATATATGCTAATTCATCAATAAGATACAACTATTATGACTTGATTTCAACATTTAGCATATTTTCAAAATATATAAAGCAAAAATGATAGAATTACAGGGAAGAACTGACAAGCACACCTCTGCTGTGAGATATTTCAAAATGATTGTGGTGAATTCAGTTACATACACAATCACTCAGTAAATATTTATTCAACATTCAGACCGTAAATGCCTATGATCGTATCTTGGTAGCATTAGATTGAAGCTGATGACATAAAATTTAAACCTTGCCAAAGTTAAGAAGCTCTGGGAGGACTAGGATAGGTAGGTCAGCAACGTAGGCTTCTAAGACTGAGCTAGCTCTAAGGAGCATATCAGAGGTAGCAGGGTAATGAACACACAGCACATTCCTTAAAGGAAACTCCAAAAGCCCCAGGCTTTTGACAGGAACGTAGAAGTATGACGGTCTGATCGTATCTTCTCTGACTACCTGGAAGGTGTCCAGATTCTGAATTAAGGAGAGAGTGTGCAGTTTTAAAAGTCTGTTGAGCAGCAGTAGGGCTGCCTTTTGCTGGCATACTTGAGGGCCCTAAGCAGAATTCTTGTGGATGGGAAGTCCTTATGCCCTCCCAAGAGGTGGTATGGGTCTCAGCCATCCAGGGCCCCTCTTTCAATCATAGACTATGCTTAATCAGCAACAAAGCCATCATTTTGAAACTAGGGGGCTAAAAAGTGTTCATATATGGATGTTACAGCTTTTAAAAGAGAATTTGATTCTCAGACCAATGGTCTGAGTTCCAGTTCTGACTCTACTTCTTAGAAACTTGGTGAAGCCTCTTGCCTTAAGCAAGTCAATAAACCATGAGTTGTAATCCTTACCTGCATCTCCAGTTCGCTTACCTATGTCCCAAACATCAAAAGAGATAGAGGATGAAAGATTACATTGGAAGTTCCAACAGCAGGATGCAAATGGAAAGACACGTCATCCTTGTCATCAAGGAACAAGCACACAGGTGACCCTGACTCATTTGTGGAATATGCTCTAAGGGAAGAGTGGAAAATAAGGTTGCCAGGTAAACACCTCAGCAGAGAAAGGACTGCTTTGGATATTGTCAGAATAGTCCAGGTTTGATTTGTGAGGAAGCATGAGGCCTTGTGGGAGGTATTTGGGCAGGAAACAGGATGCTTAAATATCTGTGGTATCGAGAATGAATTGAAGTGGATATTTATTATTTTGTCAACTCAGAATAAGACTATCTTTCTGAGAAACGCTCTTTCGAATCACAGCTTTCTACTGAAGTTCCCCAAATAGTTCATTTTATTACAAAGTGTTCACGTGACAGAAGCAAAACCAGTCCGAATTCTTCCCTGGAATTTTTTTCTAACTTAATCTGAAAAAAGAACCAACAACCCTCTCTAGTGACAGCAAAATGGCAATGTAATTTCCAAGTACTCCCGGGCCAGGATGTCTGCTTGGTCTGGTCAGTCCACTGCCTTCCTGTCATCTTCTGTTACATAACAGTGGAGGTGGCATGATAGCTTAGCCTTTCTGTTGGGTCTTTCATGATACTCTAACCCTAACCTATACCTCTAACCCTCATCTATGCATCAACTCAGCTGTTTCTCTCACATCATCACATTCATTCTTCACAACAGATGTATGACTTCGACACTGCTGCTGTAACTTAAAGGTGAGGAGTGAAATACACCAAAGTGATCCAGCTCAAAATCAGTGATGCCCTTTTCCCAACACACCCCACTGCATGCTGCTTGCATCTGTATTTGCCCCTGTCTTAAATGCAGAAAAGGTTATAGCTCTAGTCAGTGCCCTGGTTTGGGTAGGGTTCTAAATCTAGCAATTTCCCATTCGTGTTGGGGATGGGGAGCATTTGTGTTACATTACCTTAAATGCCATTACCTGGAAAACACACACACACACACACACACACACACACACACCCAGCATGGAGGGCTCTAAAACCGTTTTCCCTTTCTGACAATGACAGGTGCTTTGAAATCTTATGTTTCACTTTGGCAGTTAGGTATTGAGGGAAAAGGCTTTCCCTGTTCTGTGGAATTAGTGCTGATCAAAAAATGGACTTAATTTGCAAGACAAGGCACTGAAAAGAAGATAGATGAAAAGTAAACAAACAACTAAATCACAAGCTAGAATAAAGTAAATATTGTTGAAAGCCTTCTTCTCAATGTAGCTTTTGAGCCAGAATTGTTCCTCCTGTCATTGCTACAAAAGAAATTTCTGCCCCTGATATGTCAGTTTTTACTTTGGCACTCGAAGATTCATACATGATCAGATGTGGACAGTTTTCCATAGCTACATTTTAAGGACCTTGGAACTTTCAGTTTGATTAGCACATTGATAAGACATATATTTTACTTAAAACAAGGATGCCTGGTGGGATTTGGGGGGAAAAATTCCAAAAATGAGGCCACACTGGAAATATTAAATACAGATACAGTAGTAAAACATTCAGCTAAAACAGCAATAAAATGGACCTCCGATGGGCCTCTTGAGGAATTAAAAAGAGCAGCTTCATTCCGCGGGTGTGTTCAGACAGAAATAAATCAACCTCGTGCTGCCACGGAGAAATAAGACCTGGGTATATCTTTATTTAAGATATGTAGGATGCCAAGTCAAAGAAGTGTGGAGGAGAAATACATATTGTTTTTGAAACTGAAACATGAATATGGTTGCGATTTTAATGTTTCTTGCTGGATAAAAGGTCATCTTTGGCGAGGTCGGGGTTTTCTTAAGGTCATTTCACATAGAGATCTCTGCCTTCCTTTGACATTTCATCTTGCAGAGACCTGACTCTTCTGACACATGGAATGGGTTCTTAGCACACCCCATGGCTATTTCTATCA
The DNA here is from genome assembly GCF_030028045.1 of Hippopotamus amphibius kiboko. Taxonomy (NCBI): domain Eukaryota; kingdom Metazoa; phylum Chordata; class Mammalia; order Artiodactyla; family Hippopotamidae; genus Hippopotamus; species Hippopotamus amphibius. The sequence goes on from NC_080189.1 coordinate 181,155,917, forward strand.
ACATCTGTGATTCTTACATGGAGTGGAATATACACTGATTGGAGACAAAGATCCACAGTCTCTCTGAAGCTGGATATTGAATTGAGAGAATGGAGAGAAAGTTTTTATTATCATTTAAAGGGACAGTGATCAAATTTCTAAAATAAAAGTACAGCTGCAAATCCCTGTGGTGGGTGGGGGGGGTGGTTTGGTGGGGTGAATAGGAACAGGATATAAACACAGGAAGTAAGATATTTGCTGTTGCCCTCCACCACAAAAAGTATACTTTAAGAGAAGATGCATTTAATTCATTTTGAAGTACTAACAGGTTACCTCTTCTTTCAGGAAAGGCAGCCCAGATTTATAAGCTGATAATAATGCTTTTAATTAAATTGTCTGAGTTTACTTTCTAACAGAATAGATTATAAGCATATGACCACAGTTAAGTCCTTTCTAGGCTCAGGGGTTCAGTTGTGTTTCCCGTGGAAGTTACAAGGGTCATATCGAATCCTATGTCATATGTCTCAGAGTGGCTTATAAAATAGTCTGAAATGGAAGGAATCATTATTATTCTTACCTTTGATAATTGATGGTTATGACATTGATTTTAATAGCTGGGTATAATGTAGCTAGGTTTCCTATAAGGAACTTAATCTAAAGAAAATGCAAAGACAGAAAATTACTTTAAAAAGTGAATACAAAATAAGACTGGGTTTCCGGGGGGTTGATACTGCATATACCGAATTAAAACTGAGCCTTTTCCCTATCTTTTTCAATACTGTGTTTTCGGACTTGGTAAATAACTGAATCAGAGTACCAAAAAATTCCTTTTTTCTTACATCATGGTCAGGATCATTTGTTGTCTGAACATTTTACTAAGCAAATCATCCAATCCTACCTACTGGAATTGGGGGTTTGGGTCACTCCTGTGTGATAACAGTAACCTCAGGGAAGAAAAATCATCTTACGGAGAAGCAGGAAAAATGGTAATGCGCAGATTCAGGATGCTGGCGTGACTCATTCAGAGCTCACTCCCATCCTGTCCTCACTGTAGCCCACCTCAGATGTGGGATCTGCGTGATCCTCGCAGTGTTGACTGTTCTGCCCAATATTTCAGCAGGAAGCAAAGATGTATGGCAACCATCCAGGCCGTGGGGGACCCAGGTGTTCCCTTTCTGGAAAGCATCCAGGTGCCCCCAGGGCTCAAAAGAGGTGAACATCCAGGTGTAACTGTAACTTCTGTTTCTTGTTGTTGCTTCCCAACCTGCACCCTCCTGCCTACACCTGAATGGTCTCAGGCAAGTGCCAGGATCATACATTTGTGTTCTGCCGTGTGCAGAGGCCAGAGGCCACCAGGGAAGGCTGTAAAGTGTTTTGTTCATTCATTTAGGCTGATTAGGAAAATGGAGCCCAGAAGTTCTTCTCCTGTAACTCCCCTGGAGGACCTCCCAAAACAGTTCTCTAAAAACAGACCTTTCCTGCCTCCTAAGCCCAAATGTTTCTCCTTTTGATAGAGAGGAAGAAAAATGCCATACAAAGAGCTCTGTACACACTGTGGAGAGACCATGTTCCAACTCTCTCCCCATCTCATTTCATTTTTTCACTCACTCCCTAAGGTCTCTGTCTTTGGGGAGCTCATTATCTAATTGGGGGTATCCATCAATAACTTGAAGTTAGAAGGGCAGTGGTGTTGAGTGCTACAAAGAAGGGCGTGGTAGGAGAAGCAGGTGTGGAAAGGGGATCAGGCTTGGAGTCTTAGGGAGAGATTCTTGGAGAAAGCAAAGAATGAGCCAGTATCTATAAAATGGGGAGGATTAACCTGGCTGTGGGGAAGGAAAGGGCAGAGCCTATCACAAGCCTGCAGGGAGCATTGATGGTCCTCTTGGGGAACGGAAGTAAAGAATACAGAAGTTTTACAAATGTGGTCCCCGAATCATCTGATATCCTTTCATCAAGGGATGGGGTTTATGTCCTTTGAAAATGGGTAGACTGCTGTGAATACTTAGGCGAAGAGAATGTGACAGAAGTGATGCTTTGTGAATTCGAAAGTTAGACCATGCAAGGCCATCCAGTTTCTGGCAGCCTGTCCTCAGCTACCTCAGCCCACACCCACAGATAAAGGTGATAAAGGTGCCATCTTGGAAAGGCATCCTCCAGTCCCAGATCTTCTGAGCCCCAAGCCCTAGTCTCAGACATCCTCACTGGGCTCTTCCTGAATTTCCCACCTATAGAGTTTCTGATCTAATAAAATCATTGCTGTTGGCTCTTCTAAGTGTGGAATAATTTATTTCCCAGCAATGGACAACAGGAACAAGTAGTGTGGATAGAGTACAGCCAGTGGGGCCAAGGATGCTGTGAAACGAGATGGGGAAATAACCTGCTCCAGACTGTGCCTGGCCTTGGGATCATATTAAGGACTTTGGTCACTGTCCTAAAGCTATGGGAACTTATTGGGAGGTTTTAATCTGGGAGAAACAAAACTAGATTTTCTTTTGTAAGATTATAGGCGTTTCAGTGATGGTTTGAAAGGGACCTGGATTGGGTTTGGAATCAAAGATAGTTGAAGTGTCTGGGTGAGAGATGATGCGGTCATGAACAAACAAGGTGGTGGTGAACATTAATTGAAATGAAAGGAGTAGAAAGATCTTCTGAGGGTAAAACTGCTTTGTGTCAGCCATGGCTTGACCAGGAGGATGAGTCTCTGGGAGGGGTCCCATTGACTCCTGAGGGGCCAAGTCATGTTGCTTATTGATGGTGATGCTACTTATAAACATGGGGCAAGACAAAGATCAAGATTTGCTCTCAGGGACTTCCCTGGTGGTCCAGTGGTTTCAATTCCACTGTTCCACTGCAGGGGGCACGGTTTGATCCCTGCTCGGGGAACTGAGATCCTGCACATCATGTGGCAAAAAAAAAAAAAAAAAAGAAAAGAAAAGAAAAAGAAAATTGGCTTCAAATATTTTGAATTTAATAGAATTTTCAGCATTCAGAGTGGAGGTAGTAAGTAGGTAGCTAGATATATGGGCTTATAACACAGAGGAAGCAGCCTGGATTTATCCATCAGGTTGGGAGTCACAAGCCTAGAAATGACAACCAGACCCAGAGATTCAGTTGATTTGGTCTAGGAGGGAAGTACAGAATGAACATATGGGGTCCCAGATGAAGGAAATCCAACACGCAATTACAGTAGTGGCAGAGAAGAAGGAACTCATCTATGGAGGAGGAAAACTGTAAATCATGTGTCCTGGAAGCTTGGGAAAGACCATGGAGAGGACTGAACACCCTATGACCTGAGGGAGAGGCCATGTGAAGGACAGATGTGAGTAGAGGGCAGATGGTTATGAGGGAAAAGTGATTGCTAGGGACTGCAGTGGGGGAGAGTCTCTTTCATTAGGATGTCTGTGAAGAGGAGTGAGATAGGCATTGATTAAAAGGAGGTTGAGGGCAATAAAGTATTTTTTTCTCTAAAAATGGGAAGATTATAATTGAATGATTGAGTATGGATCTGAAGAATTTAGCAAAATATACAGGAGAGAGTCAAGGAATAACTGGGATCTCAGGATTTCTGAGAACAAGGAAGGCTGTCTTAGAATAAGGGGATGGAAATGACTTCTCATGGAAAAGGGTGTCTCTTCGAAGTTACCAGAATAGAAGGACAGGATGTAGGTAAACTGAAGGTTAAGTAACCACGTGAAGTTGAGGGAGTTCTCATCCTATTCTTCCAATTTTCTTTGAGAAGTAGGAGGTTTTGTCCTCTACTGAGTATTGCAGAGAAAAGTAGTAAGAGTTTGAAATATTTGCTATGAAAACAGGACCATGATGGGCTCATGAAACATGGGAGGGCTGCCTGGTACTGGTGAGTCTGCTTCTGAAGTTGATCATAGATACATTCTGCTTTGCAGGACAATGTCCAGCATCGCTTACTTCTTGGGTGAAGATAATGGATCATCAAGTTCATCTGGGGTCTGGGTTTCACTCAGATCGTTGTGAAAGATGGAAGGTAAGGGATTTCAGGGTGTTGGCAAAAATATTCTTGAAATAATCTAGTCTGTGTAAGGAGGAAAGTGAAAACATAAGAAGGTTGATACATTGGGAGAAATCCAGGAGATAATTGATTGGAGATCTCTAGCATCTTCTTCCTTGTGATCCTGGGAATGTTGCTCAAAGACACCAGGATTTACTGAGACTCTATTATCTATGCAGGCTCCATACACGTTTCAGAAATGTGAGTCAGTACAGCATAGTTGTTACGAGCTCAGGATCCCGCATCACACTGCACAGGGCTGAATCTCAGCTCCTCCATCTAATAGACATGTGAGATTTCACACAACACTCAGCCTCACAGGATGACCACTCTCCCTACCTGTAAGGTGGAGAGGGTGATCATTGTAGAACCTATCTCACAAACTTGCTGCACGTGAGTGAATATGCACAAAACGTTTTTGCAACGCAGTCTCATGTAAACAGTGTGTATTAGATAGCATTGCCTCATACTCTCAAAAACCTTGAAGCAGTTGTTGTCAACTCTCATACATACATGAGGAAATGAAGGGTCTGAGAAGATAAGTTTTTGGAAAAACGCAAATGAACTTTTTTGGCCAGCCCAATAGTTTGCCCAGGATCCCAAACAACTAAGGTCTAAGATCAGCTTAACCATAATAATGCTTAAATCTTACATATTGTTAAGGTTTTTGACATTCTTAGCCTTACCTAGCGAATGGGCCAGTTTGGGACATGAACAAAGAGCTGGTCTGACTTCTAAGTCACTGCACCTTATATAACCTGGGGGTTATAATACTTGCTCTGTCTACCTAATAGGAGGCTTATACATATGAAACGGGATATGAGAAAAGGATTTGTCAACTGCAGGCAGTTTCCCTTCTCTGACTTTCTCTTCTCCTCCTTTCTGCTTTTCGTATCTCCCCATCTTCTAGGGTACCTTGGACCACAGTGCTCATTAGCCCATGTATGTTTCTGCTTTGCTCCAGGAGCACACGAGACAGCTGGGAACAAAACTGTGGGATTTCAGCAAGACGAATCTGTCAGCAGATTGGTCCCTTAAACAAGTCCTTGGTCCCTTAAACAAGTCCTCACACACAGATAGTGGATATTTCACCTCCTTGTTATCAAGACAAAGCCAATTAAGGAGATGGAAATACAAAACAGAGGGAAGGTTTTATCATGATCATCTGGATGGGACCCAGTCTTGGCCATATAGCCAAACTGTATAGTGTATCTAGTGTGGCAGATGTCTCCCTCTTGTGCACTCAGAAGCCAGTGTTGATTGGTTTATTAAGAAGATAGAGAAAGGAATAATGCAGGGTGGGCCTAGAAGCTTAAGCATCTCCCAAGGATGGCTTTATCATTTCTTTCTTCTTCAGGTTCATGCTGTACCTGCTGTCAGAAGGAAGAACCCCTTATCTATCATATCTCCTCTCTGTGATGCCTTCCCTCCATCCTCCAACAGAGCTGGACCCTTGCCAGTTGGAAAGGGGATCCCATCCAGTGGCCTGTTATACTTTGTGACCCTTTGCCTGGCACAGAGATGACCTGTCTTTGGGATGCTTTATTAAACTCATGACTCAACCTACTCCCAGGGGCTCCCAGTCACTACAGAAAAGTACCCAACCCTCCAGCATGACGTTTTCCATACAAGGAAGCCAATACATAATACTTAAAGGGGGAAAATAAAAAAGGGCATCATAAGCATATTATTTTTAAATATATGAAGAAATAAACATGTAAATGAGATGCAAGTGGTTGGCTCTGAGGAGCTGGATTTGGAAATGGACAGAATTGGGGTCAGGTGTTAAACACTATTCATTAAATTATGTACATAGATAACTTTGATATGCATGAAAAATAATAATAGCATTTTCTGAGTCTGTAGATTCTATCTGTTGTGGGATAGGGTGGGGAACAGGTAATGACTTTTGCTAACTGTTACTCTTTAAGAAAAGCTAAAAGGTAATTTTTCCATTAATACTTCAGTGCAGTCTGTGTTTATCAGTTATTACTTCTCTTTTTTATTTTATCAAATATTTTATAATTGAAAAGAGAATAGGTAGGAGAGAGATGACAATCTAATAGACATGGTAAAAGACTATTTAGAAAATCATTAGATAGCTAAGGTCCAAGAGCAGCCTAACCATAAGATCATTTAAAGTTTGCATGTTGCTTAAAGTTGTTTAATATTTATTACTTTATCTTAAGTTTGCAGGGGATCGGAGCTTACTATCTCCATTTTAGCTATGAAGATTCTGAGGCTACACAGATTGGTTTGCCCGTGGATTCATTACTCACAAAGAGGTGGAGTCCAAATTAGAAAATGATAGCTTCTCTCTTCTTCCCTCCTTTTGCTGTGCTCTGTCCAGGATCCTAGATAATCTAGGTTATGCTGCAGTAATAAACAGCCCCCACATCTCAGTGAATTAAAGCAGCCAAGATGTCATCCTGCACCACAGGGGCTCCTTCCTGCTGTAATGCTGTTGTCAATGCACATCTGGATGGACTAAGGAGCCTTAACTAACTGGGGCACTGCCGGGCACCATAGAAGGAAAAAAGCTCTGAAGCATCTACCTGGATAATCATATACTCTAGCCTGGAATTATTGCCCAAAACTTCTGTCCAAACTCATTGGTCAAGAGAAATTGTGGAACTTCCATTTATTCTGTACATCCATTAACGTATTTTTATTATAGTTATTTTTAAAGCTTGGAAGGGAAGTGATGGAATATTTGTAGAAAAGTTCTAATGACTACCTTGCCTCCATGAATCAAAACCACGCTTCTTTAACCACAAGTCTGTTTTTCATCACAGCTAGCTATGACAAACTTTTACTCTTATTTTCTTCTCATAGCCTGTGCCTCATTGATCCTCAGCTAGTAACAAACACTGGGGTAGCAGCTGGAGAGGGGCTGAGGGAGGTGATGAGAAATAGCTCAAGTAAAATGTGTTCCAGAGCACCATCAACCCACTCTTTATCTATCTATCTATCATCTATCTATCTATCATCTATCTATCTATCTATTTACTTATTTATTTGCTGCATTGGGTCTTCATTGCTGCACACAGTCTTCTCTAGTTGTGGAGAGAGGGGGCTATTCTTCATTGTGGTACTCAGGTTTCTCACTGTGGTGGCTTCTCTTGTTGCAGAGTAGGGGCTCTAGACACAGCCTTCAGTAGTTGCAGCCTGTGGGCTCAGTAGTTGTGGTGCATGGGCTTAGTTGCTCCATGGCATGTGGGATCTTCCTGGATCAGGGATCAAACCCGTGTCCCCTGCATTGGCAGATGGATTCTTAACCACTGCACCACCAGGAAAGTCCCAAACCCAGTCATATTTTATTGGTATTTTATTTATTGGCATTTTGTTTGTTTCTTTCTCCACCAAGAATAATGTCTGGAAAGAGTGAGAAGCTTCTTTCCCTCCCCTAAACAAACTAACAACAACAACAAAAAAACTATGGGAGGCGAGGTGAGGATGGTCAGGGCTTGCAAAACGGAAGTGTGAACACAGGGAGTCAAGGGAGCCATGTATCTTTTGATTGAACATGAGGCTCTGGAGGGCTGGAGTGGTTACATGGCTTCCCCATAGCCATAATGAAAGAGAGAGAGAAAAATACATATCTATTACTAGGAGCAGCAACCAAAATACTTTAAGGAAGAAAAGGTGATTGCCTGAGAAGAATAATGGTGTCTTATGTATTGATACGTTTTCTACCACAATCATCTAGGTTTTTATTGTCTAGGAAGGTGCAGAGTAAGCAGAACCACATGTAAAATCAGCCTGCTCTTGGGAACTTCATCAATGAATCTACAAGTCTTGAGAAACAAAACAATAAAATCTCACAGTGTTGAGAAGAGGGGTTCCAATTCAGGGCAAGTCACAGTGAGTCTATCTCCCCTTCTTTACCTCTCAGATTAGTGGATGCTTTTGAAACATAAGGGAGACAGTGCATGACATGGCCACTGACGTGGCAAAACAGTAAGTTGGTGCCCCTTTTTGGTCTCCTAAAGTATCGAGGTATGAATCACACATTTAAGAAAACCTCCTACCTTATGCAGGCTTTAGCCAGGATAAGTCCTTATCAGTAAATTGAGATGGAAAATATACTTTCTTGTCCCTAGAGGAACAAGGCTTCTCTTTTCTAGGTACCTGTATTAGTTTCCTAGGGCTGCCATAGCAAATTACTACCAACTGGGTGGCTTAAAAAAACACAAATTTATTCTCTGAAAATTTTAGAAACCAGAAGTCCAAAACCAAGACTAAAGCAGGTCCATCCCCCCTCTGAAGGCCCTAGGGTAGATGTTTCCTTGTCTCTTCCAGAGCCTGGTGTCTCCAGGCACTCCTTGGCTTCTCACAACATCACTCTAATCTTTGCTTCAGTTTTCATGTGGACTTGTCCCTGTGTCTGTGTCTTAAATATCCCTCTATCTTTGTCTTATAAGGACATTTGTTATTGGATTTAGGACCTACCCTAAATCCAGGATAATCTCATCTCAATACTCTTAATTACATTTGCAAAGACCCTATTTCTAAATGCGGTTACTTTCACAAGTCCCAGGTGGACATGACTTTGGCAGGGGTGGGGGGAGGGATCCACTACTCAGCCCACCATATATCCAATTAGAAGTTTTTGGCAGCATGAATGGTTCATCTAGGAAGCAGATAGAATATTTAGCAAAGGGAAACTCCATTGAGTCTTTCCCAAATACGCAATTAGGGTGACTCAGATTTGTGAAATCTTCTCAATCCCTTTCGAAGAGAGAGTTCCGCGGCTCCTGGAACTTGAGAGAAAGTGATTCTTCATCATTAGCCAGACCCTCAACACTCACTTGTTCTGTTTATTCACTCAGAAGTCTCTCCAGACCACCCATGATCTGCCGGACCCTGGTCAAGGAAATGGGTTACCTGGGAGGTTCTACCTGTCCTAGGGCCGCGCATGGGATGAGGTAGAGGTCACTTTCTCCCCGACTAAAAGTCCTCCTTTGGAGAAATGCCTTTCACAGCCTTCCAGGGAAGAGTGAATCTAAGTAGCACAAAATGTTACCTCCCTGGCCTTAGATTCTTGGATCAGGGAGGGAGACCTGGCCCAAGATCGGCCAATCAGATTGTCTTTTATGGAGACACAGAGACTGAGCCACAATGACTTGGGGGATGAAGCCATTGTTTGTTTATTTGTTTGTTTAACAGTCGTATTCATCATGTGCCCAGAGGAGACTTTCAGAGAGGATAAGCTAGCTGCTCAAAGGTATGAGATGCTGTGTGCCTCCAAGGAAAGATATGTCTTTTGCTTCCCAGGATAGTCCATGGTATTTCTGGTCACTGGGTTCCCTGTGATGCCTCAGGTTTCAGTCCTCTGCAGCCAGCTGAGGTCTGGCTGTGGCAGTAGTAAGGGGAGAGGAAACAGATCCTGAGACAGCCACCCCTCATGATGCTGCATGGGGTCAATAGGCATGAACAAGGTGCTATGGGGTCCGGACGCAGGTGGTTAGCTGACTCTATCAGCAGTGTCACCAAACAGGTGTTATCCATTTGATGCGCAGAAGTTCTTCTGGCTGAATTTTATTAATTAAAATGTTAATGAATTAGTTCTCTATCCTGACTGCACATTAGAATCACTTTGGCAATGGCTGGGCCCATTTCAATCCACTTGAATCAGAACTTGTCAATTCTGTTTGTGTATTTTTAAAAAATCACCCCCGGTGATTCTGATGCACAGAAGAGGCTAGGAAACACTGAAATGGGTTATGTAAAAAAACAACATCCTTTGAGAGTCTGTCCCCTGTTCTCTTTGGACTTATAGCCACAGTATTATACCCTGAAGCTAACCGTTGTGCCACTCACTGCATTCACAGTCCCCCAAGTACCCCACTCTTCGGCAGCAGGTACTGAAGAAATACCTTTAGCTTCTAGGAAACACAAAGAGATGTAAGCTCTTAAGACCCATTGTACTGCATCATTTCTTTTTGTTAACAACTCTTTCTTTTCACTGATGGTGTCACTGATTCCTAAAAAAATTATGTTTCAATTTGTGTTTGCACCTTCTTTTCTTCTGCCCCTATCTTGGTACAGGCCTCTCCCATGACATTTTTCTTATGGGTCTTCCTGAATCCAGTAAGTCATTTCATCATCACCATCATCATCAATCATCACTCCTCCATACCCATGCCGAGGAACACACATACACTCCACTACTTACCCATCCATCCATCCATGTATGTACATACCTACTAACACATACATAATACACACATCCATTCATCATTCATCATCTAGACACTCATCTACCTAGCCACCCATGCTGTCACACATCCAGTTATCCTTGCACACGTGCATGCATCCATCTGTGTATCCATCCGTCCATCCACACAGGCAAAACATACATACATCCATACATCCACTGATCCATCCTTCCACTCCCCTTTCACATTGTAGGGTGAGAGTTATATTTCGTGTTAGGGGCAAGTAGGGTGAGGTAAGATTTATGGTTAGAGATGAAAATATGAGATGAGGCTTCAAGTTTGGGTGGGCAGGGTGAGACTAGGTTTAGGCTTAGGGATAGATTGGATAAGGTTAAGTTCACGGTTAAGGATGGGGAGTAAGGTTAGGTTTAAGGTTCAGAAGGAGTAGAGTGAGGCCCCAAGGTAGGGCTTGGAAGGGGAAAGGGAGGGCTAGGTTTAAGAAGGACATAGAAGTCTTTCTGTGAGAGTTGATATGTATTCTGACTCGTGAATAGTCAGTATGAGTGTGTCCATCTACCAGTGGAATCAGAATTACTCCCTGCAGAGGGAACGGCATTGTCACATAATTGAGGAGTTGAAGCAGAAAGATGCATGCAGGGAACTTCCCAGGGGACCCCGTGCAGACTGAGGATGTTAGGAGGAGAGGAGAGGTGGGATGCTGGGGGTCCAGAAGGAAGCACTTGCAACTGCAATAGTGTTCATGTATCCTGGAGCCTATGGACAGTGTGGGAGGATTTTAGGCAGGGGTGGCATCAAACACACACTCCCATTTGTGAAGAGCTTACTTGCTTTCTGTTTCCTGTGGACTGGTCCTCAGCAGCCTCTGCAAAAGATCTGCCAGCACAAAATTAGGTAATTTCAGAAACTACTCTCCCAGGAAATAAAGGACTCTGAAGGTAGAGTGGTCAGTTCAGAAAAGCTCAACCCAGTCATCCCTCCTGCTGTACCTCTGACTCCTGTTTTTTCCCCCATAACTTGTAAGGATTTTAGCAAGATTTCCTGCTAAACCATAAACTGTTGGCATGTGTTCTTCTTTCACTGCCTTCCTCCTTTCATTTCCTCTCTCACCTGTGAAAGAAGGACCAGGATATCCTTCCTGGTTGTTTATTGGAAAGGAACACTGAGAAAACGAGCAGCCTAGCATCCTTTAGAGTAGCAGGCAGCATGTGCAAAGGCCCAGAGGTACATGAGAGTCTGTCTCTTTGAGGTATAAAATGAAGCCCTTTCTTCTCGAGAGCAGGTGCAGACTGAGCAGGAAGAAGTGAAGTGATGGAGATCATGAGAAGCCCAATAGTCTATTGGATTTAAACTTTATTCTCTGGAGGAAGACGATAGAAGACAATAGAGTACTTTAAATTTAGAAGGGAAATATTAAATTCACATGTTGAAGTCTTTAGTCATAGCTACAAAAGTCACTGAAGATAGCAAAGGGGTGTGTGTGTGTATACATGCATATATGTATATAAAAGATAAATAATAGATACATACATAGGTACATAGATACACAGATAGATTAAGTCTTGGGGTGTATCACATTTTCCAAAGGAAACGTAAGAACTAGAAGCCAAAAAAAAAAAAAAAGATTGGCATATTTGAACATATAAAAATATAAATCTTTTATTTGTCAGAAAATTATATATAAAAAGTTCAAAGACAACAGATTGAGAGAACATATTTGCCACAAATACACAAAAGTATTATTTTTCAAAAGCACTTTGATAGAAAAATTAGCAAATCAATAGAAGGATAAGCTATCAGTTCACAAGGGGAAAATACAATTAGCCACTATTACTCAGAGAAATGCAAATCAAAGCAATGACAGCATTGTTTAACCACCATAACGTTTTTCTTAAAAAAAAAAAAAATTTGACAATAACTGTAAACTGAGGAGAGCCGCGCTTTTACTAAAAGCTGCTCAGAGCATTTAAAAAAAAATTGGTATGGTCTTTTGGGGGTGCAATTTGTCAGCTAACTTTCAAACTTTTTAAAGTTGCACACTGTTTATCCAATGCTACGCATGCACCAAGATGTGTTTATTGCATCATTACTTATAATAGCAAAAACAAGTACCAAAACTAATCCTGAAGTCTATCAATACATGAAAAAAATAAAAGTGTCATAAATCCCCAAACTCTGGAATACCAAAGATACATTGAAAACAAGACATGGAAAATAAAATAAGATATGACAGCCATATGAACTGATTTGGAATTATCTCACTGCTAGGTGAAAAGAAAAGGCCACAGAAATAGATGAAGGTTCCCGTTCACATAAACACACAAACAGAAAATGGAGTGTACACAAGTATCTCTCAATGAACAGAAGATGGTCTGGAACTTTGGAGGATTGCTTGAGGGTGTTATATGCCTTTGGGGGTGCAGGGAAACTCTTTTAATTTGCTTTGTATTATTTAGACATTTTACAGTGAGAATGTATCTATTATTATTTGTGTGATTTGAAAGAAAAACAAATAAAAAACATGGCTTCAGAAATAGATCCTTCTGTCCTGTGTAAAGTGGGGATACCAATATCTATCTCACAGGATTGCTGGTAGGATTAAATAAGATCATGCTTATGAATTCTCCAGCCTGTAGTTAAAGACCCAGGAACTTTTTCTTCCCTCCCTTATTTGGTTTATCTCTTTGATGCCCCCATCCTTGTTCTGAGTTGGGATTTTCTATCATTTCAATATCCTTCCAAGACTCGGCTTCCCATCTTTAAAGCAATCCTCCAAATTGAACTCGTTAAATCCACAAGGCTTTGCTCAGTGAAGTAGATCAGGACCTAGGGCAACAGAGTCTCTAGAGGGCAAGTGAGTAGCAAAGGTGGAAATGGATTCCAGGTCATTTGACTCCAAAGCCTAGCCTCATTTCACTGTCCCAACCTACATTTTCTGGCAAAGTCAGACATGATACTTGTATAGCTCAAAGATAATTATCAGAGAGAGAAGGTGGATAGATAAAATATTGAAAGAAATTTGAAAAATTTACATGATAAGCAGACACTAATCATTATTTAAACTGGAAAAAGAATTAATTAAACTATTTATATATAAAAAAAGAAATAGGTCCTTCTGGCAGCAGTATCCAAAATGGATTGGAGGAATATGAGAGAAGACGCAGGCAGAAGAGAACCCTGCGGGAATCCAGCCAGAGTCTGAAGGTGTGTGGGGAACACTTTCAAAGCTGGAGAAGGTGAAGGCAGAATTCAGACGCCAGGGCCAAGCCACTTGTAAGCAAGGATGCTCAGAGTTTATCTGGTAAGTGGCAGAGTGAGGGCAGTGCTTTTAAAAATGATAGTAACAGAGAATGTGGAAAAGCCATTGAATTCTCAACAAACGTGTTCAGGATTATTTTAGGCAGGGATTATACTTAGGAAATGTAAAACGACAACTGAGATCAAGGCTGGAGGAGATGTGTGAACAGGTGGACCATTTTGCTTGGGTCCTAACTTAGGTGCAAAGCAGTAGATGTAAATTGCCATGCGTCAAAGCTGAAATGGACAAAAATCAGCTCGACTCCTGACCCACGGACCCTGAACTTTCTACAGTTGCTCAGAGATGCCAGGGCCATCTTGACGGATGCACGGTGCTTCGAAAAGCCAAAAGGAAACCTTATATTTATCTGGGATAAGGCTGCCCTCACTAACTAAAGAGTTCTTTTCTTTGCTTTTGCCTGGAATTATTCCACTTCCGTTGCTTGCCTCATGTAGCTTAAAAGCTCTTAATGATTAAAACAATGGAATGACCAACACACAGCCAAATACTTGTGGAAAACAACAGTCTACAAAGCACAAGCTTCATCCTGGACATCTACAGGGTCAGATAATAGCATGAACCTCAAGGCTGGGAAACCTGGACTAACTTTGTTCTGTCCCAGGCTGGCCAGGAAGCCTTTTGGGGCCTCAGCTTTCTCCTTTGTAAACACGGGTTCTTTTAAGTTCATTTCTGCTTCCACATGACAATATGTGATCAGCTTCAATCTTGCCATCACCCCACTCCCACCACTTTTTTAGTGTAGGTTTTTTTTCCTCAGAAAGGATAGTTGATTGATGGTAGAAGAGAGGATATTAAAAAGAAAAATAAATTGAATTTATGCAAGTGAAGAGGGAATTGCCTCATTAACAGAATAATTGAGCTGTTAGTTAATTTTACTTGTTATCCTCCAAAAAGGGCAAAAATCTTCTAAGCAATGACTCCTCTTCTTCCAAATGATTAAAAGAACAACAAAAAGGTTTGTAGCTTGGATATATCTAGTAATTATGTGCCTAACACTTTTTTTTTCCTTTTTAAATATCATACGAGGCAGATGTATTTTTAAAATCCTGGCAATTTACACAACACTCTGAAAGTGTCAGTTCTTCCTAATCAGAAATTTTCTGCACTTCCCCCAACCTTATTAGCAGTAATTCCCGCTAATTGATAATTATTACCTTTTCTTAGTCAATTCTAGTTGTTGGTGTAACAACACTTCCTGCTTTGCTAAGATCAATATGTTTAACTATCACTGTAAATAACGCATAAAATTAATAAGAAAACTATGCGTGCTCAATAGAATGCAAACTTCATCTATTTTCATATCAGATTTTTAATTTACAGTCATTTTATTTGTTTATTTATTTTTTTTGCCACAGACTGGTAATAATAAGCAGTTCTTAAGCCCGAGTAATGAAAGTCTTCGTATGTAAACGTCATTAAGACTTTGACTAAAGCCCACGGACAAAACTATGCTAACCCTGGGCTAAGCCCCAGCGGAGAATAAATCTGATCCCTTCTTCAAATCAACTGCAATCAATCTTAGTTGATTTGTATATGAGAATTGTTCTTTACCTACTTGAACTGGACTGGACTCAGCCCTGTGTGGTCACTTGCAGGTTTGTGAAAGCTAATTTCCTGGAAATTGATGATGTCTTTATGGCAGTAAGGGGTAAGGCCAGCAGGCATCTAGGTCTTAGCCCAAAATGACTCCTAATAAAGGAACATTGGCAAATGGCCTTGGAAGAGCTTCAGAGAAGGTAGCATAACCACCACATTTTTCTGGCAAATGTCTTCCACTCAGACCTACCTCCTCCCCCCATTCTTAATTAAATCAGAAACACTTGGCTTTCTGAAAGACAAAGACTGTGACTTTTGAAAAAAAAAATTGAAATATAGTTGATTTACAATGTTCTGTTCTTTTCAGGTATACAGCAAAGTGACTTTTATATATATATATATATATATCTTCTTTTATAGATTATTTTCTATTATAGGTTATTACAAGGTATTGAGTACAGTTCCCTGTACTATACAGTAAGTCCTTGTTGGTTATCTGTTTATATATAGAAGTGTGTATATGTTAATCCCAAACTCTTAATTTATCCCTCCCCCTCTTTCCCCTTTGGTAACCATAAGTTTGTTTTCTATGTCTGTGAGTCTATGTTTTGTAAATAAAGTTCATTTGTATTATTTTTTTAGATTCCACATATAAGCGATACCATATGATACTTGTCTTTCTTTGTGTGACTTTTAAAAAATATGATTCAAGAACCTGAAAATACTGAGGAAGATGAAGGGAAGTACTTACAGAGCCAGGGCTTTCTTCTAATCTTGCAGCCGAGATAATCCCTGAGGACACTTCTCATGGCAGCAGGAAAGGAACTCCAGGCTCTGCATCCTCTCCTTGTTAGAAATGATGCTCATTGGATGCTGTAGTGGAAACAGCAGGGAACTGGGCATGTAGGCTCCTACATTTCTGAACCTTTGCACCTTAGCTCTGCTACTGCACATACCTTGTTCTTTATGGGGCTCAGTTTCCTCATCTGTAAAATGGAGAAGTTCACAGCATAAGAAACTTCTCAGCCTCTTTCTACTCTTTTATTCAGAGTAGAAATTGATATCCTTCGGCCTCAATGTTGGTGTTTTTTTTTCTCAGTATGTTTTAAAATTTTTTGGAGAATGAAAACAGTTAATTTCAAAAGACTGACTTTGTAGACTGAAAAAGAAAAAAAAAAAAAGGTAACTCATAAAAGAGAATATATGGAGCTCAATGGCAAACTCACATGTCATGTTGGTTGACCAAGACTGGCTCTGTCATTTTTTAAGTGGAAGTAAAATATTCTGCCAAAGACCATTCTCAGAAAGAGAAGGAACAGCTATACCTGAGGAACCTCAGGAATGACAGACTCTCCTACAAGGCAGGAGGAAAGGAGATATTATCTTCCTGAAATAAAAATAAAACCACACCTAAGAGAAACACTGAGATAAGGTGGCAGGGGACTGGGGTACAGAAAGGCCTCTGGGATGCAATTCAGAGCATGACAGCAGAGGTCAAACTCAGGCTGCAGCCAGAAAAGGACTGTAGGAGGCAGAGAGGGCAGAGTTGACAGTGTGGAAAAGTCAATTAGTGTTGAGGAATGGAAACCCAGATGCCTTCTCAGAATGTAAAAGGAAAGGAAAATGACATGGGAGTTCATAGACATGGGGTACAAGGATGCGTTATAATATATGGTCCATTCAGTGAATATTTATTATTCAAGTGTCACATCCCAGGGATTGTTCTAGTGCCTTGGATACACCAAGGAACAACATAGACAAAAATCCACGCGCTCTTAGAGTGTATAGTCTGAGTGACAGGTCTTCTTTAGTACAAACTTCATCAATTAGATGTAATCAAAGAACACCAATATTTTTAGCTACTAGGTTTCCATTCTTTATATGACAGGATCAGCATCTCTCCTATGAGACAGATTATGTTCATATACACACAGTAAGCCCTACACCCAATAAAGCACACAAACCTGCTATAAATGACCCCCACAGGAAGGGAGAGAGGTCAACTCTGACTCATTGCCCGTCAGTCTGTTAATTGTTGGTGAGTTTGCTGCCTTGTCTTCTACTGGACTTTAAGTTCCATGAGGACTGAAGCCCCATCTCAGTAACCACTATGCAGGATATTTCCCTGAACAAAGTAGGGGACCAATAACTATTTGTGGGCTGCTGGTGAGTGAAATCTGAGATTGCCTTATCATGTGATTCATAACTGAAAAAAAGTCCCTAAGGTTATAAATGACCTGAGCATAGAGATGAAAGTATAGCCTATGATTAGGGAAGACCAATAAAAATAAAATTAAAAACGTGTAGATGTCCTGATAAAATGATTAAAAAATGAAAACAAAAGTCAGTATGCATCTGGTTAATAATTGCCATTTGCAGCAGCATGGGTGGACCTAGAGATTGTCATAGTGAGTGAAGTAAGTCAGACACAGAAAGACAAATATCATATGATATTGCTTAAATGTGGAATCTTAAAAAAAAGGTACAAATGAATTTATTTACAAAGCAGGAGTAGACTCATGGATGTAGAAAACAAACTTATGGTTACCAGGGGATGGGGAAGGGGGGATAAATTGGGAGATTGGGATTGACATATACACACTGCTATATATAAAACAGATAACCAGTAAGAACCTGCTATAGAGCACAGGGAGCTCAATACTCTGTAATGGCCTATGTGGTAAAACAATCTTAAAAAAAGAGTGAATATATGTATACATATAATTGATTCACTTTGCTGTACACCTGAAACTAACACAACATTGTAAATCAACTATACTCTAATTTAAAAAAAAAAAAAAAGCATGCTGTTTCAAACTCTTTCTCTCCAACACAATGCACAGAGAGTGTTATCCACAGGCCCTTTGAGGAAAATCATTGTGGCCTAAACCTGCGTAATGGGTAATGTTTTACTCCATATAAAGGCAGTAGAAAGTCATCACCATCTATTTCAACATTCAGAAAAGAGTGCCACTCACTCATTCTTCTGGAAAAAAAAAATGATGAAGAGGAACTCAAGTTTTCTAAAAGATAAATCCAATTTGAGGTACTCAACAATCAAAACATTATGGCTGTTAAAAAATAAGATTAAGGTAACTTTGTTAGTAGCTTCTGATCAGATTCTGTTTTAATGCAGAAATACTCAGTTTAGACCCCATATTAGGAATCTACTTGAGTCTTATATTACCAGTTAGACCTGAGGATAAATTTTGCCCCTAAATCAGGAAATATACTTCCTGAAGCCCATCTCTCAACCCGTTTTTGTTGCCAAATTTAATGAGCTCTTGTATTAGCTTTATTGTAGTAACAAATGACTCCCGGACCTCAGTGGAATATAGTAGCAAAAGAGGCTTATTTTTGTTCACATTGAACTTCACCTAGGAAGTGATGCAAGTCCGCTCAGGTCTGCTCTGCCTGTGTTCATGGTAGATTCAAGGCAAAAGAGCTGCTCCTACTGGGACTCTTTCTCATGGCAGAGAGAAAAGGATGAGAAAGCTGTTAAAAACCCATTATGGTTGTCACAGCTTCTGCTTGGCTATGTGTATATCACATCTGCTCATATCCCATTGGCCAAAGTGATTTATTAAGGCTACACTCTATGTCAATGCAGCAGAAGAGTGTATGTCTTGTGCAGGACGGGACTGCAAGTTATGTGGCCATGACTGGGGATATTTGATTCTCTTACAGAGAGGGGAAGTGAATAACTGAGAACAGGGATTCAATTTACCGTGCAAATTAAAGGAAAAATTGGTAGGTGGTCTATAAGCGAGGCAAACTATTGAACCATCCAAGCTCCCCTCAGAAACTTTATAATCTGACCCCAAATTATCCAAACTACTTCTTTGGGCCAGGTTTGCTATGCCACCAAAATACCCTGTTCTGTTATCTTTCTCTCTCCAAAAACCAAGTAAGACCAAGAAATATTTTATTGCCAGAGAATTTACTGAATAACTTTCTGCTTCTTTCAATTTTACACTGAATGGCTTAAGTTAATTAGAATGACTAATAAACTATCTAGTGACAGCTATTACTGCTTTAATCAAATCTAATTCATTATCAATCATAAGAAGTATCATTGTTTCATGTACCAATAAGAAAAAAAGATGCCAATTAAACTAAGATATGCCATTAATTATAAGATGCATCCCAATTTCAGAGATGTTAAAATGTGAAAAATATGTGTCTTAGAATCAATGAAATATAGTATTTATTATTATATTTATTCATTTCCAATCATGATTCAGATAAGACCTATGAATTTTGTACTAATCATAATTTAAAATCAGCTCATATAACATGACATCAACAATGTAAAAACTGAAAGATAAGTTAGCATTAAAATGCTCTAGAATATTCACAGTAAATTGTTACATCTGAATATTGAGATTAACTAAAATTCAGTTTCTTTGTTATACTTTTTGTGGTTTTCTATTCTTTAATAAACTAGTGTAAATTTCATATCATAAGTATTGTTTGTATTTTAAAATAATTGCATATGATTTTATATGTGTTATATGATCAATTTTTTTCAATATACTTAAAAAAGAATAACAGGAAAGACATCAAACATAAATGGTGTTTATTTCTGATAATAAACTATGGCTGTTATTTTTTCCTTCTCTCTACTTGTTCTCTCTTTTCTGAAAAAATTTAAAAACAAGAAACTTTTTTTTTCCCATAAAAGGACTTGTACACACTAGTTGTAAGTCAAAAGTAAATTAATAATTTCCTAACCAAAGACCCATTCTCTCCTGCTTTCTTAAGACAATCTCTTATTTATTTCAGGTGGCAAAGTGCTAAGCTGAGGACCATTTCCCTGTCAATCTTCCTCCCCACGAGTGGCCGTGTGAATAAGTACTCACAAATGAAATATAAGTGAAAATATTCAATGGGGCTTCCAGTAAGCTTCTTAAAAGCATGGCAGATATCTCTTTTGTCTTCCTTTCTTTCTTTTGGAATACTGCCATAATGGCTGGAGCCTCAACAGCCATTTTGGGCCTTGAGTTAGCTTGAGAATGGGAGCCAATGCAAAGTATGCTGATGCAGACTGATAGAGTAGCCTGGGTATTTGTTGACGTTGGAACTATTAGACCACCCTCAGACTGCTCACCTTTGGGCCTCCTATACCAGAAAAAGAAATACACCTCTAACTCATTTAAACCTCTGTTTTTTACAGCTGGTGGAAATTCCTAACTCATACAAGTAATGTGAATGGAGGCATAGCTCAGAAGCCCTCCTCTGCCTCTGTGTTCTATGTATGATTATGACTGTGGACGATGTTTTCCCTGATCATTCGATTTAAACTGTTCTGAGTTGTCAAAGTTAGCTTAAACTCAGGCATATTCCGCATCAGTATCGAGGACAGGAGGAAATTCTGAGATCTTCGTGCAATCAGATGGACCTGGCTACGTGGTTGGCATGATCTCCATTACAAATGAGTGGGTTTTTTTCCTAGCCATTTCCACTACTCCCCACGTGGATCAGGATCTCTGACCTCTTGTTTATTTCTTTGTGTGTTGCCTTTTCCCTGAAGCACTTGGCTAATTTTGTGCTCCAGCGACTAAGATGGGCATTTGTCACTTTCCTCAGAATGAAATGAAAGCAGGTGCATTTGACATTCCCAGCCACACTTAACTGAATCTTGGTTCAAATGACAGCCCACTAGGCACTTTGCTTGAGGACATATATCTAAAACTTGGAGATTTTCCACAAGATGCATGTGTGTGTTTCTTTCCATACTTTCATGGCAATGATCTTTGTTTCAGAATCCAGGGGATAAGACCTGAAGAAAAGACAAAAGCTATTCTGAAGGCACTTGAAGAATTCTCCCAAGAAAGAATCTCCATCTGAGAGCTTTGTCTTATTGGGGGAATCTATGGACAAACTTCTAAAAGGCAGGATAAATAATTCATTTAATCAATACACCTACAAAATGAATTGGCATGGAGAAATTTCTAACACAAACAGATAGGCAGGTTTTTCTTTTTCTTTTTTTTAAAATAAATTTATTTATTTATTTTATTTATTTATGGGCTGTGTTAGGTCTTCATTGTTGCATGCGGGCTTTCTCAGTTGCAGTGAGCTGGGGCTACTCTTCATTGCGGTGCTCGGGCTTCTCATCGAGGTGGTTTCTCTTGCTGTGGAGCATGGGCTCTAGGCGCACGGGTTTCAGTAGTTGTGGCATGTGGGCTTAATAGTTGTGGCTCATGGGCTTTAGAGCACAGGGTCAGTAGTGGTGGCGCAAGGGCTTAGTTGCTTCTCAGCATGTGAGATTTTCCCGGCCCAGGGCTCGAACCCGTGTCCCCTCAGTTGGCAGGAGGATTCTTAACCACTGTGCCACCAGGCAAGTCCCAGACCTAGGTTTTTCTTGTTGAATTTTGTGGAACAAAATTCTCTAACCTCTCATTCACCTTGTAAACTCTGTGGTCTTGATGACTAATTGAAACATATGATTTAAATTATCCAAAGACCACAGCGATGGTCTTTGGAAAACATGGGCCTCTGTTGATGTCATTCAGTGGAATTCTTGCTTCAGGGCAGCTGCCCAATGTCTTTAGGAGGCTGGGTGGTGCAGTCTATGGTCAGGATCATACCCACCTGCTCCCTCCCTCTGCCTCTTAAGGCCCATACTTCCTGAACTGATATAAACTGTTTGCATGACCTCTGCCTCAAGCACCACATTCCTAGAAGCTTTCCTATGTGTGTAGCTATTTCCCTTCATATGGAATGCCATCTCTAACACTTCTGTTCACTTAAAGAACCCCTGCCCAATCTTCAAGGTCCAGCCTCATTATCCCATTTCATGAAGGAGAAAATGGAGATTCAGAGAAGTGGAGTTATTTGCCTAAGACCATGTAAGTGGCGCTAGGGTCAGGATTTGACCATATGCGTCCAAATTTTGTGTTTGTATCTCTTGTGGATGGAAAAATAATGGTTATATGTACTGATTGGATCACAACATTATTCCTTTATGATGTGTGATTATATTTAAGTTGGATTTAATTTTATTCTTTTAGTTTCTTAAGGTGGAAGCTGAGGTCACTGATTTGAGACCTTTCTTCCTTTCTAATATATGCATTTTGGTGACATAAATTTCTCTCTGAAGTCTGCTTTAGCTACATCCCACAAAATTTGATGTGCTGTTTTCTAATTTTCATTTAGTTTTAGTATCTTCTAAATTATATCTTCTCATTCTGTTTTTGATTCCTTCTAACTCCTGTTTTTGATTTCTTCTGCTTGGAGTTCGTTGAGATTCTTGGGTCTGTAGAATTATAGTTTTCATTAAATTTTAAAAATTTTAGTTGTTCATTTTTCAAATATTTTTCTGCTCTCTCCTCGAAGGACTCCAGTTACATGTATTTTCCACAGGTCACTAATAACTCCATCCTTTTTTCTCAGTTTGTTTTCTTTCTGTGTTTCATTTTGGATAGTCTCTATTATTATATTTTTAAGATCACTAATCTTTTCTTCTGAAATATCTAATCTGCTGTTAATCTCATGTAACATACTTTTCATCTCAGACTTTATAGTATTCATTTATACAAGTTTAATTTTGGTCTTTTTTCAGGTGGCTCATGTCTTAACATATTCATTCCTCTAGATCAGTGACCATATGAAATACATTAAAAAAATACTTGTAATGCTTGTTTTAATAGCCTTGTTGACTAATTTTATTAACTATTTAATTTCTGAGCTTCAACTGATTGATTTTTCTCCTCATTATGACTCATATATTCCTTCTCACTTCAATGCCTCATTTTTTTTTAAAAATTTAATGCCAGAGACTGTCAATTTTACTTGTTGAGAGATGGATAATTTATATTCCCATAAATATTATTAAGTGTTATTCTGGTATGTAGTTAAATTATTTGGAAACACTCTGATTCATCTGGATCTTGCTTTTAAGATTTATTAGAAAAGACCAGAGCAATGGAAAAAACTCTTCTGATTACCCTACCTGATGTCCTGTGAGTTATTAGGTTTTCCACTCTTACTGATAGGAACAGGAACTTTTTCCAGCCTTGTGTGAGCTCTGGGATTATTTCCTCTGATTATTTCAGGTGTGTCTTTCCCAGTCTCATATAGGTTCCTTACACGCATGTGCTGAACATTCTTCAGTTGAAGACTTGAGGGAAACCCACTACCCATCTCTGCATTCTCTCTCTGGGCAGCTCTCTTCTCTCTGATACTCTGCATTATGAACTCAATCCATCTTGGCCTCCCAGCTACCGTCCCTCAACTCAGAGAGACTCCCAAGCTCTGGTAGGTTTCCTTTTCCTTTTCTATAGACTGGAAATGCCCTTTAAGCAATAAACTAGGATAATTTGAGCTACATCTGATTTTCTTCTCATTGCTCAGGGATCCCCACTATAAATTGTCTCATGTCTGATTTTTGAAAACTCTTGCTTTATATATTTTATTATTCTTTTTATTTGTTTCATTTGTGACAGTACATCTGGCCTCTGTTACTTCCTCTGGTCATAAGTCAAAGCTGGGTTCACTTTTCTATTGTAAAAATGACTCATGTATTAGAATCTTTGAGAAGAGCCTGGAGATATGTGTGCTGATAAGTAATCTTGATATTCTTATAAGATTGTAGTCAATTGTTTCCTTAGTTCAGCGACCATGTCTCTTTGACCAACTCCCTTCCTCCCCTTGCTCCCAGTTCAAAAGACTAGCTTCATGCCTCAAATGGCCTCTTACAAGCTACCTGATCTCAGACAAATTACCTGAATTCCCTGACCTAAATATTTTTTAAATCTGTAAAATAGGAATACTATTACCTACCTAATGGACTTGTAACTGTTAAATTAAATACCGTATGAAAATGTCTTTCTCAAAAAAAATGTCTGAAAAACAGTTGTATAATTAAAGAAAATTAAATGCTGTATGCTCTAAAGTGTCAGGATTTGACATTGTGTCAAAGTCAATTATAGTTTTATATATACATATATATATAAAATCTATCTGTTTTAATTTGCATCAAGGATGGTCTATAAAATGCTCTCCTTTGTTAAAGGATCTCAAACTTTTTTCTTTTCATTTCTCTAATAAAAGCAATGCCACAAAACATACAGAAAGAAACTATTTATTTGAGATTTGACGTTTGCAGCAGTGTGTTTCACACATAAATGGGATTGAAGTTCCTCTTACACGAAAAAATAAAGTCTTCAATTAATCGATTCATCCCAGTAAGAAGGCATTTTCATTGAGAAACCTGCTGAGATTTGGGGAAGGATCATCACTGGCAAAGCCAGCAGTTCCTATAACTCTGCCTGAGTCACACTGGACTAGGGGTACAGAGATGCCCACACACCTCAGTCTGAAGACCCCTTGTCATCTATTTCACTGGAGAGAGAGCATTAAAGATGCAGCCAGGTGCAATGTTCTCATATTCTGACACAGAATACTTTGTGTGAAGGAAGCTTCCTGTGTGCTCGCATTGTTGTTTAAGCTTCCGGAGGCTTCCAGTGGCTTCCAGATGATGTTTTTCATATCACCATCCATTAGTCCATTTCCCTCTATCTTATATTGTCCATTCTGTAATGACCTGCAACGGAAACCAAGATTGTTTCTTTGTGTCTACGGAATCTTTGGCGAAAGAAGAGGGAGGGGACATTCCATTTTTTTTCAATCTATGTTTTTCATAATAAAAATGAAATCCTTCTTAAACTCCCATTGTAGTAGATGTACTCATGGCCCCCCTTAACTGTCCCTTTACCTGCAGAAGAGGTACTTCAAAATTCATATTTATAAATGGCCCCAGTAGATTGGGTTGTGTGTGAACAGCTGACACAAGCTGGGCCAATCCAATTTAGAATTGACATTTATCAGTTATAGTTGACACCAGATTAGCTGCTATAATGACAACAACAAAAACAACAAAAATATCTTTAAAAGTCCAGAGCAGTGATTTGGATATCTTCCACCAGGTGGATAGTATGAGCAGGGAAGCATATCTTCAGATAGAAGAAAAGCAGTTGGACTGAAAAAAGAGAAGCAGAAATATGACACAAAAAATCCACTCTCTAGGCTTCCCAGATGCTGTTTCATGTTTTACCCAAGGACTGGCTATGTTCCTACCCTGGAGTTCCAGGAGGCATGAGTGTGTTCTTAAACTAAATACCAAAATTTTATTTTGGCTTATGTTGGTTTCTTCTGCTTGCAAAACAAAATGCCCTAATGAAGCATGATAGAGTGATGTGAAGTAAAGAACACTTCATCCACACCTAAAGAGAGAGGCAGGACACCTAGAAATGACTGAGCACCCAATGCAGGCCAACAGTGTTTCTATAAACAGATGCATTTAATCCCTAGGTGGTAGATTTAGTAGGTCCATTTTATGGAGGAATAGACTGAGGCTCAGTTAATTCAAGTAATTTGGCCAGATCATAAAGTTAGTAGTAGATGCTGAAGCCAGGCCAGCTGACTCATTCCCTCAAGAATGACAAAAGTGATGGTGTCAGGTGGCTTCTGAAGTCCTTGACCACATGTTGGGTTTGGTTTATCGACAGATCATAGTAGCTTTCTCATCAAATCAGCTTAAATAGGGTCTGAAGTGTCACTCAGAAGGAGTAAGATAGGGTTGGGACCAGCAGGGAAAACCTATTCCCTCCATGCATAGTAAGCAATTAGGTGAGTATTTGTGTTAATTCAATAGAGAAACTGAGAAATATTGCAACTCTTTGGATTAAAGTCTGAAATCAAATATTTTCTTTTTACACGGTTGACCTTTGTCAGTTCCTTGTAAGAGAAACTGATGATGAGCCACTGAACTAGCAAATTAGCTTTGCAGAGCTGTTGACAGGGTCAGTAAGAAATGAAAACCATCTGAACAAAGATGAGCTGCTTTCTAAGGTGTAGGACTCAGTTTGGGAGACTTCAGCCTTACAGATATTCAGAGGCACTTTGGAAGCAGACTCTAAAAAAGTACAGACTTTTTTTTACCTTGAGACATTTAACTCTTTGCTTCTCTTTCTAGAAACAGTCAAGGGTGTGATTGGCTTATCAAAGGCGTGATTGGCTTACCAAAATCTTCAGGAAGGCAGGACTCTTTTTCAACTGCTTGAAACTGAACAGAAATGTTGGGCACTTAATCTGTATCACCCACTTTCACTGCCATGGTATATTGACTCAACACATCTGAAGCAGAAGAGCTATTTCCAATTTACAAGGGAAAAAAGAAAGGTATGGGAAGGTTTTGTAACTTTCTGTAAACTTTTACCTCCATACCTGTGCTAAAGTTTAAGATCAGTGTGGAGGAAACAAGGTGCAGAAATAAGGCAAAGATTAGCTAGACAGATCCTGTTCTTTTTATTTCCCTAGTGGAAGCTTCACTCTATATCCCAGAATCTCCTGAGGTAGGTGTGATCATGTGACCCAGTTCTAGCCAATGGTCTATAAGCAGAAACAATATGTAGAACTTACTTGCAGGTGCATAAAATACTCCCTCAAACAACTTTTCTTGCTCTTTCTCCTTTCAATGGCTTGATGGAAACAAACACAAGCCATTTCAGAAGCTCTGTGTTAAAGATGAGGGAACCAAAATTTTCTGAGTTCCAAGTCACCACTTAGAGGAGTGCTGCTCACCAATTGGGACCATTTATTTTGAACTTCACAGGGCAAAAAACAAATTGTAGCATACTTTAATCACCAAAACATTTGGGAATTTCTTACCGCAACTAGTGTTAACCTAACTAATACAAAGAGCTATGGACCATAACTGTGGTGTGGGGCTTGATGGAAGGACTTTTACACTCAAGTATAGCCCTTCAGTGTGATAATTCACTTAGGTGTCAACTTGGCTAGACTGTGGTACCCATAGTCTAATATTGATCAAATATTAGTTAGTCTAGATGCTTTTGTAAGGGCATTTTTAAGATATGGTTAATATCAATTTTAAGCGAAGCAGATTACCCTTCATTATGTGGGTGAGCCTCATCCAAGCAGTTGAAGACCTTAAGAGCAAAGACCAAAGTTTCTCCAAGAAGAAGGAATTCTGTCTCCAGATTACAACCTAGAAATTTCCCTGAGTTTCCAGCCTTTAGCGTGAAGACTGCAACACCAACTCTTACTCAAATCCCCAGCCTACTGCCTTTGTTACAGATTTGTCAGCTGCCACAATCACATAAGCCAGTTCCTCAAAATAAATCTCTCTCTCCCCTTCCCTCTCTTTCTGACTCTCTGTGTCTCTCTATCATATCTATCTATCTATCTATCTATCTATCTATATCTATCTATCTATCTATCTATCTATCTATCTATCTATCTATCTATCATCTATCTGAAATATATTGGTTCTGTTTCTCTAGAGAATCCTGACTAATACAGATTTCAGCATCTAGATGTAATGATGCTTACAGTAGCTGAAAGAATGAGATGCTGCTATTGACTGACATCTTCTTATTTCTGGAAAATTGCAGGGAAGTACAGGATGAGGAATCAGATGGCCACAATCAGTTTAGAGAGCTTTTAGCCAAAGTCCTAGGATGCTGGTTGGGAGGGCTGTGCAGTGTTCTACAGCAGACAGTACTGCAGGATTCAGGCATTCACTGCCCTACCCCCACCGTCATGAGAAGGTTATCCTTTCCTGTGCCATTGACATCCGGCTTGGCTATTTGACCTGCTCTTACTAATGAAATAAGATCAGAAGGGGCATATTTCATGTCTAGGCAGAAGTTTTAAAAGTCAACACAAGATTCCCTCTCTTTTCCATCTGTCACATGGCTGGCAACAGGAAGAGGCTGTACCATCACCCGGGACCCAGAAACAAGTCACCTAGAACAGAGTCACAGCCAGCCCTCTAAGGATACAACACAAACAGAAATGACCCTTTGTACTGAAAGCTGTTCAAAATTTGGAGTGATTTGCTTTTCTAGCATGTGTTAACCTCTCCTAACTCATCTCTGCTTATGGATCTATAACTGTAGACTTCCCTGGTTCAAATGCTGGTTCCCTCCATTTCCAATTATGTGTCTTTGGACAGATTATTTAGCCTCTCTCTTGCTCAATTCTCTACACTTAAAAAGGGGGGAAATAAAATACGTATGGAAAAGGGTAATTGTATGGATTTGGTTGGTTAACATACGTAAAGTTCTTATTTGTCACAGGCACATACAAGGTAATTAATTCATATTACATGTGATTATAACATGCTTTAAAAACCCTTCTCCACGCAGTGACCAGGAAGCCATTCCCATGGGGGTGTACAATGGAAGAGTCATAAGTAATTCACAGTCACGAAAGTGTATCATCCAGTTCAGAGTGAGGTGTGGGAACCTTTTGTGTTAGCACTAGACAACATGTATTTTAGGTTTCACAGTCCTTAGTTGGTCTCTTCCATAATCTTCTCTCTGTCTCTGTCTCTCTTTCTTTATAGACCTTTATATGTAAACACAGTTCTTACCTGGAAGGACATACAAAAATAGCCCATGGGCTGGATTTGGAAGCTAGGCATACTTTCTCAACCCCCGGACTAATCACTTATATGGTGCCCACTTATTTTGATTTTCTTTATAGGAGATCTCCATCTCACTTCTCTTCTGGAAAGAACTAAAGACTACCCTTGTCACAGGTAAGCATTCACCCCACACACACTTTGTGCATGCACTCACCTAGTCAGTACAATTCCCCTCAAGGCTCCCCATGGGCCATCAGCTCTGCTCTTAGCTGATTTCACTCCAATAACCTGCAAAATGATATATCTACTCAGTCCATGTCCCTCAGCAGTGAGGTGATTCATTCATTCCTACAGTAAGTACAGCTCATGGAACTGATTCTTGAAGGAAGAGCAAATTCTTTGTTTATAAGGACAAACACTGATGAGCCACATTGTGAAATAACAAAGGACTTCTGGTGTGGGTGCTTGGCTTGGCTTGTTGGATAGGATTAGCCTGTCATTAGCATGGAGTCTGTCCTAGCCCTGGTGATGGTCATCCGTGGTCCACAGAGGTTATGGGTCCACCTGATGAGTGTTGTCATGAGCATTTGGATGAAGCAGATGCTTAAGGTCCCTTGTAGAAAATCCCACTGCAGGTTAATTTTCAAGACTGACCCCTTTCCCAGATATTTAATGCAGGAATCCCAGCCTTTCCAGTTCCATTACAAAAGAATAACTACAATAAGCAGGGTCATCTATTTCCCTAAGAAAGATCTCAAGGCTGACTTGCATTGCTTCTCAGTTGTAGGTATGGCCCTGCAGTGGTTCACATTGGCTGAATCTGACTATTTTGCAATTTTTCTAATAATGTTGTTCAACTCAGCTACTGCCTCTTCTAGTACTTGGCATTGGCTTTGTAATTCTGTTTGTCCATCTGTTATTTGTCCTTCTGGCATTGTTGCCTGCCCATTTTTTATATTTTTCTGTTTTTTGTTTTTCCCTTTTTTCCCAGTAATTTTGCAAAGCCAGTCTACTGTTTGATATTCTGTCTTGCTCCCCTTCTGAAGACATGCTGTGAGAAATTCTAGAACTGGAGGGGAACACTGGGTCTTGTTTCTCTGAGGGTTTGCATTTCAAACTGGAGTGTGTGTCTCTGGGCACATCAGGGATACAGCTGCAGACTTGTGGAAGCACAAGCAAAAGGTTCCATATTTTCCCTGAGCAATTTTACATCACAAAGACTCGACACGTCTTTATTTTAATAAGTTAACAAATGTGGACTTATTATAGAATAGGTCAACCTTTTTTGCTGGTTTTTAAGTAAATAGAAGAACAACATTGCTGAATGCCTCTTTGGATTTTGCATCAAGTTTCCTTTCTCCTGCTGTTAGGGGACTTTGATGGAAAAATCTGAGAAACACTGATTAAGCAATAGAGAGTGGGGAGAGGGAGGAGGCCCACCTTCTAAATGTTTCCTGTGCACCAGCACTGCACTTGATCCCCTAGTGCATCTTCTTATTTAATCCTCATAATACATGGGGCCACAGTAACATTTACCTCTTGGACAAAGGTGGAAAGAATCAAACTAAGGATAACGGTGATAATGTTATTACCATTGTATTAAGTAATTGTGCTAAAGGCACACATTGAGACCAAACTGCAAATTGAGTGCTGCTTTTTTCACTTAGGAGACATTCCTGCATGATATTATGGGCTGGGTCGTTTCCCCAAACATTCATACATTGAAGATCTAACCCCAAATACCGCAGAGTATGACCCTATGTGGGAAAAGGTATTTAAAGAAGTAATTAAGTAAATATGAGGCCACTAGGGTGGACCCGGATTCACTATGGCTGATGTCCTTATATGAAGAGATTAGGACACAGGCACACACAGAAGATAATGTGAAAACACAGGGAGACCATCTAGAAACCAAGGAAAGAGGCGTCAGAAGAACCAAATTAACACCTAGATCTTAGACTTCTAGCGCCCAGAACTGTGAGAAAATACATTTCTCTTCTTTAAGCCACCAAGACTGTGGTACTTTGTTATAGAAGGCCTAGGAAAACTAGTGCGCATGACAGGGCTTTCCATCTTTCATTTCTTTCCCTTCTTTTCTTTCCTTTTATTTTCCTCCCTCCCTCTCTCCTTCCCTCCCTTCCTTCCTTCCTTTCTCCCTTCCTTCCTTCCTTCATCTGTCAAGCTTTCTATCTAACCTATCATCTATCTATCTATACCTATCTGTCTGTCTATCATCTATATCTACCTATCTCCTATTTATTCATCTATCATCTATAGCACACACACACATCTAATTCATATATAAAATCTAAAGGAAATATCCTTCTTTGTCCCTATTCCCACTATCCTAAAAGAAAAGCTATTTTAATGACAATACAGTCTTCCCATTTATACCTGTAACATTTCTACACAGTTGTAACCATAGCATGCATATGCAAGAATGTTTTAATATTTCCCCTGATCGTTAGCACTTAAAAATTTGTGAAAAACTTACAGACTAGGACTTCCCTGGTGGTGCAGTGGTTAAGAATCCACCTGTCAATGCAAGGGACACAAGTTCGATCCCTGGGCCAGGAAGATCTGACATGTCTTGGAGCAATTAAGCCCGTGCACCACAACTACTGAGCCTGTACTCTAGAGCCTGTGAGCCACAACTACTGAAGCCCACTAGCCTAGAGCCTGTGCTCCACCGCAATGAGAAGCCTGTGCACTGCAACGAAGACCAAATGCAGCCAATAAAAAAAAAAAAAAAATTACAGACTATAATCCTGCTGAATTACATACTATTTCTTTGTACTTATTTACTGAAATATTATTATATATTTAATTATTATTTTCATATGTTTATTCTAGAATTATTCTAGAAATGTACACAGAGTAGGGATAAATCGACAGAAGAAATTTTAAAATCATTCATAATTTTATCATGCAGAGATGTTTGATGTGAAATTTTTGCCTTTAGTATTTTCTATATGTGTACGAATATACAAATATACACAGAGACCCTTATAAATATTTAATATACTTTTCTTTGTTCTTTACATAGAAAAGATACTAAGTTGTTATCTGTTATCTCTGAGGCAAATATTTTCCCAGCTTTGTGTTGTTGTTATTTTCCCTTGAAGAAGTTTTAATTCTTACGCATTCCAAGATATTGAATCATGTGGGATTTTTCTGTCGCTTTCATGCTCCAAACGTACATCTCTATCCTGAGATCAGACAAATATTCACCCAGGTACTATACGGTTTCATTTTTTTCCCCTCAATTATTTAATCTATCTGGGATTGGTTTTGCTACAAAGTACATTATGCAAATCCATACTAATATCTCTCAAGTAGTTAGTAAAGCGTTCCAATAATATTTGTTGGAGTGTCCTACCCTTCTCCACTGCATTCAATTTCTGTGTTACAAATTCCACAAACATAGTTACTTCAGACAACACCTAGTTATTAGCTCATGGTTCTGCAGGTACAAAGTCCAGGTACAGTCTCCTGCTCAGGGTCTCCCAAGGCCACAGTCAAGGCGGCAATGGTTGTGTCTTCATCCAAAGGCTTGACTAGGAAAAGACTTGCTTTCAGCTCCCTCGGGTGGAATCCATTTCCTTGCTGTTGCGGGACTGAGATCCCCATTTTCTTGCTCAGCCCTAGCCAGTGGGGATTGCTCTCAGCTCCTAGCGGCTGGCTGTCCTCAGGTCCCTGCCACACCGTCCCCTTCGTAATCCCTCTCACACTTTCTCTTGAACTTTCAGGAAAGACTCAGTCTCTTTTGAGGTCTTGTCTGAGTAGGTCTGGCCCACTCAGAATAATTTTGCTTTTTATTAACTCAAGTCAACTGATTAGGGATCTTACTGCATTTGTAAAATTATTTTACTTTGGCGTCTGAGGCCGCCTAACCAGGGGGGTAAAATTCATCACCTTCACCAACCCAACCCAACCCACACTCAGGGGAGGTGAGGTTGCAGAGCATGTACACTATATAGCATGAATCTTAGGGGCCATCCCAGAACTCTGCCTGCCACGGCCACTAATTTTTGATACTGTCTCTGTCATATGTTACTAGTCTTCACTTTTGTTCTATATTCTATGACCTGCTAGTGAACCCCACTGCTTCAGTCTTGATCTGTCCTTGAGCCTGTGTAATGCGGTTCTCACTATTATAGAATTATGAAATGTTTTGTAATATAGTTAGGCTAGGGGCCCTCCCTCCCTCCCCCATTTTATCTTCTTTCAAAAATAGTTGTCTGCATTCTCTTTCATTATTTCTTTATTCTCTCAGATGAACTCTGGCTTGATTTATCAACATTCCAGTCTCTAGTCTAGATAAGCTCTTATTTGAATTTGATTTCAAACTAGTTAAATCTATGCATTGTATTGGAGGAGAATTTTCCCCTTTACAAAATTGTCTTTCTATATAGACAATGCTATGTCTTCAATTTAATCAAACAAATATATGTTGAGTGTCTACCTTGCATCAGACACAGAAATGAAAAAAAGAAATATTTTCCATGGAGCTTTCACTTAAGGGAAGGAGACAGACAATAAATAAGTAAACAAGTGAACAGATAATTTAAAATAGTGCCGAATAATTGATGAATAGGGTCAAATGATATAAAATGACTAGGGATGATAGTGGTCAACTTTGGATAAGGAATAAGGGATTGCTGGGTCACATGGTAGTTCTATTTTTAGTTTTTTAGCAATCCCACTACTGGGCATATACCCTGAGAAAACCATAATCTGAAAAGAAACATGTACCACAATGTTCATTGCAGCACTGTTTACAATAGCCAGGACGTAGAAGCCACCTAAATGCCCATCAACAGATGAATGGATAAAGAAGATGTGGCACGTATATACAATGGAATATTACTCAGCCATAAAAAGGAATGAAATTGAGTTATTTGTAGTGAGGTGGATGGACCTAGAGTCTGTCATATAGAGCAAAGTAAGCCAGAAAGAGAAAAACAAATACCATATGCTAACTCATATATATGGAATCTAAAAAAACTGGTACTGATGAACCCAGTGACAGGGCAAGAATAAAGATGCAGATGTAGAGAACAGACATGAGGACATGGGGTGAGGGGTGAAGGGGAAGCTGGGATGAAGCAAGAGAGTAGCATTGACATATATACACTACCAAATGTAAAATAGATAGCTAGTGGGAAGCTGCTGTATAACACAGGGAGATCAACTCGATGATGGGTGATGACTTAGAGGGGTGGGATAGGGAGGGTGGGAAGGAGCCGCAAGAGGGAGGGGATATGGAGATATATGTATAAATTCAGCTGATTCACTGTGTTGTACAGCAGAAACTGTACAACAGTGTAAAGCAATTATATTCCAATAAAGAGCTTTAAAAAAAAAGGAATAAGGGAATCTTCTTTGAGATGGTATTTGATCTGAAAATCAGAAAACTGTCAACCATGAAAGAATCTGAGGGAAAAGCATTTTGGGCAGAGGAAACAGTAAGTGCAAATGCCCCAGAACAGTATGAGATGCAATACAACAGGTGGATAGGAACCAGATGTCTTTCTTTTTTGGTTTTTCATTGGAGTATAATTGCTTTACACTGTTGTGCCAATTTCCGGCATACACCAAAGTGAATCAGCTGTATTTATACATATATCCCCATAGCCCCTCCCTCCCACGACTCCTTCCCACCCTCCCTATCCCACCCCTCTAAGTCATCACCCATCATTAAGTTGATCTCCTTGTGTTATGCAGCAGCCTCCCACTAGCTATCTTTTTTTACATTTGGTAGTGTATATATGTCAATGCTACTCTGTAACTTCATCCCAGCTTCCCCCTCACCCCCCACCCCCACGTCCTCAAGTTCGTTCTCTACATCTGCATCTTTATTCTTGCCCTCCTGCTGGGTTCATCAGTACCAGTTTTTTTAGATTCCATATATATGCGTTAGCATACAGTATTTGGAAGCAGATATCTTAATTAAGTGTTTCAATTTTTGAAAAATAAATTTATACAGTGTTCCCTGTAAAGGCACTGTATACACAGTTCTAAGTTTTACTTCTATAGAGAATCATTTTTCTGCGATATTTTCTAAATGATCGCTTCTAATATAAAGACAAATTATTGGTTTTTAGCATATTTCTTTTGAAATGGTCACATTATTTAACTGTGGTTAATTCTGCAAATTATTCAGTTTATATACAACTGGATTTTCTCTTCTTCTCTTGTGTTTTTGAGATAGACACTCATAACAAATGTAATAATAATATTTTTGCAATAACATACATTTTGCATCGTCCTTTTAAAAGGTCATTACACCTTGCTTTCTGTTTCATATCTTGACACTGGTTTTATTTTCACACATCTCAGTGGGAGTTATATCTCTCTTTCACTGTAAGTTGCATTTTGGTTTAAAATGGAAGAAGTGATTTTTTTTTGATATTTTAATGGTGAATATAGGAGCATTTCTCAATTTGGATCTGTTATAAGTAAAACCACTCTAGAGTCTGCTTCTTTCAGGATTTGTTTCCCCTTTAAATTATCTCCTCCAATTGTATTAAAAAGCCTAAGATTTGTGGGTTGAAAGGAACCACTAGGGTGCTTGTTGGTTGGAGGGGTCAATGGGCTCTGGCCAAAGTTTACTGGCTGTTGACCTTCAATGACTTGTCTAAGAGTTTGCTTTATAAATAATAATTTGATTGTCTTGGGGAAAAAGTGAAACTTTATTACAAATTTGGGGAGGAAAAGAAAAAAAAGGAGAGGCAGACTGATCCAGGTAGCTTCTTGGGAATGTGGTTAGTGGTGTGTACCACCCTATTTTTGCAAGGCTGTTCCTGACCTTGAGGAATTGGCTCTCCCTGTCCCTGGGGAAGCTGTACTGCATACTGACCTCAATCTAGGCTCTGCTGTTGATTTGCTGTGCAACTTTGGGCAAGCCAGTTAACTCCTCCAAGCCTCTTTTTCTTCATGGAGACTATACCCTGTAGCTGCAGGGGCTGCTGTTAGATTAAATAAGATAACATGTTTAAAGTGCCACGCATCTTACTGTGCACAAAACAAGTCCTCAAAAATCGTTTCTTTTTCTTCCAAGCCAAAGGAAACTTCTAGTTTCCATATAATCTGAAGACATTTCTATTTAATATCCCACATGGAAAAACAGCCCCTCAATAACTGGGAAGCATTATCACTGGGGCTGTTTTGTCCTTGCTGTTGCTACATCAACATCATCACCATCAACACCATCAACATCAACATCATCATCAACATCTACATCATCATCTCTATGGAGATGAATCTAAGTCATCTGGGTCACCTGGTGAGCAGGGCTTCTTAATCTCCAGCCCAATTATATATCTTGAAATATTAAAGCATGGAGGTAGTTATATGCAAAAGAGTTGCTCTGTTTCTCACACACTAGGATTGAGCTTATTAATGAATAGAGAAGCCACACTGCCTGTGTCTCTGCCCCATAGATATTCCTTCCCTGCTTCCCCACCTCAGATCCCCTCTTCCCACCAATCTATTCTGACTGAACAGACACTTCTGAGAGCAAATGTTTCTGTATTTATTATAACGTCCCTTATATGTCCTGAGACTAGACCACCAGTCTCTTCTCCCCACCTCCCCAGACACAGCACACCAAATTTCTCATGTAAATTGTATGAATTGGTGTCCAAACACTGCTGTAATTTGTAACCATCTATTTGGGTGCCATTTCTCTAGAATTTATTATTTCCTTTTCCACATCATTTCACCAAGAATGGGCTATATACGAAGTGAAATGTAAAATTGAAGGAATGATCAGGGAAATTTAAAGCACAAATGCCATTAAAATTCATGTTCCTGTACCTGAATGGTTGTGTTGAAACAATGTGGGCAGGTCGAAACTTCCTCAGGTACATCAGTCACTACGTTGCATTT
Organism: Hippopotamus amphibius kiboko; assembly: GCF_030028045.1. Lineage (NCBI taxonomy): Eukaryota > Metazoa > Chordata > Mammalia > Artiodactyla > Hippopotamidae > Hippopotamus > Hippopotamus amphibius. Next base: position 181,192,246 of record NC_080189.1, read on the forward strand.
TAAGGATGAGCTAATGGTGATTGGGCTCTGTTCATCTGTCACTCGGTACAGTTCATGAGGCTCATTTTTTGCCCACATACGGATTAAGTGTCCACAATGAAAAAGAAAAACTGAAACAACAACAACAAAAAATCTGCTGCTAAAGTGTTGTTCTTTGACATGGAGGCAAATAATCTGATAGACCAATCTGATAGACTCGCTCTGTACTCAGTTTTCCACCTGGAAGATTGAGATAACATTTACCAAAATAGATGTTTTTTGAGGGTGTCAGTGAAATAATGTTCATTTTATACAGATTGGCACTTGTAAGCTTCTAATAAATTATAACCATCATGGGTTTAATTATTATTTCTTGGGTCTCTAAAATAAATTATTGTCATCAGTTAAATGTTCATGGCTTCAACTTTGAGCTATGATTTCAAGGACAAAGCTCTCATCAGCACTGGTGATGCCCGTTTCCTTATTTAAGACTTGAAAACAATTTTCTCTATAGTGAGTTATTCTAGGTGAACCAAAATCGACTTCCTTTTTTCAACTCCTGCTTGGTCCATCCCATTCAACCAAATCTGCTGCTGAGGGCTACCTGCCTTTCCCTTTGAGCCAAAGCACTAGAGCTTTAGGAATCAAGCCTGAGATAAACCGGAGCCTCCTCTGGGTTGCTCAGTGGGGCCCGGACATTGTTCATTTGTCCTGAACTGTTGAGTGGGTTCATTAGGGGTAGAGTTAAGGTGCCAGCAAACAAGTAGGCACTGCACAGAAGAACAGCTCTAACCCCTGTGTGGTCAGCCTGCATCACTGCACATCTTAGAGCCTGGTAGTTAGGCTCTAAGAAACAGAGCCTGAGATGGAGATTCTTATGCAAGTGACTTATTGAGAGAGAAACTTAAAACAAGAGGGAGGAAAACAGGGAAAGGACAGGTGAAGGGACTGAGTAAGATTGTAGTGTCAGGTGGAGTCTAGCTTGTGCCTGACCCCATGAAGAGCTCTGAAGTGTGAATTGTACCACAAAGTTGGTCTCCCCAAGACACCAAGCTTTCAGGTCACCTGTGTGGTGGATGGGTAGGTGGAGAATGCAATTTTTAGGGCAATTCTCCATAAAATGGTGCAGTCTGCAGAAGCCAAACTTGGAATAATTGGAGGATGAATGCTCTGGTTGTGTAAAGCAGATCTGTGCAGAGCACCCAAAATGACCGCTACACTGACCCTTTTTCCTGGGTCCCTGATGCGCATGTTTGTTCCCATTTTATACAGAAAACTGGGACTTGACCATGGTTCTCAAAAGGGTGCCTGGAAGAAATGGCAGCTTTTCAGAACATGATTCTTCATCTCCTACAATCCTGACTGTTCAAAGCATTTATTATATGCATTTATTTAATGCATATGTTTTTCACCAGGTGATAAACTTCAGCCTGATAAGGACTGTGTGCTATAGCCCCTGCACCCAGAACACTGTCTAGCTTATAATAGATGCTCAGTAAAAATTTGTGGGCAAACATACAAACACATACACATAAACACACACACATCACACAGATATAACATTCCAGAGACACATATTTGGGGACACATAATAATTCTCAGGAAAAGAGTAGTCTAAGTTCATGTTAAGAGAAAATTGGCTATAACTGTAACATAATCTTCTTCCATGTGCAGTGGAATTGGCACCATCCATCATGTACATCATCACACAGAACAGACCCAGTCCCTTCGGTTAATCGTCTCAATTGCTGACCATGCTGGAGTTCACCGTGAATAGAAATGGAGCCCACTGCAAAATGATTGGCATCTCAGATATATATATATATATATATACATATATATATATATATATGTATATATATATATATAAAGACCTAGTGGAAGTTTTGTAATGATTGATTTTCTTCAACTTGGGCCACTGTAGTTATCTAGGCAAACCATCCCACCCCAACCTGGCCCAGAACAAAATCCCAGGGACGATCTTGAGGGATTTGACTCCCTCTTGCATGGTAAAAACGAGCCAGCAAGAGCCACATCCCAATATTCACATCATAAAGAAAAGTTACAAGGAATCTCACACCCCATATTGGCATGCAGAGCACACCTGCCTCTGGTCCACTCTCAATCCCAAGCTCTCCTTCCAGTCTATGGCTCAAGTCCAAGTTTCCAAAACTCTCTTTTCTCTCCTGTCCTTGTTTTCTTCACTGTCTCCCTGTTCTTAGATCTTTCTCCTTTCTGCATGTCCAAGGCATAAGGAGAGTAGAATTAAGGTTCAGCCAACTCAGCTCAGGATTATGGTATAGAAACATACCCATGACCCCATAGTCCAAACTCTCCCCAGATATGTGTGGATAGACAACTCTTTGCTTGGAGTCAAAATCATCCTTCCCATTCTCCACTTCTGGTTCTGCCCGCCATATACACACACAAGATAAGGTTCTACTTTTCACTATAGTTGTTATTTCCGAGGTCATGGCAAGCATGAGCATGTTGACTGCATAGGGTAACACTCAGAGTTGGGAAACAGGACTTGAAACTAGAGGTGAGAACAAAAGATTGTTTAGATATGGAGAGGATCTGAGAAGACAGAGCTTGAGACTCAGAGAATATAGCTTTTCTGGAAGGGACTTCTGGAAGCAGATTTTGGGATTTGGTACAAGTTAAAGGGTTATGGCAACTCCAAGAGCCAAAGGGCTCATCTTGGTAGAGATGCTGCTCACTGAGGCTACAGAAGCACTCAGTTGTGCAGTGGCTGGAGGAAGCTGGTGCAACATGGGAACCTGGGGAGAGAGCAGCACCTCTAATGGGCAGGGTTGATTTGGTATGATGCTGGGTGCTGTGTTTGCAAAGGAGCCTCTTAACTCTGGCTCCCTACAACATCCTCCCAAACTAGATCTTGGGAAGCTGAAAATCTGAACTTAGGGTTAAATTCACCTGTGAGAAGCTGAGGATGTAGTGGGTGAGCCAGAGGTTATCAAATTCACCTTTGAAGATTTTGAAGGTAAATATCATATCTCAATCAATGCTGTGTCTTCTCTATGCTAACAATCTCCTGCCAACCTTGCCACTGCCTGTACTTAACTCAGAAGTATTTATCCAACACCTCCTATTTGCCAGGCACTGCATAAGGGGCTGGGACCACTCATGAAAAGCCCTAGTTCCTGCTGTGCTGGCTAATTTTATAAATCAATTTGATCTGATAACAAGACTCAGATACTAAGTCAAACATTATTATTGGTGTTTCTATGAGGCTGTCTTGGTAAGAGATTAAGATTAAATTGGTAGACTGAGGGAAGCAGATTGCCCTCCCCAATATAGATGGGCCTCATCCAATCAGTTGAAGTCCTGAGTAGAACAAAAAGACTGATCCTCCTGAAGGTAAGAGAGAACTCCTCCTGCTTGCCTGTGATCTGGGATTCTTTTTTCTGCCTATGGACTCTAACTGAAATGAGGTTTTCCTAGCTCTTGAGTCTGCTGGCCTTTGGATTGGAGCTACACCATTATCTCTCCTGGTGCTGTAGCTTGCAGTCTACAGATCTTGGGACTTGTCAATCTCCTTAATCGTGTAAACTGATTTCTTCTCATATCTTCTAATGTCTCTCTCTCTCTCTCTCTCCCCCCTCTCCCTATCTCTTACTGGTTGTGAATAACCCTGACTAATACACCAACTTCAAGTGTATAGTCCAACTATGGGTGTTTTATATGAGGCACCATGGAATATCAACAAGAATCCCATTAATGCAATACCATGTTAAAAGGGCTGCAGTAGAGGGTAGTCTAGGTGTGCATAAAGCTTAAGCTTCAGGAAGGCAGAAGATGCTCCAAATAAAGATTTTCCATTACAAAGTTCCAAATCCAAACCCCTGTGCCTGGTGTGCAAGGACATCCCTGCATCTGGCTGGTGCCTCCCTACCTCTTCCCTCTTTAGCATCATTTCCCCACAGCTAAGAACCTGGGCTTTCAATTCAGACCACATTGTTTATCTGCCAATTCTGCTACTTATTAAGCATAGGACTTCAGATAAATTACTTGACTTTTCCCCTTACAAACCTTAATTTGCTTATTTGTAAACTGAAAATGCTAATATTCACCTCAGAATTTTGTGACGATCAAAGAAAATACTATTTTTAAAGCATTGAGTACAATGCCCAATATGTCGTGAATGACACATGGTGGCAAGTTTCATCATCTTCATTATCATCACCACCACCAAAATTCTCACCACCACTATCGTTACTGCCACTACCATCACCACTTTCTTCTTCTTCTTCTTCTTCTTCACCGCCACCATCAATACCAGTATCATCATCATTACCACCATCATCTTCATCGTCAACACCATCATCTTCATCGTCAACACCACCATCTTCATCATCATCTCCATCATCTAATCTAGATTATGGTACAGATTTTGTTTTTATTTCAGACACTATGCTTCAAATAAAACAAACCCCTTCTCAGACTGTTTTAATTAAAATAGAAGTTTTTTAGCTTATGTAATTGTAAAATTCATAGTCATCCAGCCTGGGATGAAAATTGATCCAACAACTCAAACAATATCACAAGGACCTGTTTTGTTGCTGTCTTTCTATACTGACTTTCACAATTTGACATCACCTTCTGACTTTGTGCAACAGTCCTGGCAGTCCTGGACCCTTCTCTATTGTTTTAAAAAAAAAAAAAATGGCTGCAGAAGTTGCAGACTTCACAGCCTCATACCACACTATCCAGAAAAAGAGTTCTAAGAGACCCCTGGAAGAGAGAGGAGGCTTCCCTTGCTCAGAATCCCCAGCAAATGTCTCATGTTTCACTGGCTTTGAGAAGGTTTTGTGCTCATCTCTGAACCAATCTCATGACCAAAAGGGTGGGTACAATAATTGATGAAAACAGTGAGAGCCTATCCCTGAAACTGGGGATGGGGACCAATCATACTGACATCACGGGGCTGAGAGTGGGGGTGGCTCCCCCAAATAATGCGAAGTGCTATTTCCAGAGGATGGTTGGATGGAGCAAAGAGAGTAAGTTCCACAAAAGTCCACTACATTGACTTTCTCAGTTGTATCTTTGAATGTGCTGTTCTCTCTGCCTCGGCCAACTCCCCTACCCTCATCTCAGACTAGTTCTTCCGTGTTCAATTCAGTGTCTCTCTTGAACACCCCTGCCCTGGGCTATCATAGGTGGCCCAGTGGTGTATGACCCCAACAATCCCCTGACAAATGCCTGCCTTTCTCCCAGGACTTATATCACTCTAAGGTATATACTAATGTATTGAATCACCTGTTTATTGTTATGCTGACCCATTGGACTATAACTTTTTGGGAGCAGGACTGCTTGTTTTTTCCCGGTATCACCAAGAGGAAACACAAAGGCAGGAAGTAGTAATTGTGCTCAAAAATATTTGAAAAGGGCACAGAGGAATGGATGAATGTGTGACAGAATGAATAATGCAGTGAATAAGTGAAGTGACCTGGACTTTAGTCTTAACCCATGGAAAGAAATAAACATCTGCACTCTAGGCAAGCCAGGGGAGATTGCATCTCCCTAGCTACCAGCCAAAATTGATAGAGGTCCCTGTTTAGAAAAAAGCAATGCTGAAACTGGGGAAGAAACCGATTTGACACCATAAGAAAGAATTAAGGGTGTAAAAATAGCATATGATCGCGGTTAATTGTGATTTAAATATTGATCACAAAGGATTTTTTTCAGCCTGAATTAATGTAGTGAATTCCTAACCAAGGACCCTGTGTAATCAGATAAAAATGGACCATGAATCATGGAGCAGTGCTGGAGGACTAAATCAAGTCTCATCCTCCTTCTGGGGAGCACCCCCACCCTTGGAGGTGACGTTCCACAGACAGGCATAAGTCTGGGGAGACATGCAGAGGTGGAATCAGCATAGATATAATTGGAGATGGAGTTCAGGATTGTCTTTGAAAGGGATTTCCCCCAAATCACTGAGGCTGATCATTAATTGCTACTGTGGGTCTTGCCTCCTTGCAATCATCCAGAAGTTCAAGTAAAAACCAACACTTACCCGGCACCCAAAGTAAAGTCTGTGTCAGCATCGCAATATACATAGGGAGGAGCAGCCCTGGCCACAGTCACAATGGAAATTAATCAGGACATATGGCCTTGGCACCTTACAGATAGATGCTTTGGCATTCCTGATGTCATTACCGTATTCTGTCCAATCAGCCAGGAGGAAGGCATTGCTTCTCCCATCTTCCAGGAGAGAAAAGCGAGGCTCAGAATATTAATGGGATTGGTGCAGAGCTACTAATAATTGTCTACCTAATGATTTGAACTCAGATTGCTTCTTCTACGCTCTTCAGCACAACTTGCTCACTCTCCTCCTATCAGATGTGAGCAGAATTAAAAGAAAAAAAAATCACTTTTTCTAAAGAACAGTTTCGTACAGAAATTGAGGCATGTCATTCATGGCATTGTATATAAATCTGTGTGTGTATGTGCATGTGGGTATATATGTGTCTGTGTATATATGTATGTGTGTATGTATACATGTGTGTACACCTTCACGTGTGTACGTATATGCATGCATGTATTTATACATATGCTAAAATATAAAAATAACAAACAAACCAACCAAAGCACCCTCCCTGGAAGTCAAAAAAAGAGAATGATTTTCCAGCAGGTTCCTGCAGAGCCCTTCTCTTTATTCCTGAGAGGTTCAATTAACGGGTGCAAACCATAAAACAGTGCATTTTCTCCCAGCCATGATGCATTGTTTTTAATCTCACTGCCTTGTATTATATCACATTCCTATAATTCTTCCGACAGGAAAAGGCTTGTTTCATAAAAATATAGTCCCCTGCATTTGAAATATAAGTTCACATGCAGGCAACATATATATCACCGCACTGGCAAACTAACTCACTTACTTAATCCACTAAACTTCAGGTGCTACCTATATTATGTGAAATGGCTTGAAACAGGCAGGAGCTGCCAGGACCCATCACTGCTTCTTTGCTCGAGAGAGACAGGGAGAAGGGAGGCGGGGGAGTGGAAATCCCCTCGGTGGATGCCGAATAACAAGTCTTTCATTATCACGCAGTGTCAGGACACTGGGTAATGTTCATTGTACATGCACAATAAATTACTATTTACCTGGCAGCGCCTTTGATAAGCCCGTCTCCTCTCCCTCTTTCTGTCCACGCAGCACGGAGCAGCGAAACCCCTTTGCCTATAATTCTTATTAAGGTGATACCTTTTCTGAATAAGAAAGTACACACTTCCAAAGCCCGGCGCTCTCTGGGGTTTTTGAGGGACATTGTTTTTATTGGTTCCCTTTTATTCCTCCCACCCCGCTGTGTTTTAATGCTATAGTGACTTCTGTGTATACAACTCTCATATTGAAATGTCTGCGGCTGCAGATATATGCAATATTAAAGAGCGCTTATGAATTTTTGACATCTAATTAGTCGCTACCCAGTTAACATGTCAGGACTCAGAGGGATTAGGGAGGCAGCCCTTTCTGAATAAGTTACAGCGAGGCCCCTGTCCTTTTCATGTATTATTCTTTAATGTAGGTGGTGATTATTTGGCTGTGATTAATTGATGAAGCTCATTGGTCTGGCAAGTGGTACCGAATTCACCATTCTTCACTTTTATTTCTCTCAGTAGGGCCCTGCCACTTATTCGGAAGAAGTCGCTTCCTTCCAGGGGGCCTTTCGCTCTCAGTGCTGTGCTCCCGGTGGTGGGGGCAGGTGGCTGTTCCCTGGGCCTGGCCTTGACCTTTCACAGCTCTTGCCTCACAGGTCAGCTGTGGCTTTTGCATCCCGCCTTCTCGTGGAGGCTTCGTGTCCTGCAGCCAAGGCCCAGACACATCTGAGACCCGTGGGATTCCTGGAAGAAAAGCTCCTGGTTGCTCTTCTGTCTCCTGTCCGAAGTTTCAAGCCTTGCCCTGGTGCCCTTAACACCTGTGGCACCCCGATGGGGTTCAGTTTCCTCGGAGGTTCAGCTGCTTGCCAAGATGCCAGGTGACAGGCGGGGCTCTCTGAGGCCACTCCTGCCATTGTCTCCAGCTGTGGGGCCCCCAGGAAACCCCACATGCCATGATGGACAGCCTGATAGCGCTGGCTCTGCCCCGAAGGGTAAGTGACACCAGGCTCTGAAAGCAGCAGCAGTGTACATGGAGGTGTGTGAGAGGAGGTGCCGGCTGCCTGGAAGGGTGCCTGCCCACCAGTGTCCAGCATCTCAGCTGTCACCCTGAACAAGTGTAAAGGTGGACTGGAAAGGCACCACTCCCTGCTCCTGGAGCCCAGGCCCTGTTCCTAGGCCCCCCAGACCCGAGTGGGTCCTCTTTGGTCTCTCTGATCCTCTTTGGGTGTGTGAAGGTTGACTCTGATTGTGTTGGATTTGAAGATGGCCATGATTTTTAACTTTTAAGATAAAGCAAGCAGGGAGATGGTTTGTGATCTACAGCCCTGTGTTTATGCAGGGGCGCAGAGGGGGGAGTGGGGGGCTATTAAGAAGGTTTAGTTTTCTTCACTTTATGACTCCCCCTCATACCTGTGTATACACACAGGCACACACCCCATGTACACATACAGCCACATACACACTCATGGACACACACAGGGACACACAATGTACACTCACAAGCACATAAATATATATATACACACACAGACACACATCCCATGGACACACACAGGCACACATATACACACACAGATACACACTATGTCCCCTGTGGCTTTTCAAACAAAGGCTCCGCCATCAGACTTTCATACCCTGGCCTCCTGGTTTTATGGGCAAATAATTACTTCTTGCAAAGCAGAATCACCCCCATTATCAACCCCCCACCATTCAAATCTATAATTGGGGCAGCAACAGAGCTGTGGCCGATTCTTCTTTTTAACTGCACCAACTCTGGACAAACCATCCTAAAAATGTATAATTATAAATCAACCTTCACCTACGTCAGCTGGCGGGGTTTTTAATTACCGCACTTGATGTCAATCAAGGCAGCGCTGGGCGCGCGTGCGAGGGGCAATTTCAGAGAAATTTCGCGGGCATAAGCTGTCGCCTTATTCTATTATCTATATTTAAAAGAGGAGGGAGGAGATGAGGCGACAGCCAGGAAGGGAGCCGGAGGGAGTGGTTGGCTGGAGGAAAATCCTGGGGAAGGCAGTTTAGCCAAAGGGCAGTGTCTTGCCCTGGAGAGAGCTGGGCCCTGCCCCGCTGACCGCTCTTTGTCTCCCCAACCCTTTCCCTCCAGGAGATGAGCTGACAGCTGGGTGTCTTTTCGCTGACGGAAGGAGGTGGGGTGGATGTACTCCTGTAGGAACAAGGCCGGCCGGTGAGGTAGGGGGGACCAGGCAGAGAAGGGGGGAACACAGAGAGCTAGGATTTGGGGTCGCTAGAAGGAAAAAAAATCAATTGATGCAAATTCACTTTCTCCTTGACGGCAGATTCTATCCGAAGGAAACACTGAACTTTGTAGTGTTAGCAGCAGCTGAAATTTAGAATTATTGTTTCCTTCTAACAGAAGACTCATTTTCCACGGCCGCATTTGCAGCATAATAAGCTTTTTGTTATTTTTTCAATTAGAGTCAATTGACCTAACAAAATGCTTGGCAATTAAGTGATTTTTGTAATGGTCCGGGGGTAATTTAGTCGAGCTTGTCAGCTGTGTTTCATGAAGCCGAGATGTCTTTTTTTTTTTTCCACTGCCTCTCTCTCTCCCTCTCTCTCTCCCTCTCTCTCTCTCTTGAGCATAATGGCTCATAATTTCGAAATCTTTTCCTTCTGTTTCCCTCACAATAATTCGCAATTACAGGAAGTTGTTGGAGGTGATTTTTTTTCTACCTTGCCTTTTGAGTCAGTAATTTTAAATAAAATGTACATACTTATAAAAAGGCAGCTATTACTGAAATCACTTTTTGTGTAAACTCAATTATTTTATGAATAGTGACACCAGCTTATACTGGGTCCTGCTCCTGAAGGCTGAGGCGTTATTATCTTCAGGGTGAAAGGTTTGGAACATTCAGAACACACTTTCCAAATCAAACCAGCATTCAGTAAGGTAAACACAACTTCAGGGGACAGAAGGCGTTGGGGTTACCTGGTCGTGAAAAATGGCCACGGATGTCTCCAGCCTCCTGGTCGCCCCCTCCCCTCCGGGAGGACCAAACAGAGGGTCTCAGTCTCTGATTTATGAGGGAATTCCTCATTTGCCTAATTGATTCATTTTCTTAAGACGACATCTGGAGTTACATTTCCTTTTTAAAAGGCTGCAGTTAGATCTGATGACTGCATCAGATGTTGCTTCATTGTACTACTATCTGTTTATACCTATATTAAAGAGAAAACACACAAGATTCAGTTTGTAACTGCGTGCACATGTACATTCAGAAACAACCAGGAAGCTGTGCGCCCTTGTTCTTTGGACAAAAGTCACATTTGACAATGCGAGTCATTGTGGGGCTGTGTGTTATCAAGGTTCATCTTTTTTAACCTTTAAGAGGCTTGTGCATGCTCCCACATTACTGTGTGTTTTTAGATGATCTCTCGTTTCTACCCCTGAGCTAGAATCCCCTGTTGACTTCAGTTTGCCCCTTTGAGAAAACAACTTAGAAGCCACCCACTTCACTCCTTGGCAGGAAACTCCCCAGTAGGGGGCAGTAGAAGAGCAAGTCAGCCAAACCCCATTTTGGCTAGCCCTGTAACTGGGGGCCAGACCACCAGCCCTGGGACACCCATCCCCTCCTGGCTCATGTGTGGACACAGAGCTAGAGAGATGCATTAGTACAGATCACTGGTTTTGAATGGATCTCCCGATTTTGTCTGGAAAGCATCTAATCAAATGCTCCTCCTTCTCCTCTTAGGGTTTCTATCTTTCCAAAGGGGCTCATCGAAAGCTGTGGCTGTTGTCAGCTGGTGCTGGGGACCCTGGGCACGTGCCCTGCCAGGGTTGCTCAGGCAGCATGGGGAATGGGAGACTTCTTGAATCCTGGAGGCTTTTTCAAGGCCTAAGGAGACAAATATCCAACACCATTCAACTCCTGCTGATTTACTTGACACGTGAATTTGGCTATCGTTTCCTTTTCCTGAATCTCAATTTCCCCAATTCTAAATTGAAGAGGTCAGGCTAGATACAATCTGCAAACCAATTATGCATTCATTCACTGTTTACTGTATGCATTCATTCGTTCTTTACTAAATGCATGTTTATAGGCAAAAGATATGCTAACAAGGTCATCATATTCTTGGATCTGATTTGATTATTTTTTAAAAATATGGGATCTCCCCAGCAATCCCACTACTAGGCTTATACCCAGAGAAAACCAAAATTCAAAAACTCACATCTACCCAAATGTTCATTGCAGCACTATTTACAATAGCCAGGTCATGGAAGCAACCTAAATGTCTATCAACAGAGGAATGGATAAAAAAGATGTGGTACATGTATACAATGGAATATTACTCAGCCATAAAAAGGAAAGAAATCGGGACATTTGTAGAGACATGGATGGACCTAGAGACTGTCATATGAGTGAAGTAAGTCAGAAAAACACATATCATATATTAACACATATATGCGAAACCTAGAAAAAATGGTACAGATCAGCCAGTTTGCAAGGTAGAAATAGCAACACAGATGTAGAGAACAAACATATGGACACCAAGGGGGGAAGGTGGGGGGAGCAGTTGGTGTGAGATGAACTGGGAGATTGGGATTGCCATGTCTACATTACTAGTAGGAAAAAAATATAAAATTGTATGCTTTAAATATGTGCAGTTTATTGTATGTCAATTATATTTCAATAGAAGTCCTTAAAAAATATGGGATCTCTGTTTAATTGTGGGTGGTTTTCTTTACTTACCATTTTGTTTTTCTGGTTGACTAATTTGTCCTCAACCAAGCCATAAAGACATTTTTAGAGACTTCAACTTATATCACAGCTTTTAATGTGGTGTGTGCTTTCCGTAGTAACATTTCACTTGTATTTGGAGACATTTGGAAATCTCTCCCCATTTCCCCAGTTGCCGTGGACAGCCCTGGGTTTGGCTTCATTTGGACTCTAAGTCCCCTGTGGTTTGGCCTGGGCTGGGGTTGGGCCCAGCCTCTCGAAGCTTTGATTAATCCACTGCACCTCTCATTTTCCCGACTATAAAAGGAGACGCTGCAGTTCTGAATAAGCATCTTGCAGAAGAAAGAAGCCAAAGCAGAAAGTATTAAACTTTCATCCAACACCATAGGAGAGATGTAGTTATTAAATTTCAGCTGCTTATCAAACTGATATGAAAGTCATTTTGCATGATTGCTTTGCACCCTCAAATCTTCTGCTTTTATTTGCAATGCATCTCTGTGCTTTCTTATTAGAAAAATACTCAAAGGATAAAAAAGCTGATAATATTATTCAGTTTTGACAATTAAGTAGAAAAAACACTCAAAGAAGTGCTTTTTTATTGCAGCTAGTAATAATATTGGGGGTCCTCTTGATAGCAGTCTATACTGATTCTACCCAAGGTGACACTGGTTTTATCTTCTAATTGCTGCATACTGGTTATACTGGATCTGGGCAAAGGAGGCTATTTGCAGTTTTTTCATTGGTGCATATAACTCTGGTTTATGTGACATGTAGAAATATGCTGAATCTCTTGCATTTGCCCACTTTTGTCTTTTATGGCAGGTCCACTATGCTTATTGGACCCCAGGAAGGGACTTTTCCTATTTATTCAGCATTTCTTTGTTGAAAAATGGTTGTGTTGGGAAATGTGTTAAGGCCTAGGGATGAAGCTCCAGGCAGCAGTCTACATACAATTGAATTTCATGTCTTCTTTATTAAATCATCATAGTTTACTTTTAAATTACATACACATGCAAAATTATAAATTATGTATATGTAGGCACATGTAGATAAATGTTTTTTTTATCACCTCACTATCTTTCCATGGTCCATAGAAATGCCAAAAAAATACTTTTGTATCTAGCAGCCAATTTTATAAATCTTGTTTTATTTTAGCCTTCTTAAGAGCTTTATGAGTTAAAGACATTTTCTCATTAGCAGCAGTGGAAACTAAAGCTCAGAGAGGTAAAGTAACGTCATCACACAGCTGTGTGATCATGATAGCTGTGTGATTCAAGTTGGGTCTGGGTGACTCTAAAGAGAGTTCTGTATTGACCTTAGCCTCCCGTCTAAGCACCTTCAGCATCATTTTCCCCATAGTATCTATTACCCTTTATTTCCAAGTATTCAGAGACTAACACAACTAGCATTGCCCAGTAATAGAAGTGAGCACCAAACCTTAAGTAGCAGAGAGGGGGCAGTGGAAGCTTCACTTACCAAGTCACCAAGCCCCATCCTCCCCACCTTCCTTCAGACCCTCCATCTACCTCTGCTGCTCTTACATAGAGAAAAAGGATGTTATTACCCCATCTATGAGACTGATACTGATGAAAGGGAGGTGCAGCTACTGAAACCCAATCCTGGAGAGTTAAAAGAGCCCCTCAGCAGAAGAAGGAAGTGATGACCACGCCCAGAGGAAATCATTCTTACTGAAATTCAAGAGAGCTCATAATTAATTCAACAAGATTTATTGAGCACCTACTATGAGTCAGACGTCATTCATGGTACTTGGAACAGTGAAACAAAGACAGGCAAAGCTGCTTGCTACAGAGCAAACTACCATCCAGCTGGGGAGACAGGCTGACAGCAATGACATCATAGCAGGTTAGAGGGCACTGAGTGTTTAAGACAGAGTAAAAGCAAGCAGAATGAAGGACAAATATGGGCCAGTTTCACAATGAAATAGCCTGGTCAGAGATGTGGGAACCAGCCTCAGGTTTGTTTTGGGAAATTCTTCTCTCTCTGAGTCTCATATATCATGACAGTAAAAGAGAAAGTTGAACTAAATCAAGAGTTTCCAACTTGGCTCATGTAGGAATCCCTTTTCTTTTAAACTTTGTAGACTCCCAGGTTCACTTATAGATTCAGGCTATCAGGTTATTATAGACCCGTGGTCCTAGGAATCTGCATTGTTACGAAGAGTCAAAAGAGATGAAGGTGTTCATCCATGTATAAGAAGCCCTGGACCAAGTGTCTCTGTGTACCCTAAGGACACCAAGGAGTCCTCTTTGTTTATAGTCTCTGTGACTTTGGAATTATTCCTCAACATAAAAGTATTCTTTACTCCCAGGGTTGTTAATGAGTTGGTAAAGCACTGACTCAGGTCTTGGCCCATCACTGTAGCCCCAAATGACCGTCCTATTCCTCCTTGTAGTTCTAACATCAAACGATGCTTCTCTACAACGGTGAACACAAGACAAGCACATTGGAAGAGGAGCAACTGGATCTCTAAGGGCTGAGAAGAGAAAATAATGAAAATTAGTAAAGTGATTACCCTGGCAGAGAGAAAAAGGACTCTAAGCCATAGTTTAGGCAGAGCCGGTTCTATCAACAGGGTTAGCGACATATGCATGCTATTAGCTGAGATGATGCGGAAAAGGTGAGCTTTAGTACTTTCCATTGGGAGTGCATCTTCTGTTGAATGGGCTCTGATTTCCTCCAGGTCAGGGGTGATGGAAGATGATGATTCCTGAGTCTAGTGTGTTCCATGCACCTGAGCATCACCGATGCTTCTGTCCGTCTCCACAAAGCCCTGAGATTCAGCCTCTGCCCTTGAATTGTCTGTGTACTTAGAAGCCTTTGTTTCATTCATCACCTCAGCTCTTATAAGACTGAAATTATATTTAAAGAAATAAAAATGAAGCAGAAACAGAAGTGCCAGAGATCACACACCACATATTCATCTAGAAAAGTGTGGAATTATCCTTTCCACCTTGGTCCCCCATGAGGGCTCCTCCCTCTCTCAGCCCCAACACCATTACTCCTTATTTTCTTGCCCTGTTCTATGTTTTTATAGGACTTATTGCCACCAGGTAGATCATCAGATTCATCATTGGTTGTCTTCTGTACACAGTTTCTTTCCTCCACTAAGAATGAAAACTCATGAAAGTCGGGACTTGGAATTGCATTCATTTTTATGCCTGTACCTACCACATAACAGGTGCTCTATAAATACTTTTTTGAATACACAAATTTCAGCCTCAGTCCTGGTCTCATACTGGTTGAATGTCACCAATATTTTTTTGTTATTCTCTCCCTTCAATTCCCTTAGCCATCTAAGCTGGCATCATCATGGTATATGTGGTAAGCTGGTAGAAGAAGGCAATTCAATCATGGAAGAAAATAAAATAGAGGGAGAAAGAAAAGACTGGTAGAAAATTGAGCATAAAGGTATTCAATTTAGTGTTAACATCTTTATACATTATAGTTGATGCTGGGGTTTCCCTGGTGGCTCAGGGGTTAAGAATCCACCTGCCAATGCAGGGGACACAGGTTCAAACCCCGGTCCTGGAAGATCCCACATTCCGTGGAGCAATTAAGCCCGTGCACCACAACTACTAAGCCTGCACTCTAGAGCCTATGAGCCACAACTACCGAGCTAACACACCGCTACTACTGAAGCCCATGTGCCTAGGGCCTGTGCTCGGCAACAAGAGAAGCCACCACAATAACAAGCCTGCTCACTGAAATGAAGAGTAGCCCCCGGTCTCTGCAACTACAGAAAGCCCACATGCAGCAACGAAGACCCAATGCAGGCAATAAAATAAATAAATAAATAAATAAATAAATAAATAAATAAATAAATAAATAAATAATAAAAACTATAGTTGATGTCTATGACTTCATAGATATTATATCTTAAATTTTAATTTGGGACACACATTTGTAGAATCCACCATGTTAAGGCCAGAATAGGATCTTAATGGTCAAAGGCAGTTTGCAAATTCATTTGCAAAATTGCCAATTTCTAATATATTACAGGGAAACAGAAGAGACTGAAATATATTTGCTGTGAGTCAAATATAGATTTTATTTTTAAAAACATTCTTTGATTAATTTCAGGTACCTAATTATCTCCTCAATTTAACAACTGTTTCTGTTTAAATGACAGCTTTTTAAATATTTGACTCTAATAAACCTCCCCTGGAAACTTGTTATGCTATTAATTTGATAATATTTTTTTACTGGAATGTTCATTTGGTAAAGAAAACCCAGTGCATGTCTGAAAAAGTTAACCCCTTTTAAGAACAAGGTCCAAAATAATATTTTACTCTCTCACTACCAAAATAACTGTGCAGGGCATCCATCCCAACATCTGTTCTGATGGCCTAGGGTGATGTCTTTTCTGAGGCTGGGGACTGAGTGACCACTGCAGACTGAAACCCATACAATGTCCCCGAGTCCATGTCGACTCCAGTGGTGGGAGTGATCCTCATTGCAGTTCAATTTCATACAAAGACAACTTGAGAAACTCAGAATTCTATCATTCCCCATGTGTTCTTGACAATGATGACAAAGATATCTATAATAGGTAATTATGTCTTCCTTTCATTTAATCACCGTTTATTCATCAGCAACAGGAGAAGATTAGGGAGAAACAGTGACTAAGAACAAATGGATTTCCCCATTCCTACGGTGTAGTGTCTGAAACTTTGGCCTTGGAGTCAGAAGGTCTAGATTCTAAGCCTTATCTTCCAAGGGCCGTTCTGCTCAAGCCCCCATATCTACATTTATATACTGAGACTTTGAGATGAGCATTAATATTTGACACATTTACAAAGGTAAAAAGCATGGCTGTGGACCAACTTTTAGATTTGTTGGAAATTCAAGACAGGAAGCATTTATCCAATGAATGTTCTATGCTAGGCCAGTACTGTATTCCCTCTGAGGAGTGGAATTAAAATATATACATATGGGTATGCGTAGACACACACACACACACACACACACACACACAAGTGGCTACCTTCAGGAGGATTACAAACTTTCAGATACTTGCAGCTAGAGCGAAATTATCCTGTAGAAGAAAAAGATGTAAATGTCCTGGATTCAGACCTTAACACCACCCTCACTGTCTCTGTGATCATGTGCAAGTTGCTTAATCTCCTTGACCCCCAGCGTCTGCATCTGAAAGATGGTGATACAGATATATATTGCATCACAGAGTAGATGCAGAGATGAAGACAGTCATTTTAATAGACCACAGAAGGGGCCCAGGCACACGGTAGGCGCCTGGGGAAGAGTGGTTGGGATGACAGAATGTCAATGGTGACCACGGGGATGGAAAGTTCCAGTTGTGTCTTTCCCTGAATAGGTTTCCCAGGACAATAGGAGATTTCAACTCAGAAGCTCTAAGTCAGGGTCCCGAAGGCTATGAGTCACCACTTTGCTTCGTGCCTGTCAGTTCATTTTTGAGAATCCACAGGAATAGAAATGTTCTATCAGACCAACTTGGATTACCATCTGGCCCACACATTTTCCTGGCACGGCCCGAAGGCCAGCACTGCTATTCTCCCCTCCAAGCAAAACCCCAAGTTTAGCAGAACAAAATCTGGTGCAGAAATGCAACAAGCACGGCATCAGTTTATTATCACGATTAGCATATTAGTAGTAGTTATAGACAATTAATATGAATAATAATTGAATCTGGGTTATAGTAGTTAATAGAACTGCTGGCAATATCAATATCAACTGCAAGTATACCATTTAATAAAACAGCAACAGCAATAGGGAAGAATTGATACTTTTCAAGGGGGTTTTCCCGTTCATCAGCTCTTTGCGTCTTCTTTTGGGTATGTTATTGTCCTTGGATTCCTTTTAGGGAAACTGAGGTTTAAACAGTTGGAACTCACTCCATGTGATGGGATGATATGCAGAAAATCTAGAATTAGAAACCCTGTCTTTTAGCTATTAGTGCAGCAGACCCTGGAGACTGAGGAGAGGAAAGAGAGAAAAATTCATCAAATAAAACCTTCTTTGGCTGGATCACTGAATTACACAGGATGCCAGGGCAGGAGGGACCTTGGCACACATGGAATACAATGCTTATGGTGTACAAATGAGGAAACTGAGGCCCAGAGAGGGCAGTGATTTACCTCCAGTAAACAGAGCTGTGAGGCAAATTCCAAATTAATTTTTATTTCAGCATGTCTTTAAGTGGTCCCAGTCTTGAGCCCAGAAAGTGTTCT
This sequence comes from Hippopotamus amphibius kiboko, assembly GCF_030028045.1. Taxonomy (NCBI): domain Eukaryota; kingdom Metazoa; phylum Chordata; class Mammalia; order Artiodactyla; family Hippopotamidae; genus Hippopotamus; species Hippopotamus amphibius. The sequence goes on from NC_080189.1 coordinate 181,210,289, forward strand.
TTTTAAAATTTTTCTGTGAATTGAAAACCAAATAATCACGTTTGTTAAAGGTGCATATTAACTTTCCGATTTAGCCCTAAACTATGCTCTGGGGCTGCATTTCCAAAAACGTATCTCAATTAATTCAAATTTGGTAGCATAGTATTAGCTATTATGAAAAAATAGGATTCCTTGGTCAATTACATTTTAACTATTCTGGGTTAAAACTTGAATTAAACAGGTTATTTTTTTTTTTATTGCTGACCTTTTTGTTTTTTACCTTAAATACGCAAATAGTATACTGTGTTCTCATCCATCTTTGACGGTGAAATCCTTTGCTCTCAGAAAATCTCTCGAGGCTCATGTTTGAAAGTTCCCAGTTTGAGAATCTTGGGTGCAGTGGCATTTTTCTACAGGCTTTTAGTGCATTTGCTTTGTCTCAGCGCAGGTATTCTCAATATATTAAAGTCTGCTAGGTTTATTTCTGAGTCTCTGGCCAACTTTTGGAAGGCTGAAGCCCCTAAAAATACAAACTGCAGATATGAGGAGAGTCATAGCAATCTTGTTTCATTTTAAGTACAACGCTTTTCCAAGCAACTAAATCCACACTACATGAGATGATTCCAAACATCTTCCTCTGCCCTAAAGCTCCCCATGACACTCCTCTTCAATCGCTGTTTACTAAGTGCCTACAATGAGCCAGTGTTCATGCGATTTCTTACTATTTTAGGCTTCTACTTCTGGATCTGGGCTTCCTGTGGTGAGACACCTGAGGAGAAAGCTTGCACAGAAGGGTGAGTATTTATAGGTTTGGGGGCTATGAAATTAGGTAGTTGTACTTGAATAAATCATTTCTAACAAATAATCATAATCCCTGAATATCATTCTATACAGTGAACAGTGAAGGCAGCCATTTCTCCTAGGTGTCCTAGACAATATAGCTACTGAAATACAACAGCAGTGAGAGATTTTGATGGAAGGAGAATTTTTTAATGAAGAAAATTAAGAAGAACAGGAGGGAATGAGAAAAGTCAAGGCATTTTGGCCAAAAGCTTCGTAACTTTTGCTGCTCTCAGAGGCACATTGGCTTTGCTATTAACCCTTAAAATCGATAGGCTTTGATATGGAGGAGTGAGTTCCTACCACTTTAAAACTTGTCTTCAACTGTGTCCCTCCTAAAAATCTGACTCTTTGTTTGCTTTTTTATGATTTTTTTTAGGAAAAAAACTGTTGACTTTAAAAATTGCATGAAAATAAACAGATACAGGATAGTTTGGGGTGTGGTCATTCTGACTTAAATTCAAAACATTTCAATTCATTTAAAATTTCCATTCCAGCATAGAAGCTCAATATTGCTTGCTCCATTTTGGGAAAAATAAAAATTAAGACCAGCCAAAGTGCTAAGGTTGAAAAAGTGTCAAGTGAACTATAACTTTCGTTCCTAAAGATCTGCACATATAAATTTTTTTACTTTGCACTTAAGACCTGTTTTCAAAGGCTGTTCCTCCCCTCGCCTCCTCTTTGAATATGTAAAACTGTTTGCATCTAATTGGTCCTTCAATTGTCCACTTGCACCTTCAAATTATGGGACAAGTGGCCAATTGGGCCTGCAATTGGCTAATTGCACTGACAATTAGCCAATTTGGGGTATAATTAGCTGGATGTAGAATTAATCATATGCACAGAGTGGGCGGCCACTCTTTGAAAACGTAGAACTAAATGTGTTCTAGATGCACATCTGTACCCAGGCACAAAGCGGACACGGGCGAGGATCCTAGATGAATCACTCTTAAGAGAATCATTAAAACAAATCTGGCGCTTGGTCAGAAACACCACATGACTAACCGCTGAGTATCCAGTCTGCTTGCGTTCTCTAAAGTTCCGGTGTGGAGCTCCGTGTGAACAAGGCAAAGAAGATCTCAGCGCTGAAACTTAATTCTTCAATCAGAAGCCCTTCTGCAAGCAGCTATCTTGGCTGCTGATACCCTCCTGTTAATTTCTTTAACTGAATCTTTGGATTTATGGTATAGTCGGTGAGTTATACCAGGCAGTCTCTAGCTAGAGTCCTCAATAGAGAACCTAACTCATTTTGGTTCAGATACCTGCCAATGTAATACATAAGTGTTACCATCTTATTCATACCTAACACCCAAGTTGGTGTGTGCGCATTCCTGGGGGGACCAGGACAATCCCAGGATAAACACTGCATGTCTATGACGTATTCATTATATTTGATGGTAAGCAATATAAAATAATTTAAAATGTTAAACTACAGAAAACTTTGAAAGTTGTTAAAGTTGTAGTGGTTAAAATCCATCTATGGGCTTATTTACTTAAATTCCCTGCAACCTAGTTTCCTCAACTGTAGAGATAAACTAATCACACTATTGATAACTAACTCATAAGGGTCTTTTTGGAATTATATAAGGTCATTTAAAATTATGTGATGAAAGTGAGATCATGAGAGAGGGAGAAAACCTGGAACTCAAGACTCAGTCAATCAAGAAATTAACACATTAGAACTTCTGAGAGCATGCTGTAAGGAATCTTTATTTCAGCATTCTGCCAAACAAAAATGACCAAAGATCAATCTTTTCAGGTAATACATATTACTTCATTCTGGGAAATGCCACCCTACGTGAAAAACAGCCAGTGGAGGTCCACTGGCAACAGAAGAAAACCAGGTACATTGGGTACTTCCATCCTTCATCATGGACCCCAAACTCTCCTCCTACTCTAATCTACCACTTATGGCAGAACTTTTCAGAAATCCACCACTTCTGCAGGCAGATCTGTCCACTGAATGTGCCCTCCATCCTACTCACCCTGTATGTCTAAAATGATCATTATTGATTTGAAACAAAGTCTGTGTGAAAATGATGGGGATATATCCACAGTTAGAGGTTTGAAGGAGAGAGAAAAGCATAAAGGATGAAATACTTCCTGTATATAGAGATATGGTTGTTTTATTATGTAGATGTAGTTGCTTTCTTTGTAAATTCTACTTTGGCTGGATTTTATCACCTTTATTTAATGATATAAATTACATACACATCCTATATCTGTCTAGGTAGGAAGAAAAGAAGGAAGAATAGGAAGTACTGACTCTTACACCAGGTATTTTTACAGCTATCTCATTTGTGCTTCAAAATAATAACATCAAATATGAATAATAATTGCCCCATTTAGCAGAGTGAGATTTTTAAACCTCAGAGAAGTTAATGATTTTCCCAAGGTTATGCAGTAGCAAGCAATGAAGAACTAGAGTTCAAAATCCGTATCTATATCATATATGTATATATATCTTCTTTTGTACTATAAACAAAAACCATTATGACATAGGCAGATGAGGAAATATCATGATAATTGTATTTTATATTCAAACGCATATAAACAACCCATCCAAGTATATGCATCTGGATGCAAAATCTGTATTTGTGATTTTCTACATAAATGTTAATTTACATTAAGAAATTCTAAAAATGATAATGTTGATGTTGAAAGCTAAATTTTGTCTTTTCTCTCAGTTGAATTGAGCCTAAACTCTGGATTTACAGATCAATGTCTGAATTCCTGAAAGAATGCAAAACAAATCAAGGCCAGAATAAGGTTCTCAATCTTTATGCCACTGCAGAGCCCAAACTCAACAATAGTGCAATAGAGGGGACTCATTCATGGAACATGCTCCTCCTCTGGTTGGTCCTTTTGTCCAAGCTGACTTGTTCACTGTTTATTGGTAATGTACTTGACATTTCACCAAATATATTGTCAGCATTTAAACAAACTTATCTTTCATGCCATAATCCGTGACTTAGACTTCAAATGTTACCTTTTTATGAATTCTCCCAATACATTTCAATGTTTTTACATTTCCTGTCCTATAAAATGTACATATTGTGTTCTTATCTGTATCTGTCAGCTATTGTTGTAATAATGCTGCTTAACAAACAACTCCTAATTCTTTGTCATTCCATATTACATGTAAGTTGAAACATGCAGCTCTGTGCTTTGAAACTCTGCTCAGTCTACTCCCTGGGTCTTCTCACTCTGGGATCTAGATTAATGGAATAGCCCCAGCCTGCTGCCTGGTGTTTGCTCATGGCAATAAGAGAGTTGGCAGAAACTTACTGCCTCTAAAAGCTGTTGCTTAGATGTGGTAAATATTATATCCTTTTATATCCTGTGGCCAAAGCAAATCATATAGTCAACCTCTATGTCAAAAAGATGGGGAAGTGAAGTCTGTCTTCAGGATGACAAATGTGGAGACAAAGTGAATACTTACGAGTAAATAACCACATCTTCTATGTTATCTATCTATATATTATTTTCCCTTACACTGATCAGTAAGGTAACAGAACATAAAATATTTATTTGTCTTCTTATCTCATAACAAGCATAGACTTAGTATCCAGAGAAGTCTTATTTAATACTTGAATATGTCATAGGTTTCATTCAGGTATAAAGGAGTGAAAATATTCCTTGGTACTCTCTGAAATGGTTAAATTGTATTAATATTTAACTTTTCTAATGTCTCTCTCATTCTCTCTCTCTCTCTCACACACACACACACACGCACACCATTTTCCTTTACCAGTGTCATTTTAGAGAAGAGGTACCAAGATTTAGAGAAGCTAGGAAATTTCTCCAAACTCAACAGATATGAAGTAGCAGAATGAAGAATCATACTCAGGCTTCTTTGGCTGCAGAACATATGATCTTAATCTATAAGTGACACTGAACTTCATCTTCTCATTCTTTGGAGTACTTGGTGAAGTAAAGAAGAAAATGGATTAAGCAGAGAAAGCTTCTGAGATGATGTGCTGAGATATTAGAATCAAGAATAGTCATACTAGATGTAGAGAACAAACATATGGACACCAAGTGGGGAAAGCTGGGGGTGGGGGTGGGGTTGTGGTGGGATGAATTGGGAGATTGGGATTGCCATACATATATTACTGATGAGAAAAAAATCTCAAATTGTACACTTTAAATATATGCAGTTAAGTGTATGTCAAAAAATTAAATAAAATAAAAGTAGCTATCATAAAATCCGCAAAAAAAAAAAAAAATAGTCACACTATTTTTCTCCTGCCAGAAGTTGCAACTCTGATACTACAGCATGTAAGGGCATCCTTATAGAAATTAGCAGCAGATACACATAGATGATGAATTGCTTGTCTAATTTTTTATATCAGGGCACATGTAGGAAATGATTTTATTTGTGTGACACAGTGTGAAAAACAGAAAATGAGTGATCCAGAAAAAGGTGACTGGCTAGAGGTCTCCAGCTCCCACAGACACCCGCTAGGCCATACAATGGCTCTGGGGTTCTCTGCTAAGGACAAGCCTATTGGACATGGCCTTGTACTTGAGAAGCATACATGCTCACTCTATCAGAATCAGAGGTGAGCAGGGCTAGAAAAACAGACTCATCTCAACCACAGGTGATGTGATCTAATGCTTTGGGTAATATATTTCTCGATGGTTTACTAAGCACTCTTGTAGATATTGGTAAATTCTCTATCTAAAATTCAACTGAAAGCATCAGTGTTGGCATATATTATAATACAATAACCAGATCCTTTGAGTCATTCAATATTAGGATACAAAGGTCCTTAAATGTCAGTATCCTGATGTCCACTGCCAGTCTTGAACATCCTTATCTGTGAATTACTCATCTGAGTCCTCAGTACTCCACAGCACAGACAAGAACCTGAAAGGGCTTCTCAGGGAGCCAATAGCTTGAATCATATATGAGGTCTTAGTCCTACTCTGAGGACTCAATTCAGAATCAACAAATACTATAGTAATTGCTTGATTTTAAGCTTACTGGGAAAGATAGATGATTGAGGTGGCTTATAAAATTATTATTACACAGAAAATAGGCTATTAATAGGCCAACCAGGAAGAGAAAGACAAAAGATAATTGTTTTTAAAAATTAGAAAATATAAGAAAAAAGAAGACTTGTAGCATTCTGGAGGCATTTGGTGTAATGGCAAATGGTCTTACAGATCTCAGGGTTATGATTGTAACTAAAGGGTAAGTGCTATGTACAAAATGAAGGTTGAAGAATAGTTAGGTGGTTCTGGATATGCATTGGAAAGTTTCCCCACCATGTTTAAAATAAAGCAAACAAACAAACAAAAAACAAAAATAAGGAAATAGGAAAAAATTTGCCTTCAGAGGGAGAAAGGGCAGAAAGTCACCCTTTTAAGTTCCACTAATCACGTAAAAAACTCTCAGGTCTGTTTTATCTTGGTTTTATCAATGAGGTTTAAGGATAACTCTTTTGCTTAAAGTCACACTGTGAGTTTCAAACTCAGGAATGTTCTTTTCCGAAGCCCATGTAGTGAGATGTTTGGACAATCCTCCTTTGGGACACTTCATTTTCTGCTGAAGTAAGGTAATTTGAGGTCCTGGTACTAAAGGCAATGATTCAGAGTGTTGGAATTTGATAGTGTTGTACACAGTGGCCAGTAAATCAACCGTAGATGCAGGGTCCACCTTTCACTGCCTTATCGGCTGCAAGCCCTTCCCTTAAGTGAATAAAGAGAAGGTGGCATAGGCTGGAGTTCACACTCAGCCCCCCTGTGTGAGAGATCTGTAGCAGGCAGACCCAAAGCATTAACTAAATGCTGCTTTTCTGTATTTATAAATAATAACAGCTATGTGCTACTAATGCAGAGCCATTTCATTTAATGGCATCTAGCACTAAGCAATTTAATTATTCTTTTAGTCACTGAAACATTCATCATAATTTTCCACGGGCTCCAAAAAGGGTCTGCTTGCCTCTTGAAGCCATTAAAGTAGACATGGCAAGTTGGTTTCCCCTTGAAAAATTTGCTCAGCTGTAAATCTGGGAAAGAGGGCCGGTACCTTTCAAAGTGTCATTTCTGTTTTTGTTATTCATGGATTAAAAAATACAAAGACTTACCTTGTTCCTACGATGAGTACCTATTGTGTTCTGGGTTCTGCATTAAGCTATTTTGCTTAAATGTTCTCATTAATTCATCACTGAAACCACAAGGCAGTTATCGTTATTTCCATTTTATTGGCAAGAAAACTGAGTGCCAGAGAGTTGAAAATGACTCCACCAACACCACACATCTAACTGAGATTTAAACATGGGTCTGTTCTAAAATCCTTACCAGGGACATAAAATTTGTAGATAATTGTGAAAATACTGATAATAGTTACCCTCAAAAACAATGTATACCAGGCATTTTACATTTATAATTTTTTTGAATCCTCCCGATAATCTAGCAAGTTAGACCACTGCATTATCAGGTAAGGAAACAGACTCAAGGAAGTTGAGTGATGAACTAAAAATTATGCAGAAAATGTACAGAACCGGGTCTCCTTTGGGAGTCTACTCCAACGTAACTGCTAAAGTCAACATATCGTACATTAGTATTAATGGAATTGTGATAGAACTCTTCAATAGTTATTATGAATATTAGTCAATGTGCAAAGATAGTTCCCCCTTTTGGCAAAAGGGCTTAATCCTTAGTTTGTTGGGGTTTTATGATATTTAAAATGAGATAGTTCATAACATGTTCCTAACATGCATAGTGATGAATGTGTAACTATTTTTAATGGGTAAAAGTTGGCATCTAAACCCCTAGACTTCATGGAGTCAGCATAGTGAAAAGTCAGAGGTATTTTTCAAAGGGAACTAAGCTACTCTAGCGCCTATTTTCACCTGGACTCCATTCTACGACTAACAGCACATTTCTCAAATCTTTAAAATACTGTAAATACTTTAAAATACTATATGACATTGAAGGTGCATTTTGGTAATTTATTCTAACCAAGTAATCAGAGATAGGCTACACAGTATATAAGGGTATTCACTGCTGGATTATTATAACAACAGCAACAACAAAACTGGAAACAACCTACAGATTGTGATTGGTTATGTAAATTATAGTGTATTCAGTCATCTGCATTTCATGAAGTCCTTAAGGGTGATACACACATGTGTAGAGCTAGGCATACACACACAGGCGCGCACACACACACACATCTAGACAAAAGTGAGAGAATACTCAGGAACAATTTAAAGTGGCTTCAAGTTAGATTAGGAGGGGGATTAGGATGTGTTTTGCTAAAGAGAGAGAGAGAGAGAATGTGTGTGGGTGTGTGTTGTGTTTACCAAGCGTCTCTGTTTGCCAAGTTTTCCTTATTGAGTATCACTTCTTTAGCAACTAGCAAATAAAGAATCATGCCTAAATACCCCGTGGTATAGTCCTGTCCTGCTCTTAACCATAAGCGTTGTTATAATACAAACATCCTGAAACACCTTTCCCTCTCCACAGCCCCTGTGAGCTGCATGGTCTCCTTGGTAGCAGTAGGTATCTGGTAAATGCAGCCTGCTCTAAAGGAGACCTTGATACCAGTCTCCATAGCAAAATCCAAAGGGTACTTGTCTTAAACATTTGCAAGCAGAGAGAGGAAAAATCTCTACCATCTCTCCTTGGGCTATAAGATGGCACAGCGATGGTTTCTACAACAAAACCGGCTTTATCCGAGGACACTGTTGGTGTAGATAACGTGCCTTTGTTTATTTAAACACTTGGTCTTTGGTTTTCTGCCAGTTCTTTCTAGAACAGAGTTAATTCACCACGTGTGGAGTAGGCACCCTCAACCATTTCAAGCATTTGGCCTTCTTAAAACATTAACAACAAAATATAAGTCTGTGACATGCAATTATAGCGTTCCTTATGTTGATTAGGATGTGCTTATGAAGAAAAGACATTGGTGCATTAATTCAGGAAATTTTTAAAATGATTTAGTGTATTTTAATCCCAGTAGAGTTGAGATATGTATACGTTTACACATATATTTATATATACAAACATGCAATATACTTCTTTGCCAAATATAACAGTTATTCCTGTGAATAATGAAGACCAACTATTGAGCACTTACTATTTGCACCGGGCATTGCTCTGTGCCCTGTCAATATTATTTTGGTCAATACTCACTGCAGACTCATGGGGTAAGAACTGCAGTCACTTCATCTACAGCTGGGACACTGGCTGGAGAGGTTGGTCACGAGCCCACATGGTTAAGGATGATTGATTCTAGTTTTACAAAGCCTGTTTAGTGCTGCACAGTGTCAAGGGGCCTTGGACAATCTTACATTGAGAACTCCTGTAATAGGGTGAATCCAAATATTTCTAGGGAAAAAACTCTTTGAGATAGACTCTGAAAGTGGCCACTTGCTGAAAACTGAGGCTTGAATCCAAACTCCAGTGGCTCCTTGATGCATGTAGGTATTTGTACACTTGCCAGGATATTGGAAACCTCCCATCATTTTGCACTCCCCTCCCCTGGAGCCAGTGAGACCCCTACGCCCTTGAAGAAGCAGTGCAGTGGGGTGCACTGAGCTTCCACACCCCCCATGCAGTTGGCAAGCTTCCTCTTCCACTCACTGGGTCTCTTACTGTGACACGAACCTTTCTCTCCCTGGCTTCAGTTTCTTCATTGGTAAACGAGTCAAGCAAGAGGTTTGGACTGTGAATGCCGAGCTCTTGTACTCGAGGATCCCAAGACATAAAAGCAATGAGGTTTTATTCCCTCTGGCATCACACACACAGGCAGAGGCGCTTAAATGCCTTCATTTGAGATAAGACTATTTACAAAAAGATCCAACAACCTTACCATCTTAGAGGATAAGCTTTTTTTAGTTTAGTTTTGTTGGGGGGTGGAGGGAAGGTTTTTTTGTTTCTTTTCCCCAGATTCAACTAAGGCTATAAGAATTAGAGTTCGATTCTTTGACTCTTTTCAGGCCTTCCTGGGACAGTTCACTCCATCTTCCCAGCACCAGTGAGTAGACTCTTTGTGTCCTGGCATCTCGGGACACTGCAGGGAGAAAGGGCCACAGAACCAGGCTCTGGAGGCTCAGCCTCTGAGTCCTGGTGGGGAGGGGGCATTCCTTGCTGTCAGTTCTAAGGGGCAAATCTGTGTCGATCAATGCATTCATTTCTCTCTCCCAGCCTCTCCCTCACTTAACACCCCAGCACACACAATACCAAAGAAGGTGATTATCTCTGCTAGCATAATTCCTCCCTAACATCTGCTTTCGCCCATAACACTCCACTAATTTTTCCCTCATTTCATTACACATAATTTTCTTTCAACACAATCTACATGTATTAAGTGGTAATGACTTTCCAGTTAAGAGCAAATCGACACCAAGGGACCCCCGTCCCCCCCACGGTTGCCTGCAGAGCCTGACTCTGGCTATTAGAGATAAATTCGGTACCTCAGGAAGCTGCAGTGAGGTAATCAATCAATTAAGCGGTTAGGACGTACATTATCAAACTTCCACAATGCGGGGGGCAGGGGGCCATGCTGATCTACTTGCCATGATTTTTTAGGAATTCAAAAAAATGAATAAATAAGATGGAGAGCTATTATACAACCAGGCTATAATTTGCCACTCAAAGTCAGGGGCTGGTTTTGTCAGACTTAAGGCTGCAGAGTGAATGGTAGAGACATAGGCCTTGGATACGCACTGTCTGGGGAGGAATCCAGGCTCTGCTGTCTGTTATTGTGTTCCAGAGCACACGATGACGTGATGGGGGGGACATGGGAGTCTGAGAGCCTTGTCCTTTAAAAAGGAAAGAAAGACACCTGAAATCTATAACTCTTATTGCCTAGGTTTGCAGTGAGTATTAACTAAAACCACATATACAGAAGCTTGTGGCATATCATAGATGCTCAGGAAACTTTAATTATCCTACTCTTCCTTTTAGACTGTGGACATAGAAAGTGTAAGGTGACAAAAGATCGCCAAAATGCTGGCATTTAACCTCGAGTTAGAGGTCATCACCACCATCATCACCATCACCATCATCAGCATCACCATCATTATCATCAGCATCACCATCACCATCATCACCACCATCATCAACATCACCATCATCAGCATCATCATCACCATCACCATCATCATCATCGCCATCACCATTATCATCACCACCATCATCATCACCATCACCATCACCATCATCGTCATCATCATCATTTTCCTCAGGTTTTTAAAGAAAAAGCCAAAATGTACAGACCTGAAATTACATTCAGAATAGTTTCCAGTCCTCACACATGTGCTTTATGTGTGTTCCCTTTGTGCCCAAGCCTCAGTTACCTCATCTGTAAAAATGGGTGTATTAACATTTCATCTGCTACAGTAAGGGTTATGGGAAGACTCAAAAGAAACATATAGTAAACTTCTTTGAAAATTGTAAATCACAGACAAAATAGGATTATTTTAAATAAAATAGTCTACTGGTATTTTTTCTAAACTTGATCCATCTTGTAAATATTGTATGTGTCTGAAAAGTATATCAACTGGTACCCACACAAGATAAATTAGTCACAAAGGCAGAGGACAAAAGAGAAAGGAAATGCAGGAAGATCTAGCAATACAAAAACAAAATATTTCTGAAATAAAATACAAAAACATATGTCAACCAATGATATATAAATATGCATAGATGATACAAATCAATAAAAAGGAGAAAATAAAATAAAATAAAATAAGATAAAATAAAGTATGAGTTCTAATAATAATTGTGAGGAATTCCATGGTGGCACAGTGGTTAAGAATCTGTCTGTCAATGCAGGAGACACAGGTTCAAGCCCTGGTCCGGGAAGATCCCACATGCCACAGAGCTACTAAGCCCATGTGAGACAGCTACTGAATCCCGTGTGCCCTGGAGCCCATGGGCCACAACTACTGAAGCCCACATGCCTAGAGCACATGCTCCACAACGAGAGAAGCCACCACACTGAGAAGTCCATATACCACAACGAAGAGTACCCACCACTCGCCACATCTAGAGAAAGCCTGCTCGCAGAAACAAAGATTTAAAACACCCCCCCAAAAATAATCAATCAATAAATAAACAATTAAAATAATAATAATAATGGTGAACAGTGCTTATTATTTCCTAAATACTCCTAAAGGTTTTATGTATTTTAATTTGTTTAATAAGAAAAGGGAAAAAAACACTGAAAACAAATGAACAAATGAAGAAGTAAACATTAGAATAACATATAAGAGCATTAAATTGCATAGTCAAAGAAATGCAAGATGATATCAAGGAGACAGAAATTTCCATCTATCAAATTAATGAGGTTTAAAAAACTGACTTCTCTGGTGATAAGGCATCAGAAAAGAGGTGCTTTCTACACTGTTTTTAGGAATGTAAGTTGGTAAAAACAAACCAACAAAGACCACTTTTCAGGGGGTGGGGCAGAATTTTCAATATGTTTCAAAAGTCTTTAAATATTCCCACCAATTGACCCACGGATTATACTTTCCTAGACTTTATCCTTAAACAACCAGAGACGTTAGCAAATATTTTAACTAAAAGATGTTCATCACAGAGTTGTTTATAATAGCAAAATATTGGAAGTAATGGAGTCCAGTGCTGGGAGATTGTGGCCATCCATTAAGGAGCATGTATTTAATAAGCTGTCCTTGCAAATAATTGTAAAAACCTTAATACTTTCTTTTTTCTATTATGTATTCACTTTCATTACACACCTCAATCCATTTTATTATTTGGCTCCAAAAAGGAGATTATTTTTGATAAAATTATGTTTTTTATATGCTGTCCATATCAAATAAAAGAATCAGTAAGAATTTGTAAATGACAAAATTAGTGTCAAATACTATTATAGAAGTATTATTTTTATTAATAATACTATGCAATTAAAAAATTGATTATCAGTAAAAATTGAAGAAAAAAAAGAAAGAGGAAGAAGAAGCATTTCTTGAGCAAATACTTAGTGCTAGGCCTTGTTCCAAGTGCTGAGATCACAGCAGTGAACCAGAGGAGACAAGATCCCATGCTTAAGGATCTCCAATTATAGTGCAAGGACATCTAAACTGAACAAGTTATGATATACACATGAGATGGACTAAAGTGGATTTATTTGCTGCAAATATTTATTTGGGGTCTGCCTCCTGTATTCCAGGCTCTATTTTAAATCTGAGCGATACAGCTGTGTATAAGGCTACAAATCCCTGTGCCCACAGAGCTTACATTCTATACGGGAATACAGTAGATACATAACTAAATATGATGTTGCAGAAGTATATTTAATAATGTGGGGAAAAAAGACATGTTCTAAGAAATGAAAATGGTTATATGACAGTGCACACAGTATGAAGCCATTTGTGTAAATAAGTAAAAATATTCATACATATACATTTCTAAAATATTAGAAGAATTATACACCAATTTCTAGGCAGTAACGTCTCCAGATTTTTTATTTTCTAAATTTTCTATATTTGCTACTTTAAAATACAAGAAAATAAAGCAAAAACTGACACAAATGGCAGATCCAAGCTTAGCTATGGATTCCATTAAAAAAATCAGGTGATTTACACATTTCCACAGCCTCAAGATTTAATTTGATCTGCTTTGATTTGATTTGATTTCTTTTTTTTTTCTCAAATAGGAGACCTTGTTTTCTGTTTGTTTTTTTAAATTTTATGTATGTATGTATGTATTTTTATTGACTGCATTGGGTCTTTGCTGCTGCGAGCGGGCTTTCTATAGTTGCAGAGAGCAGGGGCTACTCTTCATTGCGGTGCTCTGGCTTCTTATTGCTGTGGCTTTTCTTGTTGTGGAACTTGGTCTCTAGGCACGTGGGCTTCAGTAATTGTGGCACATGGGCTCAGTAGTTGTGACATATGGGCTTAGTTGCTTCATAGCATGTGGGATCTTCCCAGACCAGGGCTTGAACCCGTGTCCCCTGCATTGGCAGGCAGATTCTTAACCAGTGCGCCACCAGGGAAGCCCCTGATTTCTTAATAATTAAGATCAATAAAATAAAATGAGTCCTGGGTCATTTTCCAAATTTTGTTTTTCACAATATGGAAGGGTTCCATCCTAGGCTTTGACATGAGGAGAGGACCTTGGAAATTATCTTCGGCCACAGTGGAGAAAATTGGAGTTCCCAAGAGTTAGGAGGAGTCAAACAGGACCTGAGCCTCATTCAACTCAAATTGACTTCAGTTCCCACTGTTTTTAACATACTACATAACTATATTCTGCTGTGGGATCATGGTTTAATCCCCAGTCTAGTTCTGCTCAATATCTCAAAATGATGGCAGGCAGCAAGAGGAGGAAAAATATCCTGAAATTATTAGTCATCCCATAATACTTTCTTTCTTTAAACAGAAGCAGAACAAAGTTAAATAAACTATTGCTAAACCCCCTTGGAATAGATGTAGCTCTGGGTCCTACACAGAGACAAAGAGAAAATGAGAACGTGCAGAACATAGAAGTTTTGTATATGATTAACAATTTTGCTTCTAAAACAAAATTGTTCAAGCCTATATTGATCAGATGTAGTTTTAGAAATTAGTAAACAATCCTTGAGTTACCCAGAAAGCAGCAAGTTAGAAAATGTCATCATCATCACCATCAGTGATGATAGGATAATTATTTAGGATAATTATTAGGTTGTAACTGTAGGTTCTATATGTGTATATAAACTTTATGGTTTACAGACCCTGGGATTCTCCTGAGGATGGTACTATGTCATCCTTGCACCCATTTTCTAGTTGGGTATGTTGAGGACCTGATAACCCAACTGGTTTACCTGCAGTCACCTTTCGGGAATGCAGCTGAGCCAGAACAAGCCTTCTGACACCTAGACCATTGTTCTTTTTGCAGAAAAGAGTAGGAAAAGGCTTTCTCGCAATAGGTTTTGAATTAAAAAAGCTTGTCAGGAATTTAGGGAAGTAGCACAAAAATTTATTATATTGCCTTTTTTTTTTTATTTTTAATGAACCCAAAGAAGCCAACTGTATATATTCTAAACATCCAGCTGTCTGTTTTTTTTTTTTTTTGGGGGGGGGGGGTTTGTTTGTTTTTCTTTCTGTCCTCTAAACCTGTTTAAGTAAACTAAACCAAACCTTTACCTTGTTTAGTTTTGGGACCGAAATGTCCTTACTCAGCCAGATCCCCATGCCAAGCAGGATTTTAATTTTTTAAAAAGAAGTAAATTTGAACAGGACAATATAAGAGCTCCAAAGAACAGTAGTCTATGAAAAAAACAAATCATTTGCTTATTTGGCCATTTGTTTTAAGACAAAAGTAAAAACACTGGGCTAAACAGATCAGGAGGCTTCGGGCTATTTCCTCTGAGACCATAAGACCGGGCAGGATGAAACGTGAATAGAAAACATGCCAGATGCACACGGTACAAATACAACTTTCTGTCGCACGCTGCTTTGGTTATTTCTTTTTTCTCAGATGCTAAAGCCCCCAACACTCTATGGAGCAGGGAAATACAGTCATATGCAAAGTGATTAAAAAGGCCCCTTTGCACCAAGCCAGTCCTGACACAAAACACCTTCTACCCCAAGGGGCTCACGGTGCTTCTCATCATGAACTTTCTTCTCGGCTGGGCTCAGTATCATGAACGTGTCAGAGAAGAATGCTGTCTGCATGGCTTAGGAGTATGATTTTGTTTTCTCCCATTCTGTACTTCTATTTAATGACTATTTTTCTTACCCCCCGCTCTCCCCCCTCCCCATTGCAAGATGTCTGGCACCCAGCGTCTGGCATGAAATCTTACGGATCTACATTTTCCGCAGGGCTGTGACAACAGGTTTCAACTTGACTTACCATCCCTGGGAACATAAAGTTTCATTTGTTTGTTTCCGAGGATAAGGAGGGTTGTTGCAGCTCTTGGTGCTGAAAAGGACATCTTTATGTTTGATTGGAGTTTTTTAAAGAGAAGATGAATTCATCTGTCATGGATTATTTAAGAAAAGTATTTTATTGTATTATATATTGTAAAAGCACATTCCACTTAATGCATGTCATTCTGTTGCTTTGTTGTTTTAAAGTTACTATTAGCCTTGAGAATATCCACTGGCAGAAAACTGCACTTAGCATCCTAAAAATGTTAGCAATACAAGGATGTAGGGAATCATGTCATCTGTAAATTGTGGTGTATTAATTCAATACACCCCCTGATTTTACAAGCTTGGGAAACTGAGGCCAGAAAAGAGAAGTGGTTTGCTCAAGGTCAAAGCTGGTTCATGAAAATGTTGGAATGTGAGTCAGAATATCAGGGTACCTCAGATCACTGGCATCTTTGACATGGTCCTAAGGATGCCTTAAATATTCATTTTACTTCTGTTGCTTCTCTTTTATATTGCAGCTATTTATACTTAAAAAATGTGGCCCTTACATGTAATACTATCTTTTTGAATTCAAACACATTATTATTTGGTTATTTTGCAGAATTGAATAAAATGGATTTTTCACTCTTCCTATTTTAAGTGGTATCATAAGCTTTTGTTGATTTTTGAATTGGAGGATACCACCGTTTCTATTCACTTCCAACAGACTTTGAGTTGTATACAGGAAACTGATTTTAAAAGCAAGGAAAAAGGGATGGATGGATGGATGGATGGATGGATGGATGGATAGATGGGTGGATGGATAGATGGGTGGATGGATAGTTGGGTAGATGGATAAATGGATGGATGGATGAATAGTGTGGATGAGTGGATATATAAATAGATAAATATATATATATTTATATACTCATACATAATTTTAATAGTAAACTATATTGCTTTTCAAAGAGACCAAATTAATAAATGCTTTGCATGTGCATCTCATCAAACATCTTCAGGAAAGAGGTATTCTTCCCTTTCTGGCTGCAGTGCCTGGTACCCATTAGATGCTGAAAATGATTATAGAATAAAAAACATCTGTACCATAAGAAGGACTCAAAGTTACAGAAAAACTCAAGCTGAAAGATTCAATAGAGCTTTATCAACTGAACCAGCCTTAGCCTTGAATCTAGATCTTCCTACTTCCAAATGTGGTCCTCTCCCATCTCAGCTTCTGGGAACCTTACACTTGATTTCCAAGTTGGGGTTTGAAGACCTGCTGATCTCTTTTCTGCAAGCCATATCTGGGGTCTACCTCGATGCCTTTCTCTCTCCTGTTCTCAATTAATTAATTGATTTTTTGTCTTTTCTCCCCCACATCTCCCCATCCATCCCCCTCTCTGGTGTGTTTACTCGCAGCATCCAGAAAGACCACCTTCCGCCCGCTCTCTCCGCGGTTCAGCTGCACCTCTCTACTCCAATAAACCGTTTGCATTCCATCTGGCAAGCGTTTGCTCTGAAGACATTTCTCTGTCAATCTCTCCCGCCACATTAAAAATCTGTCATTACGATTGCATCGCCGCCTGGCTCCTGAGATTTCTGACTGCTTTATTGCTCTCCTCATTTTTTTCTCTTCCCTGCTACAGCCGAGAAGCAGAAATAAAGGTTTGTTGTTGAAACATGGCCGGGAGGAAAGTAGGAGGCACACATCTGTCAAGGTATTACCTTTCTTCAACCAGGGATTAAGGTGTTTTACGGCACTCGCTACCGAGCATCACACTGAATAAATTTTCTCAGTAGAACATAAAAATGAACTCATACATTTTGAACCAAGTTTCCTTCTTTCGAGCCAACCCAGATCATTATGCAGCGACACCAGCGTGCAGGGGGGATGGCAGGGCAGGAAGTGCCTACCACCCACCCCACCTCCCACCAAGCCTGCGCTATTCAAATGCCTGTGGAGGCTGGGGCAGCATGTGGATAAGGGGAGATGCTGGTTGTGAATGCACAGCCTTCCTCACCTCATGGGAGAGGATGGAAGGGTCCAGGGGGGACCTGGCCTCAGCACCCCCTCCCTCATGCCTGGAGAAGAGTCACCTCACAACAAATCACGTTCCTTGGGGAGGGTCCCTCGATCCCTCCTGCAGCCGCCTCAAGACCGGCTCTGTAGGGCACTGCTGTGATAACTGTCTGTTCCAGGTCTGATCTGCCCACCAGTCCATGAGCTTCTGCAGGCCAGGGGCACAGTCTCCACCCTGGTGCCTTGTGTGTACCAGACTTTGCAGCATGGACTAAGAGTATCACAATGCTGGTATTATTTTCCAGTTTCCTCCTTTGTATTCTACTCTGTCCATGGATTAGCTCATTTAAAGTTTCCAGCAACCCCTCGCAGTGGACTCTTCATATCTGCATTTTGTAGACGAGCAAACTGGGGCAGAAAGAAGGCTGTGTACCTTGCTGAAAGTTAGACAGGTAGAGCGGGCCATCTGGGGTTTGAGCCCAGCAGGCCGGTTCATTCTGTGGAGGGCGGAGAGCACAGGAAGGGAGGAGGGAGGTGGCTTTGAAACACCTTTCTGGGAGCACTGTGCTGTCCTGGTGCCCTCTGCCCCTCTAAACTGTCACAGTCTCACTGAAGGTTGCAGGGGCTCGTGGCTTTGCAGAACTCAGGATTGATGCCATGGGCTCTGGTTTCCTCTCACTGCCCCCCCAACCTGACTTACATGCGCACACACACACACACACTCTCTCTCTTCTTCTTACAAACTTACCTCTCTGCCTATGATGTCCCCTCTACATGGCATTCTCTCTCTGTCTCCTTCTCTCTTACTTTTTAAAGAAAACTCATATTCATCCTTCAAAACCTTTGCCCCTCTGTGCAATCTGCATTTATCTCTCGAAAAGCATTAGAGACCCCCGAGACCCTTGACAGCCCTTTCTTCACCTCTTGGTAATGAATGGCACGCCCTGAGTTTTATTATGCACCATCTGTTTGCATGTCACCACCCCCAATAATGATCAGAAGCACCAGCCAGTCTCTGAGCGCTGTCTACACACACTAAGCCCTCTGTAATCCCACTACAACTCAGTTCTACTTTTATATCCAAAACGGTGGGAAGACCTGCTATTTGCCTCCACAGCTGCTTTCCCGTCGATTATAAGAAGACCTTTCATTGTCTGGAGGACATACAGGGTTAGTTGTGCAGAACACAGCCTGGAGGTGGGTTTGGGGTGAAGGTGGAGCCAGGCTCAGGCATCTGGGCATTGCCTGGAGTTTCTAAGTGATGAATCTGGAAGCTGGTTTCCATGGTTTCTAAGAGTCACCCCTTGAACCACCCACTCCAACTGCTTCCATCCTCTGTGAGCTCACAGCAGGACGCAAGGACCCTCCTCTTAATCCCCTGGACCCAAGCTCAGATCCTGGCACTCAGGTGTCCTCAGAGACAGAAATTCTGCTTTGCTACTGAAAACCTGCTTTGAAGGCCAGGCTTGGTTTTCCTGGAACTGCCTCATGGCTCGCTCACAGTCTGAATGTGAGTCCCACAGTCTTGCATCTTCCAGGCTTTCTCTTTTCCTCTGATGTCCACAGTCATCTGAGTCACCCCAGGCTGCTCCTGGCCAATCCAAGAGCCCACTAGATGGTTGCCCATCCAGTGTTATTTTTGTGAAAACTCCATCTGCAGCTCTTCCTAGGACTTGAGGACACCTGATCTGTTTAGGGCTTGGCCAGAGTAATCGTTCAACTACGTTTGGAGTAATAAAAATGAAAAATGTTCTTGGGAACCAACGAAAAAATAAAGTACTCCCCACAAGAAGCTCTGGGCAGCGGTGGTGGGAAGGGGGAGTGAGGGGGAGGCTAAAGGGAACTGCCCTACGTCTGCTGCAGACCCCACCCTCTTCAGAGAATGTTCTCACTGCTGTTCCTTTTATGACTGGTTAGGAGGGATACTGCTTCCCTCTGAGCCTAAGGAAGGGGTTAGGCAAGAGGCTTTCTTGGTTTCTTTTAGCCCAGCTGGACCTGCGCATCGCAAGTTTTTTGTGGTGGAGGGGGCGGGGCGGAGGGACACTACTATTAAAAAAAAAACACAATTATTTAAAATGTTTAAAAAATAAAATGAAAACAAAAGCATAGGATAAAATTTGGGGAACCATGTTTTGTTATAATCATGTCATGGGGAAGATCTTATTTCTAAGTGAGACATAGAATGGGGAATCTACAAACATGGAAATGCAACATTTTAACATTTCTGACCAACAACCATAAAACAGGAGAGGATATTTGCAATGGGCAAAGGAGATGGACAGGCAACCAACATAAGGAGACATATACACTGATTATGGACATAAGATTCTAATTCTCACCAACAGTTGGTGCAACTCAAATTAAAATAGCAAGGATATCAATTCACCTATGAGAATAGAGAATGTCGTAAAGTTTAAAAAGTGTTAGCAAGGGGACATGATCCCGCCACATGAGAGCTTAAATTCACCCAGACTTTCTGAGGGGCAATTCAGTAATATATGATCAAAAGTGAAAGTATGCAGAGCTTTGGTCTTGGTTCTTCAGGTATTTTCACATCTATACGCAAAATATCTAAAAGTATGTTTATTGAAGCATTGGTTGTAATGGGGAAAATCCTCCATAACCTGAATATGCAGCTAAGCAAGACTTAGAAACTCTATGATAACCCAGTCACTCCAAAGAGAACTATGCAGTCATAAAAAAACAAAAAAGAGAGACGGCTCTAAATGAACTAATACAAGACAGTCAACAAACTAGGCAGGACCGTATATCACACAAAGGGACAAACACACATTCTTGATAATGTCTAGTCTATGTCTGAAAGGATAAATACAATTAACCGTGGTTACTGCTACTGCAAAAGAGAATTTTCTTTATACACCCATTTTATATTGTTTGAGGGTTTTTTGCAATGCATGTGTATTATTTGCAATAAATAGTGACTCACTTTGATTTTGAGGGCTGTGCCAAATCCTAGGGAACCATCCTAAGGGACTAATAATACGCAGTGCCAATGGCATTGGCTGAGTGGCTGTGGCAATCCGTGGACCAACCATGTGAGAAGCTGGGATCTCCAGCTTGGTTCACATGGGCTGGGAACCCAATTCAGGACCCATCCTCTCAGGCTGAACCAGATCTGCACTAAGGGACACAGGACTCTGGTGTTGTCTTCCTGGAGACTCAGACAGTAAACAAATGTCCCTGGCCTCCCCGCCAGTCCCTTTTTGCTTCCCTACTCAGTGTGATTTCTGATCAGATAGATGAACCAGTTGGCAGGATCATCGTGATTGACCTTGGCTGACCCCTGAATGAATGACCGTTCAGACAGAGATTATCTGTCCTGTCCTGGTCAACCACGATATGTCAATAGAAGTCCAAACATCACCCATACCCAACTGGGCACCAACCAAGGAACAATTACTCCGAGTATGGGGCCATTCCCGGCCTGCCCTGGGAGCCCGTCTTCGTCTGTAAAAGGATATCCAGCTTGCTGAGAGCAAACCCAAGTCAAATTCACTTTCTGGAGGAGAAAGAAAAGAAGAAACAAGAAGCTGGCAAACCTTAAGAGCCTACTAGGCAGCAAGCACTGGGGTAGAGTGACATTTTTATCAGATGAAATCAAGCATTATCCCAATAACAACTCTAAGGAGTGAGTTTTTCACCACCCCCATCCTGCAGATGCAGATGCTGAGCCCCCTGGGAGATGATGGAGATGATGGAGATGATGGGTTGTGGGTCTCTCGGGTGCTAAGGAACAGACTCCTTCCATTACATCTTCTTGCTCCACCTGGACAGTGAGGTAGGCGTGTGGGGAGCATGGGGTCAGCCTGCCTGAGCTGGAGTCTCATCTCCACCACTGGAAGGCCAAGCCATGTAGGGTGACTGCATCACTTCCTTGTGCTTCCGTTGTCTTATCTGTAATGAGGAACTTACCCTGCTGTGCTATTGTGAGGATGAAATGAGATACTCCTTAAAAGCCACCCATCATAGCACCTGGCATATAGTAAATGCTCAGTGAACCCAAGTCATCCTAATAAGCCATTTTTCAAAAATGTCCCCCTTTGGGTTTCATTCCCTACATGGAATTCACCCAAAGAGGTGAGGACTCTCTATTAAGTCTCCCTTTCTTCCTGCCCCTTCCCCAATTTTTAAAATTTGTTTTGTGCAATTTTTTTCTTTCCTGTGACCATTTCATAAAACTAGTTTTGGAGCCCAAAATGCTGTCAACTTGAGAACATTCATCTGAAATCCACATCAGGATGTGTCACGTGATTTATAGATGCATTTTCTTTAGCTTAACCACATCACATTCACATTTCGGTCTCAGCAGCTTTCGTCATCCTGCCAAACTCTGGAGTTTTACAGTTGCATCAAACAAACAGTGGTTATAAATCATCTCCAGATGTCAACCTAATTCTTTTGAATGAGTGAGGACCTGTGGGACGGGGCACTGTGGACATACACAGGCTGAAGGGTCATGAAAGCCAGTGTCCTCCATACGGGCCCTGAAAGCTCCCGGGGCTGACACGGAGAGCCCGGCTCCAAATCCCCACTCCGGGGACAGCCAGCTCTCCCATCTCTTCCTGCTAGAAAGTCCCCACCAATGATGCTTACAAGGGGTAGGGTTTCCAAACTGGTCCTTGGCTTCCTTCTGCAGAAACGCAAGCTGCCCCCCGCCTTGATTTTCCACAACAGTCATTGACGAACACACCTGGCCAGTGTCAGGGCTGCTTGCTGGGCCAAGAGAGAAGACAGAGGATATTCCTCAATCAACGGAGAGCAAGGAGTGTCAAGATGTAGGGGTGGGTGCACATGGGGGGTTCAGCATTTATAAACCAAACCTATACGGTCCACCTCTGGTCACAACTCAGCCAGCCTGTGGAGGAAGACGGGTGTGAGCCTTGATGTTTTGCATCTAAAATGGAGATACGACTTTCTAGAAAATTCAACCAGAGAAGGAACACTTTCTGTCCATGTTTCCTGCCATATCCTTGCAAAAACGGCCTTGGTGGGCGGCACTTTCTTGCTTTCTTCTGTCTCCCTTGCTGAGCACCTGCTCTGCATCAGACACCATCGTGGGTGCTCCCACCTGCCTCTTCCCTCTTCATCCTCAGGTTGGCAGTGAATATCCAGAGACCTAGGACCAGACAGCTGGTGCCCGAGCAAATGCAGGCCAATGTCACCATGCTCCACTGCAGCCCGCAAGGCTTCTCCCTGGTGAGGACCTGCACTGGTTTCCTTGATAAACCAACTATTTCAAAATATGTGCTTCTGCGTCCAGGCTTATCTGGAAGACTTACTTTCAGAGTGTCATTTAGGTTTAAAGATGCAAGCTCAGCTGAGTGGCACGGTGGCTGTGCCCCTTCGTCCCTCCGGCCCATTAAGGCCAGGGGAATCCTGCACATGGGAGAAAGCTCAGCCCCACTGCGGGCCTGGCAGTTGGAGCAGGCCTCCACCTTCCTTCTGTTCCTAGACCCCAAGCTCAAGCTCAGCCTCACTTACCTCCTGGCCTCAGCCGTGAACAGGTGTGCAGGTGCCACCCCAAGACACCTCCGCAAGCACCAGGGTGAGTGCTAAGCCAGTTGACACCATGGCTTGCGGTTTGTTCTGCTGAAGCTTCCCCCCTAAAAGGGGCCTTCCAGGGCAACCTGCAAACCTGACCAGGACCAGGGCAGAGATCTACCAGCAAAGGATGTGACGAACCCACAGTGTTTCTTTAGGAACTTGAGACAGTGGGGGTCTCCACGGTGGGGGAGGGAGACCTACTTTCTTAGAATTGGTACCTAAGAGGTGTCTTTTAGCTCCTAATCCTCCTACCACATTAAAAAAATATCAAATTCAAACAAAGGTAAAGACATACATGTGAGTTAGTGGAAGAGGGGAAGTTGTTCGAAAGGCAGAAGGTTACAGAGAAAAAGCAATGACCAGAATCTCGAAGACTCTTCGCTGGCTTGTCAGCTGGGGAGATAGCTGCTGTCCTGTGTCTCATGGGGAAGTGCAAAGGTGGGAACAGGTGTGAGCGTTACTAAACTGCAGGGTGGTGGGAAGGTGTGAGGGGTTCATATTAAGGTGTTATCGAAACTCACAGGATGTGAAGGGGAGACCCTGAGAGAGGAGAGGAGACAAGAGAAGGGAAGGGGAAGGGAGGGGAAGGGGGGGGGGCTTCTATGTGGGTCTCCCACAGCCGCCACAGGCCACACACTGTACTCAGCACCAGGCAGGGGTAGGGACCCTAAAGATGCCCAGAGTTCTATCAGAGATGCCCAAGCTCAGGCAGAGACACCCTTCAGTCAGAGACACAGAATTCAATCAGAGGTACTCAGAGCTTAATCAGAGATACCCAAGGTCAGTTCAGAGATGCCCAGATTCAGTTAGAGGTACCAGAATTCATCAGAGACACAGAGGTCAATCAGATGCTCAGAGTTTGGTCAAAGAGGTCCAAATTCAGTTCAGAGACAGCCAGAATTCACTTAGATGTGTGCAATTTCAGAGTTTAGTTTCTGCCTTCTGTAGCATAAGGAAGAAACTTTTTTTTTTTTTTTTTTTGAGGATCCACAAGAAATATTTGAAGGGTTTGGCTATTCAGCTTCAAAGGACACAAATGTCCACTACCCACTTCTGGAAAAGCTTCCAGAAGTCCCCTCCATAATCCAACCTTCAGCTTGAGGTGAAAGTTCAAAATGCCCCATTGGTGCAGTTGATCGGTGAGGGAACCGATCACCTTAGATCCCCTCATTTATTTTAGATTCTCATGAGTGTATCTTTGGAGGAAAGCACATGATTTTGAAGGCAGACTGTTCTGGTTGGAAACTGAACTCTGTTGTATGCAAGTCCTATGAACCCGGGCAAAGCAGAAAATCTGCAAAAGTCGGGAATGGAGTACTTATCTCAAGGGCCTATGATGAGGGTGGCATTTGGTAACAAAGTTTCTTGCAGAGACCCTGGTGTAAATTAGATCCTCAACAAATAGGAATCCCTTTTCCTTAAATATCATACAGATAGCATTCTGACAGGCATGCAAGAGGGGCATGCCCAGCCAAAGAAGGAAGGGAGGAAGAATGGAGGGAGGAAGAAAGGGAGGGAGGGAGAAAAGCTTTGTAAATAGATCTGTATTGAGCATCTAAATCTTTACTTTTTTTTCAAATTTTCCAGAATTTCCTCCTGAGAGAATATTAGCCTTAGGTAAATTCAGATATTTTTCAAGCTGAATTTGTGATTAGGTATTTACATATGAAATCTCTCAAACAAATACACATTATTTTTCCTTGTTTCTATAAATTGAACTCATCAATGGTCAGCTGCTACTGATTTGTTTTCAGTAACTACTTATCTGACGGACCAAATAAAAATGTCATAAATTCAGTTTCCGTTAAGAAATCAGATGGAATAATAACCCAGTGATGGTCAAGTTCAGAGTCAGCCCATCTCAAAGTTCAGAACAGAGAGGCTCAAACATGAGAGATTCCCCATCAAACTTGAGGATTATGGGACAAGATGAGCTGGTAAGTAAGACACTTGGAAAGGTCGTACACAAAGTTTGGGGCCTGTCTGCCAAGGTTACCAGGTTCTGTTATGTGGTCGGGTGCAGCACAGTAGAACCTGAGGAAAAGACCCCCAGGAGGAAGCACTGCCTGGAATCTGGCTCAGACCCCTCCTGCTTCACTCAGAGATCCTTCTGGAATCATAGGGTCTCACCAAATTGGGACTCAGAAGGAGCCCTAGAAAGTTCTTCTTGGCCACCTCTGCCTCTGTACTTGACAAAGCTCAGCCAGCAGGAAGGAGTAGGTGTGTAAAAGTGTGGATGCAGGATGCAGCCACTGTGTCCTGGAGATTCCGAGCCCAGTGGAATGTGTTCCAAGCACTGCGCTCCAGGCCTCAAGTGCTTTAAGTCGGGACCTCTCAAACCAGGGCCCTGAGCCAGGTCCTCCCCATTTCACTGATTTAAGAACCTGGGTCTCAGAGGAAGTGACCTGCCCCAGTAACAGTTCCGTGGGCCCACCCCCCCAGGGTGCAGGGCTCTGCAGAGGGGCCTCCAGGAATGGGTCAGATGATAAACCCCCCATGGAAGATTCTGGACTTTGTGCAGAGGACACAATACAGAGAGAGAGAGGGGGAACCCTGCTGAGGTGCCAGTGCCTGAGATCTCGGAGCTAAAGTAAGACAAAAAGCATTCACCCATGAACTCACGTGGTAGTAAAGTTTAGAAAGTAGTTGTGGACAGCTGAGCACCGCTGTCTGCTCTGGCAGGACTCCTGTCTTCTCATCCGTGGGTCCCAGGCCAATGGGAGATGGCCGTGGCCTGTGTGGACCGCAGGCCTGCCTCCCTGATGGCCGGGGAGCTGCTGTCCTCTGATGTGAGCTGCTGTGACAGTGTGTCAGGCAGAGGCCAAGTCTGGTCCACCTTCGTCCTAGGCCTGGCTTGACCCGGAGCAGGGTTGTGTGTAATTAAGATGTATTGAATTGACTTATGTGAAAATAGAAGGACTGTCCACTGGGCAGGTTTGGACAAGGTTCCAGCCTTATCAGAGGCAGTCTGAGTTCCATCCCTCCTTAGCTGGTGACCTCAGGCAGCTGTTTCGCCTCATTCCTTGTCTTCTAGAGACGAATAAGATTGATGTTTTCCTCAGGGAAGGTTTCTGAGATCACTGAAGGTTTTCAGTGAGACGGTGGACAGTTTTAGGGGTCAGGTGTTTGCACGTCGAGATCTCTGAGGGCAGGAACCGGCAGCAAGTGGCCGGGAGTTTAGCAAATGTTCACGAAGCTGGCTCCTGGCAGCAGCGGGGGCTGGAGGAATGAGGACACTTGGGAGATCCCAGTCTGGCTGGCTGCTTTGAACTCTCCTCTCCCATCACAGACCACACAGCGGCTTTGTCCACACGACAGGTGTTTCTTGAGCAACAACTTGTCTCGCCCACTGATGGGGACACATGACTCTGGGTGCCCAGAGAGTGAAGAGGATGGGCTGCCAGGTGCGGGTTCTGCCCCAAGGCCACAGGGTCCTCATTTATGTAGAGAAACACAAAAGCATCCCATGAGCTGGGGAGGCCCTCTTAGGGTAATGACGCCAGATCTTTCTGGCTTATTTAAAAATG
Source organism: Hippopotamus amphibius kiboko (assembly GCF_030028045.1). Classification (NCBI taxonomy): domain Eukaryota; kingdom Metazoa; phylum Chordata; class Mammalia; order Artiodactyla; family Hippopotamidae; genus Hippopotamus; species Hippopotamus amphibius. The sequence continues at coordinate 181,237,042 of NC_080189.1, forward strand.
CAAATGATCCCTAAGTCCCAGATCACCAACTGTGATTATTAACCTTGCAGGGGAGTAAGCCCTGAGCTCTTGGTTTGCTGGCATGGAGGTGGAGGGAAAAATACGAGCCTGCAGGATCCCCAGGGCAAAAGGGCTGATAGCTGAGCTCGAAGTGTTTCGCTGGCGGGTCTTCCGAGGAGAGGCAGGGCTTTGCTGCATGGTGTCAGCTGGTGAGCGAAGAAAACTGGGAAGGGCATCCGGGGGAGTGGATGGGACAAGTTGGAGGCATGTTCCCCTAGGGCAGGCGGCAGGTGTGGGCAGGAGACCGTGAGTGTTTCTGTTACTGAAGAATAGATACAAGGCAGGCATGACCAGGGAAATCACCAGAGACACAAAAAGCATTCCAGGGACCATGTGAAGGGGCTTATGGGTGACCTCCAGGCCAGGGTTCCTGACCTCGGCCCTGTTGACATTTGGAACTGGATCATCCTGTGTTGTGGGTCTGTTCTTTGCCCTAGAGTAGGATGTTAGCCACACCACTGGCCTCCACCCGCTAGATGCCAGTAGTATCTCTTCCCCAGTTGTGACAACAGAAGATGTCTCTAGGCACTGTCTCATATCCCCCCGGGGGGCCAAACAGTCCTCTGTTGAGAATACGGCTCTAGGTGAGAGGGTGCAAGGGTGGAGGGGCAGTTGGTGATGATAAGAGGGACGTACGTGGACAGGCAGTGACCCTGGAGAAGCTGGGGTGCCCATTGCAGTACGTCCAGCCTGGCTCCACTGCCTGGTACGTGGTAGGTCCTCAGGTAATCGTGCTGAGTGTCCACCCTAAGAAAGGAGGGCTGCTGAAGGTACTCGAAGCCTCTAAGTGTCTACGGGATCAGCACTCAGCAGGGCCTGGCCGTTGTCAGGCCACCCTCCCCTGGGCTGTGAGGCCACAATGGGTACCTCCTCGGGGGGGCAGGTCACACTGGGTGGCTCTTTATCTGTGTGCCCAGGGCTGCCTGCTGGGCATATTAGAGGCCATGAAATAATGATGAGGCCTAGCAGGGGTAATTAAAAGCCATGGTGACATTGATCTGCTGAGATTTCTGAGCGAGCCCAGAGCACACGGGGCAACTCTCCATCTTACCTCATGCAGGCCCAGCCTGATTGGGCCCCTGGGCATTGTTGGGGCCGTAGAACCTCACCTGTGGCTGGGAGACTCCCGGGGCTGCAGCCAGGCTGGCTTCAGAGGCTGTGCAAAACAGGCAGCCTGAGCCTGGGGGTAGCCCAGCTGCTGGGCTTGGCCCTGGAAAGGTAGGAGCGGGCGAATCTGTTAAAGACATAGGTCCCCATTCTTCACCATCTCAAAGGCTAACCTTCTCCCCTCCAAGACCCCAGAGACGCCCCCAGGTAGAGAACCTGAGATGCTCTGGAGCTGTGTTGCCTGTCTTGGTGAAGGGCGTGTCCATCTTTGCCCTTCTGGCCTGCTGTGTCTACAAGAATAGCTGCTATCTGGATGCAAACTAAGCTATTCTTGACCCTCTATCCTGGGCTGGAAACTGTGCATGCTTTAAAAAATAGGAATATTAAATATTTACTTATCCTAGTCTTTGAAAAGCTGTATGCTTTGATTGGAAAAAAGTAACAATTTTCTTGCTGTTATTGCAATTTATCAGTTATTTGCTTCTTAGTTGTTATTTTAGTTTTAAAACTTACTTAGTGAGTGGAATTAATACACGTATAGAGTCAGATGGCCCTGAGACTTGGCCTCAGTTCTACCACCATCTCTATGATCTTGGGTATATCATTTGAGGATATCATTTTATTCTTCCTGTTAGTAAATAGAGATAAAAATAATCAGTGCCATAGGTGGAAAGGATTGAATGAGATGATGTTTGCAAAATCATGAACTATCAGGAAGGGTTAGTACATCAGGTGCATTGCTGGATGCTTAAGACCCTTCTATCTTCCAGGCCCTGTGAACTGGCCACAAGCAGCCCACTTCACAGATGAGAAAACTGAGGCAGCAAATCCTTTCTGCACTGAGGTTCCATAGGGAGCCTCTCCACTCACCCCATCTCAGAGAGGGCTTCTCTGTAGGAAGCCCTGGGATTGCCTCCCTTCCCACCCACCCATGAACATGAACCAGCAGGCACTCTGCCTGGTTACGTAATCGCAGCCTCTGGTCTGCCTCTGTGAAAACCCGGCCTATTTTTTTGCTCTCAGCCTTCACCACGAGGTGGGGGGAAGGGAGCCGCACCTCTGCTTTTCACACTGTAAAGGAAGTAGCAACCCTATCAGATGGGAGGAAGGAAAAGTTTTCTCGGGGCCTTGACAAAATAGCCGTCTCCCACGCGAGCACAGGCCTGCGGTAAGATCACTGGTCTAAATGTAGACAGGCCTGATTCTTTATTGTAAGCTGCCTGGAGTGGGGTGAAAGATTCTTCCGGATTTTGGAGGGGATGCTCTGAATTAAAGTCTTAGAAAATGTTCCATCTCCTTATGATCGCTGCCTCACAGCACCCTTCATATTTGAAACAAGGGTGATGCCTGAGCTTTGATGATGGAGAGTTACGCAGCGGCCGGGGGACATCTGAAAACTGCTCCAAATTAAATGCACAGTGTCACCCAGATGCTGATGGAGAAGAGCTGGGAGGAATGAGTGTCTGTGTTCTGAATGCCCTGGTACATGTGTCTACTTATTTAACAGAGGTTTGATCTGACTGTCACTGGGCTCTTCCAGGTCATGACAGTCACAGGCATGGTCTGCTGAATGTTTACTGAGCATCAGCTCCTGGGTTAGGCATTTTTTTGGTCCAAGCTGCTTCCCTAGGAAGTCAGGGTACTCCCGTGCATACCTGTTGTGTGATAGGTCCATGATGTTGGGTGATAGGTCCATGAGAGCATCACCCAGACCAGAGCCCAGCCAGATGATCACAGTCTGCCCTCCACTGCTCTGCTAAAGAGGCTTCTCTGCTTTGCACGTGTGTTCTGCTTACAAATGACATCAAGTTTACAAACTGAAATGGTGCACGATCCTTGGGCTGCCGTACGTGCTGTCAGTCACGTGGAGAAAAGAAAGATCGTCTCTTGCCTCTTAGTCCACACCAGTCCAAAATGTTATAATCACAATTTCCAGAAAGCTTTGTAAAAGAAAGTCATTTTCATTGTTTATCTGGTGGCAAAATCTGACTTGAACTGATAGGACGGGTGTAAGGCTATTTATAGTCCTTTTTTCCCCACATAGTATGAATATTCATACTTTTTGCTGCAGAAATATGAATATGTTCTATCCTGAGGTGCTGCCCCAGACTCTTCTGGGGGGTGTTGTATAGTATACAATTATGAGACATATTAATGTTCTAAAAAAGTGCCAAATTCTGATTTCTGAAATACGTCTGGCCCCACGGGTTTCAGAACAGGGATGGTGGGCTTGTATATCAGATCCGGTATCCCACTTCAGAGCTGGGCCCTGCACACAATGTTGGGTAGTGGCAATTGTGGGCATTTGAGATCAGATCAACCTTGACCTCCATTCTAGTTTATGCAGCTGAGGTCTGTGGCATCCTCAGAAGGTGGACATCATGGGAGCCTCAGTTTCCCCAGCTTCAGGAGGGAAAGAAATAGCAAAAGCATCTCCCTTGCAGGACTGCTGGGAGGTTGATGTGGGCTGACATGTGAAAGGCCCACACGTGCATGGCTTTCGGGGAGCATTCTAAACTCATCCACATTTTCATCTGCTCTTAGTAAGTGATTTCCAGAACTGATGCAAAGATGTAGTGAAACTTTCACCTCTTCGGAGTTCACTGCCCTCAGCCTGAAGTCGGATGTGGCCCCAGGGAACTCAGGCAGGGGAGGTAACAACACACCAAGACCTGCAGAGGCCACGGCAATTAGCAGGAGCCGCCAAGACCTCTTCAATATTAATTAGAGGTCCCCGACCTGCCGCTGCCGGGGCTCCCAGCCTCTCGGGGGCACTCAGGGAGGTTGCACTCACAGAGGAGCGCAGGCCTGACCATGAGAGCTGAGTAAATAGGACAGAGTTTGGCTTTCCAAGTACCAAGGGTGATGATGCAAGGCTTTCCCTGCGCTTAGGTGCAAGACAGGCTCTATGGACAGACAGATGGGGGACAATGGGAGGAAGGATGGTGGGAGGGGGGAGTCCTCCAGTGCTCAGCCTCCCCGCAGCCGCTCTGAGGGTTAGATGATGATCTGCTCCTCTCTGTCTCTCTCTAGGCATTTCTCCTGCCTTTCTGAGTACTGTCTCTTTGCACAAGCACACTCAGGCCACTTAGCTGCCCTCTGAGCGCAAAGCTTGGTGGATGTGACAGCCAAGGGTCCCATTCTCTTCTACTGAACCCGAAGTTCCCTCCAAAAAGAAGACAATTCATAGAATGCAGGGTAGTTTTCATTTCCTGAGTGAATTTTCCACTTTATTTCAGACCTAGGTATTCAGTCAATAGATATTTATTGAGTGCCTACTGATTTCCAGATACTTTTTACCTCCTATAGATACAGTAGTGAACAAGAGAGAAAGTCCTTGCTCTCATGGTGGATAGGGGTGGGGGAAGGCAAGAGAGAAATACAGAAGTAAAACCAAGTATTTTTCAAGAGGGTGGTAAGTGCTATGAAGAAAAATAAGGGTGGATAATAAGATAGAAAATGCTGCAGGCGGGACTGGATGATCAGGAAAGATGTCTCTGACAAAGGGACAGTGAGGTCATCTGAGTGAAGTGACCAAAAAAAAGGGTTGCTAACTGGGGAAGAGCAGCCCAGGCAGAGGGAACAGAGAGTGCAAAGGCCCTGGGGTAGAAGCCTGCTTGGCATATTTAAGGACCATTAAGGAGGATGCAGGAGAGGTGATGCTAGAATATAGAGTCAAAGTAGCCAAATGTTTTCTCAGTTAATCACTGCAAACTTTCTTCTACACAGAGGTCATTCGCTCCATTCCACAAATTCAGGAAACTGAATCAGAAAATACTGTGTTTGCCCAATATCACTGAAACTTTAAGTCAAGAAGCAGGATCCTAACTCAAGCCCACAAAGAGCAAACCACTTTCCACGATGCCTTTCTAAAGCTGGAGAATTTAGAAAGAATTTGTAAGCCCCACCAGCTAGTGATGCCTCATCTATTAAGAGCTGTAGGGACTCAGCCAATGTCCAACCTCCGTGACAAGTGACAGCCATGGAAATCCAGGCCCCATCTCCTAGGAGGAGCAGCATAAAGATAGGTGGAAAGTTGCACCCAAAACAAGTGGGCACTTACAAATAGGGAAACCGAGGCTCAGAGAGGCTGAACATCTTGTCCAGGGCTTGTAAGCAACAAGCTCTCAATCCGAAGCCCTCCCGTTTGCCACATTTGACAGTGTTGCCTACAAACGTAAAATGAAATTGAAAAATCAAAACAAAGAAGACCAGAGAAAAATATGTTATTGTTATCCTGGTATTTGAAACATTCCTTTTATTGGATTGATTGGATTTCTGAGAAATCAGCAACCGCATTTAACTCACAAAGACCATTTTCCACCAAGAAAAAACAAGTTATTATTTTAACCTCCCACCTGATTTCTTTTTAAAGAGTGAAACGTGATTTTGAAAGAGTAATTACATATATTTACATCCCATGAGTGGGAAGCAGAACCAGTCAATGAATCACCTGCTTTCTACAACTCTGCAATCGGTCCAGACACACCGGTGAAATAAACCTAAGGTTGAGGTCCATCAGGTGGGACCATAGCCCTGATTGGATAGTCACTTATTGGGGGGGGGGGGCAATGGTATGGGGAGAGGAAAGAGTCTCCCACCTGCCTCCTCATCCTTCTTCCTGATGAGCAGTCACTATTAACTTACCAGTGGAAATGTTCATTCACTAATGTTTTATTTTATTCTTTCTCCCTCACTGTCTTTCTCCTCGCACAAACATTTACCTGATACCTACTGGGTGTCAAGCCCCATGCTTGTATGAAACTCCGTAGACCAAGAAAACATAGCCCTTGATTCTTCCTGACTCAAGTTGATTTATGAGAAAATAGCCTGGGTTCCTTCCCTTGAGACTCTCACATTCCAGGGATGCACCTACAACTCACGAGGCCAGAATCCAGCTGTGATCAGGGGAGAAGGAGCCGAAGTTCTTGAGACCCTGGGGACTCAGGTGGAGAAGAGGTTCTGTCCTGGGAAGAGGGGTGCAGCCTTAGTCTGTGGGCTTTGGTGCATCAGAGCAGGACAGAGGAGCCAGATGACACCCATGGGAGCAGCAGTGTTTGTCAAAGTGGATGCAAGAAAGGATACACATGGTGCTCTTTACATGGAAATACTGATCATTCGAGGCTCTGAAACCCAGACTGAGTCACATCCTCTGGTAGGAAACCCCCCACCCTAGTCCCTCTCTGGGGTTCAGCCAAATCACTGGAAATAAACAAGGGGCCCAGCATAGTAATCACAATGCCAGGATTTCTGTTCTGACCAGTTGTGCCCTAAATGGGCCCTTAAAATCATATTCTGACTCTTGGGGTTTTCTGAGGCCTCAGAAACCAAATTCATTCAGAGGTGAGGCTGCCACCAAGGGTTTGGAGAGCAAGACATCGGTGTGGGCAGGCCAGGAGTATCTAACTAGATATGAGGCTTTGGGCAAACTGCATAACCTTTATAAGTCCATCTCATCACCCATGAATAAAGGACTATCGCCCACTCCATCTAAGTGCTATGAAAAATGAGTCAGTGTATTACAAACACTCTGTAATCTGTCATATTTATTATAAATAGGAGGAAATTAGCATTCTTTAAAGAATTTATTGATATAATTGCACCCAATGTGTGTGTGTGAGTATAAATAACAAATGGATCTATATATGCAATATTATATATGCCAATATATGCAATTTGATTTAAAAATGGGTCTTGAAGTATTGTTTTAACTCTCATAGCTTTCTGATGGCCCTAGAATCAAATTAGTCGACGGCTATGATTGCCATGGGGAAAGATCATTTCAGGAATGATAAGAATTGCAGTATCAGTTAGTACCCGCTTGTTAATGAAACTTCAAAGTTGAAACCAAAGCCGGAGTCTGTAGATGCCTCCAGAGAAAAAGTCCCGCGTTTCTGCAAATCTTCTTTCTGTCTTTAATGAATGCGTCACCTCTCTGCACTTGAATTTGGGCATGATGGCCAGTAGTCAGATTTTCACTTTAGTTCATGTATTTTTTTTTTCCCTGTTTAATCCTGAAAATCTGTAGCCATGTCATCAGCTCCTTCTTAATTATACCATATTCTTTACATCTGTCCTGCTAAATAACTCTAATTGAAATAGCACCGGCGTGAATTTTTGTAATGTTCCCCCCAAGACATCCCGAAAGTGACTCACGAGAAAACAGACTGAAGTCACAGCTGGAAGCACGTCAAGGATCATTTCCATTTTTACATGATTAATTTGAATTTAATATCTTAAATCAAAACCTGATTAATTTAAATAAAATTTTGATGGTGCCCTGCTTCTAATATACATTGCAGTAATTAGATTCGGCTTAATGTGATTTTTTTTTTACATAATTAAAAAAAAGTGGGAAGTCAAGTGTAACAATGCAATGTTGATACAAATCTGTCTAAATATATAGGGGACCATGGTTTTGGACCTTACTCAGGTAAAGAGAGGATGATTCATGAAAGGAACATTGGGACGCTGAGGAGAAATACACATGTTCTGGACTCACCCATATCTAGAGTGGAACAACTCATTCTAAACTTAAAGGTAGAGAAAGTTTTTGATTCCAAATAAGTAAAACTAATGGTGGGCCACAGTGCTAAGAAGTAAATTATAGACAATGTACAACCTCACCTATGCCAAGGTACATTTCTCAAATTCTTCAGACATTGAGTGAATCCCTCCCATGTCCCAAGTTTCCAACACTGCAGACCCAGCCCAGGCAAGTGGGGACATGGAGCTGCCTGCTGGCAGCTCCCCCGTCTTTGGAAACACCATGTTCTGAGAACCTGCTCTGCAGGACTTCCTCCTCTTGGGAAAAGGAAAGGAGTCTGGAGGTTATCATAAGCTTTTCATTAAATCCAGTCTTCTGTTTACCCCAATTCCAATTGGCTTAGATTTATATACTATGAGGTCCTCTAGAAAGAAAGAAATGTCTATGTCCAGACTTTGCAAGCGGGATCACATTCTAGAGAGATCTACTTCAAATGCCTTCTTTTATAACCGAGAGTAAGCAACCTGTTAAAAGAGTCCTACACAGAGATTCTGAAAAATGCGTTAACCTGAGCCTTACCCCTAATTTGATGTGTGACCCTAGACCGGACACTTCTTCTCAGACCAGTGTCACCAGCTTTGGAAAATGGTTGGACATGATAAAGGGGCTTCCAAGTGAGTTTTGCAGGACCCTTGCATTGAGAAGATGAGCCTCAGAGACCCTCATGAGCTAAAGAGAGCTAAGATGGCCAATCTCTGTCTCTCGCCAGGGTTCATTTGATGTAAGGGTCCCGCGGAAACAGAGGTCCCTGTCTGAATGTTAATGGCCTCCTGTGATGCTCAGAACTAAAAATGGATGAGGGGGCACAGTCTTGAGGGCAGAGCAGAAGGCAGGCTGAGTCTGGAGGCTCCTAGCCCTCCCTGTGAGTTACTGAACTTGAATTAAGGAACCTTTGGAATATGCCTGAGAAAAAAGATAACACTGCCCATGCGTTATACAGAATAAAGGCTGCTGGTAATAATAAAAATTACTATTGTTATCCAAACTTAAATTTAACATTCCCTTTGAGTGAATCACTGATATTTATTAGGTATCTTCTATGTGCACAGTACCACTATGTACAGAGTAGTAAAAGCCCTGCTCTCTGTGATTTAGAAACTACAAAATAATGCTCTACATCTGTAAAATGCCTCCTACTGTAAAGATTTATTCCACCACCTCCCTTCTCTCCCTCACTTCTTTCTCTCTCCCTCCCTCCTTCCTTTTTCCTCCCATTCTTCACTTCTTCCACCAACACAGGGACGTAAATGATCCCTTAGAGGTTTCATCAAGGAACCACATCCTCCACAGGCTTTTAGGAAAGAGAGAAATCACCAAGAGGGTCAGAGCACAGAGACAGAAAAGGGATGGGATGTGCAGAGATTCAGGGAAAAAAAAAATCTCTAATTTTAAGTGGCCAAAGGTCACAGTTAGTCTAAGCTCACTTATTGAATTGTTTCTCAAAGGGTTTGATTTCAGTGTTTCATTGCAACTTTTAGCTGTGATGAGGATGTTTGAGAGTTATTTATAACACAGCCTTGCCTCATGTAACAGAAGAGAGGGAAAGCTTGATCTCAGGCTGCATGTACACAGCCTGGTATATGGAAGGGAAGTCCATTTACTCTTTACCTTTCATCCAAATTGGGCAGAACACACTTGAAAGTCACTTTCAGATTTCCCTATGGCTTTCACACAGAGTCTACATTATTGGATTACTGAAGCTCTCTATAGCACTCCCAATAATTATTATAGTTCTGATAGCTGCTTCCACATCCTGGATGCCTACATAGGTAGCATGCTGTGCTCACAGTCTCCGTACATCATTCCTAATCCTTTGTCCTCTGTAAAGAACGTGCAGTATTCTAACCATCTTATAGATGTGAAAACTGAGGCTCATAGGAGCAAAGGAACTTAGTTGGATCCCAGCACCAGTTGGAACCCAAATTCAAATCAGCCTCGCTTGCCTCTCATTGTGCAGCTGGATGTGCCACCCCTGTCGGTCCAGGTACACAGATAATTGACCAGTTCCTTCCTTCCTGGAGGCCAGGCTGTACAGACCTCTCTGCAGGTCAGTAGCTGCACATCTGAAAAGGCTTTGTGTCAATGAGCTGGCTTGCGCCTGCCTCACCAATACATCTTCTGATGCTTCCGATTGACAGGCGGGAAAGAACTCAAATAAGAATTTCAAGGAAATCGCTGATTTATTATTTATCACAAAGGGCCTAACACGATGACTTTCTAATCTGACAGCTAGGACTTTTGATGAGAATCACAATTTAATTTCTTTCTAAATTTAGATTTTTTTTTTTTTCCTCTTCTGCATCAAACACCAAAGCCAGGTAAAAATAGCTGAGCAGTGAATGTTAGAGGGGCGAATTTTACCAATTACAGCTTTTTTTTTTTAATGTCAAAGTTAAAGTCAAAACAAAATTAATCAGGAGGGGTTATCTATAATGAATCACCATTCAGCTCAGAAGGAAGTGGGGGAGGGAGATATCTCTGCCAGCAGCTGAAGGAATGTTCTTTCAAAGAGCTACATTAGACTACAGGCTCCGAGAGCAAGATTGTGGATCTTCCATACCCAGCAGCATGAATCAAAACTCCCCGGCTCTTGTCTAACTTACTTTTTTATTATGAGACAGCAGGGGCTGGGGTTTATATGGGCTGTGATTTACATGGTTAATTGAAAGGGAGCCACGGAAAGCTGTTTCTGGCTACAGTGTTTCTGGGACAATCTTATCTGAGTTTACAGAGTTATTTCCAATTTGTAAATGCTGTATGCATTTCCACCAGATAAAACCCTTAAAAATTCCAGACCTGAGGAAAGGACCTTGCTGTTCTAGAGCCTTCTACCCCTGCCCCTTCCGCCTCTTCACCTCCTCCTGTTCTCTCTAGTGCCTCCCCTCCTCCTCTTTCCTGTCTCTGCTAGGAAGTCATTTCACTACCCAAAGCCACAACTTTAGGCAAGAAAACTTAGTCATAGAGCCGTGGGATGAAGAAGAAACTGGCCTCCACACTCAACTGGACAGAAGAGAAAACAGAGGGTCAGAGAGGCCCAACAAGAACTTACAATGAAAGAGTAACATTGTTGTGACCAGAATCCAGGCTTTGCCCCTTCTAAGCCCAGCGTCCTTTGTGTAGCTTGGAGGTCACCAGAGGGGCGACCCCCCCGCCATGGGATTCAATATGAGGCAGTGACACAAGACTACAGTGTGACAACCAAAACCATCTGCCCACAGTCTGCTGACCACATTGACATCATTTGACTCTTCCAGAGGATCCTTGCCCAGTTAGAAAAAGTTGTAAATATCATCCTCATGAACTCCAGGGAACATCAGGAGCATTAAACAATAGTTTACTCCCAAGACTCTTCAAAATGCTCACCTTGCTGTGGCCACCTATCCTAAACGATTATATCTGGACCCTTTCTACCTCAGTGCTAATCAAGGCACCACATTGAAGACATGCCTTAAGTCCAAGTCCAAAACCCTTGTAAATATCTTGACATTGCCCCTGCTTCCTCCACCCCATCCTAGTCACTACTGGGATTATGTCAAGGGCGTGCTCTCAGTAAGAACAAACTCAGCATCCTCAGATCACCAGGTTGTGTTTGGGAAGCCAGCAGCCAGCGCTGGTAGGACACAGGATGGTGGGTGTGCACAGGTGAGATGAAAGTTCTGGATGGTGAGCTAAAGGAACCACACACTGATAAAACAGAAAAAAGCCTCCTTGGAGAGGGTAGAGGGGCAGCTGCACTCTTGCTAGAGTCTCAACCCAGGCAGGCATGGAGACTGATAGAAAGGGGTGGTCTTTGCCCTCCTGGGGCTCCCAGCTCAGCTGATGCCCCAGGAAACAAGGGGGTTTGGTGAGGAGTGAAATGGTAGACCAGGATGATGGGAAGCTAGATTCTCCCTGTTGGTTGGAAAGACTCTGAGACAAGGTGACTTGGACTTGACAAGGAGCGTCCAAGCTGAGAGTATGGAAAGACCTTCCCAAGAGAAGGGCATGAGCATGGCACGGGGTTTCCAAACAGCCTGCATCCAGGCTAAAGTGGACCAGGTACAGGCTCTGTGCTGTGTGATTTCAGGTGAGTGCCTTAACCTCATGCATGCCAATTTCTTCATTCATAAATAAGGAAACATAATAATAGGACCCACTACAGGGCCTTACACATAGTAAGCACCCAAAAATGGCTGCATAGTTACTAGCTTCTCTGACCCTCCGTTTTCTCCTCTGTCCAATAGGGTTTAGGAACAAGTCTCCATTTTGTAACAAAATATATTATTGGGGGAGCTTTGATGTCCTCCTAACAAGCTTTTAATTAAAACACAAAACCCAACAGCAGCTGTCTTATTAGAAACTCGTGTGGATTTAGAAGAGACCCATTCTACTGTTCCTAACCTGGTGGGCAGAAAGGGTCCTGCCTCTTCCCTTTCTGAACCTGTTTCCTTGTCTATAAGGTGAGTGGTGGGTGGGGAATATGTTGACTTAGAGAGGAGCAGGTAGACTCAACACCAGTCCTCCAGTCCTCACCTCTGCAGCCCATCCCCTGTCTCATCGTCTAGAAACGTCACCTTTACAAACTCATCTCTTGCCTGAGATGCGAGGAATATCTCCGGCTTTGTTTCTCTATTATAATAGATGTAAATTAATGTTTTGCCTTTGTTTGCCATGGTAATCATAGAGGCAAGTATATATTCCTAACAGCTATCTTATTTTCAATTTGCAAAACGTACTGTGCTTAATCCCATGAGGCAGCCCGTGGTTCCAGATATGAATTTTAAAAGATAATTAGCCTAGTGCAGGAAGTGCTCTCCACAACAAGGAGCACACACCGAAGCCTGGTCAGAGGGGTCCTCTGGGGGCCCCTGTGGGGTCACGGTCCCCCTGCCACGATGTATTACGTTTTTTCATCGCAGCCGCCTTTGTGTGAAACAGCTGATTTGTTCATGAAAATTTAAATCGTGTCCATACTAGAAGCTGGAATTTCTTTAGGGGGCTGTTATTTGAGGATTCCCACCCCTGCTGCCACCAATATTTCTTTTTATGATAGTCATGGCAGGTGACAATTTATTTTCTTTTCTTTTTTCCTTTGTCTTTCCTTTTTTTTTCTCTCTCTAACTGAGAGAGGACCAGGGCTGTGTTGCTTATTCATAGTGTTTGATGCCAATGGCAGATTAAGTAACAATGTATTAGAAAGAACCTCAGAAGGTCCCAGTCCAAAGACAAATGTTCTACCCAGCTCTGATCATGGATTGTTCCTGTGTGAACTTTTACCCCCAGCAGGAAATCAGTTCTGAGAACACACAGGCAAGTGGACGGGCTAAGGGATCACACCGGTTCACCTGCATCTCTGGGACTTTAGTCAGTGGAGCATCAGGACCAAGAGGGCTTTACCTTATTTTCCTGCTCGGCTTGACGCCCAAGAACGGGCACTTCCATGTGCTTGGCACTGTGCGGAGGGTCCACAGGGGAGTGGGCAGAGTCTGCACACTTGGGATGAGGCAGGTGGGATAAGAGCTACAACAGAGGTACCTGTAACACGATACGCTGTAGGGAAAGGAGGGCAGAGCAGATGCCTTCTCTCTGAGAGTGTCTGGGGTGCCTGCCTGGAGGAGGTGCCGCTTGAACTGCTCAAAGGCAGGTAACTTACCTTTTAGTCAGATCAGGTCACTTATCTTTTGTTACGACTCTCCCAGGCAAATGAAACCTGGAGGGTGGTAATAGCTCACATACAGGGAAGGTCAACTATACACAGGGTACTTTCCCAATGATCACATCTCCTATACGTCACCGTGCCTCATCGCCATAACCTTGGAGTGGTTCTGATTTCTAAACGAGGACACTGAGGCACAGGAAGGGTCGAAACATACTCAGAGATTCTCAGGGAGAGGTGGCAAGGTCAGGACTTGAACTGTGGCAGTCTTGCCACAGAGATCCCACTCTACCAGATAACTGGGTTGGACAGGTTGTCGCCACCCGCAGCCCTGACACCCTGACAGGGAGTCGAGAGAGAAATGCACTTGAAAGCTTCGTTCATGGAGTGATTGCATCATAGGACATCCTCAACTGGGACTGAAATTCCTCCCTCACGGCAGTTTGCAGTCAATTTTGGTTTACATCCATACACTCAAAGAGCTGAGCACAAGTTTGATTATGTGCTTGAATTCAAATCAGGTTAGTAAAAAAAAAAAAAATCAATGCAACTTAAGGGCGTATTTCCCCTTTATTGCATAGACTAGGGGACTTCCCTTCTAATGAGTGAAATGTCACTTTATCTTTAATTCTTAGAGTTCACGGAACCTTGTGCTGCTGGACCAGTGTGTGTGTGTGCCCGCGTGCACATACACTCACTCTTCCAGAGGTATAAGTTTCCGAGAACCCTAAGAATTAAAGATGATATATATTATCTTTATACATATACACACATCGTACACATATACAGAAGAGAAAAAAACCTGAGATTTCAGATCGACTTCAGAAGGGATGAGCTCTTTTTGAGATTGGTTGTGATTTGTCCCTGGCATTTGCCGTATTGTCATGTGCTTGGAGATTTCCTCCTGGGCATTTCTGAATTTTTATCCAATGTGGTTGCACAGGGTACTTTGTATTCCAACAGACAGACGTGAAAAAATGTTGACTAGAAACGATGTACTGAAGCTGTCTAGAAGGGAGAGAAAAGACAGTTCTAGAGCATTTTGAAGCATGTCTTTCCTCCATCTGGGTTCAGAAAGGCTGGGAGCCTCGGCAGACACATTTCCTCAGAATAAAAAGGATGACCTGGGGTTGGCACCATTTCACATATAAATCGTGAACTATTCATCAGAAGTCCTGTTTAGAATCCCATTCTCTTATATTTTAACACGCTTTGCTATTTCAGGGAAGAAAAACTTTTAGCCCCTATGAGAGGGTATGCACAATACCACAGAAAAACCCAGTCATAAAATGAAGATCTAGCTTCCGATTGGTGAAATCCCATCTTGGTGTGACAAAAGAATCTGTGTGCCTCCACTTAGTGGAGTTTTATCATGAATAACAAGGCAACCCTATAAGACAGGATGGAAGCTTTGCTGATGATTGTCTGGTACCACAGAGCTTGGCTATCATGAGTTCATTTCTTTGAGTCCATTTCTGTTTTGCAAATAAGTTCATTTGTATCATTTTCTTTAGATTCCACATATAAGTGATAACACATATTTGTCTTTGACTTACTTGAGGAGGAAACGTGGGGGGAGATAAATTAGGAGTTTGGGATTAACATATGCATACTACTATATATACAATGGATAATCAACAGGGACCTACTGTATAGCACAGGGAACTCTGTTCAATATTCTGTAATAACCTGTATGGGAAAAGAATCTGAAAAAGAATGGATATACGTAGGTGTATAATTGAATCGCTTTGCTGTACACCTGAAACGAACACAATATCGTAAATTAACTCTACTCCAATAAATAAAATAAAAATTAAATTAAAAAAGAGTTCATATTGGGAGATTGGGATTGCCATATATACAATACTAATAAGAAAAAATATATCAAATTGTACACTTTAAATATAAAAAAGTAGGTAAACAATAAGATTCTAACGTATAGCACAGGGAACTATATTCAATATCCTATAATAAACCATAATGGAAAAGGATATGAAAAAGTATATATATATATATATATATATATATATATATATATATATATGAATTACTTTGCTATACACCTGAAACTAACAACATTGTAAATCAACTATGCTTCAATTAAAAAAAAAAACAATAAATAACAACAGCAAGAAAGAGTTCATTTCTTACACCAGGTGTAATTTTTCAAACAATGCTGGCTTCCTTTTATATCATGGTGTTTAAAGATGGGAGTGACCAATCACTCTAGATATGGGCTCTTTGCAAAGGAGCTCTGTTTGTATGACACAATGTAAAAGGGTAGAGCAGGGACTATGAAATAATTTCCAACAATCTCTCTGAAAATAGACTGAACAACCAGAGCTGTTTGATAATATGTAATAAACCCTCATGACACCTGCTTTTTTGCCCTCTCCACTTGGCCTGGAAAGCACGGCTACATAGAAAATATTCATTCAAAAGATTTTCCAAAGGTCTGTAAAATACTGCCTTGCAGTAAAATACTGCCTTCTGTGGCAAAGTCCAGGGTTTCTACTTGGCCCCAGGAAAAAGCTGCTGTCTGGCTCCTGGGAGATTTCTTCTGGACTTGTTTCCTGCAAACCCCAAGCACACATGAGTATGCTCTGTGGGTCTGTGACTTTCCCCACCCATCTCATAGGGAGGTGAACGAAGGTTAAAGCCACGTGTGGTCACAAAACCAGAAGTATTTCCTGCCACCTGCTCTTCTCCTCTGCCACCTTGAATGGATTGTCACACGACTTTGATGAAAATATCAAGGAAGAGCTAAAGCTCTCACTGGGAAGGCCCTCTTTACAAAGTCCAAAATCGCTTCTACAGCTGAGGGCCCAAGAATTCTTGGTGGACACACCTGCCCCCAAGGCCACTAAGATGGGACTGAAGTGCTCAGCGTGTGGTGAGCACTGAGTGAGTTACTGTTTCTAAGTGCTTTGGGAAGAGTTCAGAGCACAGCGGAAATGTACAGTAAGCGTCACTATTATTATTATTTGAAAGGATGCGAAGAATTCTTTGTCACTCTGCCTTAGAATGCACCCTTCTTTTATCATCTCTTTTACCATAAAAAGCTTTCTCTATTTTCAAAAATATCTTTTTTTTTCACACGCCTTGAAGTTGAATCATAGCAAACCAAAGCAGTTGCTATGAACAGCTACGTAAACACCAGATCACAGATCAACTCCTTCACGTTTCTTCCAGAAGGAAACTGGCAACTGAAATCAAGCCCCTGTGATTTGTCCACCTGGACATTTTCTGTGAACAACAGGGAAAATCAAAGAATCTACCACAACCAAACATGTTTATTCTTGGGTTGTCAGCCTGTTGCACTGGCTTCCCAACCAATAAAGAAAGACCTTATTGCATATGTGAAAGGCTCTTCTGAAGATGAAAACAGTGTCACCCCAGCAAAAAGTCTGCCTTTATCCACTGTGATGGGAAGTCCAACACACTAGACTCATTCTTTGTAACACTCTCTAAGCATCATGAGAACAGGGAATTTATCTTCTTAATCAATGGGTCCCAGCACCTGACAATGGGAAGTTTCAACTGCTGGTAAAAATAGCAACCTAGGCTGGGAGGCATAAGTGGTTGTTTAAAAGGTAAAATGATTTAAAGAGCAAGACCCAAGTTCCAATTTAGTTTTCATTTTTAGCAGTGTTTCCATGGATCTGTCCACTGCTGGACATTCTTGGAAATTCTTGCTGACCTTGGAGGTCATTGGGGTGGATTCTTTCAGAAGACTAAATTTGCTCATTACAAGGATTGGCCTTCTTTCTGATATTATCTCCTTTGGACTTAACACTGATGGCTTCCTGTAGCCTTGATTTTTCACAATTATAGAACTAAGTTCCCCTGATTTTGTTGTCCATTTATGTTAATTCAGGAACACTTTGCTTCTTGTTTATACTGTAATTCTGGTGCTTAATCAAGGGCTTAATAGTTATTGACAGCTAGAGAAAAAAAGGAAGGCAGGGCTGGATGGAAAGAACAAAGGTAGAAAGGAGAGAGGGAAGGAAGGAAAAAGAAGGAAGGAAAGAAGCATCTTTAGTTTGTGTTGGGAGAGAACTTCCCAGCAATTTCTCTGATGATGCTTTAGACAACTGTACCATGTGAGAATAGAACAAGGGGCACTGGTTAGAGGGTTTGAAGGCGTGGGTTTGAGTCTACAAGCTGAGAATTCTCAACAAACCATTATTTAGGGGGCTGCAACCTTAACCCCTGTGCCAAGCATTAGAGAAACAGCATCAGTTACTACCCTTGACATCGAGGACCCAGGAGTTTAGGATGCAGCTTCCTCACCCACAGTTCATGTCATCAAGGAGCTGCCTGGGTAAGTGAGGAAGCATTGATATGTGTACACAGGAGGGAGAGATACCAGTTGATTGGCCTTGAGCAAGACTCTGAAACTCTATGGCCATGTATAAATGTGTGAAAACACTTGCTGAAGGGCTAATTCTTTACAATTAAGAAGAAATTATTATGTAGAGTATATTATGATTGCATTTATTAACATTATTATAGGTTCTTATATCTACATTTTTACCTGCTGCAGAGATTCTCTCTTGAAATGCAAGAGAAATGGTTCCCTAGACTTTCTTGAATGTCTCCAGACAGCTTGTTACCTTCTGGGCCAGGCTTTCTGGGCAATGGATGGCTCTAAAGGCAAGTCCTTTCTTTGATTGAGCTTGTAATGACCTGCTTGTCATGTTCCTCTTGTTCTCTGTGACCACAGAAGCCACACATTAGAGATCTTTGCATCTTTGACAGGAGAAAATCTTTGCATGTTCTTGCTGGTGGACTGGTTACAAGCCACCAGTCCCATTGATCTTGACTGGGGAGACTGGCCTTAGCAACCTGAAGGTTAGCATGTCTAAGGGGTCCTGGTGATGGGAAGTGGCAAAAAGATATCATTTCTGATGTCAATTTCTTGGGTATTGTAGATTACAAGTATGTCCAGTAGCCCAGAAATAACTTGAAATTGATGCCACTTATGGTTTGTAGTTCAAGGAAGCACTGCCCAGCCTATGAAGGTAGGGAGAGTCAGGAAAATCTTTGGTTATACCCTGTTTCTACCAATTAACACCTGTGCTCCTGGTCAATGCAATGTCACCTCCAAAAGGAGGAGAGTAGACCTCCTTGGAAGATCATTAAAACTGCAACAATTAAGTAAAGTGAAGTATGTGAAAATGCCATCGGTGAAGCTGGCATTTAAGAGTCTTCCCTACATAAAAGTGTTAGCTCACTCCTCTTCCTTTCCCAATTAGACTGTAGTATCTTGAGTCTGGGGGTCTTGCGTCATGTACCGCAAATGTAGAAGAGCTTCTCGCCATACAAGACGACAGGCTCTGCGGTTGGAACAACACTTCACAGTTTACAAAACAGTTTCATACAAATTACATGATCACACTGCAGCCTTATAGCTGCCTGGGGCTGGGGGTTGGCAGTAGAGAGTGGGCACTGTTATTATCTTTATCACATTTTTAATAAAAGACGGAAATGAGTCTCAGGGGAATTCAGGAGTGTCCCCAGGCTACAGTGCTAGCAAATGGTACCTAGATCTTCAGCATCTTCACTTTTCATAGGAGAAACCCCTTTTGCAGCTGTTCTAGCCAGCTGCATACTCCTTCTGTGCTAGGGGTGAAGTTTTGCTCTCTCCTGCCACTGACAGGTTAGGACGTGCATTCTCTGATTCTTCGTCCACCCTCTTGGCCCCTGACTTTGGCATCCAACTTTGTCATGGCCGCACTCTGGAATTTGAGCTTAGCTTCCTTGTCTGGAAGCTCAGTGGAGCTCTGGTGAGTTCCCAGCTGAAATCCCAGGACCCTTCTCTCATTAAGCCATAGGGTCACTCCTCCTTGACATGCGCCCCAGGGACTCAATAGTGCTACCATCACCATCAGCCTGCATGTGATTTTCTCCCCGTAAGCACAGTCTGTCCAGCTCCTTGTGGCTTATTGACCTTTGAAGACAAGTCGGTAAGTTCTCAATTAAGTGGTTGCTTACAGGACTGCCTAGATTAAGGCATTGCGTAGGCAAATAAACAGAGGACAGAGACCAAGTTCTATCCATGGCTTCTGTCTTTCTTAGGAGGTTCTCAGAGGCACTTTAACAATCTTGCCTGCCTATTTGATTCCTGAGCCCATCGCTCACTAATTATTCTCTTGTTCTTTCAGGTAGGACTGAGCTTTGAAACTGGGCAGAATGCCAGAGTCCTTCTGGCTTTGGGGAAATCACTTGCCTTGTTAGGGATCCTCAGTCTTGGAGGCTGGGTTACAAGGATTGGTGTGGATAAGAATTTTCACTGGAAGAGCTTGGTCTGTTGAACTATTTCCTGGGACCCCTCACTCACAGTACTTCCTTATCTGCTTCTGGTCTTAAAATCTCAACACATGTTTACTGAGTGCTGACAGTTTGGGGATGGGAGTAGAACAAGGCATGATCCGTGCCATGGGTGGATGCGAGGAAGTGTCTATGGGACAGCTTGAAACCTATTTTGGTAAGTAGCTGCAGGAATACTCTCCACTTCTCAATGGTAGGTGTCTTGCACCTAAGAAGACCCAGGCTTTGGAAAATTTAGGGAGTCACTTAGGAAAAAAAATAGCTCCAAGTATATATTTTCTTTGAAGAGTGTGATAACAAAAATAGAGTCACGCATGAAAGGAAGAAGACGAAATGAAAACATGCAGTGAAAGACAACATCCGCTCTCATTTCAGTTTCCTGGAAGCGGAATGTGGTTGCGCAGATGGTGCTCTTTTGTTTCACTAGAAGAAACGATAAGATGTAAATATGCAGGGCCATATTCAGCAGGGCAGGAGGGAGAAGGAGCGCGATTCCCTGGGCTGTCTGATTTCTAGGCTTATCGGGGTTTGTCTTCTTTAAGATGAGTTAGTCATCCCTGCTGAATTCCAAAGACGCTGCCTTAGACCCACAGCTCCCAATCAGGGCTTGAGTTCTCCAACGTTCCGTAAATCGGCCACCAAGGAGCCTGTGAACTCCTTCACATTGTTTGAAAGATGTTGCTGGTTTCTGCGTTTCCTACAGTGGCTTCCATATTTTTCAAGAGATTAGTAGAAGATTCAATGTCCGTTGTTGTCTTGCCTGTTCACTCCACTCCATTCACAGTTTGCAAAAAGTTCCATGTGGCTTTACAGAGTTGTTTCATACTATCACCTCACATTTGCATTTTGTTGGAGACTTTTCAAAGCTCTTTCACATAAAGCTATCTCTTTTGATGCAGCGACAGGAGCAGTTACCAGTAGCCCCATTTCACAGCCCAGGAAATGAAACTGAGAGCCACAACCTGGCTGACTTGTGGACCCACACATGGTGCGCAGGAGTAGGACAGACACTCCTCATCACCCCTAATGTTTCCTAGTTCAGCGATCCTTCCATCCCTGCTTTTGTCCTCATTTTGGGGGTTTGGGCAAAAAAAAATGCCATCGGTAGCTGATATCATTGAGGATTGGGGGCATTTGAGTCTAAGACATATATGAAATGAAAAAGGGAAACCTAAAAGTAGAAGTCATGTGCTTCTCATTCTAGGTAATTATATACATGCTTGACCCCCTACAAAGTTGTTTTGAAGCCAAAATTTTAACTCTATTTTTTCAGTGCCAAAACAGTATTTTCTGGTGCATAATAGATGCTCAAATATTTGAGGTATGTGTAAGTGATTGAAAATATGAATAAAGAACTAGAACTAGGTGTACATGGAATAAATTGCCTGGTTTCCAGAAACCTACCAGAATTCTATCATGTGTTCTCAGGTGGGCCTTTGCTAAAGTTTTTGAGATGGTCATATGTAATTGCAGGATGATGGCAAGATTTGCTAGAAGACTTTTGGTCAGTGAATAGTAAAGCTCATTGATAGAATGGTTTCCACTTTCCATGTCCCTAGATCAGAGTTATCCATGCCATGTCATCTGATGCCACTATAAACTAGCTCTCTAGGTTATGAAGCCTAGTGAGTTGTGCTCTTAGTCAAATCAGCTGTTCTTAAGCCAGTCACACACCCCTAGGTGCAAGAAACGGAACAATCTCTTGTCATAAATTGAGAAACTAAAAGACAACTACCAAATTCCAACAACCCAAATCTGGATGAGATGGAGCTTTGAAAGCATGCCCCAAAGAGCTCCTGAGAGGGAGAAGTCGGGAATGGGAGAGTGAAGCAATAAGTATTGTATATAAGTCCAGATTCCAAATGAAACGGGAGTCAGATGAGTGGCACATAAGAGTTTTAAGGAGTGTGGTACTAACCCTAGTCTGACCCTTGGATCCAGCAGGAATCCTGGTTGGACTGCCCTTTTTCACACAGTTGGAAGGATCAGTCTTATACATTTAAATATGTTTGTGAAAAACAAACTATTTAATTTTACATTTCTAAAAATGGAACCCCTATTGAGAATCTCATACAGTTTGAAAGTAAACAGTTTTCTTCCACCATTAATGAGCATAGACCTTTCTTCCCAGCACCAATTAGTAATCAAGATGGGATCACCTGTATTAACTCTGGGGCAAAAAACCTTGGGAGTGGGACATACTGTTTTAAATCTTTAAATGTGAGAAGTCAGTTAAAAGACATGGTTAAGCAAAAGCAAATTTTGTTGAAAAATCCTTCACATTACAAAAGGGAAAATTTCATCATTGTAGATCTGCCCTCCATTCCCTCAGTGGTGTCGGCACCTGGAAGTAGCATGTCAATATACGTATATAGTTACTTGGTACCAGTAAGCATTGACATTTGTACAACATGTGAGTCTCAACTTTCTTCTCTTTCTGAGGGACAACTTTTTTTTCCTTGACAAATATTCATTGCCAAGATAATCGTAAAGACAAATCTAAGGCACCTTGTCTAGGCTCTGGTCAATAAACTTAAAAGGACACAGCCTGGGACTAGATCAAAATAAGCATATTGAACTAGGATTTTCAGAGACCTAGCATTGAACATCCTGGTTTGGGGTGGGGGGTGGGAAGGGCGGGGAGCATAGACTAGAATTCTTGAATTATTTCTCCTAGGGAAATAATGCTACACACGCAGAAGTCTTAGAAAGCATCTTTTCTAAACCATTTGCTACTGAGCTTTCAGACAGTCCCCAAGGATCTGCCAGAACTGCAGTGAAGGGGCACCAAAGCAGGATGTCATGGAGATAAGTCCCCATCATCTGACTGAGGCTTCCCAAATCTTGCACCCTTGACATTGTATTTGCTCCTGAGAACAACACAATAGCTAGCAAATCACATTTGCTCCCCTGTACAGAAAGGAAACTGAGGCATTGCTATTCATTCTTGTTGCCTGTGTATTCTTGCCTCTATACTCTACGCTCTCTCAAAGCACCTAGGTGAGCAATGACTTGTTTTCCTAAATTTACTCCTTAAAATGAACCTTAATGACCACTAACTCTTTTTTTTTACTGACAACGTCTCCCAAACATTTCTCTGGTCTTCCCCAAGATGGCACATATATTTCTTTTTGAAAAATATTGCTAAGAATTAGAAAACATAGGTTGCAGAGTTTGGCTTGATCTCACTCACCAGCCTAGAACCTGTTTCCTCATGTGTACATTCGGATAATGATGTCTATTTTGCCTAACTTAAAAGGACTTTGTGGTCATCAAACAAAATACTGAATCCCACTTCCACTGTACAAATACATATTAAACATCTACTCCGGGCCAGGTACCAACGACTAGGCTCTGAAAGGACAATGGTGAACGAGACTCAGTCACTCACTCACTCCTCCTAATGAAGTCCACAGTCTAATGGTGAACGCAGGCAGTAAGCATATGCACACTTGCTTAGAGAAAGCAATGGAAGCCTAGGTATGGGATAGTCTGGGGGTCATAAAAGAAAGTGCAAAGGGCACTCATAATATCGGGGAGAGGAAGCTGGGAAGCGTTCCATGAGGAAACTGAGGGAAACGAAATCTGAGCTGAAACATTCATGCATAGGAACATAAACCATATTCTGCTCATGTGCTACACTGGCCTTAGAATCCGCCTCGACATTCTGTTGGTATGAAGATCTGTATTGTGTCAGTATCCTATTCTGGCCGTGCTCCAAGCACCTTCCAATAAGGGCAGGGGAGCAGGCAGCACATTGTTTGATCTTCTCCACCCCACATCAACATAGATGTTTACGATTTAGAGAACCCAGGGTGGTCAGTTGGAAGCATGGTTGGAACCACCCACTCCCCGTTGGCATTCGCTGGAACAGAGGAAGAAAAGAGAATGCTGCAGCACCCACACTTCCAAAAGGAAGAAACATGTCAGCTGTACCCACTCTTGTCCTCTCTACTTAGTGACAGCGGAAGACGCCCACTCCTGGTGGCCCAGACTCCAGAAGGAAAGGCGTGCTACAGCTGCCCACACTCTCAAGGACAGCCTGGGAGTTGTGTCAAGGCACCTCCCTACATCTCCAAGGGCTCAGGAAAAAAGGAAGGGTCTAGGTCAGTTATAATGAGCCAATGTCCATCTCTTTGTCTGAACGAGGGCATCCATGAGGTCAGAGGCAACCGGGAATTAATCATCTCTGTAACACCAACATGAGACATAGGCTCTGGCACAAAGCAGAATTTTCATGCAGATACAACAACAACCACAACAAAAAGTGTTGTGGTTATCGTTGTTGAACTGAATCTGACACATGGTGAGTAAAGAGACAGATGAGAAACAGATCCAGAAGGGACATTTTATTTAGAATAATAACGAATTTTATTTTAGAATAGTAACTTTCAATGAAATTGATTCATGTGCATTACCGAACCCCTAAGCAACCTCAAAAGTTCGTGGAAGAAGGCAAACAAAAGAACAATGAAACTCAAAATCCAAATACGTGCAAATTCATGTGAGCAGCAGCTGAGGACGTGGGGACAGGCTGCAGGCAGTAGAACAGGCAGGCATGGCTCCTGTTAGGAGGACCAAGCTGGCCTGTAAGTGTCCCCAAGGACATCCTTGCAATGCCATTGTGGTTCTCCAAGGCTGGCAAAGGCTTCTAAACTTCCAAACTGGCTAAAGATATTCATGTCTGTCATTTGATTACCAGGGGCCTGCTGAGGGTCAGGGTATCTTCCTCATCAGAACTGGACAACATGGGAGGCTGAGACACCAGTGGAGGAGGATGTGTTTGCAGGAATCATCGAGAATGATCAGAAAAGCCCTCTGTGCTAGAAGGGCTTCCCCATGGACTGTGAATCTAGCAGAAATGCCAAAGGACCCAACAGACAACAGGACTTTTCTTTAAAAGGCCTGTTCTGTGGTTAAATTCAGCACTGAAGCCTGTTGCTTATTTGAAGAATCATAGAAAGTCTGAAATCTCTATGAAAAACCACCTTTATCATAAGGAGTTCAACCTCTTATCTCTCCAAAACACCATTAAAAATCAAATCACTGGGAAATCCTTTATCTGTCATTCAGAATTCCACAAAAAGTCCCTGGAAATCTACTTATAGACTTACCACACCACCTGATTGACCCAAGCATGAATGAGTACAGAAAACAAGGAACGAGGGATTTCCCTGGTGGTCCAGTGGTTAGGACTCCACACTCTGATCATGAAGGAACTAAGATCCTGCAAGCCATGTGGCAAAAAAAAAAAAAAAAGAAAAGAAAAGAAAAGAAAAGAAAAAGGAAAAAAAGAAACCCATCCATTGACCCCAGTGCCATGTTTGCAAGTATCTAGTATCTCTTCAAAGCCTTGAACTAGTAACTCAAGACTAAGAACATCCAGAAAACCACTGCAGGTCCTGATAATACACACATTGCTCTGAGAAAATGGGCAGAGAAAAGAGGTGGCATTTAGAATAATGCAGAGCTAACAGAAGTTAATGATTGATTTTCACTTTTATTTGTAAATATTGTGAGTTTTTAGAGAATAATTGAATCATGTAACATATAATCTATGCATATAGATAAGACTAGGGAGAGGAATAGTCACTTATAAAGGAGTCCTTGAATTTAGATTTCTTGTCATTGTAAACTGGGGACAATTTTGAAAAGCAATGTCTTAACGCTTGGACTATTATCTAAAAACCTAAGTTAGGAGCCTTTGAAAGCAGGGAAGTGAATTTGTAACCTAAGCGTTCTAGAGCTACAAGTGTTGCTTTATATTTGCCTCCTGTGGAGATTCATCTATTCAACATAAAATTATCTAAAGCTGCAGATTTGATGATAGTCATAATTTCATTAATAAAATGGAGTCCAACTTGCCATATTTAACAAAGTGGATCTAAAAGGATGTTTCAAGTAAAGAGGCATTTAGCACTCTTTCAAGAGAAGTAAAAACAAGAGCTGAGCTGAGAACACACAAGCTTCCTTCCATCTCATGGGCCAAAAGCAAGTCTTCTTGGAGGAAGTGACATTTGAGCTGGGCCTTCCAACTCAGGCAGGCTTTTGCTTAAAATACAATAGAAGGATTGAAAGTGGGGAAACCGTGGTAGCAATAGAATTTATTGTGGGAAAATGGGGGCCTATGCTAGAACATCTCATGGTCTAGTTGACCTGGGGACACATGCAGGGCCCTGGACCCCTCGGAGCCCAGGTCAAAACAGTTGAACTTCTTCTGTAGGTGGCAGGGAGCCCTGGAGTGTTTTCAGAGGAGAAATGACATGTTTAGGAATATCTATCCTTTGGGAAGATCAAGCTATTAGTGAGGTGGGGAACGCCAGAAGCAACCAATCCAGAGACAGGGCAGTCACGAGGCTCTTGCAACAGGACAGGGGAAAGGGGAGGAGGAGACGCCCTGGTCTTTGGAGGTGAAAATTCCAGCCTGCCTAGAGCCCAGAATCCTGATTCCTGGACACCCAAGGGGAGAAATTGGTATGTCTGTGTTTGACTCCTTTTCTGATTTTCCTTATGTTAACTTTATCCTCTCTTCTTGGCTGGAAGGAGGTACCAGTACGTTTGGAAAGCCAGAATGAGCTGCTTTCTTGGCCCCTGTAAACCACTTCGATCCTTGAGCTATTCCTCTGCCTCCCGGTTGACAGTCATAGGGTTTTAGTCTGATGTCTTGGTTCGGAATGCAAGCTCTGGAGTTGGGGAGAGAGAGCAGACCTCACCCTGCTGGTTATTCCCCACGTGACCCCCACCCCCTCACTAAGCCTCGGTTTCCCTGTTATAGCATGGGGGTGAGAGCAGCACCAGCCTTGCCTGGCCCTTGGGAGGCAGTGACTGGCACCTTTGGCACAGAGGCTGGCACGATCACAGCTGGTTGTTATCACAGGTCTGCAATTCTTTACTTACAATTCTGGAAGTTCCTACACTCTGAAAACCTAAAGTTTGGAACTAATTTGGCTGCAACAACTGACCTGAGCTGAACTCATTTGGCAGCAAAATTTGACCTGGGCTGGCACGAGGCTATTTATAGTCCTTCGTGATCCCACTTCACGCTCATATTCATACATTTTCCTGCAGATATACTCACGTGCTTGACGGCAGGGGGTTGCCCCAGGCCCCACTGGGCACGTTAAATAAAACTGAGTGGGCCACGCATTACTCGTCGAAATCTGAAACTTTGGGGACGCCAAAGTGCTTGCGGCCCCGAGGTTTTTCATGCAGGGTGTGGATTCACATTGCAAAACTTCTTTTCAAGGAGTGGTTGGTGGCCTCCGCCTTTAGATGAAAAGAAGAAACTGCCGACGTTGATTATGTTTTTTTTAAGTCTTCAGATGCTTACAGAGGGAACTAAGAAGTGGGCTCCTGAAATACCTATGGGTGGTGCTGGAGGCACCGAGTGTGAAGCCCACCGCCCACCTAAGGAGTTTCAGTCTCAAAAACCTGTCTCTGTGTTCCTCCTTCTATCATATCAGCTTCATGCTGAGAGAACATGAATGGGGAGGAGGAGCTATTCGTCTTTATTTTTATTTCTTTAATTTTTTATTGAAGTATTTTGACTTACAATGTTGTGTTGGTTTCTGGTGCACAGCAAAGTGATTCATGAAACATATATATATATTCTTTTTCATATTCTTTTCCATTATGGTTTATTATACATCTCCCTGTGCTACGTAGGACCTTGTTGTTTATCTATTTTATATATAGTTGTGTGTGTCTGTTAATCTCAAACTCCTCATTTATCCGCCCCCTACCCCTTTCCCCTTTGGTAACCGTAAGTTTGTTTTCTGTGTCTGTGAGTCTGTTGCTGTTTTGTAAATAGGTTCATTTGTATTATATTTAGATTCCACATGTAAGTGATATCATATAGTATTTGTCTTTCTCTGTCTGGCTTACTTCACTTAGTATGATCATCTCTAGGTCCATCCATATTGTTGCAAGTGGCATTATTTCATTCTTTTTTATGACTGAGTAGGATTCTACTATATATAAGTACCACATCTTATCTATTCTTACAGTGATTATTGATAATATGGTCAACAATAATATATGTATTTGTATAATATAATATAATAATATGATATATATGTTTATTGCCATTTTAAACCTTGTTTTCCAACTGATTTTGTTATTTCTTCTCCTTTCCTTCCCAAAGATGAGAAACTGAGGCTCAGGGAATGACTCTCCAGAGATGTGACCCACAGGAAAAGGAAGTAGTCTGAACAGTCCTAATTGCATTGGAGTCTTATACCCCAGTGGAAAGGCATGAGGCCAGGAGCCACAAGCTAGGCTGGGGTCCCAGGACCTTCTTCTTTATGCCTTGGGTCTCGCACAGCACGTAGCAGGTGCTCACTACGCATGCATGGGGTTGGGGTGAGTCTTTCTGACATTTTTTCCTCCATTGCTCCTCTCCCCTCCCCTCCTTCTTTCTTCAGCAGCAGGAGGAGGGACGCTGAGCAGTTCAGAGAAGCCCAGCTCCCTTTCATCTCTTGAAAGCTGCTGGCAAAAGTGTGCCTCGTACGTCAGCAAAGTCTGTGCTGGCTGGCTGTTCTGCTCTGTTCTGCGTCCTGGGCCACTGGCCGAGGTGTGCCTCTCCAGCTTTCCAGCCTGCGAGAGGGGCCTTCCACCAGACTCTTGGCACTAGAGTCTTTGACTTGTAGGTGGGGATGTCAGGAAACAAACCATCTTAAGTGAAACATGTCTTCAAAGTGAAGGCAACCACAGTTTCTGGGTGAGGGTCAATGTGGAGGACCACGTGCAAAGGATCCAGGCCTATTTCACTCAGCCCAAGTGTCAGCAAGGGTTCATGAAACAGGGGGCGGATTTCAGAAATGCTGTGGGTTCTGCTATTCCTGGAATCTTCTTTTCTCTTTCTACATAAGCTATGTTTGAGAATAAACATGCACCATTGTTCCAGGAACGTTTCAAGTCGCGCCTCATCCGTAAAGCCACCGTCCCTTCCACCTCCTGCAATTTCCCCCACTTCTCTACCCCCTGGAACTGCTCTCTGGGTCTATGTTGTCCTACACTGTCACTGGTTTGTACATGGAAAGCCCCCACAGTCTAGTTCTTGGTGGGACCTGGTTGCTGTCTCTTATTTTCCTGGGACGTTGCCATTTAGATACCTTGCAGTCAACCCACATTCCTGGGTCTTCACCTATTTAAACAGAAACCCTCATCCCTCCCACACCACCCACACCCCGCCCCCTTCAGCAGGGCCACCGCATTCCCAGGGAGTGCAGGTCCCAATCATTGGAGTGGTTATCAGCTCTCCATCTTTTCACCTCTGCGGTCTGGTTCCAAGTTCTTTTGGGGTCAGAGGTTTCTTTGGGACCCTATGACACCCACCTCAAACACACACAGGTGATAATACATTTTTTACCATCTCCGGGGTCACTAATCTTCTGAACTTCACCCGTGGACCTGCTAATGCAGGGCTTCTCAGTGTGACCTTGGACTAGTGCCTGAATCACCCCCTGGGTGGGTGTGTTTGTCTGAATGCATATTCTCAGACCACCCCCCCCCCCAAGTCTCCTGAAACAGTGGGCAGTCAGGGAGGTCCAATGAGCTGCCCAAACCACACAGCCAGCACGTGGTGACACTGTTACTCCAACCCAGGGTCCGACTCCCGACTCTCGTGTTCTGATTAATTAAGCAATCTGACCTCACTGGTTTTCCAAGAAGGAAATGAACAGGATACCGGTGTGTGTGTGTGTGTATGTGTGTGTATGCTTGTTGGGGGAGGGAAAGGGCAGAGTTAGGGTGACTTCAGATTTGGGGGGAAATGGGTGGTATCAAAACGTTCCTGAGCTCTGCCCCTAAATATCCACACCCAATGTAGGGAAGACACAGGTAAGACACACCATCAGGGGATGCACGTTCCAGCACGTGGTTCGTCCCAGCTTCCCATCTGCTCTATTAAGGCTGCCCAAGAAAATCCAACAAAAACCACTTTTATCTGAAAGGCCAATACCCTTGAAACCTGAAGTCACTGAAATTCTTTACACCATTAAAGATGCAAGGTCTGCAGCCCCCGAGGGAAGCAGCCGGCACAGGGGAGAGGGATGGGAGCTGGAGTTCTCAGCCAGGTGGGACTTTCCGGGCCTGTCTCTGTGAGAACCTGATAACCAGGCCGGCTGCCCCGGGCGAGATGCCTAGAGCCACGAAGTGCTGCATCACCCTTTTCTCCCGCGGTTCGGCTGCAGGCTGCTGGGCTGGGCTCCAGAGGAA
Source organism: Hippopotamus amphibius kiboko (assembly GCF_030028045.1). Lineage (NCBI taxonomy): Eukaryota > Metazoa > Chordata > Mammalia > Artiodactyla > Hippopotamidae > Hippopotamus > Hippopotamus amphibius. Next base: position 181,266,942 of record NC_080189.1, read on the forward strand.
CTGGTGGTTAGTTTGTGGTCACCCAGCAGTTTTATGAAGGCCCTTGAGGTGCTTCAAGTACCAGGTGGCCCCAGCGTGGTTTAACTGTCTGGGGGCCCGAGTTCTCTCAGTGGCCACTTAAGTAGCACAGACAACCTTGCTGTGAGAATTGTTCAGTTGGCCGTGGCAATTACATAATGCACTAGAGGAGCCAGTTTCCCTTAGCTAGAGAATAATATATTATAAATGCGTATATTAGGAATTAATAAACTAGTCACCACCTCTGCCACACCTGATAGTCTATAAAGCATTTGGTGGGGGGGGGATTGTCTCATTTGGGGAGTTACAATAACCCGCTTTTGTGCCTCGTTGGTCCCATTTTGCAGATGTGATACAGAGGGTCATCAAAGTCAAGGACTCATCCTATGTATGGAGCAGAAAACTGACTAAGAGACTCTCCCAGATGGTGTCAGATTGTTCATCAATAACCCCTCCAGGCTGAGAGTGTCCCCATTTTGCAGATGATGACACCTCCCATCTTCCAGTCCAGCCCTGTTTCTCAGCCAGCTCCTCCTTCTCCCTGGAATGTCTCTGAGAGCCGTGGCTCACAGCTCTCCGGCAGGTAGGAACAAGATGGCTATATTTTCTCTTGGTCTTGTTCCCAGATGCTCTGACAGTGAGCTATTCTTCGAACAAATGTAGAATACAAAATAACTCATACCACCTTTCAAAAGCCCTCAGGAAGCTTTGGGGTGACATTTTAACTGCCTTGTCTCTTATCTTGGCCCTTGCTTTTCTTTCTTTAAGCATCCATCGTAGTCCGGGTACCAAGGATATGACTGGGTGTGGACCAGGAGACCAAAGAATGCAGAAGACTGAGGATACACACAAGAAAGCAAACACACACACACAAATGCACACACAGACACACACACATATGCACACCTTTCACCCCTGGAAAGAATGGTCTACCAGGAAGCCTAAACAACCAGTTCACTGAAACGTGTATTACACACACTCCCAACACGGTGTGAGGAACTTCACTTTTTTGCACATGTAACTTCATGAATCCTCACTAAGGTAATTCCTTCTACCACCATCCGTTGTAAAACTGACCATCCTCGTGTGTAGATCTGTTTCTAGCTCCATTTTCCTTACTAGGCTATGCACAAGCTTTGGACAGAGAGCCCTGTCTTCTTAATAATGACATCTGTGTTCATTGATTCACCCAGTCAATGTTTATTGAGTGTCTAGGATATACCAGGTTGATGCCAAGCACAGGAGAAGAGCTGGCTTGGGGACATGCTTTTGCGTGAATAAATGAATGAAGAAATGAATGGTTTGTTGGCTGCTGCGGAAATGAGGGATGACTGGGGTGTGGGGAGCCCTCGGCATTGTTAAGAGAGGATGTGGAGAGCATAAGAGAGGGTGATGGAGGGGCTTTAATGTGTGTGGGGTTAGGGGGAGTCCAGCTCTCCACCAGGAGGCCTGGGACCATCAGCAGGCTTGTCCCCTTCTTTCACCATCAGTACAACTGTAAACTGATAGGGATAAGAGTCTTTACCCCATGGAGGTCATTTCAACATTAAATAAGCTCATGCATGTGAAACAGCCGAGTGCCTAGAAGGTCTCCACTAAAATCCACCAATTACTCAGAGTGTAAGTAGACCCACAGCAGACTAAGCAAGCATTTGGAAATACCGGCATATGCATAAACATTTTGGTAATTAAACCCAAAAGCAAAAAACAGGAGAGAATGATGTAATCCAATCTGGCCTTTCAAGACTGCCACTCTCTCTCGTCTCCTGGAAGAAGTCCTTGTAAATTCTGCAAGAGGGCCCTGGCCCATTACAAGAAGCCAGTTTTCTAGGGCTCATTGGGGTGTCCCTGTGCTCCCTGACCCTTCCTGCAGCATCCCCTGTGGGGGAAGGGTCTCCTCTCCTTTAGGGCTGATAGCCAGAGTCGTCTAGTTCCAGGTCCCCTGAGCTGGAGGGTAACCCAGCCCACCAATTATTGGAAATTAAAGCCAGGTAATTTGAACCCATCTGCTGGGTGCCTGACCACAAACCACCTCTTAGCTAACCCCGAGCTGGATCGTGTTACTCCCCCAGCGCCTGCCCGGCTTCATTACCACGGCCATGGGAAGGAAGGAAACCAAGAGGTTACTGGGGTCTTCAGTTAGAGCTTTGTCATTAGTGTGGTTATGACCCAAGTACTGTCTCTCTGGAGACTTCAAGATACGAGTGCTGGGAGGGCGATTTGGTAACAGGACCAGAGGCTCCCAGATCGCACCAGATGGAGTGGGGGCCGCTTCAGCTGGGGCAGCAAGTGGGGGAGGGGTGCCACCTGATGGGGGTGGGCGGATTCCAGGAGCCCAGCCCGCAGTTCTGTTGGCAACTCAGTGCCTCTGGCTTGGATGCGCCACAGATGGCTCTTAGGGGCAATTATGGTGACCAGGCAAAGCTTGGAAGTTGCATCAGGCAAGCTTTGGTTTGAAAAATATATCTGCTCCTTGCTAGGTCTTGGGGAAGTTTCTTAAACCCCAAAGCATCAAGTTCCCGGACAATACAATGAAGACAAAAATCCCCATCCCAGCTAGCCTTCACCATCATTAGCTTGGACTACCTTTCTAGAACCAGAGTAGGAGCAGAAGCCTCCACTGAGGCTGAGTGGACCTAGGCAGTGTCATAGAAGCTGAGAGAGAGGGTTCCAGCCATCTGATGAGTGCAGAGCCTTGGGGGCCACCGAGCCCACCTGGGGTCTTTCTAAGTCTCACATCCTCTCTCTGAGGGTGGCAAGCATCTTCGTCCCTGTTCTGCAGGTTGGGAATCCAGGCTCACAGAGGTTGTGCCCTGTTCAAGGGAGCACACATGCTGGATTGAAAATTTGCTGTGTAGGTGCAAATACATCCATGCCAGGAACCAGTGCTATGGGAGAAAATACACGTCCAAGTCTGGAAATGTAGCTAAGGATGATAGGGCCTGAAGAATCTGCTTGTATTCCATCCCTCAAGTGTTAGAGGGGCCCTCAACCCTGTGGTAGCAGAGTTTTCTTGCGGAACTCTTCCATATCAAGTTGAGTATGAAGACTCCTTTCCCCAGTGTGATGACCCTTTCAATGACATTCTGCATTTTTTTTCCTCTAGAAAACTGAGCATCTTGTGCTGAAAACTGATAAAGTCCATTTGACTTCACTAGGGCAGAACTAAGAGAGTTTTAAAATCAAGATTGAATTGATATGTCGGGAGGTGTTGTCATGGTGATGTGACATCAGGAGAATCGTCAAGAGTGGCTCTGACTGCCACATCTTACCAAAGTTCTAGTCTAGTGCAGAGGGCTTTTTGATACATCAAAGAGATGGTGCTGTCTTTCAAACTGCATTCATATTCTAATATCCTATCATCAGAGTAGAATAATGATAGGACTGACATAAGATCTTTTTACCTTACAGATTCATTTGTTAATGGTTTTAGCAATCACTGAAAGGAGGCATTGAAGGGGGTCATTAGTGTACAGCTCTAAATGAGGCTATGCTTTGTATGGTGGCAACACCAACGTCCACCATACCTGCTGGACCCCGTCCTGGCGTCTCCTTGGTTGGCATTTGCACTGCCACCTACTCCCTCCTCCCACCACAGTAGCTGTGCCTCGGTATTGGCAAAGTGTCCAGTCACATCTGCTAGGGGATGAAACTTCAGATGTCTCCAAACCCAGACAAGTGAACATTTTTATGTCAAATATGGATTAGGCTCTCAGCCATTGTTCTTGAATCCCTTCCTTAGTCTCCCACATCTAATATTTAACTCCCTCACAGACACACATGAACAATGATCATTGTCTCTTTGCATTCCTCCATTGACGGGGAGCTCACCACATCACAGGCAGCCCACTGGAACCACTCTTCTTGTAAGTTCAGGAGCTGCATGAGTCAACGTTCGCCCATCTTTCTAACCTCACTTCACGTCACCTCCATAAGCACCTCTATCTCCAGCCACACTGACCTTGTCCTCAACAAGGCTAAGATTTATCCAGCCTCAGTGAGGGTGAATGTGGGGCTCCCCTGGCTGAGGGGGGTGGGCCTGGCCATAGCTGTTCACTCCTGCCCTTTGGTCTCAGCTCAGGTGATGTGTCTTCAGGTCCGCCTTCCCTCCTCACAGCCCCATCACCTCCACTCACTCCCCATGCTCTTACCACACCTTAGTCATTCCCCTCACAGCACTGACCACTGTGCAAATTGATCTGAGTAATGTACGTATGTGTTTACCTGCGTGTGACTACCTACTGCTTATGGATGTGTTTGTCTGTGCACTTTTATGTACTCTTTATGAACACGTTTACCTGCGTACCATTACCTACTGCTTATAAACATGCATACTTAAAAACATGTATATGTACTATTGATACATGAATTTACTTGTATCATCATGTACTATTTTGGTACCCACTGATCTGCATGTGATCATGTACATGTGTTTACTTGTGTGCCATTATGCACTGTTTATGTACACACTCACCTGTGTGTGATTATGTACTGTTTACATATGTGTTTACCCATGCATTATTACGTACAATTTATGTGCACACGTTTACCTGTGTAATCTTACATACTGCTTACGTCCACACTTACCTGTGGGTGATAATATACTATTTATGTACACACTTACCTGTGTGTGATTATGTACCATTTAGGTACATATTTACCTGTGTAATACTGTGTATTCTTTCTGTACAAGTTTACCTGGGCACCATTATGAACGTGCTTCCCTGTATGATTATGAACTATTTAAGCACATGTTTCCCTGTGTCCCTTTATTGCATCTGTTTCTCCAGAACTTGTGACTGGGAGAAAAGAGGTGCCCATCTCAGCCACTGATGCTTTCCCAGGACCTGGCAGGTTGGCTCCTGCAGGAACACTTGCCCAATGAACAAACATCCAGTTGAGCCTGCTATAAATTGTCCTACACTGAGACCAAATAGATGCCTCACAGCAACTGCTCATGGCCATGCTCATGGCCATGACCTTGGCATCAAGTCTGGTGTCTTTTCTCCCTGAGAACCTGTCTGGTATTGCAAGCCTGGGATCTATGACCTCTGAAGGCAGAAACCAAGTCCCCCCCATGTCTCCCCTGCTAAAACTGGAGCATCTTCAGTTTCTTTAAAGGAAAAATGTTGTTTCAGACTCAACTCAGCTATCATTTCTTCTAAGGGGAACATCTACTCAAATGTAGTTCATCATTCCAGTTTCAGTTTTTTGGCATCTCTTTTTAGGGTTGGATCACAACATCTACTATATTCCTCTCCTTCTGAGCTGTGCACACATTGGGTGGGATTGTCCTTGTCCTTATCTAGGCCATTGATAGAAACTTTGAAAGCAACCTACCTAAGGATTAATTCTTAAAGATCCCACAAGGCTGATTGCATTAGGAGTTTGGGATTAATAGATACACACTACTGTATATTAAATAGATAACCAACAAGGATCTACTATATAGCATAGGGAAATATACTCAGTACTTTGTAATAACTTATAATGGAAAAGAATCCAAAAAAAAATAATCTGAAAATCATTTATATATGTATATATAAATGAATCACTTTGCTGTACACCTGAAACTAACACGACATTGTAAATCAACTACACTTCAATAAAAAAAAAAAAGTTTAAAAATAAATAAAAAACAAAACAAAATAAATAAAAGACAGTCTTTGAGTCTTGAACTTTTCTGAAGTCACTTGAAAAGAAGATATCCCAAATATTCAGTCATTTAAAAAGATGTGATTAAAAAAATAAAAATAAAAAAAAAATAATAATAAAAGTGAGGGCTTCCTAGGTGGCGCAGTGGTTAAGAATCCTCCTGCCAATGCAGGGGACACAGGTTCAATCCCTGCTCCAGGAAGATCCCACATGCCTCGGAGCAACTAAGCCCGTGTGCCAAAAAAACAAACAAACAAAAAAACAAAATAAAAAGATGTGATAGAAGCAGGAGGGGCCCTTGCAAGCATATGGTCCAACCACACCATTTTCCCAATGAGAAAACTGTGGTCCAGCAAGAAGCTGATCACGGGTGGAGGAGCAGGGCCAGGGTCTTGGGCAGGTGACCAATTAGGGGGAGTCAGACTTGGAGGGCTGGGTCACAACCCACAGCAAAGAGGGGCTGCCCATGACTTTTGGGGTCCAAAGGGGCCAGGGTAGAAAGTGAGAGCAACTGTCTCTCTTCCTGCAGGCTGTGGGATCAGGGGCCAAGTCCAGTTCAAGCACGCTGAGCTTTAAAGCTGGAAAAGCATGCCTTGTGTGCCAAAACATCAATGATTGCCTGGGATTGGTAGAGGAGCTGAGGTGCAAAGCCAAGGGTCAGAGGTCAGAGGGCGTGGGTGGATGCAAAGATGGCATTCAAGGGTGAATAGTGGAGCCAGAGGCCGCAGCCAGCGCTGGCCAGTGCTAGCAGGTCTGGGACAGAGCCATTAGAGGCAGACAAAACTGTGAACCGAACTGGTGAGTCTCAACCACCCAGGAGACCCTGGCTGACTTTTTGAAAACCCCTGGAGACCCATGGAGAGAGGTCAGAAGCTCAAGTGCATTAAATCAACAGTGTCACTCAGGAGGTTGGTAGTGGGGAGATGTGGGTGTGAAACAGCTGGTGGATCCAGGAAAGATGCGGTCAGAGAGGAGGCTTAAAGGTCAAAGTGGTGAAGACCAGCCGATGAGTAAAGAGGGAGACCACCTATTCGGAGGAACCACATAAGCAAAGACTCAGAATTCGAATGAAAGGGGAAGTATGGTGTGGGACTAGAATACGGCAGGGTGTGCTGGAATCTTCTTCCTTTACCTTCCCTAACTAGGCCACTCAGTTGCAGAAAGTTAACTTACAAGTTCTCCTCTTCCCTATTGTGATCACAGCTTGAAACTTCAGCCAAGAATTGAAGGGAAAATTTGGGAGAGAAAGACATTCACTCTCACAGACATGGACAGAAAGGTTATTGGATTTTTTTCATCTTTACAAAGCAATCTGCAAAAGAAGGGGATCATTGGTCAGCCTCCCACTCCCTGCCGCAACCCTGCTCCCAATTATCTAAGTAGTGCCTGGATTGGACAGGGCGTGTTCTCAGCATCTGTGGCCCTGGCTCTGAGTCCACAGAACCCTGACTGGACCTCTCCCACGAGGTGGGGCGTCTATGAGCAGCAGTGACACTGGACTTTCCATGGACCCGCCTGGGCAGGCTTGACACGTCATCAAAGCCAACCGGACCTCAGTTTCTAGATCTGTAAAATGGGGGTAATATCCTCTCCCTGAGATTGTTGTAAATGTTATATGAGATTATATTTGTTGAAGGGTTGCAAAAACTGGGATGTGCTCCATAACAGTGAAGACCAATCCCCCCATCTTTTCTCCCTGCCTGCAACTTCATCACTATTATTGAAAATTAGTTCTGGAAAAACAAGAAAGAATAAACATTTCTAACATCAGCTTCTGTCCCTTAAAGTGCCAGGCCTTGGGACGCAGTCGTCGCTCATTTAGTGCTCACCAATATGCTGAGAGGCAGGTATTATTCTCTCTGGAGATGAGAAAACTAATGCTCTAGAACCGATTCTTAGCCTTGCTCTGTGTCTGCCCCTCTGTGCGCGCAGAGCCGAGAGCTGGAGCCACGTCTGCCTCTCTGTGTCTGCCCCGTTCCCGGCTGCTCCACGCTGGTGTGTGACTGAGCAACTTCCTTGTGCTCCCGTGAGCAGGGTCTGTGCCTGGGAGGGGGAGCCCCTTTCCCCTGCTAGAGCCAGGTCCTGTGTCGGCGCCATCCATGCCAAGGGCAGGAAGCTCTACTAAATTGGCCAATGACACTTAGCTAGGACACAGCAGAGCCAGGAATTGGTATTGAGCCAATGTCTCTCTGTCTCTTCTCCCAATGTTCCCTGCTCAGCCTGGGACTTCGATACAGCTAGAGGGACGGTAGTGACAGAAGGCAGTGAGAAGAGCCAGCGATGGAATACCATGTACATTCAGAGAGAGAGAAGAGACCCTGCCCTTGGGATGGCTTTTAAGAGGCGGCAGGGGTGGGACCGACCCTTGAAGGACAGGCCATCCTTGGAGAGGAGGGCAGGACCAGCAGAGTAACTTGATGATATTTATTTGACAAGCAAAATATGGACACATCTCAAAATAACATATTTTACGATTCAGCGTTCTGATTCTTGGGAGCACAGGACTGAAGATAAACCAGTGCTCTGTCAGCACACCTAATCCCACCGCTTAGCAGACCTCAATTAGGAAACTTGGGGTAAAACAGAGTGGACTAGTGGCAGTGCACTGTTGTCATAATTACTGGTAGTAATAACTAGTATCACCACTAACTAATAACAGAATTAACAGTAATATTTTAGTATCAATGCTAATTATCAATAATCATAATTTTAGCAAAAAATCTTTGGACAGATCTTTAGAGGTGGTAATCATCTGGATATATTTTTCTCTCTCCTGAGCCTCACAACAAGCACCTTCCTTGATTACCGTAAGGATGCTGGTTCCTCCTATCTTATCTCTGCTGCATCCTGTTGGCGTGACCTTCTGCTAGTCAGGAAGCTCCACAGAGACTCAGTTTCCTCGTCTGCGAAATGGGGATGATGACCTTAGGGCACAGAATTCTCTGGAGAATAAAATGAGGCAGGAAGCAGTCGGCACAGAGCAGTGTGATGGTGAGCACTGACTAAGCCACAGCCATTACTGTGACTCCGTCATTGCCACTGTCAGCATGCAGTCACCACCCCTTCTATGTAATAAGGAGCAGGGGGTTTCTAGGCTGTCTTCAGCAGGCCAGTCTCTGGCAGTCGAGACCCACCACCACCTGCAAGTCCCCTCATCTTCCTCCTGGCCCTTGAAGGCACTGAGGGCTGGACCAAACCCCAACACCACAAGTCGGCCTGCTGGGACAGGACGGTGCCCACACTGAGGACAGCAGCCACAGGGCAGCTGAGAGTAGCCCCGTTCAGCTGTGGACACCTCACCAACACCACACTTCACAGTAATGACAGCTGGTGACATGCTGTGTTTCTCTTCAGACAGTGTTATTTGCCCGTCAGATGAACCTTTTGGGCAAGTTTTCCATAATTCCCCTTTAGGAAATAAAGAGCTGAGGTCCCGGGAGGATTGCTGTTACTGACATGAAACACAGGAGCCAAGACTTCAACCCAGCTGGTAGATCTTCCCCATTTGTGTTCTTCCAACCAATCCAGTGACACGTGGCCAGACCAAGAGAGGCCTCAGGTGGGGCCGTTCTGTTGTCCAAAAGCCTGTAGTTAATGGCTCTGTCTCATCCTACTCTCTCCCTTGAAGCCACGTCCAGCAGCTTGGTCGTCAGGCCGGTTAGCATATAAGTTCCATCTCCCTGAGAAAGCCCGATGGTTCAGATTCACTGCGGGGAGCCCCGTACTCAGCCGGGCTCCTCTTCCACCTGGTGGTCTCCCACTGAACACAGGCAACCCCCTCACTTTGCACAGTTATCAGCTGCCAGATGGGCTGCCAGGGTCAAGTGGTGGGGACGAGAAGAAACAGAAATCTTGGCTCTCCCGGAGTGTGAGAGGACACGGGGATTGATTTGAACAGGCTGCACTGTAGATCCTGGGGGTGTGTGCGGGAGAAGAACTCAGTAGGACACAATGACAGGAAGGAAAGAGAGAGGAGAAAGAAAGAGAGGGAGAGGGAGAGAGAGTGAGTAGAAGAAGGAGAAGGAGGAGGGGAAGGAGAAGGGGAGAGGGAGGAGGAGGAGAAGGAAGGGGAGAGAGGAGAGGGAGGAGGAGGGGAAAGAGGAAGAGGAGGCACAGGGGAGGAAGATAGGGAGGAGGGAGAAGAGAAGCCTCTCATTCCCACTCCATCTTGCTGGATTGGCTTCATTTAGAGAATAGAAGGAAAGGGCCAGTAGGTCAGCTCAGCAATATGCTGAGACATTCTCCCAAAGATACTTCCTCCGCTGGTCATGTGTGTCTGAGTTTGTGTACATGTGTGTCTGTGTCTGAGTGTGTCTTGTGGGTGTGAGAAATGATTCACTGGTCATCTCCTGACTTACCTGGTGCCTTAGCGGGCACACCTGGTCTGTGCAGGAGCCTGAAGTTAAATGTCTGCTGATGGGACCCATGGCCAGACCTCCTCATCGCCTCTATGGGCTTGAAGGAACCAAATTGCCTGCAAAAGCTCCCTTCCTTGACTCTACCATCGAGATGGACATCAGGCTCCCGTTTCCTCCTTTGGAGACATCCAGGACTTCTGGTGTTCAGGGGCTGCCCACTGAACAGGGCATCAAGGCCACTTCAAATCAGATCTTGTGAAAGCTTAAAAAACTCCCTTCCTGGCTAAAATGTCCTTTGGCGTCTATAAAAGAAACAGGGCAGGGTGCGCCCCACTCCACCTGAGCCCTGTCCCATGCCACAGAGATTTTCTCAAATGCTCCGCATTCAATGAAATCCCCACGTGTGTTATGCCAAGTCCCTGTTCGCTGATTTTAAAAGTCATGTGCATTTTGATGGAAATTTAATCCACATGTTCCTGATTTATTTACAATTTAATCATCAAAATATTATTTTAAGGGTTGCTTGATGTCTAGGAAACTTTTTGAGGTCTTTTTAGTACGATTTTAAAAGCCTCTCTCCTTAAAAGCCGGAAACTTTGCTGCGTGTAAGTAAACCCACCGGAGATGAGTGACATTAGCCTAGAAATGTCAAGGCATTTGACAGAGGTTTGGAAGCAGCTGAAGTCCTCGCTGCACTCAATAAGAACTGCAGGCAGACCCACAGAACTTTCCTTTGTAATGTTCCCTGTAGCCCTTAGTCAGGTATTCAAAGGCTCCCATTCATGCTAAATGTTTCATCAAAATCAACGGTTGTTTTCCACAGGGAAGGGCAGGGAGTGACATTTCCTGGGTGCCCTGGGCCCTGTGTTTGGCACTGCAAACACCGGCCGTCCTATCATTACTACTGACAGCCTGATGCCATGAGCGTTCACGATTCTGTTTCACAGAAAGGAAGCAGGCTCTCCGGAAGGTGAAGGACCCTGTCCATCTGATTCTATGTCATCTGATTCCATGAAATTGAAACTCAGGTTGTTCAGACACCAAGAAAAGTGCCTCTCCATCCACAGTACCTTGCCAGCACCACTCTGCAGGTGTGGTCAAAAAACGGGGTTGGAAGTGAGATGCCGCTAGCAGCGGCCGTGAGTCCTGCATTTGATTGGAGCTTTACAAGTGTACACGTGTCGTAAACAGTCACCATGGGGGGTCCAGGGAAGAGAAGCCCACATAGAACACACCGCAGTCCTAACAAAGTGGACTTATCTTCAGGCTGAGCTCTATTATCCTCAGTTATTTTACTGGTTGCTGTGGTTACTGTCAATTACTTCCTTGGCTTCTCCCAACACCCTGTGAAGAAGGTAAGGGGAAGATTATTAACTGTAGTTGGCAGATTGGAAGACTAACTAATGAATTAAGAGCAAACAGGCCCGTAACTGCTCTCAGCATTAGCAGGGGTCAGAAAGGAGACGCGATCAGACCCACAGGGGTGCTCCTTCCATGTGGGCACCTGGCCGCAGATCCTGTAACTGTGCTTATTTGGTGGCTACTAGCCGTATGTGGCTATTTACTAAAATAAACAGAGTTAAAAATTCCGTTTCTCGGTCACACTGACCGCATTTCAAGTGCCCTGTATCCATAAGTGGCGGGTGGCTACTCTACTGGGTAGCACCCATGTGGAAGATTTCCATCATGGCAGAAAGTTCTACTGGGCAGCACCAGTCTGGAGGTTCTGCACAGCGGCTACTTGTGCTGGGCGTTTTAAAGTAGTCCTGGTGTAACATGGAGTACAGACTTGTGGTTGCCAGGGGGCGGCGTGGGGGAGAGATGGAGTGGGAGTTTGGGATTAGCAGATGCAAAGTACTATACAGAGAAGGGACAAACAAGGTCCTACTGTATAGCACAGGGAACTATATTCAATACCTTGTGATAAACCACAATGGAAAAGAAAATGAAAGATAATGTGTATATATACATATTTATATATATATGTATATAAAATGTATATACATATATATTATATATATGTATAACTGAATCACTTTGCTGTGCAGCAGAAACTAAGACAACATTGTAAATCAACTATGCTTCAATAAGTTTAAAAATAAGTAAATAAATAATTAAATAAATAAAAATAAATGAATCCTGTCGTGAGTACTGTCCCTCTTTTCCTTGACATCCTTCAGTGAGCGGCCAGCCTGACGACCATCGGGGGTTCCTGTGGCCTCCCCTCCTGCCCCCTCCTAATCCCTGGCCCCTTGGTAAGCATCACCTAAACTGTGTCAGGAAGACCAGTGAGGGCTGTCTTCCCCAGCAGCTTAAATGCTCCCTGGTGGAGCAGCCCCTTGCTCTGCCTGGCTGTGTTTCAGCTAATCTTCTGCAACATGGGAGGAGGGGCTCCGGGGGAGGAAGAAGAAGGCTTCTGGAAGGTGAGGCACAGCAGGGAGATGAGGCGTCTGCCACGGAGGCAGACATCTGTGCCCAGACAGATAGAGTTCCACCGATATGATCTCTGTCACTATCCTTGTGAGAGATAAACAACTTGCCAGAGCAGCGTGCAGGAGGAAGTGCCCCGCTGAGAAAGTGGTGCTCAGAGGCCAGACTCTCAGCCCCTGCGGTCAGAGACCCAGGGCGAGGAAGGCGGGGGAGGGGAAGGAGGCAGCCTGGCTCCGTGCAGGTGACAGGAGTCACAGGGCCCAATGCCACAGATGTCAAGAGAGAGAAATGTGTGAGCATTGGCACATGAGGGGGGAGAGGTTCTGTGAGAAAGAAAAAAAAAGAAAAACAGTGAAAGAAGAGAAGCTGGTGGCATGAATGTTTAGCTCTGTCTTTTGAATTAAAACGGGGTGTATTTTGAGACTGAAGTTTGGGATTTATATCCTGAACTGGCTGCTTATCAGTTCTTCAGGGCTGAGTAATGTCTCTAGACTCAGCTTTACCACCCATAAAATGGGTGGTAAAGTCTGTTTTAAAGATGCATCACCAGGGTGTAGCAAGATTTCCTCTTGAAACAGAATCAATAAGTTCTTTTTCTGTGGATCAGTTTCAGATGAAGAGTGGATAGATGGACAGACGGATGATGGTTGGATGGATGGATAGATGAGTGGATGATGAATGGATGGATGGATGTGTGGATGGACACATGGGTGGATGGATGGATGGGTGGATGGGCAAGTGGATGAATGGATGCATGGATGCATGGATGGATGATGGAAAGATGGATGGATTGATGAAGAGTTAGACATGATTTACCTTAAAATATTTCTTTGTGATGTGCTTTCTCTTCCAGGAGACTGAGAGCTTTCCCAGGAAAGGGACTGGTTCTATTTCAGTTTTATACGCTAGAGCAGTGGTAGTAGAATAGATCTAGGTACATCTACTCAGTATAACTGGAAGGAAGGAAAAGAGAGTGGAAGACAGACAAGGAGAGAGAGAAGGCAATGGGAACATGTAATTTAAATTTGAGTTATTTGTATAAAGCATTTTCATTAATATTTTGTCCATTTGAAACAACTTTAGAAGATGATGATATCTGGAGATTTGAGCTTGGCTTTAGGATAGTGTTGCAAATAAAAACATGGAACACCAGTTAAATTAGAATTAGAAACTATAAGGGATTTTTTTAGTGTGTTTTGTACAATATTTGAGAGACACATACTTAAAAATATGTTGCTTATCTGAAATTCAAATGCAACTGGGTGACTTGTGGGAAGCTTAGCTTGGGGAAAAGGAAAAAGAAAATAACAGGCCTTTGGGCTTGTTATTAATATATGCAAATTGGAGCACATTTTACCAAAAAGCTACCCAATGGGATTCAGGGCAAAAACTTAGATAATAATAAAGGCACACCTTTTTCCAGAGCTCATTGTGCAGACCTCTCCCCCAAGGACAGCCCGATCACTTAGTCGAATACGTGTGACGTCACCCTAAATGTAGCCAATTGTTCCTAACACTGGTGACTCGAAATTTTTGAAGGGACTTGGGACTTGCAGTATGAATAGGGATGTCAGAGTGAATGGGCATTTTCAGAGAGAATGGAAATGTTTAGCATGCAGGAGAACGGACAGGATGAACTGGACACTAAACATTTAGGGACTGACCAAATCTCAGCCATCCTAGTCCTCATTTTCTTTTCTTTTCTTTTTTTCTTCTTCTTTGGTTCTTTATTGGAGTATAATTGCTTTGCAATGTTCTGCTAATTTCCACTGTACAGCAAAGTGAATCAGCTGTATTTATACCTAGATCCCCATATCCCTTCCCTTTGAGCCTCACTCCCACCCTCCCTATCCCACCCCTCTAGGTCATCACCAAGCATCGAGCTGATCTCCCTGTGTTATGCAGCAGCTTCCCACTAGCCTTATATTTTACATTTGGTATTGTATATATGTCAGTGCTATTATAAAGAAGATGTGGTACATATACACAATGGAATATTAGCCATAAAAAGGAATGAAATTGAGTTATTTGTAGTGAGGTGGATGGACCTAGAGTCTATAATACAGAGTGAAGTAAACCAGAAAAACAAAGCTAATGCATGCATATGGAATCTAAAAAACAGTACTGATGAACCTAGTGGCAGGGCAAGAATAAAGATGCAGATGTCCTCACTTTCAGCAGTGTTCTCAGCTAGAGGCAAAGGTGGCTTAACAGACTTAGTGGAAACAGCAGAGAGTTCCAAACCATTTGTTCTTATTTACTTACAGCATTTCTTCAGCAATCAACCCTTTGTCACGCACCTGTACTTTGCAATATTGTTTCTCCTTCTCTCACATTTTTACCTTGAGTCTGCATTTCTCGCTCACATTCTCTCTCGGATACAAGCAGTTATTTCTGAGTTGGTCTTTCCTTTCCATTATTACCCATTAAATACTGCCCTAGCAGCACAGAGTCCTAATTTTTCATGATAATCCAGCCAATCTCAGTATACCATTTATCTCTCTCCTTTATTCTATGCTATTTTCTCCAGGTTCCCATTTGTGAAGAGATATTCATCAGAGAATTCCCCCAATAGGAGGAATAATTAAAGGTACAAATTTCTTTTGAAAAATTAGGACTAGCGAAAGCATCTTTTACAATGCAATACATGTGTGTGGAGGTATTCACATCCTTTACCAACTCCCTTATGTTGTATCACTTTTTTTCTGGCAGTGTTTGATCCCATAAAGCCCTTTGTCAAGACAACTCTCCTTCCCATTCTGAGATGATCTTTTGAGAGAGTGGCAGTGATGATACAATAGATTGGAGTTGCTATTATTAAAAAACACTACTTTTTTTTTTGTCTCCATTGCTTTTGTGACCCAGTGGGATTTTGATTCCAGACATTCTACTTGCTTGACATCCACTAGGGAAGTGATGAAACCATTCATTATTTAAAAGTTTGGAAGCCACAAGAACTACAGTATCTAACCAGATTGGATTGACTTTTTAGCTCTTTTGATTAATAATTCATAAACCTGAGGATATGTGAATTGGGTGAGGACTAACCTGCTAACAAAAGGAGAGTAGGCGATGAATGTTAACATGGCTTTGTGTTATTCTGCTTAACACTTCGGACCAACAAAACAAACCCATGTGTCATGGAACCTGTTTCATAGTTTCAATCCACAATCAATATTTCATGATTAATGGGCCCATATGTTCACACAGGGCCCCTGCCATACAAAATTTGCACACTTACCTCCCATGTGATGATTTACAAAGTGCCTTCTCTGAAAAGAAAGAATTTTGCTTTCTCTAATGAGAACTCCCATTCACCTCGTTTTCCAGATTGTTTTGCTTTTAACATTTCCTTTCTGGATTTCATAAAAGCTAGATATTTTATCAAATAAGTGTTTGGACCTCAGAGGGGCAATTTACTCTGGAAAAGCACTGGAAATTTCCGCAAATGGTGAAACATATAAGAGAGGGTTATATAATTTGCAATGACACATATCTTATAAACCTGGCTAATATGATGCACTGTAAACATTATTTCAACTGGCATCTGAGGACCCAATTTTGTGTTCTGCCTCTGTCATTTACTAGGTGTGTGGCCTGGGTAGAGCAACTAACTGCTTTATCTCTCTGAACTTCATTTTCTTAGTCTATTATCTGATGAATAAAAGCAACCTTTTGGTATTGCTGTGAAAATGGAGCAAGATTATCTAAAGAACCTACACAATGAGTTTTATAGCAGTTCCCTCCTCATTTATGATTTGAATATGTGTGAAATGTTAAATATTAATATCATTAAATATTAAATATTATTAATGTTATTTAAAATATGTTGTGAGTCAATACAACAATATTGTCCCACTGTTGGTAGAATGTACAGTGTATGAAAAGCACTTTATAAACTATAATGTTTTAAAGCAACTGTCAGGAATTATCATTAGGTTTTGTCTAGCATTTAAAGTCATCTTTCATGTGGAAAAGATGTAAATCTTTCGCTTCTAGGAAGTTCATCTTAAGAAGAATTAGCTTAGTAATTTATCAGTGCACCATATTCTAAAAAAATAAGGCATAAGAAAATTCATTCTACTAGTTTTCTCCGAAAATTCCCGCCTTCTGATTGTGTGAGGTCAATTTTAGCTGATCCTTAGGAAGACTTCACATCAGAGTCCCTACTTAGGAGAATCTGATGAACTGACCCCAAGATGTAAATGTGTGCAGCCACTATGGAAGACGGGATGGAGGTTCCTTAAAGAACTAAAAATAGAGCTAACATATGATCCAATAATCCCACTCCTGGGCATATGTCTGGAGGAAATTCTAAATTGAAAAGGCACAGGCACCCCTGTATTCATAGAAGCACTGTTTACAATAGCCAAGACGTGGAAGCAACCTACATGTCCATCGACAGGTGAATGGATAAAGAAGATGTGGTACTTGTATACAATGGAATATATTCAGTCATAAAAAAATGAAATAATGCTGTTTGCAGCAACAGGGATGGACCTAGAGATGATCATAATAAATGAAGTAAGTCAGAGAAGACAAGTATCATGTGATATCACTTATATGTGGAATCTAAACAAGTGATAAAAATTAACATCTTTACAATACAGAAATAGGTCGCAGACATAGAAAACAAACTTACAGTTACCAAAGGGGATGGTGGGGAGGGATAAACTGGGACTTTGGGATTAGCAGATACCAACTACTATATATAAAATAGATAACCAACAAGGTCCTCTTGTATAGCACAGGGACTTGTACTCAATATCTTGTAATAATCTATACAGGAAAACATTCTAAAAATTATAAATATATATATATATGTATATATATATGAATCATTTTGCTGTACACCAGACACTAACACAACATTGTAAATCAACTACATTTCAATAAGTGTATTTATTTAAAAATAAATAAATAAATTTAAAACATATTTAAATTTCACATATTTCAAATAAAACAACAGCTACCACCTACCAAACATCCTGATGTATTGAGACTCACATCCTTAGTCTTTCCTTCAGAAGACCTCTGGCTTGTGAAATCAGTAACCCTGACTGCTTTCTGCCAATGACAACCCTAGAGCATCATGAGAAGGGGCACTGGATTTGACCTCATCAGAACTGGAAATGGACTGGCTTTTTCTCTGAGAAAAAGTAAGGCAGTACAGGAAGACAGCCTGGTCTGGAATCTTGTCACTGTTTACAAGTGCACGCACTGAAGTATGAGCATACGCAAATAGGACTTTTCTTCCATCAAACCTGAAAAAGAGTAATTGACTTCCAAATTCCACACCCAATGTCCTCAAAATTAAAAATAGAAGACGGTTTACATTCTGGTGCTTTCAGCTAGTGAACTAGAAGAAGAAGCAGGGTTTCTAAGTAAGCCTCCCTCAATTTTCCAGAATATTGTATTACCTAGGACTTCCATTCTTAGAACCTGGAGGTGCGGGATGGCTTTATCATGGTCTTTTGCCCATGTGATTCTTAAGAACCTAAAAAAAAAATCCCACAGATTTTGTTTTTGTTTTGCTTTTTTTCGGGGGAAGATGAGATCTTCCCAGAAATGTAAGCTTTTCATGCCAGTGTATGCAATCTTTTCTCCTTTTCCTGAAATTAGAAGCAGGGTTCAGGGAAGTGAGAGCAATCCTACACCCTCACCTTACTGACACCTACTGTGCAGAATAATGAGGATGTAAAGCACGGATGGAAAACTTTGAATCCAGTTCCCAGCAAAGAGAAGGAGCTCAGTTTCCCTCCGTTCTATACATTGGTGTTGATGGCATTTGTGGCAGCATTAGTGCAGTGCCTCCATCCTTGATTGTCAGGTGCAGAGACAGAGGCCTGGAGAAGGAAAGTGTGCCATTTGCCCAAAGTCACACACACTGGGGTCCAACACTGGCCTACCTCTCATGGGCTGCCCGTCCCCAGCATGAAAAGAAAAAGAAAAGATAAACATGCTTGGAGCCCTTACTAGGTGCCAGGTGATGTGCCAGGGACATTCCTGTACTTTCTGACTCCACATATTCTGTAGGGGCCTCTCCATCTATCCTTTTGTTGGACTAGGATCCTGCCTCCCCTTCTGGACCTATTTTTTAGCATTATCCCCCAGCCCTTCTGCCCCAGCGTGGTGAGCTGCCTGCCATGGCGGGAGGCCATCCTTGACTCTCAAGCAGGTTTCTGCCATTGCAAATTCCAAACAGCATTTAACAGAAATTACCGACATTTGTCCTGGTGGTTTTTTTTTTTTTTTGTTATGGTTTTTGGGTTTTTTTGTTTTTTTTTTTCCCATCAGGGATTAGGAAGAGCAATCATCTCATGCCTCTCATCAATTACTTTCCTCTGTATCTTTTGCATTTTCCTGCAGAACCATTTTGCAGGTACAACAGAGCGATCTTCAGAGATAATCTGGTGATTATTACAAATTCAGCCTCTTACGCTACAGGCATTAAGAGATGAAAATTGCCTGAAGTCCACTGTTGTACACCCAATCTGTACCTCTGGACTCCTGTCCCGAGGTGCAAATGCAAACAGAGGAGATATTTAGAATCGTTTTGACAGTTCATAAAATTAAGCAGGGATTAGGGATTCGCTTTTTTAAAATAATGCCAGAGGGTGCACACAATGGTAATCGCATCATCCTGCAACAGGTCCAGTCAAAGTTGAGCGGACTATCTAGGAAGAGAGAGGGAAAATGTCAGGTTATTAAATCTGCCATGTATCAGCTGCTGAAAATCCATTTTTTAAACTTTAAATGAACTGTCTGCCTAATGGAGACGCTATCCCCAGCTCCCAACACCAATCTGTCCTTCTCTTGTGTCTGTTTTGTTCAGACAATACATGATTTAGCTCCAATGTCTGTGCACATAACTACATCTAGTCAGAGGGGATGATTGTTTAAATATGCATGTAGTAAAAATAGTTTAATTGTAATTGGGACAGAGTAGCTGATGTTGAAACTATTTGCACAATTTTGAATATTGAACGTGATATCAAGCATATGACTGGCTTTATTAGATACCAAAAAAATGTACTCATTTTAATTGCATTGTGGGACAGGAGCCTAAGTACCAAATCACGTGCTTCTGGTCCTTTTGCTAAGTGCTATATAATTGTGACTGGTAGATTCCTTTCCTAGGGGGTTACTTTCTCTTAATGCCATTGGAGGAATTTTAGACCCAATTGAACTTTAAAGTGTTGTTTTGAAAGATCAGTGATGAAATTTTCCTCAATGGGCCAAAGAACAGCTCTTGATTCTCAATGAATTAGTCAGTAAAATCTAGGATAGGCTGCAGTAACAAACATTTCCAAATCTTAATGGCATAACATAATGACAGCTTATGTTTTGATCAAGCTCTATGTCCTATGCAGTTCAGTATGGGATTTCATCCAGAGATCTACATTTACACAGATTCCATCATCTCCTGAGGGCTTTATCTGAACACAGCATCTTCTCTTTTGCATGGTAGGGACAGATTGCTGGAAGGTTGTACATGGAGTCATCTGCATTTTTTTTTAGACCTCATATGTCAATTCTATGCACAACCCCTGTCCAGAAGTAACCACATGGCCCTGCCTAATTGCAAGGGAGCTGTGATGTATGGTGAAGTAAGTGGAATGTTCATTGATCACCACCATGTCTGCCATAATAAAATCATAGATGTTCTCTTCTCTTTGATAAAAGAAGGTGAAATTAACAAGTTAAAACTTTAAGTAGGGACAGAGTGAGGCTTGAATGACCCCCAAATATATATGTTTACATTTGAAAAGGGATGAAACAGTGGGTGTTCTTCACAGTTTAAAGTTCTGACTGCACTTCCCACCTAGCCCCTAAGGAGATGACTGAATCACTGCTGCATCACTGCTGTTCACAGATACCCAGAGGGGATGATGGAAATCATGAGAACACCTACTCTCTTTGGTGTTGAAACCTGGTTTTGAGAAGTATCATCTGAAAGAGGTGAGATGGGGCTGCTGGCTTTACTGCACAGAATAAAAAGGTAGAAGTACACAGAGAGTAGAAAGTCTTGAAGTTCCTTCTCTTCTCAATCTAGGGTCATATTCCCAACACCCAGAGTCTCCATTAGCACCATGTGCAGTGCCTAGTAGAATCTCAATGGTCATGTCAATGTCCAAAAGAACATATAGAATTATAAAAAATTCTATTTAATGTAGGAGAGAGGGGCATTAGAGTTTGTTTTCTCCAACCTTACAAATAAGCTGGAACTTGCTGTTTTAATTATACTTCTAAACACATACCCAACACACATATAAATGAGCTAAACAAGCATTCTGGATAAAAATGCTACAAAAAATTGAACTCCTTATTCCACACCTCTGACACCACCTCCAAATCCATGCCTCTCCCTCCTAAGCCCTGGGGAATGATGAATTGGAGGCTCCACCCAGGGAGGAGAACGTGGACTTAATCAAGGACATTCCCCATTCCCCATCCATAGAATAGAAAATCTGAGAATCCCCTTCATATCTGCCCAGTGGAATTTTGGAATTGGTAAGGACTAATGTAATTGATGTGTCTTACTCTTTCCATCTTTAGTAAGGGTATTATTGCTCTTTCTCTGCCCCTCTCCTTCTAACACATTTGTACTCGCTGTGGTGGCAGGTTTACAACTAATTCCTATTTTTATTCAGTAAGAGTCATCTTCAGACTTCACATATTGACAAATGTGAGATCCTGGATTTTGATCCCTAATACACAGATTTGGCTAAGACTTTTGGAGAATCTCTCTTGGAGAAGGAATGAGTCCATTTTGCAGGACTGAAGGAGGAAGGTGAATACTTGAAACCAGTGGGGCAGATGATGAAAGACTACAAGATCATGAAAGCATTTTCTATCCCTCCTAAAAAAGCAGTCCTTGTGGAAATAGAATCCTTCCTGCCACAGTGATGCCAGCCTCAGTCACGTAGCTTGTTGTGCCAAGAAAATGTGAGTGAGAGTGACACTTGAGGTTCTGAAGGGAAGAGTTTGGAATCCTTGTATGGCTCTGCTCTCATTCTTTTCATCTATAAGATCAGTATGTCTCAGATGAAGAGGCAGTGATTCAGAGCCACAGAATTCCTGTGATTCCTGAGATGAATGTAAATATGAGCTAAAAATAAACTTTTGTTGTTGTGAACCACTGTGGTTTTAGGATTGTTTGTTACTCTGGCATAGCTGACTGATACAAGTAGTTAATTCCTATGGAGACCACCACACATTTCCCTGTCATCAAACCTTTCCTTCCCATCCAAACTGCCATTGCTTTGATTCAAGTCACCATCACACTTCTTCTTGAGTTTTGCAGAAGTATTGTATCTAATCCCGCTTCCTCTGTTCTTGCTCCCCTGTGCTCCATTATCTGCATGTAGCCAGAGTAATCTCTGCAAAATGCAATACCCGTCTTCTCCCTTTATTCCTTAAAACCCTTCAATGGCTCGCTATGGGCTTCTCCATTCCTATCTCTTTCTCACACTCCATTCCAGCCCTCACATAAGTGCTACAGTTCTACTCATTTCAGTCGTTACACATGTTTCACTTCTTCCTCATTTTCCCTCTTTGGCTAATTCTTCCTCACGCATTAAGTGTTAGCTCACTCTTCCCCTCCTTTATATGTCTTTCTCTGACCAGCCTTCCATCATGGACAAAGTTTATTGCCCCTTTCTATGGTTCCATGGCATCCTGTGTTTGCTTCTATTCTTCCCTGTTCCATTTTCCTCTGTTTCTCAGGATTATTACAGAGCCTAAAGCACAGGAGACATTCAATAAAGTAGATGAATGAATGAATGAAGTAAGGATGACTGAACAATGCACCATCTTTTCTGATGTATATGAGATCCTAGCATGCCAATGATGCTAATGTCAGAAGGATACAAAAAGAAGAGTGATGATCATACTCATAGGGGTGAGAAGAAGTCCAGACCTGTACTGCACTGTCCTGTCTTTGGATTACACTCCCCCAGGTCTCAACTAACAATGTAGAGAGTACACCGAACAGAGGTGTTCCCTTACCTCTTTCTCCTCTCTTCTCCCACTGTTGCCTGCTGCCTTTTGTCTGGTGCATGTCCTAGTAAGAAAGGAGGAGTGGCAGACAGGAAAAAAGGGTTGAAAGGGGGCCTCTGGGAACTCAGTGCCCTGGGACCATGTGTTCTAAGGAAGAAAACGCAGGCGAGTAAATTCATGATTCTTCAACTATTTATAAGGTCACAAGAATGCTTATCTGTAAGCTTCTGTCTTCTCCCCTCAGCAAGGCCAGGGCTTGGGCAGAAAGGTTTACTATGCCTCACACAAGAGCCAGACCCACTGATCCAACATTATCCCTCCAGGTCCTACTAGGTACCTAAGAGAGCTGACCCCAGATCTGCTGTTGAGGTGCCGTCTCATATGTGCCCTGGAGCATGGGTGAGCCGGGTGAAAGAGAGCCTCCAAACAATGGCCCAAAGACACAAAGCACATGCACTTTTAGTAATCATGGCTAATGAATATGCCTCTGGAGTTTGCACCTACAGCTCAAGTCCTGCCACATTTGCCTTTTGGGGAAAGCTGTGTCTCTTCTCTGGGTCTCATTCTCCCCAACTGCAACACAGGGATGCTGATAATAATAAGCCAACACATTGAATGAGCACTTAGTGTGTGCAGGTACCTCTCTCAGTTAACCACCCCTGCGACTCTACCAGAGGCAATATGATTATCTTATGAAGAAGTGCTATCGTTCTCTCTCATTTCATAGATGAGGAAACTTAGAGTTGTTAAGCAGTTTGTCTATGGGCATATCAGTAGAGCCAAGACTGCAAAGTCAGGAACTCCATGATCATCGCCCAAGCCCTAAACATCAAACTCTCAACACCTGACTGCTCCTCTCCATCTTCCTTGGATGACCCCATTCATGCCCATCCACATTGACACCGGGAATGTCTCTGGCCAGCACACCTTCTTCTGCTTTCATTAGTCCTTCCCACATCTGAACTCTTGCATGTACCTTTTTATGGTATTATTGTTTACA
This sequence comes from Hippopotamus amphibius kiboko, assembly GCF_030028045.1. Taxonomy (NCBI): domain Eukaryota; kingdom Metazoa; phylum Chordata; class Mammalia; order Artiodactyla; family Hippopotamidae; genus Hippopotamus; species Hippopotamus amphibius. Next base: position 181,290,405 of record NC_080189.1, read on the forward strand.
ATATCTCACTTCACTAATGTGTATCTTCCCCAAGGTCAGGGACCTGTACCAATTTGGTTCACTAATACATTCTGAATACCTAAGAAGAACCCAAGACTTGGTAGGGGCTCATGACTATTGAATGAATGCAGGAACAATGATGAGTTGGAAGTAGGACCCAAGGTAAGGGATTCCGTATAACGGCTCAGAATGTTACCTGCTCTGCAGTTTATGATGCTAGAGCTGCCACCAAAGGTCACAAGCTCATCTTTCACCTGGAAATCTTCTCCCTTCAGCAGGTCACTCCAAGGAACTGCGTATGACAACCTTGGAGGGTAAACAGCCAGGTAAATGATGATAACGAGCATTTGCCTTAGGGCTCATTGGGGGAGGGGCATTGGTAAGGCTTTAGATGCTAGACTCCAGCTGTGTCTGACCCCACCGAGCCTCTTATAAGTTACTATACCGGGAAGACGTCTCTCACATTGAGATAGGCAGACCCTCTGAGACTCCCCCTGGCCCACGTGTGAAATCCAATACTACTAGCTACACAGGCACCCTCCTCTCACTTGAGAACAAATGACAGAATGTTCCGTAGTGTTTGATGCACCCAGAGGGAGGAGGCGAGTGTAAATTTCAGTATGAATTGATAACACTTAGTCAACCAGATTCTAAAGCAAGGGCTCTGTGAGGACAAGCCTGGGAAATGTGTTGACCTACTCTCACACAGAGTCAGACCTGGGAGGAGAGGATGGGGGTCCTCAGCAGCTACCAGAGAGTCCACGGGGCTGTGGCTTTGGTCATCCCAAGGATGCCGAGCGATGTCACCCACTACACTTTGCAGAGGCAGGCTCCTGCAATGGCTGTCAGGTCAGTGGAAGGTCTATGCTGAAGTTTGGAGAAGTGATCAGAGGGAGGTGCAGTTTGTTTTGCACATCAAAGGAGAGATCGTAAGCTCAATGTCTGTAGCAGTCCAGTAATATAAAAAGAGTGGGGACCGAAGCATACCTAGAACACGTGTCATCTCTAAATGGGGCAGCAATTTCTCTGCTGCAACCGGTCTTTGCCAAAAGAGGAAGGAAAAACTCCACTTACTCTTTGTTTCTAATGATTATTATTTTATGAGACAGTTTCCAATCTGTAAATGTGACCAAGTAGCAAGAGTTCAATTCAGAGGAAGATAGTGAGGAGAGGGCAAGTGATGCTCTATCAGGTACCTGATAAGCTGTACTGACACTTTACACTTGTTTTCTTGTTTCATCTCCCCAGATTTTCTCAGAGCAATATCTCTCTCTCTCTCATCATTTTACAGTTGAGGAAGCCCTGGCCCAGACTGGAAAAATTACTCGCCAAAGATGACATGGGCAGTTGAGTGACTGAGAGTGGTCAACGTGCAGATCTTCCTGACTACAACAGTATTCCTTGCAACTCTCAACTGAACACTTCTAATAGAACCGCCTCACAATGGATTGAACATTCTTGTGACGTAATGAACTCCCTGTTATTCCAAGCAGTCAAGCAGGGTCTAGATAAGCTCCTTCCAAGAATGTTATAAGAGGCAGTCTTGCTTTGATAATGAAATGAGACCAGATTATATGTAAGATCCCTTTCAGTATTATGACTGAATTTTTTTCCAACACCCTGTAGTTTTGGGCACAGTAATCTTTGCTCTATAGATTCACTTTGAGCAGAATTTAATATGAAAACTCTACCTTGAACACAGAATTTTTATATCCAGGGACATGATGGAAGTTTAGGTGTAAAGGTAGTATACTAACTCCTGATGATTTGTTTTTTCAATGTAGACTTTCTTGCTATTCTCAATCCTTTGAAATATGAGTCTGTGAATGCATAGAGGGTTTCTTACAGTTTGCAGTCTTGTAAATTCATGTTAGCGGCAGCAATTAAACCTACAAGTAGATGACAGCCTCTTAGAAGGAAACCAACAATACATGTATACTGCATTTTATATTGAAATCACTGTAATTATTATTTCTAGAAAATAATGTGTGTGAAGAGGGTTGACTAGAAAATGAATCATAAAACAAGATAACAATATTAAATAGACCACATTAAATTATTTCTGGAACAAGATGGGAGATAGATAACTAGCTTCCTACATAGACAGAAATAGCTATGATAAAAAGTAAATATATACAGCAATTTTCAATATGCATTGCATTTTTTCTTACATTTCCTGGTTCAATTAATCAATGCAACAAATCCAGGTTTTGCCTTTGCTTAATTTATAGGGAGCCTAGCATTATGTTAAGGATTTTAACACCAGGATCTTAATACTCAAACAATTATGTGAGAGAGGCATTATTATTCCTTTTATTTCTAGAATTATCCTTACCATTACCATTATTATTATCGATATTCCTTCTTAAAGATGACTGTTTATAGCCTCAAAAATGTGTAATACCTTAATCAAAGATTCTAGGCTGATTTGTGGTTGAACTGGCCCTAGCAGCAAAATATTCTAACAAGTCTGATCTCTCTTTTTTCAATAACATCGTGTTCTACAAGGAAAGAGAAAAAACTTTTTTTTATTGAATTGCTGGTAGTTGTACATGGATTTTAAGGCCAACAAGTATACAGAATAACAACTAGGTTATAATGTCATGCCAAGACCACTACAATGAGAATTAGAAAAATTGACATAACTGATTTTCTTGGGCAATGCCCCCTGCCATGTATGGAATCAGATGTCTCAGATATTGAAAAATGATCAAGCATCTCTTAAAAATTTCCAGTTGATAATTTTAATTGACTTTCAGATGTGCTAATTTTGAGACATTAGGTATTCAATAAACATTTGTTGAATGAATAAAATAAAGGGAAAACATTACCCTTCCATCCTGAGTGTTTAGGAAAATCTATTTTCCCAGAGTAAAGGGGAAAAAAAACACAGTCCTCCTTTTCCTGTGTGTCTGTCCTTTACTCTCACATGAGTACCACATGCATAATACTTCTGACATCAGCAGTTCTGTGACATCAGCTGGGCGTCCTATGATTTAACTCAATTCTAACACTATCTACCCGGAGGTAATGTCAGATCCCACAGGTTGAGGGCTCAGTCGCACAAAACTGCCCCCCAGCCTTCAGAGGCCAGTCATAAGTAGTAGGTCCCTAGATTATCCACAACGTCTGTCTGACATGGCTACAAATCTGAAGTTACCATGACCACCTCCCCCTTATTTATTATTTGATAGAAATGCTTTCACAGAACTCTGGAAATACTTACTTACATATACCAGTTTATTAAAGGATATGATAAAAGATGTAGATGAATAGCCAGTTGAAGAGATAGATAGGGTTAAGTCTGGAAGGGTGCCAAGCGCAAGAGCTTCTGTCCCTGTGGAGCTGGGGTGTGTCACTATCTTTGTAAGTAGATGTGTTCTCCCATCTGTCAGTTCTCAAAACCCCATACTATTGGGATGCTGTGGAGGCCTCCCTGGGTAGGTATGATCAATTATTAACTCCATTCCCACCTCGTCTCTTCTCTTTGGAGGATGGGAGGTGGAGCTAAAAATTCTAGGTTTCTAATCATGGCCTGGTCTTTTTGGTGACCAGCCCTCATGCAAGCACCCACCCAGATCCACCACATTAGAACAAAAAAAGCCCACTGCTATCACCCAGATAAGGGTTTTAGGAATGGCAAGTCCTTCCAACTCAGTTGAAGAACTAGTACAGGCGCAATCCATTTGCTAATTCCTCAATTGTGTCAAAAGAGAAGACAAATAGGATGCTAAAATAAATGAAAGGGCATTCTAGATATCATCACATTAAACACTTTTAGTGGGAAAATTTGCCAACTTGTGACAACACCTTTGCTCAAAACTTTACAACCCACTAGCTGCTGGGCTTATCTGGTTAGATGCAAAGTCCTTGAATCAGAAAGATACATGTTTTTCTAAGAATTCAATAAGCCTAATTTTATTTCATATACAAAAATATCTTTGATTATTTTTCATTATTTTTGTCTCTACTAAAGATATCATTATGCAAAAAATTATAAATATCTCATGACAATAACATAAAAATAACAAACGATAAAAATCTATGAAAAAAATTTCAATATATGTCTACCTTTTACTTAATAAATACTATGAAAAAAACTCAAATTATTCTTGAAAGGTTATTAAAAAACACTGGAGTTTGATAATATCCCATCATAGTTTAGTAGTCATAAGTATAAGGCAAATACAATTAACTGAAGAAAAAAATAAACAGTAATTGTAAAAATCACATTGCATAGCCATGGGAACACCAGCATAATATTATTAAGTGTGACATTTTTGGAAAACACTTTTAGAGTTTACACAAGTACTTTCACAGTCAGTGGCCCATCCATTCCTCAAAGTCAACTTTTATGGCTGGACTATTTTTTGGTTTAGTTCTGCCAAAAAAGAAATAGATGCTTAATCAAGTTAAGTGATTTGCCAAGAGTCTCTCAGCTAAAAGTGGTAATGCTGTATATAAAGTTCAAGTTCATAGGTACAGAATACAGATTGATGATTTTCAGAGGTGCGGGGTGGAGGGTGGGCAAAATGGGTGAAGAGGGGCAAAAGGTACAAATTTCCAGTTATATGGCTTGGTCTTTTTGGTGACCAGCTCTCATCCAAGCACCTACCCAGATTTAAGTAAGTCATGGGAATATGATTTACAGCATGGTGACTATATTTTATAATACTGTATTTCATAGTTGTAAGTTGCTAAGACAGTAATCTTAAAAGCTCTGATCACAAGGAGAAAATATGTGTATGGTAACAAATGTTAACTAGACTTACTGTGGTCATTTCACAACATAAATATTGAATCATTTGTTGTATACCTGAAGGTAATCTAATGTTATATGTCAATTATACCTCAACTTAAAAAAAATGCCTTTGAAGCAAGAATATAAAATGGAGAAAAGACAGTTTCTTCAGCAAGTGGTGCTGAAAAAGCTGGACAGCCCCATGTAAATCAATGAAGTTAGACACACCCTCACACCATACACAAAAATAAACTTAAACTGGCTTAAAGATTTAAACATAAGACAAGACACCATAAAACTCCTAGAAGAGAACGTAGGTAAGATATTCTCTGACATAAATCATAGCAATGTTTTCTTAGGTCAGTCTCCCAAGACAATAGAAATAAAAGCAAAAATAAACAAATAGGACCTAATCAAACTTATAAGCTTTTCCACAGCAAAGGAAACAAGAAACAAAATGAAAAGACAACCTATGGATTGGGAGAAAATATTTGCAAATGATGTGACTGTCAAGGCCTTAATTCCAAAATATATAAACAGCTCATACAACTCAATAATTAAAAAAAAAAAAGAAAGAAAGAAAGAAAAAGGAAAAAGAAAAAAAAGAAAAAAATTGGCAGATGACCTAAATAGGCATTTCTCCAGAGAAGACTTACAGATGGCCAGCAGGCACATGAAAGGATGCTCAGCATCACTAATTACCAGCAAAATGCAAATCAAAACTACGACAGGTACCAGTCAGAATGGCCATCATTAAAAAGTCAACAAATAATACATGCTGGAGAGGGTATGGAGAAAATGGAACCCTCCTACACTGTTGATGAGAATGTAAATTGGTGCAGACACTAAGGAAAACAGTATGGAGGTTCCTTAAACAACTAAAAATAGAGTTACCATATGATCCAGCAATCCTAATCCTGGGCATATATCAGGAGAAAACTCTAATTCAAAAAGATACATGCACCCCAATGTTCATAGCAGCACTATTTACAATAGCCAGGGCATGGAAGCAACCTAAGTGTCCATCAACAAATGAATGAATAAAGAAAATGTGGTGTACACACACACACACACACACACACACACACACACAGTGGAATACTACCCAGCCATAAAAAAGAATGAAATAATGCCATTTGCAGCAACATGGATGGACCTAGAGATGATCCTACTAAGTGAAAGAAGTCAGAAAGAGAAAGACAAATATTGTATGATATCACATATGTAGAATCTAAATATGATACAGATGAACTTATTTACAAAACAGAAACAGACTCACAGACATAGAAAACAAACTTATGGTTACCAAAGGGGAAAGAAGGTGAAGGAGGGATAAATTAAGAGTTTGGGATTAGCTGATACTGTACATAAAATAAACAACAAAGTCCTACTGTATATAGCGCAGGAAACTATTTTCAATATCTTCTAGTAACCTATAATGGAAAAGAATCTGAACAAGAATATGTATATATATATATATATATATATATAACTGAATCACTTTGCTGTACATCAGACACTAACATAACATTGTAAGTCAACTACACTTCAATTTTAAAAAATGCCTCTCAGCCATATATTGGTTTCAGGTCTAGAATTTGATAGGCTTTTCTGCTGATGTTTGCTTTTAAACTGCATGGTGGTTGAACTGGTACTTGGGAACCAGAGGAAATTTGAGTCTACTAAGGAGATCTAGTTTTGCCACTAGGTCAGAAAGCCAGTGTTTTTCCAGAAATCCCATTGACCAGAAGGGTGTCACATGACCACACCTGCTGCAGAGGAGGCTGGGAAAGTGTATCTCTGAGAAAGCAAAATCAATTCACCTAACTGGCCTACTACCAATCAAGATTCATCTCCTGAGACTGGGTACCTTGCCACCTCAACAAAATTGAAGTCTTTTAATTTTAAAAAGAGGTGGCCAGGTGGTGGTTGGGTAGACAACTACCAGTGACGTCCACAGAAGCTTTTGTTTATTGTTTAACAATCCCTTAACTCCTGACACAGTGCTTTCCATGTGGTTCATTCTCAATATGTAGGGGTTAATTTAATTTAAACCACAGGAAAAATTAAATCAAGGGCTCATCATGTCCAAGGGCCCCTCTCGTCTAATAGATAAACTGAGAAAAGTTAGAGCAAATATTTTGGAAGCACTATGGTGAGTGTTTTACGTGAGATTTCTCATGTCTCCAAAGTCACTCACTGAATTGGGTCTGGTTGACCCCTCCCTTCTTTACCAGCTACCCCCACCCTCAGGCTGAGACTCAGCTCAGACACTCATGAACCACTGAGCCACCCTGCCCTCACCCGTGTCTCCTAGGGCTAGATGCTTCTTCTCTGTTCCCCACAGTTTCCCGAGTTTCTCTCCCCTCTCCCTCCCTTCCTCGGTGATCTCTCTACCTCCCCTCTATCCTTTAAAAATATCAAGAAACTTCATTTTCTTATGTCTGCCCTCCTCCTCTTCCTGCCTAACTAGATAATGATCAGCTAGAAGAAAGGGACTCAGTTCCCTCTTGCTCTGTCAGTCTCTAGCCCCTGGCACAGCACGTGGTAGGGGCCAGGTGCCTGTGTCTGTTGTGTTGAATAATTTTCCAAGGTCAGTAAGAAGTTTGCATCAGAACCCACATGCTGGATTGGTCTGTCCATCGCAGAGCAGAGCTTCATCATCACTAAGGCTGCTCAGGCCAGAAGAGGTCATGGAGTTTAAAAGCCAACCAGGGTGTCTGGACACAGAGCAGGACAACTGACCCCAGGCTGGGAGGGCTGTTTGAGCACCTCAGCTTATCTTCATCCCAGGACCATCACCAGCAAAGTTGCCCCTACATAGCACTGCATGTTATTTTATTTGTATTTTTGTATTTTTGCCACATCGCGCTGCTTGTGAGATGTTAGTTCACCGACCAGGAAAAGGGATGGAACCCTTGCCCCCTGCAGTGGAAGTGCGGAGTCTTAACAACCAGACCGCCAGGGAAGCCCCAGCACTGCATGTTTAACTCCATCTCTCTCTCCCCGTCCTCCTTGTCACTGGGCCTCCTTCGCACAGATGCCAAGTTATCTCCTCCCCAGCCACTGCGGTGTGTCCCCCCCTCTGTTCCGATTTCCCATGCTCCACTGGCTTGGGATTGAGTGGCAGCTCAGCTCCGGAAAGCAGGTGTTGTGGAAGTGAAGCGAGCCCGGCAGACAGCGCATTAGGTAGCATCCATCCCGGGGGAGCCCCGAGGCTCCAAGCTTTCACGGTCCCAACTGTTCCTTTAAGGGGCGGGAGGGCCAGGCCTGCCCAGCCCTGACCAGATGTTGGGGAAAGTTGCCAGGCTGTAGCAAAGAAAATTGCTGTTAATTTATCTAAGGTGTAATAAGTATTAATGAAGCCTCTTTCTCGTGTTTTTGTTTACAAGAAAGGCTCAAATCAAAGGTGACGTGGGGGCATTCGCGTGTTCTCCGGGGTGTGACTCAGATGGAACGCGGCTTGGGAGCCTGTAGAGGCGGGTTCTAGCCCCTCTTCTGCCACTAACTTCCTCGATAGCCTGGAACAATCCTTTAGCATTTCTGAGCTTTGTGTCCTCCACTGTAAAATGGGAGAAGGAAACTAGAAAAATCTTGAAAGTCTGTTTCAGGTCTTAAAAATGATAGAAAGAGTAAAACCTGGGACTCTGGATTCTACTCATCCTTAAAGATGCAGCCTTAGAACAGGCCTCATAGATTATTAGGACTCAAAGACCTTGGTGGTCCTAGTTCAACCCCTTGCTTTACAGAATTGAGGCTGGAAGAGGCTTGCTGAGGCCCAGACAGGCCATCATTTAGGGACAGGCCCTGGGCTCCTGACTTCCAGACCCAGGTCTGGTCCTCTCTTCACCTTTCAAACCAGAGCTCCTCACCTAAGACAGCTGACTTCTCAGCCTGTATTTCACAGCCAGGACCAGCTCATAGAGAGAAGGGAGAGAAGGTTCTGTGTGAACCACAAGAGCGAAACTGGAAAGGAGGTGAGCCGAAACTTGAAACGAGATGAACTGACTGTGTTCTGGCCCAGAGGAAGCTGTGGGCTGGCTGGCCTTAGACCCAGGGCTGGAAGCCCCGGCCAGCACCTTTGATGGGGCCCAGCAACTGGGCCCAGCTCAGCAGTTTCTGAGAGCTTCACCCCCGATCAAGCAAAACTCAGGCCAGATTTCACGCGAAATGCAGAGCTCCCATGAACACCCAGCTCAAAGTGAAACACAGGGCAGTGAGAATTCACACAGCCCGAAACCAAATGGGGGAGAAAAAAGACATTCAATGAATTCCCTCCAGCTCACCAAAACTGCCTCCTGTCCCTACAATTCACTTCCACCTTTCAGTCTAACTTGACATTGCAAGTCACAGTGATCTCAAAGGCAGGGCCTTGATCAGGAAGGGGCACTAGGGTCTAAGAGACCAGGGCTAGAGTCTTTGACCTATCATGTAGTGCTGTGCATCCTTGGCCTGGTGACTTAGCTTCTCTGAACCTTAGTGTATGGACATGTGAAGATAATGAGACTTGCTTTCCAGGCTGTTTGTCATAGTATTAGCAGCAGAGAGTGTCACTGATCTCTCTCTTTGTGCCACTCTGCTATGTGATGTTTACTCAGTATCCTTTTTAACTCTTTCTATAGCATTATCATGACCATACCATTGGCATCTGCATTTTTAACAGCTTTATTGAGAAATAATTTATATACCGTAAGAGTCACTTGCCCCAAGTGTACTAAGGTCTTCATTTTCTAGATGAGAAGACTGATGTTCAAAGGGGTTCAGTTCCCCAGTCCCCTCTTTCTGTACACTTACCCTGTGAAGGGCCAGATGGTAAATATCTTTGGCTTTGGGTCCACATGATCTCCGTCACAATTACTCAACTCTGCCCTTGTAGCTCCACAGAACCACAGATAATGTGCAAACTGATGAGTGTGGCTGTGTGCCAATAAAACTTTATTTAAAAAGACAGGTCCTGGGTTGAATTTCCTGGCCCTTGCTGTATGGCACTCCCTTGCTGAAAACACTACAGTTATTGCCCAAGGCATTCAGAATTAAATCTGACCTCTTTATCCTGTTGTACAAAGCCCCCCACCACCCAGCCCCTCCCTTCCTGGGGCACCAAGACCTCCTTGCTGTAGCTCAGTCCTGTGCACTTCCCCTCCTGCCCAGGTGGGGGCGAGCCCTTCTCTTGTCCTGCAAGTTCTCTCCTCTTCTTGCATGGCTGGCCTCCGTTTTTCCCTTAGGTCTCAGATTAAATGTTGTTTCTTCATAGAGCTCTTCTCAACCATTCCACAAAGGATGGTTCACCTTGCTTTCCTTACTTGTCCCCTTCAAAGCTCTTGATCTTCCTGCAATCCTTTGAAGAATTTGAGCCTTTGGTGGCTTTCCAAAAGTCTCCCTCACCAGTGTGGAAAGTCCGTGAAGATAGGGGTCATGCGTATCTTGTTCTACAGGTTCCAGTGCCTTGCAGAAGGGCCCCATACACCTTTGTGAAATGAATGGAAGCGATCACAGCCTTTCTTTTGGATTTCATCGTCACGCCATGAGCCATTTTCCTGCTGCCCATCCAAGGGGTCCTGTGTACGGGACAAGCAGGTGCCAGAGTATCTCTTAACTCCCCGTTCCTTTCTCCCCCTGAAACTGGTAGACATCTTACTCAGCAAGTGAAGACACACATCTTCAAATGATATTGATTTCTAAAAAGATTGAGAGATGGTTTGGAACATAGGATTGGAGCTATGACGAGAGAAGTTGCCTTCCAAAGATGCAGGCAAATGCAGACACGGGTGCTCTCACACTTAGGGACCTGGGGAGAAATTCCTTAGTCCCAGCACAGCCTCTGCTCCCTCCTTGCCAACACAGGAGAAGAGTTAGGGTACCACTCCTGGTTTTATATTCATTTATTTTCAAATAATGTCTGAACGACCGTTTTCGTCCTGGAAACATTTAGAAATTGTGCACGTGCTCATTGTTTTCTACCCTTTCTTTCCTTTTTTTGCTCATTGAAACCTGCTTGAAAGACTAAGGGCAGCCTGCCAATTTCTCTAACCATGAACAAAAAAGAAGAGAAAAAAACACACACACACAAACCTCAGACAAATGTGTTTAAAATGCAGACAGTCGTTCAGTCCATTTTCGTCTTGAGTATCAAGCAGTAGCGATCAGGAGCTGGGCTTGCTGGGGTTTCATGAAAGCTCTTGATCTGCAATTATGAGAGTCTCTTTACTCAACATCAGGAAACAAATGCAGATCCTGCTCTAAGGATGAAAGCATAGCTCTGGTCAAACTCTGCTCTTGAGGATGTGTTTAATGGAATAGCGGAAGATGACTAAATAAATCAGGGAATGGTCCTATCTCATCATGGATGTTCTGTAAACTCTTGGCTTCTGAATATGCCCTGTTGATCCAAAATTGGAAACAGGCCGGGAGAGTGGAAAGAGTTCTGTTTGGAATCACATCTCCTTGGGTTTAAATCCTGGCTTCATGGCTTACTCTCAGTCACAGGCTAGTTCAGTTTTTAATCTCTTGGATCTTTAGCTTTTTCTTAAGCTAAGTAGAAATAGTACCCGCAGGCTGACTTTGGTAAATAGAAGTATAGTACTTTATGGGGTCAGTATGTCCATCTCATATAAGGTCTTCAATACAAGGAAACTATTGTTATTATTACAGCATTTTTTTCTAGTCGGTGGATTTGGCTGTGTGGAGTTTGCCTGCACATCCTGCATACAAAATACCCCATATGTTTGATGTGAGCTCCGGGGTCTGCGACCAACCGTGATTTTAAAAAGCAGATGTTATTAATCTTCTAAATACTGCACACCAGCCATGGTGTCATTTAGGACTGACAATGGATGGGCTGCCTCATTCCCTCTTGGAGATAATTATTTTGAAGCACTAGGAGAGGCTGTTTGTTTTTTAAGAGTTGGGGCCAATTTGCCTTATGAGAACCCAGTGGCAGCCTGTAATGAAAACAGGAAAATAAGCACAGGCCCCAAAGCTCAGTGCTGAACAGACATTCAAGGTAGGAAGGCTGCAAACCAGAGTAAAGCTCACTGGGGACCCAGGAGTGCCCGACTGCAGCCTACTACAGAGCTGGGGAGAGAGGATGGAGAGACCAGGTCCCAGGAGAGTCTCCCAGAGGGCACGTGTAATAGTGTCAGAGAATATGTCTCCCAGAGTCCATGCTTTGGAATCACAGGAGAGCTATTTCCAAGTTCCATCCACCTAGGAATGAGGTTCTATTACCACTAACCAGGTTAGGATGCGTTCTGCCTCTTGAAGCAATACAAGAACTTAATTCAACTCAACAAAGGTTAATCATGCACCTGCCATGTGCCAGCTACTGGCAAGAAAAAGATGACCATCCGTTCATGGGTCCTCCCTGCAAGTTGCACAGAAACAAGTGTAAATTGTCATGAATAGCACATTTGTAAGGAGCATGGCAGGCATCAGTCATCTAAGCTTCCTCCCATAATACCACTTAGTAGGGGATAAAAAATATACAAGTCCACATGGACAATGGAGGCCAGAGAGGCAGGAACAACAGATGGATGGTGTCAGACATTTGGACCGTGGAGACGAGGTGGAAGGATAGCAACTTACTCGGCCAAACAGCTAGTGTGACTCCAAAGGGCCTGCAAGGAGAAGGTTTGGAAGAGCATGGGATGTGCACTGAGGAGCCCCGGAAGGCTGAGAATGGGACCATCATTAGCTTTTAAGGCCAGATTCAAGTCTGGACTTAAAACAGGAAGAAGGCTAGCTAAAAAGTTGAGTAAGGAAGAGTTGGATCCCAGTGTTTCTTTTACTCTATTCTGCCAGAGACAAGAGACCTGGAGTTTAGCCTCTGGACAGTGGAAAAAGGAAGGTTCCAGATGCAAGGTATTCCAGTGAAACCAACAAGATTTGGTGAAAGTCTACTGACCATAGGGTGAGACCCTCACCACTCCCACCCCCTCAACTCAGGCCCCCTGCTTGGCCACCAGGACTAAGTCAGGATGATAGACACCAGGCCAGGGGTCAGAGGCTTCACCATTGTTGAAAACACTGACCAGCACACCATCAAAGACCTACAGATATTGAAAGTTGGAGTTGGACCAATGAAGCATTTGACAGACCCCACCCATTGTATAAATATTACACTCAAGTTTCTGACATCACATTACCAGTTATCAATGGAAAATTTTGGAGCCAAAAAAAAAAAATGTCTCAAGGATTGAGTGTGTTAGTAGTTTTACAAATTGTATACATGTATAAGTATAATATATTATATATATATTCTAGGATATACAAAGAAACCTACAAATCAATACAAAGACAAATAATCCAGTAAAAATGGACAAAAGACATTTAATAAAAGAATAGACAGAGAGCTAATAAGCATGTGAAAACCATTATCAAGGAAATACAAATGAAAACCATCATGAGATACCAATACATACTCACAAAAATGGCTCAAATTAAAAAGACAGATGATTCTAAATGTTGGCAAGGATGTGGAACAAATAGAACTCACATATACTGCTAATAGTAGTGAAAAACGATACAGCCGTAATGGCAAATATTAAATGCACACCTAACTTATGATCCAGAAATTCTACTTCTAGGTATTTTCCCAATACAAATGGAAAAAAAAAACACAAAAAGAATTGTAAAAATTCCACATCAGCTTTATTTATAATATCTCCAGACTGGAAAGAGAGCAGGGGTCCATGAAGAGGGTGATGGATAAACAGATGGTGTTGTGTTCGTACAGTGCAATACTGAGCAACAAAAGAGATACGCTACTGATACAAGCAACCACATGGGTAAATCTCAAAAACATGTTGAAGTAACAAAGGAGAACATACTATATGATTTCTTTGATATACAGTTTAAGAGCAGGTCAAACTAGCATGTGGTGGAAGAACCCAGAATAGTAGTTGCCTTAGGGGTGGGGGTGGCCTTGGGGAGTCACTGGAAAGGGTCACCAGGGAGCTTTTTGGGGTGCTGGCAGTGTGCTATGCCATGATAGAACTTTTGGTAGCGTGGGTGTATACATTGATTAAAACTCCTCAAATGGTATGCTGAAGATTTGTGCATTTCATTGAATGTAAATTTTACCTCAGAAGAAAAAAAAAAGCCATAAACAAATATAAAACAAATATTAAGACAAAATATATACTTTTTAGAAAGCAAAGCTTTAATGCATTATGAAATGTCTGCAGTTAAGAAAGAGACAGAGATATGTGAATAACTAAGATTAATCTTAAAAGCATGCAATATCTATGTCCATTACATTGTGCATAGTACACAAAAAAAGTTTAAAAATAGGAAATATTTCTTAGTATTGAAAACAATTATTTCATAAATGAAATGCCACTCACATTATTCAGGAATAAAAAATTCTCGATAAACAACTTTTAAAAAGTGTTCTGAATGCCATAAACACAAACAGCAAGGACTGCCATTTTTAGAACAATGGTTAAGGGGAAGATCCTTAAAGCTCCCAAAAGTCCCAACAGGCAGGTGGCATTCTCATCATGAAGATTCTGCGGGGCATGAGCTTCTCAGCAGCCGCCCTAGAGCTAGAAGATGGAGATCAATGTCCTCAGAATTCTATAGAAAGTTTGGTTTAATCTAGAGCTCTGTACCTGGCTGCCAGACGATCAGCCAAGTGAGAAGGTTGGATATGGACATTATGGAAAATGACCCTCCGGTCCTTCCTCCAGAAGTGACTGGAGAGTTTTTACCCAAAACAAGGACAATAAAACCAAGGACAAGGGAGACCTGGAAGGCAGGAAGATAGGAGGCTGCAGGATGACATATGTGGTTTACAGAAAATAGCTGATCCAGAGCAAAGCCGGAGCATAGAACTTTCCAGAAAAGATGCTTCCTAGAGCAAAATAGAACTCAGAGATGACCTGATTCTCTGACTGCATTAGGAGGAGCATATACAGGGAGAGTTTAGAGACAAATAAATAGGTATACAGAGGCCATGATTAGCTTAGTGACACTGCAGGAGGAGGAGACACAACCATCACACACCTGGTGGCTCAGCGAAGACAACATTGACACAGACCTCATGGCACAATATTAAACACTGAGTCAAAAATAATTGAACAGCATTGAGAGAATGGAGACACGTAAAATGTCTGCATTTGTGAGTGTTGATGGGCGAGAGCATGAAGTCACAGTCTTCATTTTACACGATGGGAACTAAAGGAGAGTGCTGAAAATAAACAGTATAGCATACATAACTGTGTAAGCAGGTTATTATCAACATATAGAGGTGAATAGAAGAAAAACAGCTAAACATTTGAAAGTATTTGCCCTTGGGGAGTAGGTATTGGTGTGGTGATGGGTGAGGCAGAATTTTTCTTTTATTTTTCTATTAAAATCCCTCTAGCCTTGAGTGTTAAACCATGTATTTGTGCATTTATGGTATGTGTATCATGGTGGGTGATTGATTGATAGAGAGATGGATGGATGGATACATAGATAGATAGATAGATAGATAGATAGATAGATAGATAGATTGAACAAATGGATGGATAGATAGATAGAACAAATGGATGGATAGATAGATTGATAGACAAATGATAGATGGATAGATAGTTGGATGGATAGATGATAGATGATAGATGATAGAACAAATGAATGGATGGATAGATTGATAGACAAATGATAGATAGATGGATAGATAGATGATGGATAAATAGATATAGATAGATAATAGAGAAATAAAAATAGATTTTGACCTTTTTCAACAGTTTTAGTTTAGGTGAAGTGCATGGTGACACCCAGGCCACTGAACTTCAACTCTTATGGTTAAAGAGACTTCCCAGATGGGCTTTTGGCTGAGCCAAGGTCTGAAGGGAAAGAATGAAAGGTGGGGCTGGATAGGACAGGAAGGCGCAGAGAAAGATAAGATGAGTGAGACAGAGAAGATGCTACAAACAGAGAGAAACTATTCTTTAGCTAAACAAAGTGCTGCCATTCCATGGGGGGTGGGCAGACTAGAGGAAAGACACCCCCTTAAAAATATATTTCACGAAGACTGTCCTTCCTGTGTGAAATAGAGAATTTCAAAGAAAGAGAGAATCTCAGTACTGATATTCAAGGCCCTGGTGCAAAGAACATGTGGTCCAGGGAGGGACCCAGCAGAGCATCAGAAAACCTCATAGAATCTAGACATAGGAAAGGAAAACCTGTATGGAACCAGAAGGAGCCATCTTCCTGAGTGTCATCTGCCAGGAGGTCACCTGGAGATAGTGAGAAGAGATTGAAGCCCAATACAAAACCACAACGTGTAATCATGTTACACAGTTTTGCCACGTAGTCATGCACCTCTACGTTATAGGAACATCATTCTGTAGGGTGGGTTCCACCATTTTCAGTTAACCTCTGTGGCTAAGTCATTCCCCCCGACACTGAAGTAAGCCTCTGTGTGACCAAGTGGAACCGATAGTAGAAAAGCAACCAGGCCTCAGTAACAAGACCAGCAGCTCTTGAGAAGGATATGGGCAGGGTATTATTTCTGTTTGGAAGGTGAGGTCCAAGGGATTAAATGGCATGACATGTCTGAGGGGACAGTGGAAATTTTACCCACCCTGATTCCAAATCAAGCAATTCCCACCCTCCCCCCATCTACCCCATCACTGATGGGGTGGCAGGAGTGGGGAAAGCTGATACTGAATACCTTCCCCAGGCAGCCTGTAATACGCGAGAGGTTTTACATATATGATGTTTTAGGTGCAAAATAATATTTCCAGGTAGTGAGAATTATGCTCATTTTATAGATATAGAAACTGAGAGTCAGGGACCCAAAGTGACTTCCAAAGGTCTCAAGTCCAGGCCTGTTGGCTCCAAACTGTACATCCAAGACATGGCTATTCCTAGGTCCCTGCCCCCTGCTAATGCCCTCACTGCCCTGATAACTCACATCTCCCTTGTCTCCCCTGAACAGAGCTGAACCCCCACAATGGTTTCCTTCCACCTCCTCCCGCTATCACTTCCTTCCTCTTTGGGTGCTCGGTCTCTCAAGGCAGCTAAAGGTCAGCCACACGAAAGGACTGAGCTGCAAAGCTGCTAGGGGAGGAGCAGGAGGAGAAGTGATAGGATAGGGCGGAGGGGAGCAGAGAGGTGGCACGGCCCTCCGCACATGCTCATGGTCAGCAGACCTTCTGGAGCAATTCGGATGAATCCCTTTGTGGCGCGTGATCGCTGCCCAGTCTCTAGGTAAGAACAACACTTGTAGTTTTGAAAACCCACCACCTTCTCCCTGATCAGGTCAGAGCAGTAGCTCCATGGTGTTGCCAGCACACAGAAATCCAAGCCCTACTATATATAAAATAGAGAATTAATAAGAACCTACTGTTTGGCACAGAGACCTCTACGCAATAATTTGTAATGACCTACATAGGAAAAGAATGTAAAAAAGAGTGGTTATATGTATGTGTATAACTGATGTACTTTGCTGTGCAGCAGAAACTAACACAACATGGTAGGTCAACTACACTCCAACAAAAATTTGTTAAAAAAAGAGAAAAGAATCCCAAGCCTCTCTCTCCTTTGGTGAACAACACATTCTTCCGCAGTCAGGTGGGTGTTTAGACAAACAACCTGCGAGGCAAATCACCCCTTTAGCTTTTAGCTAATCCTTTGCCCAATTTCACCCCCTCCCTAGGACCAGTTATTCTTGAAAGTGTGCTCCTGAAAATAAACATCCTTTGAGATTGCCAGGAACTCTTTATGGAAGGTGACGGCAACTGGATCCCCATGGGCTGGGAGCATCCACACACAACCACGGCCAGCTAGTGACACCACTTGGATTAGAACCCTGCAGCCTGGCTCCCAAGCTTTCCACAGGGCTACTCAGCAAATCGGAATTTGATACAGCAACATCTCCATCTGTCCCTCCCCTCCTGGAAAGGAATCTTTTTAGGATTATAAATTCTGCTGCATTCAACCCATACTGTTTCCTGAGCTAAGGCTCAGAGAGCATTTCCTATACTTTCTTGCAGATGATGAATGTAACTCTATTAGTTCCCTAGGGCTGCTGTAACAAATTACCATGAACTTGGTGGCTTAAACAACATATATTTATTATCTCACAGTTCTGTAGGTCAAAAGCCCACTACAGGTTTCATTGGGCTAAAAGCAAGAAGTAAGGTTGTGTTTCTTCCCGGAGGTTTGGGGGTAGGATTCGTTTCTTTGCCTTTCCCAGCTCCTAGAGGATGTCTGCGTTCCTGGTTCATGGATTTCCCTCCATTTTCAAAGCCATCAAGGCAGCATCCCTCTGATCTGTCTTTCGTGTTCACCTTTCTCACCACTAAAACAGGGAAGTATTCTCTGCTTTTGAGGATGGAAGTGATTAGGTTGTGTCTGCCTGGATAATCCATGATCAATCACTTCCCATCTCAAGGTCCACATCCTCAATCATGTCTGTAAAGTCCCTTTTGCCCCAGAGCGGGCAGGGTCACAGCTTTCAAGGCTTACAGGCGGACTTCTTGAGGGGTCCGGTGATCTTCCTACAGCACCGGTCAAAACACAGTCACCCTGAACATTGCACGTGTCACTGATTCTAACTTTATGTTAAGCCAACTCTCACAGGAGCTGCATGTGAGAACCTGTCCTCCAATAGTGAAAGTTTTTATGTTCATTATTTCCGCAAACATCTGCACACCTGACCCATCAGGCTTATCACTCTCACTACTCCCGATTTCACAGGATTATCCACATTAGTATTACGACCATAGTAACCAGCATCTGTGCATCAATGCAAACGTTTTTCACATTCATCATTTGATGGAATAAAGTGAGGCCGCATGTGTAAAAGGACTTTATAAGCCCTCAATTTCTACCCAAATATCAATTGCCATGAGAGACTAGCTGACGGAGGGATGGCAGAAAGCACTGGGTCCTGGTAGATACCTATCAATATGTGTGGAACAGAACAGAGAGCATCCCTTTTGCTGTTACTTAAATGGAACAGAAGGATCTGAACTTAATTTAAGCTTAAGAAAAGGTGATGATTTTATTGCTCTCCAGATTTATAAAGCTACTAGAGATTCTTGCATAATGAATTATTATGGATGAAATCGTAGCCCAAGCACAGCTGAACAGAGGAACCCACTCTTGGGTCAGGGAAGGCATCCTTACTCTGGAGTGGGGGAGCTGATTTTGAGCAGCACTGTGCTCTATACACATATATTTTCTTCTATACAGCCCTGAACACACGCCAGGGTTGGGGGAAGTATTCTAAGGTAAGAAGAGAGGAGAAGGCAAACTGGCTCAAGGTGACGGTTTGATGGGAAGAAGGACCCCTCTTCCCCAGGCTCTGCACACGTAACTGGCTTTGAGATTTCCAGAGCCTCACTCTACTTCCCTGGGCCTCAGTATTCCCATCTGTAAAGTGAGCTTAGTGGACAACATGAGATCTAAGGGGCCTTGTATCTCAAAACCACACCACTTTCTCTCAGTAACAAACACCCAGGGAGAAGCTGGATCTTTGCTTCTCATTCCCCTGGCTGCATTAATTTATATCACCACATCACCAAATCATTTTATTGTTGTTTAGATAAGTGCTTTTCTCATGTTAATGCTGTATGAGTCTTTTGCAGAGCTTGTGAAAATGCAGATTCTGCATCTGTAGGTGCAGGGTAAGTCCTCAGAGGATGCTAAAACTGCTGGCTGGGTGGACAGAGAGCTGATCATAGTGAGTGAAATAAGCCAGACAGAGAAAGACAAATATCATACAATATTGCTTATATGTGAAATCCAAAACACGATAGCAGAGAATTTATTTACAAAACAGAATCAGGCCCACAGACAGAGAACGCAAACTCATGGTTACCGAAGGGGAAAGTGGAGGGATAAATTAGGAGTCTGGGGTTAACACAGACACACAAATATGTATCAAATAGATAAACAACAAGGACCTACTTATAGCACAGGGAATATTACTCAATATTTTGTAATAACCTATAAGGGAAGAGAATTGGAAAAAGAGTATATATGTGTATATATACGTATACGTGTGTGTGTATGTATGTACGTGTATAACTGAATCACTTCGCCATACACCTGAAACTAACACAATACTGTAAATCAACCATACATCAATAAAAATAAATAAAATAATAAAAAATAAATAAGATGGCTGGCTGGTGGACCACACGTTGAGTCATGAAATGTCTACCCCCCCCCCGGATCCTACAGTTCTGTCCACACACCCGATCACTGCTCTGCTAGCCCTCACCTCCCGAGCCCTCAGTCATGTCGGCCGGGTGCAGGCTGCTGGACTCGTAATCTTTAGAACCATTTTGATTGATAGTGATGGGAAGACAGTGAGAATTAGCCAGCGCAAAGAGCGGAGTGTGCAGGGGCTCACACTGCATGGGAAGCTAGAGAGGAGGAGGGAAGGACAGAGCCAGAGCTCGCACGCAGAGCCCTCGACCTGCTGCCTCTCACCCTGTTGCATCCTCTTTGCCTATGGCCCTCTTTTCTATTGAAATCAGAAGACAGGGCAGCAAGCAGCTCCAGGCTTATCATCCTCCTGCCCCAGGTGAGAAATCTTGAGTAAGGTTCCTAAATGATGTAGGTGAGATCATGGGCCTGGAACAATCCTTGGGAGGTAGCACGTCTACGGCGAGTGGGTGCTGGATGAATCCCATGCCCAGCAGGCAACAAGGCTGGGGTTCAGGGAGGGGAGGGCTCCCTAAAGAAGAGTGTGGCAGAGATATGGCCCCGGGGAATGCCTGCGCACACGTGCCAGCCCCTGCCCCCTCCTTGGTGCCTGTTACACACTCCAAGAACCCCATCTAGGGATCGTTTCCTTCCGTGTGGGGTGGTGCTTGTGATTCTGGACAAAGTGTCCTTCAGACCTGTTCCTTGTCCCTGGAGTAATGGTCTATCCCTCTGCCATGTGGGGCAATGGGGCCCAGCAGCAGAGCCAGCATATATGTGTGTAGCTTGCCTGGGGCATGTCTCACTTACCTCTGTTGCTCTGGGCTAATTATTCCTAGCACCTACCTTCCACCCTCCCAAGGCTTCTGCTTTGGTGGGCAAGTTCATGATCTCATAGCTGGCAGGCATCAAACTCTAAGGACATGACTTCGCTAAGAAATCTTAAGCCTGGGTTTTGGCATCAGACATGCTGGAGATCACCTTGACACTGTGAGATCCTGGAAAAGTCACCAAAGTTCCCCCAGTCTCAGTCCCACCTCTGAGAAGTGGAATGTTGAGAAGATAAAATGAGAACACATTTAGCCTAGCATCAGGCACAGGAGCGATACCTCCTTTCTATTTTTCCGGAGCTTTGATATTGACCTCTACCTCCAGCTCCCAAGCTGAAATCCTGACAAAACTGGGATGCTCACCCTGGTGTATTTTGCCCATTTCTCTCTATCAGCTCCGTGGCTAAAAGACCTCAGTCCACGGGGCTATGTCAAATGGATGCCGTCTGTTCCCATTTAAGGCAGGAAACGATTTGACTATCTTTGTTGTTGCTACTATAAATCCTATTGGAGTCACATCAAATGGGACAAATTTCAAATTTCACCCGTGAAACCTTTATCAGGTTTGCTTCCCATTTAGAGACCCGCAGTGGAAAATGGATTTCAAAATTGTGTGCACTGCATTTTGAGGCTGAATGTTTTAAAACCTGAATGCATAACCAAAAATTGTCAGAGGGCAAATAAACTGTACTGACCCATATCACTGAAGGATATCAACTTCACTTCTACCGAGAGTGAGTGGAATTGCTTATCAAACAGCTCACTTCCCATATTCTCATAAATTACAACAACAAACCGAAAGAATTGGACTCCTTTCTGCTATTCTTCCTGTGTCTTCTCTGCACAGCTTTCTGGCACTCTAGCCTACAAAATAAGATTACAGGAATTTGTAAATCATTAGAAACTTACCAACTGTATATCTATGACTTAGAAACTGGTAAATTAGAGAAAAAAAGCATTATATTACATTTACAAAGTTTGAAATGGACACCATCAGGGTAGGTTTAAAATAGGTAATAAAACACATTTTCTGACTCAAACCTACAGGTAATCTTCTCGCAGTTGAAATGGTTCATATAACACCAGAAACAACACAAAGTACCCTATTATGGCACGCGGACTTATCGTCATGCATTTTACAATCTGCAGAATTGCTGAATCTCATTTTTGTTAAACGTTATCATGTTGTCAATTTTCTAATCTCATTCCTAATCATGAAAATGTGCCCCTGATTTCTATTTCACTCAAGCCAGTAATAAGATAGTGTTTTCCTCTTTTATCATCTATTTTCCATGGTTATCATCGTGTCGTCATTTATTATTGTTTATGGCTCCTAATATACATCTTGACGTCCAGGGCATATATTGTAAAACTCAGTGAAAATGTGTTGAATGAGGGCTAGAGGGTGGTAGAGTTGTGTAATTGTGTGCTACCTCTTCATAAAGCATCGGCAGCCTATGACAATGCAATGACTTCTTGTTCTTTCAGGTATTTCTCCTTTGGTGGCCCTGTGCCAGGCCTGACGTCTTAGGTCCCAGGGTTTCAGCAACAAGGGCGACCCAGCCCTCACCTGGCAAACTCAAGGTCTTGCAGGGGCAACAGACATAGAAACAGACAAGCGCAATATTGAGTGATTACAGCTAATCCTCATAATTGTGTACGACTTTGGAGATGACAAAAGGCTTTCACATTTATTATCTCATTTGATCTTTACAGTAGCTCTGGGAGATAAGGAAGGCACTTATTATTAACCCTATTCACCAGACAAGGAAGCTGTTAGGAATCAAGGTGGAATTTTGTGGTATTTGATGATGTTCGGACCAGGGATTTGTTAATGACAGAATCCTAGCAGATGGGTTGCCTCTCCCTCTGGCAGATGTGGAAGAGGAATGAGATGCTGGCAGGGTCCCCTGCTGGGTGCATGGCCATGGTCCCAACAGATCCCTGGATGGGGCCAGGCAGAGCCAGCGGCCCAGGATCCAGGACTGGGCAGGGCATCTGATCGCCCAAAACAACTAAACCTTCAGCCCCATCCTGGCCAGGCCACATGGGTAAAGAACATCACGGAGAGACAGAGCTAACCAAGACCTTCATCCTGCATGGAGTTCCCACATGGACCAGGCATGGGAAGAAGAAAAAATACACACACATACACACACACATTCCCCCCTCCACACACATTCCTTTTTTTAATCCTTAAAGAAATTTATATTTAGTTATCTTCATTTTACAGATTAGTATTCTGAGATTTAGAGAGAATAAGTAATTTCCGAAGTTTAGGATTAATGGACTTTATTACAATAAAGAAAAACGTTAAGGGGTTTCCCTGGTGGTCCAGTGGTTAGGACTCCAAGCTTCCACTGCACGGGGCCCAGGTTCAATCCCTGGTTGGGAACTTAAGATCCTGCAAGCCTCATGATGTGGCCAAATTAAAAAAAAATTAAAAAGTTGACAATGGATTGTTATCTGTATGTATAAATATAGATACAGATCACATATTTGTATATGTGTATATATAACTCATATTTATATGTCTATATGTATGTATGTAGATACAAGTACAGGTATAGATATTAATATAGAGATAGAGACAGAGGTGGCTGGCTTTTTTCCTTTTGTTGAGGTATACAGCACAGGTGCCGAGAAGGGCAGGTAAAAGGGTGCAGCTTAATGTATTTTCACAAACCAAATGCATCCATGTGGCTCTCACCCAGCTTGGGAAGCCTGGCATCACCACTCTCCGGGAAATCCTCTGCAGGCTCCCCTCCATCCCTACCCACCATCCCTACTTCTCACAGCCTGCATTAGCTCTCACTTAGTTCTCTTCCTGCATGTCAATGAACGTGCTGTGTCCTGTCTGGGTTCTTTTTTCACTCAATAGTTTGTGAGGTTCAACCTCATTATGTATTTTTCCTGGAGGATTCAATTGTGCTAACCCATAAGTGAGCTTTTTTTTTTTTCCAATATAGGAGTCTTTTTTTTTTTTAATTTTTAAACTCTTTATTGGAATATAATTGCTTTACAATGTTGTGCCAGTTTTTGCTGCACCACAAAGTGAATCAGCTGTATTTATACATATATTCCATATCCCCTCCCTCCCCCAACTCCTTCCCACCCTCCCTATCCCAGCCCTCTAAGTCATTACCCATCATCGAGTGGATCTCCCTGTGTTATACAGCAGCTTCCCACTAGCTATCTATTTTACATTTGGTAGTGCGTATATGTCAATGCTACTCTCGCACTTCCTCCCGGTTTCTCCTTTGCCACCCCCCCACCCCCTGCCATGTCCTCGAGCCCATTCTCTACATCTGCATCTTTATTTTTGCCCTGTCACTGGGTTCATCAGTACCATTTTTTTTTAGATTCCATATATATGAGTTAGCATACAGTATTTATTTTAACTTAAGAAGGACCAACCAGCTTGGTTTTTTGTTCTGTATCCATGGCCTGATATTTCATGAAGCTAAAACTGCACATAAGCATTCGAAGGTGCAGGGGATGTGAGCTAATGGAAGGTCTGGGTTTCTATCCATGTCAGATCTATAAGCAGCTTTGTGGCCTTAGACAAAGCCCTTAACGTCTCTGTGCCCAGAGTCTCTGGTGACTTAGGTTTTCTCTCCAGTATCCATTTGATATGACATTTCTGGATTTGGTGTCCTATAGAAGGAAAAGCCAGATGGGTTTATTTTGTCCAATTATCTTTTTAGACTTGGAGATTTGTTCAAACCCATTTAGTAACTCGTTACAGTTTCTGTTCAATAAGCTGTCAATTTAAGAACTCGTTCTAGCAAGTTCCTTCCCCTGGACTAGCCTGGCAACGCCCTTGCTGGTCCTTCTGCTCCTGACACCTCTACTTTCAGCCTCCTCTCCAGACAGAATGGGTGGTGATCACCAGCGTGATCTTTCTAAAACCAAACCCAACCCTGACATTCCCCTGCAGAGTGTTCTCCATCAGCTGCTAGTTATTGATGGAATAGACTCCTAGTTATTTATCACAGCATGTAAAACCCTTTAAAATTTGGCCGGACCTACCTCATATCCAGCCTTTCCTCAAACAAACCTTCCTGTTGGGCGCCAGACCTCAGACTCTGCCTCTGACCCAGCAGCTGCTTTTCTCTCTGATCGAGGGGGAAGGGATCCCCCAAAAAATTATGTGGAGGACTGCATCTCAGCTACAGCAGGGCTAGCAAACCAAACCCCACCCCAGGGCCAAATTCAGCCCCAACATCTAGTTGTACAGCCCATGAGCTAAGGATGGTTTACAGTTGAAAAAGAGGGAAAAAAAAAAAAAGGAAAAAAAATTCATGATGTGAAAATGATAGGAAATTCATATTTTAGTGTCTATAAATAAGTTTTATTGGAACACTGCCATGCCTGATCATTTATGTATTGTTCATGGCTGCTTTCACAAGACAACAGCAGAGTTGCCTGGTTGCGACAGAGCCTGTGTGGCTGGCAAAGCAGAAAGTACCTACTAGTTGGATCTTTACAGATAGTCTGTTGACCTCTGATCCATATTCACAGTGCTTTGTACAAGATTTTACTTTCCAAGTTGATACACGTGTATGTGTGTGTGTGTGTGTATACACATATATGTGTGTAAATTATGTGTATATATTATATATATATATTTTTTACCCTGGGTAGTAATGCTTTGTTCAGTTTTGTGTCCCAGCCTCTAATACAGAGCTCAACACAACAGTATGCTCACAAGTGTTCAATTACCTTGGCTTCTCTGGTCCACAGTTTAAGTCAGTGACTCTGAGGTTTAACTAAGTGGTGGTTAGTGCACCCACCCAGAGGTTATATAGAGACGTAAGTCTAGAACTCAGTATTTATGCTAGTGCGTGGGAGGGACACATCCAGGTCAAGTGTACAGGTATTTATGGCTGACTATTGAATGATAGGAATTGTGTTAAGGAATCCCAAGTTCCTGACCATAAGAGATAAAAAAAGTGTGAATTCTCCCCTCAAGTTTACCTTTTAAGGAGTGAAGATAGATGGTTACGTCTGTGTTCTAGGAGAGAGAGGACTTTCTTAGAAGTGGAAGGGAATCCAGAGACCCAGAGATGCAGTTCCTTCTTTGACCCCCCTCAAGCAAATTGTTTGACTTCACTAACCTTGAGTTTCACATTTGGAAAAGGGCTTGAGTGTAAAACAGATCAATCCTGAAGTCCCTTTCAGCTCTAAATCTACAGATTTATTTATTTTTCAATTTTACTCTTTTATTTAACTTTTCAATAGACATCTTTCTAACCAATGGCATCCACACATTTGGCTTGTTTTAACACGTATGCGTATATCTATTCTAAAGGCATTAGTTCAGAGGCTCTTCATCGCAAAACCCAAGGGAGACCTCTCTATCTTAAAAAGTACTAGAAGGTATAAACAAAAGACTCTCCATATCTAGGAGAAGATAAGGCTGTATCCCGAAGTTCATTTTTTTAATTACCAAATCACTTCAAACAGTTTCCAAACGTAATAGGAACAATATGGTGCGGCTCTTGATGTTGGCTTCCACAATTAGTGTGTTATTAATTAAACTCTTGAGTAATATAATAACTTGACGGTTAAAGCCCCTCTTTGCATTTAAAGTGCATGCAAACTGTGGCTCCAATTATAAATAAACTCTCCTGCTATGGGCTTAAAACTGCAAATTTAATTATTCAGAGCAAATTGTTCAATCGATGCTCTATTCTGGAGAAATGCTTCCTGAATATTCTAGTGGGTTCAATACGAATGTGTGTCTAAAGGTTAGTTCCATAGAATAGGCTGTCTTGTACATTGCTCTGTCCCCCCATCCTTCCTGCCCTCCCTGTTTCTGCTCCAGATTGAAAATACAAATGCGTTCTCTCAGCCTCGTGATTCTTCCCATCCAATCCACCACCCTCTCGCTCCGTGGTTCCTGGTATAAACTCCACAGTAAACATACATTGAGCATGCCCTTCTATCACTTAAACATTGTCAAGTATTTCCATAAGTTTCAGGACAAAGTTTAAACCCCCATAGATTCATACACCCGTCCCTGCAAGGATACACATCACCCGCCACGTCTAGGTCCTTGGCATCTGGCCCACACTCTCCTATTGGTCCACCATGTTGAACCCATGGATGTGACTTCAATGAGCAAAACTGTTTTGTGCCTCCAATCCTTTGCACAAGCAATTTCTTTCTCCTAGAATGCCTTCCCTCTGTGGTGACTTCTTGTTTGTACTGTGTTACCCAATGCTGTTCATTCTAGTACTAGAGAGAGGATGCTTCCTGGAGGCAAGGCTGAATCAGAGTGTTGAATGGCACTAGAGAGCAGTAGGTCATTGCAACTTCCAGGATCATCTCAGAAAAAGACTCAAGAACCCTAGGCTTGGCCAGTTATTGACAACACTTAGGGATTCCAGAAACCTAGTCACTGCCCCAAGTAATTGGATTTGGGGACTTCTTTTTTGTTCCCATCAGAGAAAGACTTCAGTCCAAAGCAAGCCCTGTGATGAACATCTGAGGTATCATTGTCTCTCTATCTAAAGACCTATAAAGGACCATCTCCAGGAAGGAATGGTACTGATCCAGGATGTCAGGCACAAAACTTCCCTCAAGAGGACCATCAAAGTAAATGAAAACCACACGTAGATAACTTGCAAAAAGGCAAAGCCAGTAGCCCGAAGAATGGGTGCAGACAAATGGCTCTGGAGATTTAAAAAAGAGAATGACCAGCCCTGGTTGGGGAAATGTTCAAATCCTTCATGAAGAAAATGGTACTTGTAATAAAGGTATGGAGATCAGTTAGTCTAGTTTGGACCTGTAGATATTACAAGCTAATCTCCACCCATCAGGTAGGACTCACTTCCTGTCCATGGACTCTCTACCTTTTAGTCATATCAAAGATTTTGGCGTCTTCTTGGTTTGCTGTTGGGGCTTTTGATATGAGGCAGTGATTTCCAAACTTCCATCACTGAGCTAGACAACTTACTTGACTCTTGCTATGTCTAATCTATCATTTATGCTATTATCTCATTATTGCTCCCTGTAATGGAGTCATTTTTTTTTAAACTTGGATGAATCTTTTTTTTTTGTACAACTCTATATTACATTTTTAAAGGGACAGCAGTATCCCATGTCATCAATTAGAGATGAAGGTAAAATAAAGACAATGAGAATAAAACATTACTATAAAATTCTAGCTAGATGCTGTTACCTGCCAAGGACTGAGCTTATAGTTTTCCATCTCTGTTAAGAAGAGACATTAGAAGTCTGTGTAGAAAGATGTTAAGCATGTACATGCATATGGGCTCCAACCTGAAGCTTTCACCTTGAAGCAAATGAAATAAAGTTGTGAAAACAATAGATATTTTTCATCATGAGAGTCAGTGTTACCTGACGTCATTGCCATGCATTGCCTAAAATTATCTTGGGCCTCATCTGTGTAGAGCTGTACACTTGGAGAAGCACTGATAGGAAGGAAAGAGCGGAAAGAGTGCTTGGGTCTGTGTCCAGAGACTTGGTTCTATTGTCAGGTCAGACACACATGTCCTTCAGCAAGTAATTGAACCAGTGAGACACAGTCTCCACCTGTCCACGATGAAGATAATAACACACATTATATTGGGTTGGCCAACAAGTTCATTTGGGTTTTTCAATAAGATGCTACGGAAAAACCCAAACAAACTTGTTGGTCAACCAAATATTTATTTCCATGGAGTCATTCACTCATTAATGTTGGAAAAACCCATTGTGCACATAGTATGTGATAGGTCATTTCCTGGGGTGTGGGCTGTTTTGAAGAACAGATTAGATATTGGATGTGAAAGCACACTGGGAAGGGATAAACAGCCATTATCGCTACCATAACAATAAGCTCTGAAAATGTGTTCTTCCTCTTCTGCTGCTATTCCCAGTCTGCCCACATCATGCCTGGGAAGAGGCTTTCTTGGCCCAGGAGTCTGGAGATGCTTGAATTAGACCCTCTGCAGGTCCCCTGAAGCCTGGTCCTGGAGTCCAGGATGCTGCATTGTCTTTGATGCACTGTCTATACATCAGGGCAGGTACTGTTACTTTAAATCTGTGCCCATTGCAATTAAAAGGCCTGTGAGATAAGATCAGAAGCTAAAGAGAACAGCTGAAGGGCAGTCAAAATATTTTAATAATGTAACCATGCTTCAAATTTTAATTTGGTTTTACTTTGCATGCTTTATTATCTGAATAGGACAAATGGAAATGCAATAAACTGCAGAGGTCTGATCAGCTTGAGCCTTAAAATTCTTAATGATACTGAGAGTAAGTTTCCCTGGTGTCTCTCGAAACTTTAAGATCAGATTATAGAAAGCTCTGGATTTAGGGATGGAAGGCTTGGGTCTGGTCTCACCTCTGACCCTGATGGTTGTGCCCTTGGGTAGGTCACCCCTCTACCCTCACCTTGCCTGCTCTTTGGTCAAATGTGAACAGTGCTCCCTGCCTGGTCCATGTCTCCCAAAAGTCTCCATAAGCTTCATAAGCTTCAGTGAGTATGTCTCAGAGACATACCTGGACAGTATACAGAGAAGACAAGCCAAGCCCAGCATTTCGAATATTCCAAAAACTTGCCCCAAAACATCTTCCTATGTTGGCTGTTTCCCAAAGGGAAGACTTTACTGACACCTGCACATCTCTTTGCTCACCTGTATGTGTTCCCATTTGATTTATCCTATAAGGTTTCAAAGTTCACCTTTTCCCTGTAGCCTTTTCAAATTCTATCATCTGGACATGGCCTGGCCCCTCTTCCCCTCACTGTAAACTCCATTCGTCAGACAGCACAATCTAGCTGTCAGAGAGTGATTAGCTGCTCACCCCTTTCTCTTCTTCCCATGGATGTAGTCAACTATATCTCCTAGACTCCCTTCAGATACATGAGGCCATGACTGAGTTCTAGCTAATGGAATGCCACCAGAAGTGATATGCACCTCTTCCAGAACTGGTCCAGGAAAACCTCCCATGCATCACCTGCTATGTTCTTTTGTTCTTCTGGCTTAATGTAGATGCACATGGAAATCTAAGAGACCAGATTTTCAGGATGATGAAGTCACGAGATAGGAGTCAAGAGCTTGAATCATCCTGTGAAGGAACTGCTCGTCAGTGGGAATACCTGCTTTGGACTTTCCACTAGTGAGAACTGCACTTGCATCATGTCTGAGCCTTTGTATATTCCAGGCTGTGAAATTGCCTTATGCATTCTTAAAGAAGTGAGCTCCTCTGGGGCAAGGCCTTTGCTCAAAGCTTGCCCTACACTGATACTGTACATAATTGTTCCTGCTGAAATATGGGTTTGGGGGAGAGTTTGATAACCTGAAGGGAATAAACTCACCTTTTAACAGCAATGTTGTAACAAATTCATACCATCTACACTATAAACTAGGTCTAGAGTCACAAACTCAGAGTTGCATTTTGTATTTCCCAACATAGGATACAGGCCTGGTTAAAAGGTCCGTGTGATAAAGAAACATCAGAGGAAAGGATGAGTTATTTTCTATAATTGAGTACATAATAAGCATATATATATATATACATATATATATATATGCCTCCTAATTTTGTAGATTACTAAAATATATTTTCTCACCTGTCCACTTTTCTTCCTTTAATTTATTGATTAATTCAGCAAATAATATTTGGGCCCCTACTACGTGCTAGATGTTTTCCTGGGCATTGGAGATATTTCAGTTACGCAAAGGTATTTGCTTGCATAGAACTTACAGTCTATTGCACACAATAAACAATAAACTAGTATATTTGTGCGGTGCCAGGTGGTGAATAATGCTCTGGATGAAACTTAAGGAGGCAGAAGCTTCACAGACAAGATGATATTGAAGCCAAAACCTTGATGGAATGAGGGGGTGATCCATGCGAACTTCTAGGAAAGGAATATTCTAGGAAGGTTTAATAGCGGGTGCAAAGGTCCTGCAGTGAGAGCATGTTTAAGAAGGAGTAGAAAGGTCAGTGAGATGCAGGCAGACTAAGCCAGTGGGAGAGTGATACCAGCATGAGAGATGAGGTTGGATCCATGAGTGGGAGCAAGAGAGGCAAATTACATAGTCATCTGTCACTGAATGAAGTTTGTCTCTTACTCTAAGTAAGATAGATAATCATTGGACAGTTTTGAGCAGAAGACTAAGATGATGTGAATACGTCAGGACCAGCTTGCTCTGCCTGCTCTGATGAGAACAGAAGCTAGAGCAGTAGAACATCTGCAACAATGAACATGCTCTACATCTGTGTTGTGCAATACAGTTGCCACCAGCCCTGCATCGCTCACTAGCGGCTACTGAGCGCTTGAAATGCAGCTAGTTCCACTGAGAAACTGAAAATTTAATTTTAATTTCTTTTGATATACCACAAGTACCTAATGGCTAGCATGTTGGATGGTGCAGCCCTAGTGAGACAGTGGCTAAACCAGTGACCAGTTGAGTTGTGATGATACCAAAGGTGTGAGAAGAGGATGCCCCAGCCCTGGGACTGATGAATGTGGTGAGAAATCTTCATCGTTTAGATCATTTTGGTAGCATATCTAATAGGATTTCCTAACCAAAGAGAAGAAGAGAAAACAAAGATTCCTGTAAGACTTCTGGCCCATCAGTGGAAAAGATAGAATTGTAATTTCCTGGGAGGGGTAAGCAAGGGGAGGAGTAGTTTGGGCGAGGAGAAGACAAAGGAGAAGTTTAGGTTTGAACCGATAATTTGGGGCTTCTCGGTGAGCATCACACGGAGCTATTGAGAAGGCAGTTGCGTATATGTGGCTAAAGTTGAGGGGCAAGGTCCATGCTGGGGATTTATGCTTGAGAGTTGATATTTGGAGACACGTGGGTAGATGATCCCACCCGGGGAAGTGAGAATATAAAGAAACTAGAATTGTCTGCAAACAGTTCTAAGCACGCCCATGTCCAGAGATCTGGGTGATGGAGAAGAATCAATAAATGGTGAAGACCCAGCAGAGGGAAGGTGTTGCGAAGGTGGGACAGGTCAGCAGGATCATACTGCTGACAGGTCACATCGTGGGGAGACCAACTGGACACCAGATTTTGCAACGGGCGACATAGGTAACCTCGGCGAGAGCTGTCTGAGCAGGACAGTAGGGCTGGAATCTTGGCTGGACTGTGTCTCCAGAGAGGATGGAGACCTTGGGGGGCTGGTGCAAGGATTTTTCCTGTAACTGGGGATGGAGAAAAACAGGAGGGTGGGTCTGCTTGTAAACATTTACTGAGTCTGCTCTGAAATACGACGGGGGTGGGGATGGGAGAGTCAGTTCTAGTTAGTTAAACCAACCCTTCCTTCTTTCTTTTCCTCATCCCCTCCTTTCCTGGCCCTTGAGAGGCTGCTAAACAGAGTGGCTTCCTCGAAGATATTGTCTGGGCCACACAGGCAGAGCTGGATCCCGCTCCGTGCCTGTCCAGCACCTCCATCATCCTCGCCTTGTCCTTGTCACCCTTTCACTGTCCCTCGACTAGAACAGGAGCCCTCTAGAGCCGAGTCCACCACCCTCATGTTTGCCTGCATGGGGTGAGGCACAGAGGATATGCTCATTAAGTGTCTGTCAAGGGGGCGATTGTAAAAATGAATGAGATAGAGTTCCTTGCTGTGGAGCTGCTCAGGATTGCATGGGGAAGAGAGGCAACATCAGGAACTGTCCATGACAGCCCGGAATGGGGGGGCTCTGGGACAGGAGGAGGAGAAAGCCCAGAGGCAGGTTAGTGGTCACTGAGGCAGGGAAGGAAGGAAGAGCTCAGTGTCCTGAGAGGGAGCAAGGATGCTCGGCTGTGCTGGAGAACATCCCCCCGGCTGGGCTCTCAAGTGGGCTAGATGGAGCCTTTGCTGTGCCCTAGAGACAGGTTTCCAGAACTCTCTGGGTGTGGCCCAGCTTTCCCCCAGCCCCCAGCAGAACACTGCATGGTCCTACTGTGCTTGCATAGCACACAGATCTCATACGAGCCTCAGCATCTGCTTCAACCACCAGTGCCAGCTCCCTGGGCCTGCAACCTGCCCTGCTGCACCCCAGGCTCAGAGGGCCCAATGCTGGGTTCCATGCTCTGTGGTCACCATCTTGAAATTTTTAATTTTTGAGCAAATGGCTCTGGACATTCATTTGGTGCTAGTCTCGTGTCTTATATACCAGACCCTGTCGGCCTTTTCCCGGTTCAATAAGATGAGGCCACTGATGCCCATCTGGATATCTGGGCAGGGTCAGAGCCCTATACGCATTTCTCAACACTGACTCTCCATTTCTGCATGCATCTCTTCATACGTGAGCTGTTACCTATGAGCACTAAACTTCAGACCCCATGTGGAGTAGCGTGGCCCCAAAGGATGACAGAGACTTGAGAAGGGCAGTTGCTCCAGGTAGAGGGGACAGCGCACAATTTAATTCATCACATATACATATATGACAGAGACAGAGAGAGAATCTTCGAGGCATCTGGTCTGGGGTCAGTGCTGCACCATGTGAACAGTGGATGCTGGATCCATATCCCGTCCCCTAGACAACAAGGCGCACATCTTCCTTGTGATGCTCAGGGCTCCAGCATCAGGCCATTTATAACAAGAAATGCTTCCTTCACATCCATTGCAATGATCCTTACAATCCTTCCAACAATGTGTGTGAGGCATGAGTAAGCCTTGGCACCATTTCCCAGGTAAGAGAACTGAGTCCCAGAAGGTTTATTGAGCTGCCCTGAACTCATCAGTCAGCCACTTGAATCCAATTCCTCTGAGTCTGAAAGATGCATGGAACTCACTCGCTCTCTGTTGAGTGTGGAGAGCAGCCTTCCATTTCCAAATGTGAAAACGTATTCTTTTTCCCTTTTATTTCGTGAGTGAGCAAGCTGTCATTTTAGCAGGAGCCAGAAAGGTGAATAGTTCTGTGAAACTTTTTATAAAGAATTTATGAAGATGAAGGCTCTGAGGACCCAGCCTGCCTGTGCTGGAGTCAGGAGGAGCTCAGGAAAGCACAGCCAGCCCCTTCTCACCAGTTCACCATCTATTTACCTTGGATTTGACCTCCAGCTAGAAGCCTCATGCTTGGGGAAAGAGTAAAGAGGCTTTTTTTCCCCATGTCTTTAATGTCGTGTTCCCTTTCAGCAAGTGCTACCCTGCAGGGTTAGGCTCTCCTACTCCACCTTATGAAGCCCAGGGCTGGCAATGTGACTCTGAGCTTCTACGGGGAGTTTGTTTCCACTCAGAGGCTCCCCTTGAACCCAGGCCTTAATAGGGCAAAATGCACGTTAAGATTCATTGCTTTAAGTAAATGCATTTAGCCAATTCTGCCACAGATGTTTCACACAGGAACTAGAGTGCAAAGGGGAGTTTAATTAAAAGCTAACAATTCCCGGGTCCAGCGTGGGCACGCGCAGCCAGCCTGAGTCTGGAGGTGAGACCCCTGCTGCCAGCCTGGTGTGTAAAGCGTGTGAGGCAGAGGCCGGGGCAGGAAGGTGCCCTTTGAACAGACTCCCATGGAGCAGATGCTGCATCGCTGTTGGGAAAGGAGCTGAAGGACGGCTATTCTGGCTTTGAAAAATTGCTCACTGCGTCAGTGAGAGTTTCACTACATGTTAGGCACTGGCACCAGCAGGCCAGGTGGGGACAAGGGGACAGGCAGCTTCTGGCATTCATTCATTCACTCTTTCATTTAGTCAACACTCACTCAGCCATGACTGTGACCAACACTGCGCCCAGAGCATCTTCCCATGGGTTACTTTGCATGGTCGTCACTGTGTCCTACAAAAGATGTTGAATGTGACCTTATTTGGAAATAGGATCTTTGCAGATGATCAAGTTAAAATGAGATCATTAGGGTGGGTGCCGATCCAATATGATCGGTGTCCTTATAAACAGGGGCCTTTGCACACAGACACACAGAGAGAGAGAGAAGTCTCTCTGAAGGTAAAGGTAAAAATCAGGGTGCTGCTTCTACAAGCCAAAAAACACCAAAGATTGCCAGAATCTGGGGGGTGGGGGTGGGGTTGGGAGTGGCAGAGAATCTAGGAGGGAGGCAGAGAGCAGATTCTTTCTCAGAGCCTCAGAAGGAATCCTGCCAACATTTTGGTCTTGGACTTTCAGCTTCCAGAACCGGAAGGATAGTTTTTGTTGTTCTAAACCATACAGTGTGTAACACTTTGCTACAGACATCCTAGCACTGACACGACGGTCTAGTGGAGAAGAGCAGAGCAAGGTGGTTTTTATAAATTGCATGATGGAGATGGGAGTGGAAACCTCAGGGACTTGGGGGAGGCAACTTGTTCTATGTGGGATCCCGGGGTCACCTTCCAGGGACGGTGACCTCCGGGCTCTCCCTTAACATCTGAGAAGACAGTCCCTTCCAGCAGATGTACTAAACTCACGGGTAAGGATAAGGGATGCTGTGCCCAAGGAGAAGGACGAAACGGGAGGGGGTTACATAAGGCACAATGTCAGCCCTCAACCTCTGTCCCCAACAGTGGAGTGCTGGGGGGGAGGGGACAGAAAAATCAACAGAAACGCATAACAAAATGTTTACGAAAGACAGGAACAGACACATCTCACAGTGTTTGGGGAGGCAGTATGTCAGCCTCTCAACTCTGACCCACTCTCCAAATATTCTTTTTTCATTAGGCCTTTCCAAAGCCATGAGTTACATTCCTTGTTAATTTCACTAATGTCATTCATTTCAAGCTCCCTTAAATGCAGTATAGGCGCTCACGTTTAAAAAACTTCAACAATAATGATGATACCTGTAAACACATTGTGATCAAAGCGCAGCGTTAGGATTTGTAAGGAGAAGAGCAATGACGTATCTTTACTTCTAGGTCCCATGTTACGCAAAGACACACAGTGAAATTGGCCTATTTTTGTTGTGCCCAAACCTGGCACACTGTACGGCAAGATATTAGTCCAATGTGTCCTGTCTCAGGACTAGGTCAGAAGTCAAGCTGCTATTCCAGGCCGGCGTCAGATGTTGGGTCTGTGTCTTCTGCACATTTGACTATTTTGTTACCCAGAAAATCCCTCTCCAGTCAGACTAGGCATTCAAGGTTACACTCAGAATCATGCACATTCTCCAAATACAATTGCACACAGCTGTGTGTCTGTCTCGGTGCTTCAGCTTAAAAGGGTGTGCCGCCATCAGCGGCAGTGGCGAGAGTGACTTGCCGTTGCTGTCAAACTATTGGTCAGTGGCTTTAGATTTCCGCGGGTCACGCGCATGAGTCTCTAGGACCCAGCTGGGATCTGTCAGGCTTAACTGACCCTGTCCTCACAGCAACTAGGAAGGCCACTTCCAATTCTGTTTTAGTACTCATCTTAATCAGGTTTGCATCATATTTGTTATGAAAATAGCAACTAATAATTGTCAAATATGTACTATCTGCCAGAAACTCCGTGTTTTACGTACAGTTATTTTTTTAACTGCCATTCCCTAAGCACATGCCCAAGACACCAAGCTGGCGTTGATCAAGAGATCTCACCTCCAAGGACAATTTCTCATTTAATCCTTCTGAAAAGCTGTGACTTGTATTACCCCTGTTTGCAGATGAGAACATTGGCATTGAAAGGGGCTAACTAAACTCATAGCTGAGACTGTAGGCCACCACTGCCTCCTCCACAGACAGGCCGCAGATCGCTTTTCACGTCCTCCTTCTTTGGGACAATGTTGCTCTACAATTGGGTGATGTTACTTAAGACAACGCTACATCCTTTCTGGTTAACTCACTGAATTTCCAAAATAAGATAAAGGAGACCCAGGGGGAAAAGACGAGAATTGGGTCACAGCCTCATTCACTGGGAAGCGGGAGGCAGGAGGCAAAACGTTATCGAGGATAGGAGTTAGGAAGCAGTGAAATGGGGTCTCCACACACTGGTCACCTCTCTGACCTCCTGTTCATGGAGAACGAAGAATTATAGGGGAAAAATTTCTCATCCACCATAACAGCTAAAATACAGCGCTGGGGTTGATTCCAGAAAACAGCTGCCTGAATAAACTCAGTGGACACACTGCAGGAACCTTCTGTGTGTATCTAATTTCCACACCCTTGTGGATTTCTAGCCAGCCCAAGTTGGCAGCTCAGACATCCAAGTTTTGCTGTGTGCTTGCTATTTAATACCTAGCCTTGTTCCCAGCTGTGTTCTGCAGACCTGCAAAAATCAAGCAAAATTCCAATAACGGAGGTGAAGAAAAAGCATTTAGCCCCGCTATGTCCTGGGCATGCATGTTGGAGCCACGGAATAAGAGCTGGAGGACTCAGATTTGACTCTAAGTTCTGCCCCTTACTAGCTCAGTGACCTTGGAGAATTGATTTATCTTCCCTGAGCTTCAACTTCTTAATTTACCAAAGGGACAGTTCTATCACACAGGACCTGGTAAGTGTTAAATAGGCAATGCGTGTGAAAACCGGTTTTCGAAGCTTCCATGATGTTTTTCCTGCATATATAGTTTGAACACTCCTCTTGGCTTCCTCTTTATTTTGTACACGTTTCTCAGAACTCTACGCACACCCCTTAGCACTTTATAATGACCTGTGTACTGAGATCACCCGCTCCTATTGCTGGCACCTGGGCAGGCACAGCAGCGACAAGTAGGTGTGTGTCCCCCAGAGAAGCCCCCAGCTTAACACAGGGATGGATGCAATAATGCAGATGTCACCAATGCAGTGGTCGATGCTGAGAACTGTTACAGATGAAGGAACAGAGAATGGCAAAAACCGAGAGCAGAAGATGAGTCCCTCCACCTGAGAGAGTCTGAGAAGTTGCCTTAGACCTGAAGAAAGTGCTCCGTGAGCTGAGCCCCAAGGGGCAAGTGGAATATGCTAGATTGACCAATGCACAACGTCACAAGCTCAGGTCACTCAGAAGAGAAAGGTGGAGCACAGAGAAAGGGATGGCCATCTGGAATTTGTCACAAGGAGGTGTATTCGAGGCAAGGCTTGCAGGGTGAAGAGGGTTTGTATTGGGAGGTGGATAGCTGCATTTCTCACTGAAGGGTGAAAATAAATGATCCTTTAATGGGTCTGAGGGTGATTGAAGATTCAGATCACAGAGAGTTAGCTAAAGGGCACTAAGGAACTTGGACTTCTTTTTGGAGAATCTGTTCAGGTTCAAGGGGAACAAAGGAAAGTAACTTGTGCTTCACACAGATACCTTGGGCTCATGGTGGAAGAAGCAGTGAAACTTTGAGATAGTAAAGTCAGGAAGACCAGATGAAAGATGGTGACATTTGACCTTATGCCTTTCATTCTTGTTCATTCGATAAACAGATAAAGAAAACATGGTAATATATATTTTTATATATGTATATTATATATTTTATATATGCATGTAATGCATATATGATATGCATAATGTATATAATGTATATACATAATGTATATATACAATATTATTCAGCTGTAAAAAAAGAAGTAAAATCCTGGAGGACATCACGATAAGTGAATGAACCAGATAGAGAAAAACGAATACTGTGTGATCTCCCTTATATGTGGAACCAAAAAAAAAAAGTTGAATCCACAGAATCAGATTGTAGATTGGTGGTTTCCAGGCACACACACACACATACACATACTATGTGAGGTGATGGACGTGTTAACTTGGGTGGGGTAATCATTTCACAAGTCATCACATTGTTCACTTTAAATGTGTAAAATTGTGTTTGTCAGTTATACCTGCGAAAAGCTGAGGGAAAAGGAAATTGTGACAAATAATAGAAATTTCATTCTCCTTGCTGGTGACTGGTGAGGTGGGAGCCTGTGAAGTTGACCAATGAATGGTAAAAGGAACACTTGTTATTTCTGGGAAATATTTTCTCTCTCTCTCACTTTTTTGTCTCATTGGTTTTCTTTTCTTTTAATATTTTCTCTCCTATTAAAAGATACGCAAAGCAGAGATATCCCTTGCTATGGGTTGAATTCTGTCCTCCAAAAAAATAGGTCGAAGTCCTAACTCCCAGTAGCTCAGAATGTGACCTTATTTGGAAATAGGGTCATTGCAGATATAATTAGTTAGGATGAGGTAATTCTGGAGTAGGTTGGACATTTAATCCAATATTTCTGATGTCCTCATAAGAGAGGAGAAGAAACTGAGAGAGAACACCATAGGAAGACATGGAAACTCACAGAGAGAAGATTGTCATGTGATGATGGAGGTGGAGGTTAAAGTGACGCAGCTACAAGCCAAGGAACATATTAGAAGATGGCCAGCAAAACCCAGAGGCCTGAAGAATTGAGAAGGGATTCTCTTCTACAGATTTCAGAGGGGGCATAACTCCAGAACTGTGAGACAATGTCTGTTTTAAATGTTGACATTTTGTTACAGCAGCCCTATGAAACTAATACACCCCTCATCTTGGGGTTTGCATCTTTGAAGTGTTGAACTTTGAGGGATGCTGGCCTGGGGACATTTTCCATGTACTCAGGAAGGTGGAGAGAAAACAGAGGGATTTTTGGCTATTTAGCTGGGCTGATTTCTCCAGAGTCTCTCTACCATCCATCTCCTTGATGTGTGATGTAGTATGTCATCCAGTTTAATTTGAGTTGTGGTTTCTATTATTTACTGGTGAAACCATCCTGTTTAGTCAGGCTGTTGCTGCCTGGTCTAGCAAGGTGTACATCACATTCAAGAGAGGGGCTTCTTAACCTGATACTCTGCAAAGACAACAAAAGCAGGTTTTAAGAATTGCCATGCTCTCATTCTTCATGAGAACGTTACGTGAGTCCCTGATGGACTGATGTACAATGAGTTCAGTGTCACTCTCCATTTCTTCTGCTAAAACAACCCATGTTCCCGGAGGTATGTGTCTGTGCCGGGCCACCCTGACTTTTTGTCTTCTAGTGCATCCTGTCCCCTCACCTCTGAGCTTCACTAAAAAGGGCACGTTTGCTTCAGTGCCTTTATTTATTAAGGCACATTCTCTACTCAATACTTGCTTAAAATGCAGTCTTTAGTAAAGTGTATTTCTATAGGCTGCATTGATTCCATCCCTTATCCTTTGCAAACAGCCAGCTGTCTGCTTGGTTTATTGACAACAAAGGACCTGGACAGTGGACTGATTGTCTCTCCAAGCCTAGTGCCCACGTAGTTGGTGCAGCTCTGTTCTCTCTGTCTGGGAACAGTGTTCTGAGATGGCAGGGTAACCAGAAGGGCAGCTAAGCCCCTCTGGAAGGAAAGAAGCATCTCATGCTTGGGGATCTAGTGGAAAATGGATCCACCATTGCACAGGTGTAGAGTACTACCTGGGTGACACCAGTGATGGTCTCTTGTGCCAGTACCAAACACACCCCACCCCACACCTCTGCTGAAACCACTGGAACACAGGAACGCTTCAGATATATGGCTATTTCATCTTTTTGTGTCCAATATTGTGTGACCTACACATAGCACAGCACAGGGAGAGTGTCTCTATTCATTGAATGTGGGCATGACGCCATGCGTCTTGGTAAGGAATTAACATGAGTAACAGAGAGAAAATATTGCTTCAGTAGAGAAAGAATGTGGTAGGCACTACTATTACCCACAATTTGCAGATAGAAAGACTGAGGCAGAAAGAGATTGTATGTTTGCCCAAGCATACACAGCTGGTATGTGGTTGAATCCTGTGTTCGTATTTCCCAAATATGTATTTTAGGGTAAGCGAGATCAGAGAAAGCAGGGGCAGTGGGCAGCGATGGTGATCAAAGGGCAGGGAGGGAGGGCAGCCACTGCAGAGCAGGCACGGAGCTCTGAGAGTGAGGACGGCAGACAGACTCAGGTGGTCCGTCCAAGATCGTAGGCATTTTTGGACTCTTGTGACATGGAGACGCCTTTATTCATAAGTTAGAAGGCAGGGGAAAACTATAGTGCTGGGGACTGTAGAGACTCCGGAGGAGTTTGCTGCACCTGCTGAATATAAATGGGGCAGAACTAACGTTTTAAATGTCCAGTGTCAGACATCATGCTGGGTGTCTTAGAAGACAGACCTCATTTCTCTCCACTTTCCTTTCTCAGAAGGAGAGACTGAGACATGGGAGGGTCAATAAGGAGAGTTGTTCCAAGTGTTATAACACCAGGAAGGGACAGAGAAAGGGTCAGAACCCAGGCTGGCCTGATTCCAGGGTGTGAGCTGTCCCTGCTTGCCCAGTCTCGCACCAGGAAAGTGTTTCCCACAGCCTGTGGCTTGTACACAGCTGCCTGGTCATGATTTGGCCAGAACTCTCCCTGTTGAGGGCAGCCCACTCCTTGGAAAAGACTTTGGCTTCCCTTGGGGAGCTCCTAAACCCTGAATCTTTCCTGACTGTTCCCATTTTCTCTGGAGAATGATGGCAACCTCCCTGGGAGGACCCAGGCAAGCTCAGCATCTAAACAGCTGGCCAGGCTCTATGATGTGGGGAACA
Source organism: Hippopotamus amphibius kiboko (assembly GCF_030028045.1). NCBI lineage: Eukaryota > Metazoa > Chordata > Mammalia > Artiodactyla > Hippopotamidae > Hippopotamus > Hippopotamus amphibius. The sequence continues at coordinate 181,331,471 of NC_080189.1, forward strand.
GCAAACCCACTCAGTGTAGTCGCTGAGGGCCCAAGGTGCCTCTGCCATGGGCTGCCTGCTTAGCTCTCTTTGTGTTCAAGAAGTGGAGAGACAGACGGCCGTATGGACATTCTTCTTTTCCTCTTATTTGATTTTTCCCTCTTACTTTCTCAACCTCTCTCTTGCTTTACCTTGGCACCATCTGTGTTTTCAATGAAAATGTGATTTCATTGAAAATGTGATTTCTCTCTTTCCTATTTTTTTTTTCTTTTTTTTTTTTTTTTTTTTTTTGGCCACACCGCACAGCTTGCAGCATCGTAGCTCCTGGATCAGGGATTGAACCTGAGGCCCCTGCAGTGGCAGCATGGAGCTCTAACCACTGGACTACCAGGGAAGTCCCTTAAGTTGTTCTTTATTTTTAGAAAATAGGCTGAGAACACTGGAGGAGAAAAACGCTGGTTAATTTCCTGTTAGCCTCCCTGGTCAATCAGTAGGTTGACCAGTTGATTCATCAATAGATAGCTGATAGATAGGTAGATAGATACATAGATATGGATAGATGTGGGTATGTGCATAGCTATCTATCATCTATCTATCTATCTATCTATCTATCTATCTATCTATCTATCATCTAGTGTAATGGGAGATATCTGTATCTTCCAAGCATCTACCCTTGAAAGAGGAGAGAAAACTTGAGCTCCCACCTTTGTCACATGACCCTTCTCCTTGTGCAACCAAGTCAAGGCCCATAAAGTGTCTTATCATTGTCAGACTCTCCAGGGAGCACACCTCTCTGGGACCAGTGAAAGGATCTGCACCAGGTCTTTTATTTTCACTTTTATTTTTTTAAGGCTGAGTTCAACACTGTTGGTGGCACCGAAAGAAACCACCGCCACCAGTTGAAAAGTTAATTATGGATTGCGCCTTGAAATAAAACATAAATTTTATTGGAAGTCGAGGGATAAATAAAACCAGCTGGAAGGAGACTGTCATGAAACGGCTGTGACAAAGCCCATGATGTTCTACTTAGAATAAACAGTCCTTTTATTTTATTTTTTTAAAGCCTGGGTTCACCGCGTAAAAGTCATCATCCCTTTCATGTGGGAAAAAAGAGGATTTGGAGAGGGAATTTTCTTAAATCTGTGCATTGAAAATGCAGCTTATGGGAGCCTAAAGAAAATACATTTCGCCTTTTCTTACAGTGGGTTCCTCTTAATTGTGACTTTTATAAACCCCTTCTGCAGCCATCATAACCATTCAATTAACTAACTTCATTTTTGTATGATGAAAAGAGCCTCTCTCATTGAACATACGGCAATTATTAGAATGTCTCTAAAGTCCTTTTTTAGTGATATGAGAGTCTTCTAGATAAAGTGAGGTTTTATTTATACAATCCTAAAATATATGTGACTGTGGGAGCTATAAATAAATACTCTATAGCAGATGCAAAATCTCATTATAAGTAATACTTTTATTAGCATATCCATTGAGCAAAAGGCCTTATGATGTTAATGGTAACAAAATTAATCTGGAGCCATTCCATTCAACTAATAATTCCTGAGCTCCAAGGACCAGGCACACTGTGCTGGGTAAATGAGTCTACACACACATATGTGTGTGTGTTTTACTCAAGAGTTCTCATTATCAGGGGAAACAACTTTGTAGCTAAATTAATATCATAGTAAAACTAGGATTGATGAGAACTTTCTGTGTACCAGGTCCTTTTCTAAGCATTTTGTATCTTACTAGCTCATCTAATCCTCACATCAACTCTGAGAGGTAAGTACTGTTACCTAGAGATGAAGATTCTGAGAGCAGACAGGGAAAGCATATTGTCTGTATTTACCTAGGTACCAACTGGTTCAGCTGGGGTAGACAGTAAAGCACGTTTAACAAAATATTATACATCTGAACTAATAGACATCTATTTAGGTACCAAAGTCGGAAATGTAAAAAGCTGTTTATTACATGTTGAAGAACCGAGAAAGCTTTGCTGAAGAGGAAGTTCCCAAGCAGCCCTGAGAAAATGAGATTGGACAGAGTAAGATTCTCCAGGAAGAAGTAATGGAAATTAGAGGAGGCAAAAAGAGACAACAGACTGTTTTTATAAAACCAACAACCAAAAATAAGAATCTAAAAACTCAATGAGGGATGAATGGTAAATAAATTCTTACATAGTCACAATGGACAGCAGATCATTAAAAGCTGTATTTCAGAATAATTTGAACATTTGCATAAATGTTTGCAATAAAAGTTGAGTGAAAAAAGCAAAAATGTAAAAATTTATATTCAATATAATGGTTATAATGTAAATAAACACAAGTACACATGAAAAATTCTAAAAGACAAACATATTTTTTCTTCATTAGGAGATTATGGGTGATTTGTATTTTCATCTCTTTATTGTTCTGGAGTGCAAGTTTTTTTTTCTTTTTTTTTTTTCATGATGGTCAGGTATTTCTTTTAGAATCTGAAAAACTCATGAAAATATGAAGAAAGCAAACAATTAAGGGACCTTGTATATTGTTCATCCTTTTCCTGGCTTTGATGTGCCGGAATCTATACGAATCAAAAAGCATATAGAATATATTCAAAACACAACTTTAGACACCAAGGCTCAGCCTCACTCATAATAAAAACGTGTCTCCTTTAGCACTCGGAATATTCGGGTACCAGTGTCTGCAATTTAAAGCTGTTTTCTGCCTGTAGTGTTGTAGTGGATGGAGGTAACAAGGGGAGATTGTATTGACCACCAACTGTAATACATACATGGAACAAAGCTATACAGAGGGGTGGCGGGGATAGGAAGTTCCATCGGTTTCCATGGCTGGTAGGCTAGTAGCATATGGTAGTGAAACCAGGTATGGAAGCAGAGGCATGACTTTGAATTTCACACCACCACTTGAGTCAGGTGGGTTGTCTGAATGCTGGTGTTCTGTCTCTGTCTCTGTTTCTCTTCTTCTTGGAGATGATTTTCTTATGGTCAGAGATTTGCCCCCAAATTCCACAGTCAGAGGCAAGTGGAACTGGATTCTGTTTCTTTTCTATCCGTACTTTCCACAACCCATTAGTGAAGCCTGGCAATTCTCCCTTCTTTTGTAGCTCTTCCTTTTATTCTTTTCTTGCTTTGCAACCATTCATGTTCTCCAGGGCAGGTGGTTAATTCTGAGCTCCTTTTCTGCACAATTTTAAAATTTCTGCACCAGAAATTCCTGAGTAATGAGTGAGAAAAACTTTCCTGAGTCTATTTTTCTAATTAAATAGAAGTTAGGCCATGCAAACAATCACGATGTATCTTCAACCAATCTGTGCCCAGTTTGGGATGACTATACGGGAATTATCTCCAATACCTGGAAAGGCCCAATAGAACTGAATTTGGTTTGAAGAAGACTTCAGAGCACGTGGTAATTTAAAATTCAGCTTCTTATTCAAAAATCACTAGAGGATTTTTTTCTACTGTTTTACAAGTGTAGGGTTTTGAGCCAATGTTATAATATCAGCAGTATATAAAGGATGAATCTTAACCTGGCAGCGAAAATGTGCCCCTGATCAGAATTTGTGTGAGAACAGATGTATAACAAGAAATTATTCAATATTATATTTTCTTTTATTTTCATAACAATTTTTAATTTATATGAATTCCTAATTATATTAATGACAATAGTGGAAATTTATTGTTGGTGACAATATTACATTTCTTTGACATTTTCAAATAGCAATCAGGATGAGCAAGGTGGAGCAAAACAACACTGTGTTATGTCTGTTTTCTGTGTGACAATTCTCAGAGCACTTCCGTTTTTGTAAATGAAAGTTTTCCTTAAATTAAAATGTGAGAAGGTATGAAATTCTTTTTAGATTCAGATTAACCAAAGGGAACATGGGTTATAAAAATTAAGAAAAATAGTGAATTTAAATAGTTTAGATAATTTATATAATTAGATCATTTCTAAGGCTTGCATTTTCAGAGTTCATTCATCTATCCATCCATCTGTCCATCCATCAATTTATCCGATCTTTTATTGCAATGCCTATATATTTGTGCATCTTTTCTCTCTCCATACTTAACTATATAAGTATATGATTTTGAATATGCAATATAAAAATATCAGTATACTTTAACAGACAAGCAAGGTCCCTGCCCTCGGAGGCATGGCCTGATGATCCAACGGCTGGGACAACGTTAAGTGGACTTGAATGTGAATGTCCATAGTGATTCTGTCTTCTTTTAATACTGCAGACCTGGGAGAATATCCTCAACCCAAAAGCTGTAATCCTGGGAGGATGCCCTGGGGAATTACATGCAGAGAGAAGGTCAGCACGATGTGGATGGCTAGGGAAGGAAGAGAAGAGCCCAGAGGTGAGGACTCTGAAGTTAGCTGAACTAGTTTTGCACATAGTTTTACATATGTGCAAAAAAGAAGGATTAGAACATCCTTCTTGTATTCAAGATATATATTCACATAGCTCTTGGATAAGTTAGAAAACAGCCTGAGAAGAGTAGACAGAACTGCGTGACTTCTACAATTAAAGATTTCCTGGCCCGGGGGTGTCAAAATCTGGTCATCAACCTATCCGTGTAAGTAACAACTTATCAGAACCCAGCCACTGGGCTTCCCTGGTGGTGCAGTGGTTAAGAATCCGCTTGCCAATGCAGGGGACACGGGTTCGATCCTTGGGCAGGGAAGATCCCACATGCTGCAGAGCAACTAAGCCCACAAGCCACAACTACTGAGCCCACGTGCCACAACTACTGAAGCCTGAGCACCTAGAACCTGTGCTCTGCAACAAAAGAAACCACCACAATGAGAAGCCCATGCACCACAACGAAGAGTAGCCCTGGCTCACCCCAACTAGAGAAAGCCTGAGGGCATCAACGAAGACCCAACACAGCCAATAAATAAATAACATAAAATAGAATTAAAAAACAAAACAAAAAAAGAACCCAGCCACTCCTATTTGCTTATATATTCTCTATGGTTGCTTTCCTACGTGTAAGAGACACCTCTGGCCTGGAAAGCTGACAGGATTTACTATCCAGCCTTTTATGGAAAAGTTTGCCAGGCCATGAGAAGGGACAGTGGCCCAGGTAGGCATCTCAGCTAGGTAGCACCTTTATGTGTCAAGTTCCGAAAGGATGCTAAATCTGGTTAGTGCACCAAATAAATAAAATATTACAGACCTTCCCAGTCAAAGGCACAGAGCACAAGAAAGAAAGAAAAATAATAATAAAGCTAATCCCACTGGATTTATTGTTTCAGCCCTGAAGCAAGGCGGGTGCATCTGAAGAGTTGTTTCCTTTGGGGACAGTAACCCACCCACCCCCACCAGAGCTGACAGGAAAGCAAACTGGGACACGAGGGCTGAGGACTCAGGCAGGAGAGGGGACACAGGAACACGCAGTCTCCGCCTCCCTAGGTCGATGACAGGAGGGAGGCCACAGCCCTCTGAAGACTGGCCTTCGTCTGTCAGGGTTTTTCCAGCTCCCCGAATCTCACAACTGATACGAGGGCATTCCTCTGTTAAAGCATGAGTTGCAATTGAGATATGATCAATGCATTATAATGCCAGGAGACATTCTGGGGCAATTTTATTTACTCTTTTGCAGTCTGAAGATTCACACAAGTGTAAGGAAAAAGAAAAAGAAGGACAGGGGAATGGTGGAAAGAGAAAAGGAATAACAGAGGGAGGCGGACAGAAAGAGAAAAAGTGGGAAAGAAGAGAGACTTGCTTTTTTTTTTTTTTTTTTGATGTGTTTGCCTTCACGACTTCGAAGTTCTCGCTAATTCCATCTGTCCACAACAGAGCCATCGACGGCGAGAAAAAGCATTTCCATATGTGCAAATTAGCATCCAGCCTCCCTTAATCTGTGCCGTGGTCCTCTGAAGTAGATGGCGAGCTCGCCTGCCAAACCCGCTAATGGCATCCGAATAGAGGCATGATTGGCTGGATCCGCCGTGCCCCTCCAACTCCAAGCCGGCCCTTCTCTCCTCCATATTTTCCACTCTGTTCTAAGGGTGTCACTTTGCTCAACTTCCAGTAAACACATGGTTACAGTAGCGCCGCTCCCTTAGTGAAGACCCATTTCCCTCCAGACCCACCCGTCTTGCTTCTAAAGAGAGCAGACCCTTGCAGGGTGACACTGTAGTTGCCCAGACTGGAGGCAGCTCACACACCCAGTCTGGCCATGAAGGCTTTGCAGGGTGCAGCTGGCTGACTCCTTGGAGCCTGTTCCAGAGTTGCAGGGAGCTGGGCAAGCCCTGCCCAGGTGGCCCAGCCTGGCATCCAGGGGCAGTCACAGCCCCTTGCTCTCTTTTTGTCCCACTCTGTGTCTACTTCCTCCCTCTGCTTCTGTCTTGCTCCTAGCCTGGCACTTTATTTCTGCATCCAAGTCTTCAACGTCCACTTATGGAATTTGTCCATTTAAGGAAACAGCAAAAAATGGACCTGGGTCCTTTTCTCATGAAGCACATATTCTTGTAGAAACAATAGCTCAAGAACAAGTCAGGAGAAGCTTGGGATGCCTTAAAAAGCAGCTGTATAAACAGCTTGAGGGGAGTCGACACCCCTGACTCCATGTATGATTTTGGTTTCCCAGGTTTCAGCCTTGGTATTTCCACAACATTTTGGCTTGAGCTGATTCTTTCACCACCCCCCACGCCAGTCATGATCCCCTCGGGTAGCTGGTGTCTCCTTTCCCAGCTCTGAGCACCCATCCCAGGCATTGCTTTCCTTACAGGGTCCCAGCAAGATGCTCCTATGCCTGAATGCTATTTTTTCTATAAACCCCTTGGGAAAGCCCCACCTATTCATCTACTATGGAACACATGGGGTAGCCAGAGAAATTGTAGGGGATGAGCCCTTAAGGTCACGGAGCTGGACACCATCCTCCCCACCCTACCTCCATCAGATTTTCCATCCACCTGCTGGGAGTTCCCACACTGCCAATGGCACTTTTGTCATTGCTATTCTTTGCTTTTGTTGCAAACATGAAGTGACAACAATACACTGTGGTGGAAAATAAGACATCCCTCCCACCCTTCTCCTTTTGTCTGTGCCCTTTTCATTCCCTCCAGATATCAGCATGTGACAACCAAGACCAAAAGAAATAAATAGATAAACAGTTGATCACTACAAATGCCTCCTGGTGAAGAAGAAGAGGTTCTCATCTGATCAGGGAGAAACTCACTCCCTCACCAGGGGGCTGATGCTGTGTGCCTCCAGGTCTCCTGGTTCAGAAACCCTGGGACTGCACTTCATCTGTCTTCCCGGAAGCTCCTGACTTCTCCTAATGCCATCATCAGCCTCCCCTGGATCTCCAGACAATAGATGAGCTGCCATGCTCTGATTCATCTGCTTGAGGTTACAAGGGACCATGGCCCCTTTCTACCTGCGTTCCTCCCTCACCCTCTCTCTGTGTGGCCCCGGATTTCCTCCCAGGGAACTCCACTCCAGCTGTGAAGAACTTCAGAGAACAATCCAGAGAATTCCAGAATGTGCAGGCTGACAATGAGTGGGATACGGCGTAGAGAGCACACTGTCTTCCTTTCCGACCTCTTATTTTACAGGAGAGAAGAGGAATTCCCAAAGAGATAGATGGCGTGAGACAAGCACTTTCCCTCAGGGAGGGCTTGGACAAAAATCACATCACTCTTCAGTGCATCCAAATCTGCTTTCAAAGGCCCCAAGGACAGACTGGGAGGAAAGAACAGAGAATGTGGGTGCAGGACAGCAGCCCTTAGACTCGGAGATGGCTGCCACGGCGAAGAACGGTCACACTTATACCATGTGTCCTGAGAGGAGTCCCAGTAAAGTGGATGGGAAATCGCAGAGAAACAGATAACAGGGCTTGAGTTAAAGAATTAGTCCCTGACCCTCAGACCTGTCCAAATACGAAGGCAGTGTGTTTGGTGTGAGTTTCACATAACTACTGCTGCTAACAATGGAAATTACAAGATAACTGCCATTTGAGAACTGCTTTATAGACCACTGAGCCCATTTCACACAATGTGATGTGTACCTTGGTCCTGACACCATCCCCATCAGGCAGGTATGAGCGTTCACCCACTTCGACAAATGAAGAAACTGAGGCTCCCAGGGTTTAGCGGATGGCGTAAGCTCTCAAAGCAGATAGTGAGCAAAGTCAGAGCTGGCTGGGCTTCCTCCTGCCTTTGAACTCCGAACTAGTCATTATCATAAACACCTTATCACCGACAGGGCTCAGGAACACACAGACAATGCCCAGATGATGGTGTACAAAACTCCAGCTTTGTAAGGGTGCCCAGGTCGGAGCAAGAGAACTAGCTTATGAAGTCCCTCCAGAAGGCTAAACGCCAAGGGCTCTGTGGATAAGCCAATGGTCCGTGATCACACAGCAGGCTCTCAAATAAGCGGGGCTGAAAGTTACTAGTGACTTCCAACATATGACCTTTTCTGTATTACGTCCAGGAATTCTGCATGGAGTTCCCTTTATCTGAAGTGTCCCTCCTTTCTTCTGCTTTATTCTTAATCAATGGTGATTGAATATAGACACATATATTTAGGAGAAGATCCTAAACTCAAATCAACTACCATCTTCTCAATCCCTCATTCTCAGGGGCCCACAAAAAGCCCACCTTGCAATTTGCAAGCTGGTCTGTAATTTGTATTACCTTTCTTATATCCTTGGTTAGAATATGGATGCCTTAAAGGCAGGACCTAGGTCTTCTGTATGTTAAACAGCTCTGTCCCTGGCACAATGTAGATGCTAAATTTGAATGAATAAATGAATTGTGTATATACCAAGCTTATTCAAGCCTGATTGCTTTAGGATATGCAATTTTTTTTCTCTCCCATAAGCCCACAAGACTTGGGCTCCTGGTCCAAGGAAGGTAACCACACCTGACAGCCTGGCCTGCTCAGATCTGAGAAGGTCCCCGTGGTAGCTAATCCTGACTTGCCTGGTGGTGCCAGAAATAAAACCACAGCCTCTTGAGCATAGCAGACTCCATATGCTAGCCCCCTAGTCTGCTAAATCACCAGCCAGCCTAAATTTGAAACATTTCTAAAGTGTTATACAATGTTGCAATAATGTTTTTACAAAACAAAGGCTGAGTTACTGGAAGCCATTTTCGACCAATCAGCATCTTATTGGAAAAGGAGCCCTGGTGGTACCATTGGTGACACAGTGGAAAAATATGTACATATATATGTATCACAGTCAAGGCTCAGCAGGGAAACATCTGCTTTCTAAGTGGGGAAAAGGTGATGAGGGGCTGTGGTTGAAATGGAACTGGGGAGGGGCAAAAACACGGGGGTGGAAAATGGTTAAAAGTGAAGAATGTCAAGGAAGACCCCACCCTTGGGTCCTGGGGAAATATAGAGATAAGATTGTAGATAAGACTTAGGTGCAGAGTTAGGAAAACTGAGATCTTAGTTCACACTCAAACTTCATTCACATGGTGATAAGTCCACTTAGCAATGCTTCTTATTCTTGGGCTATATTAACAGTGGTTGTGTCTCAGGAAAGGGAGGTGATAGTTTTGCTATAGTCTGTGACAGTCAGACCACACTTGGCATTTTTTATTTAATTCTGAATGCTGAGCTTCACAGAGGATGTGTAGGGAAGACTCCTCAGGGAGGAGTGATGGAGATGCAGACAGCATGAAACATCAGGGAATCTAAAGAAAAACATAAAGAATATTAAAGTCAATTTAATTATCTTCAAATATCTGCAGTGCTATAATGGGGGACCTGAATTTTGTTACCCCAAAATTCTTTTTTGTGGGGATTTCAATTCAGGCTTCCATTTTATTTTTAAATAAATTGCATTTTATAATCAATATTACAAAGCATGGGCATATCTCTCCTTGACACCTCACTTGAGTTCTGTAGCTGAAGATATAAGGAAAGCAGGCTTGTGTGTGTATGCACACATACCCCAGCACATGGTTTTTTTAATTATTTTTATACAAATGAAAATATAGCATACACGCACATCTCTGAACTGACTTTTTTTTTCATAGTTGCACTAAAATTTATTTACCCATTTTAAAAATTGGATTTTGTCTTTACACAGAGAAGGGATAATTTCTTTTTTTTTGACATACAATAAACTGCATATATTTAAAGTGTACAATTTGACTTTTTTTCTTATTAGTAATGTATATATGGCAATCCCAATCTCCCAATTCATTCCCCCCCGTCTGAACCGACTTTTAATCCTCTTGTCAATAGGTAGAACATTCCATATCAGTGTGGTATGTGTGTCTGTGTGCATATGTATATTTACACACATATACACATATATTTATGTATGAAGGTATGAAATATACATGTGATATATGATATATACGTATACATACAGAGAGAGAATATATGAAGGACTACATATATGAAGAGTTAACCTTCATGTCTTCGTTCTTTTTAAGAACTATTATTCCTCTGTGTGTGTTTATGTGTGTGTAACAAAATTTGTTTAAACAACTTTCTTTTAATATTTAGAGCATTTATCATATTTTGATTCTACAGAAACTATTCCAGCAATTATCTTTACACATTTTTCTTCACACACACTTTGCCATAGAATCGCTGTGTCCACGATGTTTGTTCTCGCAGCACTCGAGGCCCAGCCTCCCTCCAGTGGGGCAGCCATGGTGGGCACCCCCAACAGCAGTGAAATACTACGCAGAGCTCCCCACCCTCGGGCCACACTGTGTCTTAGTAGACTCTTTGATCTTTGCCAATCTGATAGATGAAAACTAATATCTCACAATAGTTGTCATTTGCATTTCTCTTATCTTCAGTAAAGTTTGCATATTTTCATGGGCTAAAAGCCATGTGTGTTTCCTTCTCTATAAACTACCTGTTCTTGTCTCTTGTCATTTTTTTCCCCTAAACTCATTAGAATTCCTTAGATGACTAAGTTCCAAAGAAATTAACCAAACCTCTTTGTCCCATCTTTCAGATATGAAATCACCTGGAAAGTGTACACCTGCCACACACGTCACACCTCCTCTTGGCTCTGTGGACATGGGAGCCACGCACAGGCAGGGATCATGGGTTGTCCTCTTGTTTCCACCTCAGATGTGAGCTGGGACTTGCTCAAGCCACGGCCACTCTGGGCCTTCACCTCCCTCTGGAAATGGATACAACCCAGAGGAGCTTTACTGGTCCTCATGGTGGTGGGGAGATTCCAAGGAGAGGATGAGGGGGAAAGCCCTTCCACACTTCAAAGTATAGGATGTGTGTCTGGGCAGTAGCTTGGTCTGTATTAAGGTGGGCAGATGGAGCATGTTTCACTTATTTCCATCTTTCCTGGGCTCATCAGTAGTCTCCCAGATGTTCCACAACAAAAGCCAAGGATAAGGCAAAGACTTTGAACAAAGGATGCCAGTGGGATGCCCTTGGACTGACCCCATTGCTGCAGGTCCACCTCTCAGACCAGGTGGCTGTGTGTGGGTAGTGATCTGGGCCCCTGGAGTCTTCACCAGCGTGCCCAATGCCCAGCCTCAACCTTGACTTCCACCCCTCAGAACCTGAGCTGCCTAGGACCACCGTTCAAAAGCTACCAACTCCAAGCCATCAGAGGGATTTCAGCACCTGAATCCCCAGTTCTGAGCAGAGCAGCCAACTGTGGCCTGCGTCTAAATCTTCCTTCCAGCATCCCCCATTTCAGGACTTATGAATTATTAACGAGCCCTCTGTTTGTAATGCTAGGCTCTCCGCTTCCTCCAAATTAAATTACTGAGGGATATATTTGATTATAAACATACTTAGTAAATGTTTTCATTGTTGCTTTCTGTAGCTTTCTTTGTACTAAAGTGTTATAATGTCAAAAAGTCAACCGCAAACATCTACAGCATGCGGTGGAAAACCATTTAAAGCAAACTCTGGGCAAATTAAGTAATCAGAAATGAAAACCACTTTAGGACAATAGGGAATATAGTTTGTCATCTCTCAAAAAAAGGAGGGGGCACTTCTTCTAGCAGCTGAGCATTTCTGGAAAGAGAGCTGAAGTTGACATATAAAATCTGAGGTAGGGTCCAAAGTTCCCTCTCTCTGTTGATGTGACAGTGACTAAGGCAAGGTTTCTCTTTGCCTTTCTTTCCTCTTCTGCAAATTGGGATAATTCTCTCCTACTTACTCCATCAAGTCTTCAAGAAAAGCAGTTTTATCAGCTGTAAATTATCTTCAGTTGTGAATGCCAATTACTGTTTTACCAAAAGTCAGCTACAAAATCTGGAAAGATACAATTGAATAAGCAATGACTGTGTGCTAACTGGGCTGTGGGTTCAGGGCTTCAAAGATTCAATGGGTGTGTATCACACGGACCCTGTCCTCCAGGAGCAATGGTCTCACAGAGGAGCAGACACACAAAGCTGTAGTTGGGGTTCAATTGGGAAAGTCTAGCTCTGTGGGTATGAATCAACTATTCTAGGCAGAGAAGATGGTATGTTAATTACGCTGGGGAAGTAAGGGGACATAGGTCCATTCACAGATTTGATAGCAAAGGGAGGTTGGACCAGGATGCTCCTGGGTGGATAAAGCAGGGACTACAGTTGCAGGGAGGAGGGAGAAGTATGTGCACAAGTTCAGGGGTCCAAGGGAGCCCAGAGCTGAAGTCCAGTCCCCCACTCATGTTGAAGGGTGGTGTGGAGAGAATAGAACTGGACGAAATTGTCTGGGGCAGATGTAAGGATCTTAATGCCATCTTAAAGTCTGGGCTCATGGCAACCACTGGGGCATTGAATTAATAGATCATCATCACAACTCTGTCTTCAGAAAGATAACTCGACAACTGAGAGCAATGACATGGGAAGAGAACAGGTTTGAAGCAGGAGAGAACTGAGTTTAACTTCTTAGCACTTCTGTGACCTGAATGGAGAACTTAAGCACTCTGCACCTTACTTTTTTCATCTGTGAAGTGGAGAAAATCATGCCACCTCCCAGAATTGTGGTGAGGAAAAATGAGACCATGTGAGTGACATTTCTAGCCCATGGCTCACAGAGCAACAGGTGACTATTGGCTTTTGTCTTCTTTTACCTGTGGGAATTCTGATCTTTTGTTCCCCAAAAAACATAGGAGAAAAAAACCTATGAACACTGCAGGAAGGCGGTGAGCCTGTGAGACTGTGCAAAAATCACATTTACCTGCCCAGCCTTGGTTTCCCCAGACATAAAATGAGAGGTTGAGAGTAGATTCATTTGAAAGCCCCCATCGAGCTTTAACTGTGTCTCATGATAGCAAATGGACCATGTGGGAGGCAGAGTGTGTTTAAAAGGATCAGAGTTCAGGGGCCCTTCTAAGACCATAGCATGACAAATGGCATTTAATACAGGCTACAAAGGCACCAGATGCAGATTTTAATGAAAAGAAAATGGTGTCACCATATCATCACAAATTAACTCCATCTATCTTCACAGCCTGGAGTGCTGAAGTCATAGTTTGAAATTCAGCGACACTTATGGTTAACACATGCTGTTTTATTCATGTTTTTCCTTCATCAAACATTTATTGAGCACCTACTAATGCCAAGAACCATCCTAATTCCTGGGGATACGAAGACGTAAGAGGTTGTCTCGTAATGAAGTTAACCATTCTCCCTAACCTCATCAGAGCCCCTGGAGGGTGTTGGTGGTGTTTTGTCAGCCTCTGGTGATATGATACCAGCTTGGTGGCTGTTGAACATGAGGAAATCAATAGCATCATTGTTGGTGATGGGGATGGAGATAGCGGTGGTGGTGGTAGTGATAAGGCTGGTGTTGTTATCATTGCTGCTGCTGGTGGTGGTTGAGGTGATGCTGGTTTGGGTGGCATGGTGGTTGTGGTGTAACATTGATCCTGGTATTAGTGCTGGTTGCGTTGTAAGTTTTCACTTGAAGCATTATTTTGTTGTTCTTAATGTTACTGAAGCTAATGCTTTCTAAATAATTGTGTTTTCACAAAGGAACATGTTTGTTGTAAAATAATATAAAATACTGGCCAAGAGGAGAAGATGGAAACCACCCATAATTACACTACCAACTTTTTTGTTAGGTGATTACAGTATAGTACCATTATGAAGCTTGAAGCTTTCTTTCCTTTTATTTTTTCTTTTCTTTTCTTTTTTTTTTTTTTTTTTAAGGTGGGAGCTGTGCTGCGTGGCTTGTGGGATCTTAGCTCCCTAACCAGGGATTGAACTCAGGCCCTCAGCAGTGAGAGCGTGGAGTCCTACCCACTGGAATGCCATGGAAATCCCATGAAGCTTTTGATACCCATACTTTTAAATGTGTCCATGCATTTTATAAAGAACATATTGACCTTTCTTTTTTTTTAATTCCATCAAAACTATTTCACTTCCAGAAAGCAAAAACATAAATCATAGACATTTCCTTACGGTAAATAATGTCTACACCGATTCTTAAAGACATCATGTTATTCCATTGTTGGAAACTATGATTCTTTACTCAACCTGATCTTGGGGATCTATTTCCTAAGAATGATGTGTATGGACTTGAGCAGGGAAGGACCAAGGTTTAAGATCAAAGTCCACTTAGAGGTGGGTTGCATTGGAGCAGGTTCCTTTACCTTGCATTGTCTCAATCGTCCTCTTCTGTAAGATGTGGATAAGAATGCCTACCTCCAAGGGCATTTTGAGGCTTAGATACAATGTTTATATAAAGCTTCAAGCGCACTGGCTCAGACATAGCAGATACTCAAATGGATTTTACTACACGCTTCTCACCCCTCACTGGGTCACTTTTGCTTTTGGTTCATTCATTTAGAAAATTGCATGAGTTGTTAATATTAAAAGGTTCATCTTCCAACTCAAGAATGGAGAATCGATAAAGAAGATGTGGCACATATATGCAATGGAATATTACTCAGCCATACAATGGAAGAAATTGAGTTATTTGTAGTGAGGTGGATGGACCTAGAGTCTGTCATACAGAATGAAGTAAATCAGAAAGAGAAAAACAAATACCATATGCTAATACATATATATGGAATCTAGAAAAATGGTACTGATGAACCTAGCAGCAGGGCAGGAATAGAGATGCAGACCTAGAGAATGGACTTGAGGACATGGAGGAGAGGGGGGATGGGGAAGCTGGGACATAGTGAGAGAGTAGCATTGACATATATACACTACCAAATGTAAAATAGCTAGTGGGAAGCTGCTGCATAACACGGGGAGATCAGCTCGATGCTTTGTGAAGACCTAAAGGGGTGTGATAGGGAGGGTGAGAGGGAGGCTCAAGAGGGAGGGGATATAAGGATATATGTATAAATAGAGCTGATTCACTTGTTGTACAGCAGAAACTAACAGAATACTGTAAAGCAATTATACTCCCAAAGATGAAAAAATTAAAAAAAAAAAAAATGGAGTGGAGACACCAAGTGGACCAGGAGGATCTTTCCAAGCTTATCCTCTTGCTGTCTCTGTTTACTGCTCTTTCTATCTCTGTCTCAATCTCTCTGTCTCTGTCTCTGCCTTCCCCTCTCTCTTGGTGCTATGTCTTGTGTAGCTGTGGAGACCAGAATACCATTTCTCTCTGCCACCAGTGATGTGGAAGCAGTGAGGAGAGGGGAGGGAGTGTCCATTAATGAGATCATAGGAAAAGGGTAGATGTGTTTCTGGTTCACCTGGTGTGATGAATTGGGACTCAGAATGCATTTTTTCTTTTTCCCCAAGGAAAACATATTGTAAATGAGAGCAGGGTTGCCAGGATAGTCCTCTAAAGATGCTTCCCTACATAGAATCCCTGAATTACCACGTAAACATGTAACAGGGAAGAGTCAAATCTTACTACATGTTGGATCTGTTTCTTTTACTGTAATCTTTGCTTCCCATTGCTTTTGTTCACTAAAAGGATACTGTCTATACATAATGGTCTGCCTTGGGGAACCCTGCCCCATGCCTGAATGTCAAACCAAAGTACCTTTGTTCAGGGAAATATTCAGATTCTGTCTGCCTGTGGATGGCCGCAAGAAAGAAGAAATGAACACATCCCCTCTCTGACCCTGGCCATTCCAGGGGATCTTTGCAAAACTCACGGCCTTTTTACTTTACTTCCTCATCTCCTCCCCTTCTCTGTCCTGTGAAAGAAATTGGCATCCAAATTCCGATAAAACAGTTTTTTGGAGACACTAGTCTGCCATGTTCTCAGTCTGCTGGCTTTCTGAATAAAGTCATATTCCTTGCCTCGACACCTTGCTCCAATTTACTGGCCTGTTGTGTGGCAAGCAGAATGCGCTTGGACTCGGTAACAAACAAGACTGTTTAATCTAACAAGTGCTGAAGCCAGGTTAATTAAAAAACAAAAAGAAAAGACTTTTTACCTTTAGAGGTGATTACAATCCTGTGGATAGACGTTACAACAGAAAAATTTCCCTGGTGAGAGAGAAACCTGAATATAGGGGTGACTTCATGGTATGGAAGCTTCCAAGGTGCAATTGTATCTGATAAGGGTTTTAAATGATGAGGGGATAATCCATGCACGTTTGAGGAGAAACAGTTTTCAGGCACGTACAGAAGCACTGAGTGAGGAAGACAGGAGTGTGTCCTGAGATGAAAGCAAAGCAGCATGAGGATGGAAACATAGGTCTTTATTGGATGTGGGATGGAGTAAAGGGGAAGGGTAGGTACCATGAGACTAGGTTACAGGAGTGTTTGGATTCCTTGCAAGATATCTGAACATTTTATTCCAGAAATGTGCTATATGAAGACAGTCTGCAGACCAGTTGTACCTCAAAGAGCTCTCTTAACATGCATCTCCCTGGCCTCCCTAGGCCTTCCAAATCAATCCCTATGTGATGGTGTGAAGATATTGCATTTTCAAGCTGCCACACTTCTCATGCACACTAAGACGGGCAGACCCACCTTCCGAATATGAGGAAGCCTTCAGAGGCCATTGGACAGTGGAATCTCAAAGTTGATGATAATTTACAGTAATTTAGCTAAAACTCATTTACACTGCAGAACAACCTTTTAAGGGTCTTCCTGAACTATACACAGAGCATGGCCTTGGGGTTAACATCTGAGTTTAAACAGCCTTTAATTCTAGTACCAAGCTACTGAGCTAGGGATTATAACTTCTATCTTACAAAGGCAGAAACCTGAGTCAAGGTAGCACGATCTGATCAAGGCTAAAGCCTCATGAGGAAAAGAGGCAAAGTCCAGGTTAAACTGAGCAGGACTCTGTGGGGCTTCTGGGCACAAGTCTTTCTGTGTCCCCTCCCCCATTTCTTGTTTGTAGGAAGTAGGCTTCATTTAGCCTCTGTGACCTTCCCTGAGTTCTAAAGGGCAGGTTCACACAGTTGCTAATCAAGGAAGGGAGGGGATGCAGAGACAAGGGAGGAGCAGCCAAGAAACAATAATGCAGCCTTGGGATAGAATCCTGGTTCCACCTCAAGGGATACACATAACAATATCTTTGAGCTCTTCTGCAGAACTGAAACCCCCAATAAATGGAAAGTGTTAATTACTTGATGTAGCATTCTTTATTCCAGAAAGGTCACAGTTTTATAACTACAGAAGCTCATCAGGAGACCACCTGAGAACAGGTTAAAGGAGTGCAGGCCCTACACACACCCTAATCCTTATCAGCAGCTCCATCCAGGATCCTTTGTTACAAAATTACTCACCAAATCCTGGGCCCATCAACTCAGGGTTGGGACACACAGTTTTGAGGGTATTAGCCCACTGTGTCCCCCTTTGCCTGGCAAAGCAATAAAGCTACTCTTTTCTACTTCACTCAGCACAGAGGCTGAGTTTCAGCATCACAGGGGCCAGCTGTTTGTGCCTTACACACATAGTAGCACCCCTTGGCGGGACTGGTGTGGATGTCCAACCAAAGCCAATTTGTGAATTGAGGAAAATTGAGGTGAGTAGGCTTGCCAAGGTCACACAGGAAGTCATCTGCAGACACAGAATGAAGCCTCATGTCCTACTGCTCACTGGCCTCTGTTCCTCCACTCTCCATGGCTACCCATCTTGGGTCTCCCCTCTGGCCACTGCCTTCAGGCTCAGTGGCAACATTCCTGGTGACAAGCAGAAACTAATCACTGTTGGTTGCCCCTCATCTTCTCAGACAGCAGGAAAAAGAACCACGGACTGTAGATCCCTGTGATTCTTATCTAGCGTCTTGGGTGTCAGGATGAGAGAAGATTCTCTGACCAGACTTCCATAAATGGACATGGTTAACTATACTCCCCATGTATGCTTGTAAAATGTGTCACTTAAAGATGTTTTTATTGGCACTTGGAACTCTGAAATCAAAACCAAGAAACAGTTTAATTCAATTACAAGTAGGGAAGGTTTACAAAAGAAAAAGAAAACTGAAGGAAAGCTGGCTTCTTCCAAGCATCCAAATGAAGTAGGAAAGAAATGTAATGATTATGTGGTTTCATCAAAACCATGAGGCGTTTTTCAACCCGACACCATTCAACTTCTGCTTCTGACGTGAGAATCCACCTTCTCAACTATTCGGTAAATAATGCATGTTTTCAATTTGGTTAAATATGCCCATTCAGCTCCTACAACGGATCAGACTCTCAGCGAAACATGATGCATTTTAATAAACACAATATTTAGCTAAATACAGCACAATCCCGTAATAACTTTTTTTTTCCAGAGGGTGGGAAATCAAAATATATTAAGCAGGAAATATCATGTGTGTGACCACCCAACCATGTCTTGAAAAGTTAAATACGACATGTGGGAAAAGATTATAAGTGTGATCATTGAACTTGGATGCCTACGTTGGGGAGTCCTTTAGAGGAGGAGAAGGGAGCTCTCACATGTGGGTGAGGAGGGTGGTGAAGGGAGGGTGTCAATCAGTGCCTCTCTGTGTGCCTGCGACTTTTCCAACCATCCTGTTGGCTCCAAGGGACATTCAAGGCACTTGGGAGTGAGAGGTGGGGTGAGGCAGGGGTGCCCCGTTGCCTGGGAACCAGGGTGGGGCCTGACATTTCTCTAGCCTTGCTCTATTTGACAAACCATTTGAGATCCCTGGGTCTTCTTTGATGGATATGTGAAGGGATTTAAAATATCCCAGTTTCTGGAAATGGGACCACCAGGTAGGGTGCTCTTCAGCTCCCACCCCAGTCCCCCCAATCAGGTTGTCTGCCATTTACTGAAAATACCCCCATGTAATTATGAGTAAGCTCACTTTACCTTCCCTCCAGAGGCAGTGAATGTTCAAGTATTATTATCAAAATGTGCATTATAGTGCTTGTTAGGCAGCATAGGAAGTCACAGATCAGCTTTCGTGGTTGAAAGGGCAGGTGGTCAAAAACTGTGGCTGCTAGGAAGACTGTCCGGGCACCGATGTGCAGACATAGACAAGGTCTGTGAACTTGGCTGCAGGCTCACAGTGGCTGGCCATGGCAGCAGACCTCTAAAGCCACAGGTCCTTTGGTCCTGGTCCCCACGTCCCAGAGGAACTTGCCACCCAACCAGCCTGTAGGTAACTGATGCTGCCACCAGAACACACCGTGCCTCATGCCTCGGGGCCACGTGTCCTTCTTGCTTTCATACTGATAAACATTTGGTAGGTTCAGGCTATGACTAAGACTCACTTTCACTGACACAGCTCTTGGTAACCAGATTGAGTGGGAGGAGAAGCAGCCCCTCTTCCTGGAATCATCAGAGGCTGCTGATATTTACTAAAATAAACCATAAATGGCTGAGTGGCCAAAAGGGCTCATTAGCACCATTCTCAATGTTTCCATGCCATTCTACCCGCTCCTATCAGTGCTCATCTCTGAGTCTCATCTCTGATCCACCATCTCTGGCTCAGTAAAGACCAAATGAAGTTCTGGATCCCTCGGTTTCTCATTCAGGACTTTTGATCCCACGGGCAGCATCTGTTACTCTCCCATCTTAAAGGATGCCTGTTGCTATGGAAAGAGACTCATTCTCCAAGTCCATTTTTGAACATACTAGCCATATGTGTGTGGGGGTAATAAGTCCTAATACAAAGGGCTACAGGCTGAGCACCTGTGTCTCAAAAATGACTGAATTTTGGTAGGCCTGGTGGTATATCCTGGGACTTGGTATAATTCAGTGATTCTCAACGAGGGGCAACTTTGGGTACATTTGACAATGTCTAGAGACAGTTTTGTTGTCATGACTGGTGGCAGGAGGTGCTACTGTCATCTAGTGGGTGGAGGCCAAGAATGCTGTTAAATGTCCTATAATACCCAGAACTGCCCCCCCAACCATGACAAAAAAAGTATCTAGCCACAAATGTTCATATTGCCAAGATCGAAAAACCCAGGTCTAAGTGGATTCTTTTCTCAAAGGCTTAAAACTATTTTTTTATCACTTAAAAAATAAAAACAGAATTCATACAAAAATGTTTTTTCTCACTCTGTATGTTCCACATTCTCTATAATAGTTATATACATATATACTATAATTATATGTATTTTATGTTACAAATATATGTATTTTATGTCACAAACATATATTTTATAATATAAATATATATTTTATAATATAAATATGTATGTTATCAAATATTTATATATAAATATTTGATAACATGCAATATAATTATTATAATTATCAATGTAATTATGCATTATAACATATTATATAAATAATAATGCAAAGACACCATGATATATAATGATTATATATCCAGCAAAATGAAGTAAGAAAATGGCCTATTGAAAGCTGAAGAGTAATACACTCAAGTTATACCCGGAGAGAAAACTAAGCATCCCTCTTGTTTGGCGTGATTACCCAATCACCTGCAGGAAAAATTCCTGGGCTTTGCGCCAATTCCTGGACCCCACCCCAGACCTGCTGAGTTGAGTCACTGGGGCTGAAACTCAAGAGTCTGCAGAAATTCTTCAGGAGGTCATTATGCACAGTACAGTTTGAGAACCATAGCACCAGCTCAGCTTCAAGTTTCAAGAAAGAAAACATTTTCGCAACCATAAGTGCAGTTGATGTCAGACTCAGCTCTGAGCAATGGGCAGGAAAGTTTCAATAATCGGTCGATGTACAAACATTGGAGTTGAGGGTTTTCTCCATTCACCAAGACCAGGAGGTATGTCCTAAACATTCCAACAAAGACCAGTACTCATGCCCCTGCTTTTCCTTTGCCACAGGGCCTCCTGTCTGAAGGGCAGTGAGGGATTTTTCCATACCTCAGCGAAGTATGACTGCCATCTTCTGCGAATGGGGCATCCAGTTGGCTTTCTAACTGTTAGTATTTGCATATTGAGAGACAGTCCTATTGAGTCTTAGATTGAGGATGAATCAGGCAGTCTTAACTCTCTCACTTCTGACTGGAGTGCAAAAATCAAATCAATTACTCATAAACACTTGTGATAAGATTAATTTAATTTTTTTTCTTAAACAAAGAGGGTAAATTAAAAGAATCAGCTTGCTCCTTCCCACACTGTAGTGACAAGATTAAAAATTAAATTTATACATATTTCATTTCTACATAATAAAGCCTTTTTGCAAAAAGAAAAAAAAAATGCCACAGTTCATCTAATTAAATCAAAGAAAATTGCCTGCAGCGATGTTATAGTATTACAATTAAGCCACTGCCAAAAGCAGCCCTCGGAATTCTTAAACACCAGTCTGGGTTGAAAAACCAAATCAGCTTTTGGTGTGTGAATTTTGGGGGTGACTTCAGGAAAATGCAGAGCCTTTTCCTCTATTGGTACATAAGAGTAGAAGAAAAGATTTTCAAGCTATCTGGAAGATAGCAACAAAATCTAATTTTGGTTAAAAAAAAAAAAAAAAGAACCTGAAGCTTGGGAGAATAAGCAAACCAAGCATGTTAACAGTCCCTCCTTTGTCTCTCCCAAATATTAAGACCATTGAAGTTGAGAAACTTTAAATAAAATCCTTGACATCGGACATTTTCCCAAAGCCTGCCAAGAATGCCCCCCGATATTTCATCCCATTGTTCATATAGACATAGTCAGTGTGTAGCCCCAGCTTTTTCAAGAACTGCAATGTCCAAGCATAGATAGAAATCTCTTGCACCCCTGCTTGTATTCAGGGAGTTGATAAGAGCTGGCCTTACAGGGACTTCATGATGAGGAGGCTGGACAGGTGGGTGGAGTTGGCCGAGGCCCCTGCAGGAACAAAGTGTGGCATGAGGTCCCCTCCTCCCCCCTGCACATGATGAGGTCTACAGGAAGTTCCTCTTTTCGCTTCTGATGACATTCTGGCAGGACTGAACTTCGTTCTTGGAAATCATGCCCTGGAACAGGGAGAGACTCACACAAGCCTTGGCCTGGTTCCTGGTTTTGCTGAATCACTCATGACTTCTTTTAGGTCAAAACAATGTCCCATGACAGGTGCTGAGCAAATGTTGATGGAACGGATGCTTCTTTCAGCAGCAGCTTGGTGAGCAGGGTCGTGGGCCCAGTGGAGCCTGTGCAGGTCGTCACATTCCTGGCTTCTTCTGCGTGGTGGTGGACAAGAGTCTGAGCGTGAGACTGTGTGTTTACTCGGACGCTGATAATTCGCTGTCTTTCACGGCAGGGACCAGCTACCACGGGGCTTTGCAGCTTTTTAAGTGTGTTCCCCAAGCACCTTGTCATTTTATCCCGATGACATCCCAGGGGATGGACAAAAAGTCCATGACAGTTTATTTGAAATCCGGAAATCCAGAAACCTCTGAAACACAGATGTTTGTCCATAAATTTGGCACAAATATGACAGCAAATTCTGAACTAAATAAATGTGATGTTATTTATGATTTCCATGTATCCTACAGAATGGAAATAAGCATAGGTTTATGTGTGGAAATGTTAGTGATTTACTTACAGGATCCCATCCCAGACCCCACTGGAGGTGGTACAATACCTTGTCCATGCTGTATCATCTCAGCAGCAGTGTCAGGCAAGTTACAGAATCTTTATTTCTATAGATGAAAAAGCTCAAGTGCAGAGAGTTTGAACAACTTGTCCAGGGTCACACAGCTGGTGACTGATGGGACTTAGAGTCAAGCCAGGGATCGTGGGGACTTCAGAGCATGTGCTTTTTCCACTAGGCTATACTTAACCATTCTGAGGATGGAGCTTGTTCACCTGTGAGTTTCTCCTAACCTTTGCTCACCTGTATTACTTATTGATTTCTGAGTAACAAAGTAGTCCAAAACCTAGAGATTCAAACAACATGCACTTAAAAAAAAATTTATTGGAGTAGAGTTGATTTACAATGTTGTGTTAGTTTCAGGTGGACAACAAGGTGAATCAGTTATACATATACATAAATCCTCTCTTTTTTAGGTTTTTTTTTCCCACATAGGCCATTACAGAGTATTGAGTAGTATTCCCTGTGCTATACAGTAGGTCCTTGTTAGTTATCTATTTTACATATAGTAGTCTGTATATATGTCAATCCCAATCTCCCAATTTACTCCTCCCCCTCCTCACCACCTGGTAAATTTGTTTTCTACATCTGTAACTCTATTTTTGTTTTGTAGATGTGTAATTTACAACAGCCAGGACATGCAAGAAAACTAAATGTCTATCAACAGAGGAACAGGTAAAGAAGAAGTGGTACATATAGACAATGGAATATCACTCGGCCATAAAAAAGAAGGAAATAATGCTGTTTGCAGCAACATGGATGGACCTAGAGACTGTCACATTGAGTGAAGTAAGTCAGACACAGAAGGATAAATATCATATGATACTGCTTATATGTGGAACCTTAACAAAGGGTGCAAATGAACTTATCAACACGCACTTATTATCCTACAGTTTCCCTGGGTCAGAATTTGAGCCCGGCCTATCTGGGTGGGTCTCAGGGTCTGCTCAGGGTATCTTTAGAGGCAGCTGTCAGAGTGTTGTCCCAGGTCTCTTGCATAGCAGCCATAACGGAGTCAGTAAGGGCCACCGCCATCTCAAGGATGGACTGGGACTGGACCGTCTTCCGAGCTGGTTCACACGGTTGTCGGCAGCATACAGTGCTTCTCGGGATGCTGGACTGAGGGCTTCGGTTCCTCACTGGCTCTTGGCTGGTTTCTTCCCAGAAGGTCCTCTCCATCAGAACAAGTCTGTAAGAAGGAACAGAGACAGAAATATCTGTAAGAGGAGAGTCAGAGTCTTTTGCAACCTAATCTCAGAAGCGACATCCATCTCCTCTCCCATATTCTCTCATTACATGGGAGTCACTAGGTCTAGCCAGTACCCAGGGGGTGGGGACGTCACAAGGACGTGAGCACTTGGGAGCTTTGTCACAATCTACTAACCACATTATCTTTCAAAATCTGAATCCCCGCCGGCTCTGAGGGACCGGCATTACCACTCCCAGTTTACACAGGGATAATAAATTCTGGGGGTTATGGTTGTTTCAGGTCTAAAGACTCATGAGGGGTGCATAAACACTTGAACTTGAGTCCTTCTATGCTTATCTATTCCTCTCCCATGTGACATGCTTCTAACTCCATCCTCAGAGTAGTTAAGGCTAACCTGGTAAAAAGGGTATGCTCTGGAGTCCCCATAAACCTGGCCAGGTTCCATCACTCACCAGCTGTGTGACCCTGGACAAGTCACTCAGACTCTCTGAGTCTATAGAAGCATCCTCTTCTATAGAATTAACGATACTGCTACTTGGCTGGTGGTGTCACCGAGAGGAGTCCGTGAGTGTTCACATGTGAAATGGTGCTGTGGGTACCTGTGGCTAACTGGTGCCCAGTAAATGGAAACTCTTTAATCAGTGAGGTTCCCCTAACCTTCGCTCTCTTCTGCTTCCCGTGACAGTCTTGAGCCCAGCAGGGGAAGTAGGATCATCCCATTTCCTACACGGGGAGTTGGAGCTCAGGGTATCTTATCTGCCAAATATCACCTAACTCTGCACAGCCACTGCCTGACATTGTTTAAAGAATCTGGTTATGAGTTTATTTATTGTCTCCATGATGAGAATATGGGCTCCATGGGAGAAGGGACCTTATGGCCTCTTTAACTGCATCACATCCAGCAGCTCAGTCTTTGGCTGCACAGAGTCATTGCTTTGCAAACAGTTGTTGGAGAAATCTGTGCATGAGCCCCAGTTTTTCTCCCTAGCCCCATTCCTCATCCGGACCAACCTAAAACCTGCAGCACTTAGTGGCTTTGAAGGACAGGCAGGAACACTGGTTTTGACAGTTTGTATTCATTCATTCAACCACTTTCTTTGCTGGTCCTGGAAAAATCTGAAAAAGTTATCAAATGAATGTACCCAAAGCCTCAGAAATTCAGAAACTTTTAAAAAGGCTTTCAAAGACTTTCTGAAACCCATTCACAGCCCCTCCCCACCCCCCGCCCGGGTTAAGAACCCCAATTCTAAAGAGATATTTAAAGTAGAGTGTTTATACACTCTCACATAATTTATGCTGCACCTATCCAGCATGGCTCTTTACTGAAACAAGTCCATGAATTTAAAAGAGACAGAATTTGAGGTTCTGCTGCGCCCAGTCCTCTCGACCACTAGTTTGGCTTTTAGGAGAGAACCATGTGGATACCACCCCCTCCCACTCCCTCACCCCCAGCCCTGGCAGAACACAGTCTGGTGCCAGCGGTCCCCCCTCTAGGGTACCAGAAGTCAGGCCCTTGCCCATGAGGTCTTTCTCTGCATCCAGTTCCTGCCTCCCAGCCTTCATCATCTCCTGGACCTGCAACCTGCATACCAGTTCCTTCAGAGACCCTTGCCTGGTTCCAAATCCAGGAACGCCACACCCATTGGGGATTCCCAGGCTACCTGCCCCATGCCGGGGTTCAAACGTGGGGAACAATGCTGGCCACTTTCAGGCCCAGTACCAAGGCCTTCACCTGGAGGTGCAGGGCAGTGCTTCAGGCAGTCACCTGGCTCCACCACCTACTGACTGTGAATGACTTGGGCAAGGCATTTACCTCTGGGGTCTTCCGCTTCTTGGCCATTAATGACAGAGAAGGTGGCCCCTCCCCACCTCACAGGCTTTGAGTGGGGACAAAAAAAATGGCTTGTGCAACATGGAAGGGGTGACCCCGCTGTCCAGGACTGAAGTTGGGGCTGCCAGAAAGAAGGGCAGCATGGAGTTAGGGACACGTGCTCTATGAGTTCACATCCCTGCCCCACTCCCTCAACTCTGCAACCTTGGGAAAATTATTTCACCTCCCTGAGTGTCTGTTTCCTCATGTGTGACATAGGGATGACACCAGCAGACCTCACCTGCTGTTTTGAGAATTCAGTGAACCTGAAGTACACAGAGCAGTTGGGGCCATGCCTGGCTCATCGTGGCAAGAATCGTGGCAATGCTCCCTGCCATATGATGACATCGGGCCCTTGGTGACGTGGAGGCAAGTCCACAGCTTGTGCTTGGCAAGGGAAGCCCACACACCTGAACCACTAATTCCCTGCCCTGGGCCACATCATTTAATCTCTTATGGCCTCAGTGTTGCCATGTAAAAGTAACGAGTGGACTGTCTTAAAGGACTGTGTTGTAGAAACAGGGCTAAGGACACCCCCTACAACTGCCTGAGCCTGGATTCAAATGAAGACTCCATTCTCAGTCCCTTTGTAGTTAGGTGGTGTCTCGCCTTTGAGTCCTGGTCAACAGGATACATGTGGAAGTCCCCTTCTTGTTTATTTTGTTCCCAGTGCTCTCACCCTTCTTCAGAAGCCATGAGTTACAGATGGTGTAGCCTCTAGAAGGAAGCAGGTAGGTCCCTGAGTCACCACATGGAAGACAGCTGCCTATAAAGGACACCCAACACACAAAGGATGGTAACATGCCCAAGGAAGGATTCTAGAAGGGACTCAATCTAAAATGTTCATTGAACATTTCCATTTATGGGATGAAGATATGAATCTAACATCACTTCTTAAAAAAAAAAAGGAGCATCTAAACTTTGAATGATTACCATGTGGCTGGGCTGAGTGCTTCTCTTCCATTATCTCAATTTTTTTGTTTTAACAACCATTGACTCTGATATTGTTGGCATTTCCAACTTATAGATAAAAAATCAACACTTAAAGAATTTAAGGAAATTTTCTAAGGTCCCAAAGGTAGTAAGTAGCAGAGCTTAAACTTAAAACCTAGGCATTACAGTTCTAAATCTATGGATGTTTTTAGTCACATTGTTGCCATGGTCTTCCTTCCTGAAAGGGATCCATGCTCTGTTACTAGAAACATTCCATGGTCCCAGAGAACCAAGTTATAAAACAGAAAGTCTTGAATACCATAGGAGAGGGCAGAGAAAAAGCTGTCAGGATTCAGAGGAGGGAAGAGTAACTTCCGGCAGGGAACTCAGGAAGCCTCCCTGGTGGATGTCACATCAGGTCTATAAACCTGTAATATCACATCCTGAACACCTGGACTCTACAGCAGCATCCGCCAATTCCAGCCTTCCCTCCTTTATCAGTGTGGTCCTCCCTCCTCCTCCTCTTCCTACCCAATCTTACAAACTTTGTCCAACTGGCATCTCATATCTTCTGGAAACTCCTCTAAGAAAATACGAGAATCCCTACCTGTGTTTTGAAATATTAATAGAAACAGCAGCTATCCATCTAGGTGGGTGCAGTTATAGTTCATGGAAGTATCTCAGCGAACACTAGGGTGTAGAGGGCCAGTGGGCTGGTGCCTTGGAGAACCAACCTTAGAGAAAAGCAAAAAGGATTCTCTTGGCAGCAAAAAGAAGAAAAAAAAATTAGAAAAAGCCAAGCATTCTGATGTGGATGTGCTATCAATGACATGTGGTTCCTGCAAGAGATGGGGATAAAGCCTGGGGGAGTTGCCCTCAGCCCCCTGGATGAAATTATCAGTTTCGACTGGGATTACCATAGTACACTGCATAAACCTTCCTTACAAAACTATCTGTGGTCAGTTACACTGGAAATGCTTTACATTTCTATCTGGATGACCTAGTATTTATAATCTTTGGGATATGGGCCAGGACTATGTATTTTGGTAAAGCTATGTAGATGATTCTGAGGCATTGTATTAGATGATAAAATCTGTGCTGGAATGAAAGGTCAGTGTCATGCTTCAGCTCTACCCAAGAGCCTGGGCATGGGGTACTGAGGCACTAGGTACCTGAGTAAAGATACCTGAAGTGCACAGACCCAGGCGTGTTACAGGTAAATCTCAGGCTCTGGTGTGTGGGGATTAGACATAATTGTCTGCCTATTTCCTTTTCTCCTTTGAAGTCTTCCCAGGTCATTTGTTCACATGCTCCTGGAATGGGATTCTGTGGCAGTTAATGCCAAGAGGAGACATTTGCAGTCAGAGATCAGAATTAGGGATAATTAACCATTGCTATTGGTGGTAGAAAGAGGATGAGAAAATACAGTTTCAGAGGCACAGAGGCTTCTGATCAAACCAGAGCACTTCTCACAGACTGGGGCAGAGAAAAAGAACAATCCACCCAAATTCCCACTGGGGAAGTTTTTGGAATCAGAAACGGAGACAAAGCTGTCTTCTCAGAATGAAAATGGACCCATCCATTCACAAAGAGGTTGGAGGCAAAAGATGCCACTGTCTAACTACTTGACGCAGAGCAGTCAAATTCATTCTCCCCCCGGGTCACGCTACTAAAATAAAACATTTTAGCCAACTTGGTAAAGCTGTTCAGAGCTGTGAGTTCCATTCGTTGACTTTCCAAAATAGCTATCTGCAAGCCTGATCATTATATAACTATTCCAAATTCTTGCTTTTCTTTTTTAAGATTTTGTGTGTGTGTGTGTGTGTGTGTGTGTGTGGACCATTTTTAAAGTCTTTATTGAATTTGTTACATTATTGCTTCTGTTTTTTATGTTTTATTTTTCTGGCGGTGAGGCATGTGGGATCTTAGCTCCCCAACCAGGGATCGAACCCGCACCTCCTGTGTTGGAAGGCGAACTCTTAACCCCTAGGCCGCTAGGGAAGTCCCCAAATTGTTTCTAATGAACAAAATTATGCGATCATTTTGCCCAACACTTTCAAGTTACACATGGGGAAGCCAAGACCTGAAAAAAGAAAAAAAAGTCTTGACTGACATCTGACATCATGTAGTCAGTCAGTGGCCTGTGTTATCAGGGTCACCCATGCTTTATGGTTTCCTGGAGGAACTTGCAAGCCCCATGGCAGAATCTCAGTTGTTGAAATGGCCCAGCCAGGATGTAGGCAGAGAGGAACTGAAAACCACGTGGAGCAAACCATGCATTTTATAGGAGAAACTACGGTTTGAAGAAACAGAGGGCCTGAAACACACCTTGCTGGACTTGATTTACCATGAAAGGTCCATCAGATGCTGAAAGATACCATACAAATTTTAGCTGTTATCATTGTGTTCAGTAAGTTTGTAAAAGCTACTACTTATGGAACTAAGTGCATCACATTTTCTTTGCACACGATCAAGTTAGGAATTCTTGTCTCTACTTTGAGGCTGAGGAACTGGGTTCCTGGTGGTGAAGTGACTTGCTGTGGCCATGAAGCTTGTCATTTGTAAGGTCAGAATTTAACCCAGGGCTATAAGGATGCTTGTCGCACTAATCTTCCCAGGCCTGCCACACTGCTTCCCTCATCCAGGCTGATCCATGCATACTCAAAGGTCATGGGAAAGGACATATAATACTTTGGGGAAATTTTGGAATCAGGACAGTTCTGCCTCTTCAGGAAGTGATAACTTGCTGGAAATAAATGAAGAGTGAAAAATCCAGACAGCTTGACGTTTTCTCATATAACAATAGATTGCCTTGTAGTTTTGCTGTGGAAAATGTTCGTTCATTACTCAAACACTGGCTGAGTACCTACTACAGATTAGCCACAGTGCCAGACCTTATAGAGGTCACAAAGGAATTGTTCCCAGGCTCTGCTTTCCAGGAACTCGAAACTGGGAGGGGAAGACATGGTAGACTGTATAATTGTTCTTAAAGATTTTGTCATACATCACTGCTCATTGCCATGTACCTTGCTTCTTCTTCTTCCTGTACAAGCGATGTCATCCTTACCTCGTTAGCTTTGGACTTGGCCAGTAGGATGTGGGAGACATAAAGTAGATAATATCCAAAGTTTTAAAGAACAGTGCAAATTGCTTTCACTGCTCTTCTGCCCCCTGCCATGACAATGATAGGTCCCAGGGAGTGTTGCTCCATCTGTCTGGGTCCCAGAATGAGAAGACATAGGAGTTAGAGCCTCACCTCACAGAGCTGTATGCTGCAGCAGAGTAAACCCGCATCCTACATGATGCTCTACATCACTGGGGTTGTTTGGGGTTGTTTGTTACAGAGGGAAAGTAGACTGACAGAGGACATGAAATTCTAATACAAGGTAGAAACTGATGAGTTCTAGGAGAAATACAGACACCTGTATTTTTGAGTCTACAGAAAGAGATTGCTTATGTTGATAAAGGATTGCTTATGTTGATAAAATCAGTAAGGCCTTATGAAGATGGTGATATGTGAGGTGGACATCAAACTTAGTAGGACTTGAACATGGAAATAAGGTGGCACAGTTCCTAATGCTCCCATTATTCCGGGCTAGGGCAGGAGGTTGGGGAGGGGGCAGTAGGGTTAGAATATCGGATAAAAAAAGATGTTTCTTCAATGTTATCTTGCAAATCCTTTAGGGCTGTACTCATTTTGGCGAATTACTGTTCATCTATGGAATCTCAGGAAGTGATCATAGTAGACTAACTTTTCCCCAGGAGATGTCCTGGAGAATAGAGTGCCTGATGGAATATGCATGTAATGGAGATTGGGCAGCCTGCCTTACATTCAAAAGTGAAGGAAAAGTATGAGACAAGACATTAGAAGAGCTGGGCTCATTGCTGTTCTTGAGATTAAAGGACTTTGTGATTTGGGTTTATGTTCCTCCCCTACCTGACCTCAATCCCTCCTCCCATTTACTGAGGGGATAGAGTAAGAGTCTCTGAAAAATCTGAGCTGCTAAAGGATTCATTTTCATGAAATCCTCCAATGTTAGGTTTGATTTAAGCTGCCAATTAAGTGTCACGTCACACATGCACATAATGTTGTCACGTTGACCCAGATGATGGAAAACATCAGCTTTGTCGATGATAAAGGTCTGCCAGTTAATCGCCACACTCCTCACTTCCCTGGATCATATTCTTTCATATCCATCTTAACCTTAATTTTTTTCCTCTATCATTTCTTAACTGCAAAAATTCTTCAGGAAGCTTTTCTTTCTCTCACTCTTTAAATCTTAACTGCTTATAAACAAATCCTGAATTCCATATTCAATTCATTCCATTTATATCTTCCTCTAATTCTGACAGAACCTTAAGTTTCTCACTCTATTACTGTTTCTGAGCTGTTCAAGCTGGAAAACCTGAGTTATTCCTGCCTTTTATCCCAAACACCAAAACTACTCTCTCAGAAAATTCCAGTGGCCCTACATTAAAAATAGACCCCAAATGTGAGCTCTTCTCACCAACCCCAACACAGTCACTATACTCTCCCATCATTGTTGCTGTAGTGTAACTGGTACCCCTGGCCCCTACATTCTACTCTCCACACGGTTGCTAGGGTGATGATACTTTACAAAGTAAATTAGATTTGGCAGCCATAAAATGTGCTGCTCAGATCTCCTTCTTCAGGGAGCATAATTGATTGATGAAACCGGTTACTGTCCCTTCAGATACACTACCATATCTGTGCCAAGTCTGTACTTCTCAAGGTTTGCTCCTAGTCAATGACCATGGGGGTACTGATGCAGGCTCATTCTTGCAAGATGTAGGATTCTACCACTAGTAGCTTTGGCTCAAGGACAACCATTGATTTGGCCAAACCCTTCTTAGAATAGTTCAAGACTCTTCCTAGCCAATCCTCCCTCCTTCCTCTCTTTCTTTACAGGAATCAAATCTACATTGACATCTGAAGTTTTCCCTTGACTCCTCCAGCCTTCATAGGTATTTTCATTGATGCATTTCTAAGTGAACTCCAATAGGATGAATTCAAATAACTCCATTCTCAGATACATCATAATCAAACTGTTGAAAACTTAAAGAAAAAAGTCTGAAAAAAGCTAGAGAAAAAATAACATATTACTTCTAGAAGAACACTTACATGAATGACAGGATATTTCTCATCTAAAGCCATGGAGGCCAGAAGGAAGTGGGCAATATTTTTTAAAGTGCTGAGAGAAAAGTACTGTCAACCTAGAAATCTATAGTCAGTGAAAATATCCTTCAGGAATGAAGGTGAAATAGACACATTCTCAGATCAGAGAAAACGCAGTAAATTTGTCGATAACTTATTGTTTAAAAATAAATACTGAAGAATGTTTTTCAAATGGAAGTAAAATGATCCTTGAGGAAAGCTTGGAAATCAGGAATAAAGAAAGAGCAACCAAAAAATAGTAAAATTGTTGACAAATAGGTTATTCTCTCCCTTTTAAGATCTTCAAAATACATATGACAATTGAACACAAAAATTATGATATTGTCTGATGGGGTTTCTTAATGTTTTTAAATACAATATATGTAAAAACAACAATAGGAGGAAGAGAGTGTAAAAGGATGTGTATAATGGTAAGCTTTCTACATTGACTTCAAATTGTAAAATATTAATTCTAACTAGAAAGTGAAATGGTAAGTATGAATATTGCAATCCCTTGGGCAACAAACATAAAACTATAAAAGAGATATAGTAAAAAACCCAATAGGTGGATTAAAATGGGATAAAATATGATTTAAATAATTCAAAATTAAACAGGAAAGACAAAACAAGGGATAAAAAGGTAACATGGTACATAATAAAATGTTGACTTGACTCTAAAACAAAATAAAACAATAAGTACATTAAACATAAATGATTTAAACATGATAATTAAAAGACAGAGTATCAAATTGATTAATAAAGAATAAGACCCAACTCTGTGCTGCTTACAAGCAACTCGCTTTGAATACAATGATATAAGTAGGTTAAAAGTCAAATAGTGAAAAAAAGATATACTTTGAAAACTCAAAAGAAAAATGGAATAGCTTTATTAATATCGACAAAGTAAACCTGAGAGCAAGGACAAATGCCAAGTATCAAGAGGGACACATATAGTGATAAAAGGGTCCATTTACCAAAGACAAAACAAACCTAATTGGTAATGTAACTAACCACAGAACTTCAAAATATATGAAATAATACCTGATAGAGCAGGACTTCCCTGCTGGCGCAGTGGTTAAGAATCCACCTGCCAATGCAGGGAACATGGGTTCCATCCCCGGTCCAGGAAGATCCCACATGCTGCGGAGCAACTAGGCCCACGCACCACAACTTTTGAGCCCATGTGCCTAGAGCCCATGCTCCGCAATGAGAGAAGACACTGCAGTGAGAAAAGCCACCACAATGAGAAGCCCATGCACCACAATGAAGAGTAGCCCCCACTCACCGCAGCTAAAGAAAGCCCATGTGCAGCAACAAAAATCCAATGCAGCCAAAAATAAATAAATAAATAAATAAATAAATAATAATAAAAAACCTGATAGAGCTAATAAAATGGAAAACAGGAAAACAATAGAGAAAAATAAATAAAATCATAAGCTGGTTCTTTGAAAATCATCAATAACATTGATAAATATCTATCTAGGCAAACGAGAAGAAAGAAGACATAAATTACTAATATCAGAAACAAAAGAGGGTATTATTACAGACTCCATAGATAGATGTTTATTGAGATATAATTGAACCATATTAGTTTTATGTATAAAACATAATAATTTGATTATATATTGTAAAATGAGACTCCATAAATATTAACAAGAGATTATTATGAATAACTCTACATGTAGAAATTTTGAAAACGTAAATGAAATAGACCAGTTCCTTCAAAGCCACAAGCCATCAGAGGTCACACAAAATGAAATTTACAATTTGAATTGTTCCTCATCTATTAAGTAAATTGATTTTATAGTTATAAACCTTCTGAAAAAAATGTCCAGGTCAAAATGGTTTCACTGGCAAATTATGTCAAACATTTAAAAAAGAAATAAAAGATTCTCTACTATCTCTTTCAGAGAATAAGACACGAAGGAACATTTCCCCACTTATTTTGGGTCCAATATTACCCTACCACCAAAAGTAGAAAAAAGAAACTACAGAATAATATCCTTCATAAACACAGGAGTAAACATCTTCAATAAAACCCTAGCAAATAAAATCCAGAAATATGTACAAATTATAATGCACCTTGATTGAATCTACTAAAGAATAAAAACTATAAGAACATATCAATTTATACAGAATTTGACAAAATTCAACATTTATTCATCAAAAAAACAAACACTCAGAAAACTAGAAATAAAAGGGAACTTTCTTAATCTGAAAAATCTACAAAAAAAGCTGACAGCTAACTTTATACTTAATGGTGAAAGATTGAATTCTTTTTCCCCACACTGAGAACAAGGCGATGAAGTCTCCTCATCACTCAGATTCAACCATACAGGAAATCTAGCCAGTGCAATAAAATAAGAAAAAGCAATAAAAAGTATACCACTTGGAAAGGAAGAAATAAAATTTTCTTGGCAGAAAAATCCAATAGGATCTTAAAAAAAATCCTGTATTTATCAAAATTGCAAAGGCAGTCCAATGGAGAAAGGAGAGTCTAGCCAATAAATAATTTTGGAAATATTGGACATCCATATGCAAAAAAACATTAGCTTTGACTTAAACCTCACCCCTTCACTAAAATTAACTTATCAAAGATCTAAATGTAAAAAATAAAACTATTAGAATTCATAGCAGAAATTCTTATGGCTTTAGGTATGATCCCAAAATCATGACCCATAAAAGGAAAAAAAAAATGATAGATTGGATTGCATCAAAGTAGAAAAAAGAATCTGTGAAGGACAATGTTAAGAGAATGCACACACACACAACAGACTGAGAGAAATACTTGGAAATTAGATAATGAATAGAAGACTTGTATTCATAATATATAAAGATATCTCAAGTCTCGACAGCAAGAACAAACTGTCCAGTTTAAAAATGAGCAAAAGACTTCAACAGTTGCTTCTCAAAAAGGATGTACCAACGACAGATAGACAAGTGAATCTGTGCTCAGTATCACTAACCATTAGGAAAACGCAAATTAAAACTGTGATGAAATACTTCTACACGCCTTTTAGAATTAGAGCATTACCTAGTGCTGGTGAGAGTGTAGAGCAACTGGGACTTTCCTACATTGATGGTGGCATTGCAAAATGGCATGGCCACTTTGGCAAACACTCTGGCAATTTCTTTAAAGTTTTGCACTTTCCATCTGACCCAACAATCCTACTCCAAAGTATCAGTCCTAGAGAAACGAAAAGTTACATCTACACAAAAACCTCTATGAATGAGTCTAGTAGGTCTATTCATAATTGCCAAAAAGCTAGAATCTACTCGAGTGTCCTTCAATGGGTGAATGTATAAACAAACTGGTAAATGTATCCAAGTAGTGAGACACTCCTCAGTAGTAAAAAGGACTGAAATCTTGACACACAAAACAACACAGATGTGTCTCAAAGACACTACATGGAGTGAAAAAATCGTTCTCAAAAGGTTACAGGAGACAGGCATAAATTATAAATAATAAAGCTCAGTACCCACTTATGATGAAAACTCTTCGCAAACGATAAATAGAAGGAACTTTCCTTAATGTAATAAAGCGTATCTACCCCAAATTGATGGCAAATATCACTCTTCATGGTGAACCATTAGGAATAGTCTCTTTCCACATAGCCACATAAATCCTAGCCAGCAGAGTAAAAGAAAAAAAAAAAAAAAAAAGAAGTCAACATGTAGAAAGAAAAGGAAGGGAAAAAAAAAGGTATTTTATGGCTCATGACTGTTAATATGGCAAACCCTAAAGAATCTACAAATTATTAAAAATAAGAGTTTAGGAAAATGGTTACATATGAAAACAATATATTTTAAATTGCATTTCCATATTCAAGAAGAAACAATAAAAGTAGCATTTACTTTCAATAGCAATAAAACATATGGTACATATACACTGTTCTGTTAAAGATGCACACCTACATTAAAAAAATAAAACTTGAGGATGCTGAGGAGGGAGGGGACCCTGGGACGTAGTGAGAGAGTAGCATTGACATATACACACGACCAAATGTAAAATAGATGGCTAGTGGGAAGCTGCTACAGAGCACAGGGAGATCAGCTTGATGCTTTGTGAAGACCTAAAGGGGTGGGATAGGGAGGTTGGGAGGGAGGCTCAAGAGGGAGGGGATGTGAGGATATATGTATACATACAGCTGATTCACTTTGTTGTACAGCAGAAACTAACACAATACTGTTAAGCAATTTTACTTAAATACAGAAAAAAAATAAAACTTATTTGAAGCTTTATTTAAAGACCTAAATAAGTGGATACACATACCATACTTAGCAATACAAGGCTCAATAATTTAAGATGTTATTTCTTCTTAGGTTGATCTATAGATCCAATGCAGTTCCAACATAACTCCCAATTGGTTGTTTTTTGACAAGTTTATGATAAAACCTATATGGAAGTACAGAAGGCTAGGAAATATTAAAGATATTCTGAGGAAGAATAAGATGGGTGGGGTAGTTTACCCTATCAGGTTTCTAGTTCCATAGCAAAGATATAGTAATTAAGACCATGTAATATTGGAGTGAGGTAGTTAAATAGTTCAGTGTAACAGAAGAAAGAGCCCTGAGAAGAGCCCACATGTTGAAACTTGGAATATGATCAAGAATGCATTTTAGAAACTGGGGGAAAATGACCAACACGTGAATGCTCTAGATCTTTTGGTTATTTATATGGAGGAAAAAAAAGAAAGTGTGGCCCCACTTTGCAAGAATTCCACATATGTTAAAGACCAACATGTAAGAAATCACATTAAAAATGTTAAAATATTTTTATAATATCCAAGCAGGGAAGGGTGTTTATACACAGCGCCCTGCCCCCCTCCGCCATCTCAACTAAGGAAGACATAATGACATAAAGAATGTGATTGTAAATTTAATTACATTAAAATCCAACACGTTCATCCAAAGACACCACACAGATTACAAAAACGCAAGCCATGAAATAAGAGTGGAAACACACAAAGCAACATAATACTTGTATCCAAAATATATTAAAGATTTAACCCAAATCAATAAGAAACATACAAAAATTCAGCAGAAATCTGGATAAAATCCCTGAACAGTCCCATTCATATATGTATCTATATCCATATCTACTCAGTCTAATTAGTAACCAGTTAAATACAAATTAAGACCATTTACAACCACTAAACAGGTAAAAGTTAAGATACTGAGCAAAGCCAAGTGTTAACGATTATCCTCATATCTTGCAATAAGGAGTAGAAACGGGTACAACCTCTTTAGAAAGCAATCTGGCATTATCTTGTAAACGTACATTTCCATTCCCAGGTATGTTCCATTCATTCTATTCTCAGGTTGTATATACCCTTGTGCATACTACCTAAGATACGGGTACAAGGATATTTATACAAGCACCGTTCATAGTAGCAAAAAACTGAAACCGATGCAAATACCCATCAACTGGAAAGTAAATATAGTGAGTTATCGTCATTGTGCAGAATTTGCACAGTAGTTAGAATGAATCAATGCTACACACCAACATAAATATATTTTAAAGGATAAGCAGGCTGAAAAGTGATAGGTGTAGACTATTAGGAAGATTATGGTTCTGCTTTTATAAAACCCAAAATATTAAAAAAAAACTGTATATTGTTTAGGAATAAACATAAATACATAATACAATTTCAAAAGGGAAGGTGATAAACCCAAAATTCTCTTATGGGGTGTTCACAGAGCCATGGTGAGGGATACAATATGGCATTTTATAATCGTACCCCTTAACATGTATATATTCAATCTGTTTTTTGTATACGTTAAATAAGCTTTCTTTAATAGGATACAAAGGCAAGAGCATGAGCAGAAGAAGAAAGAAGCATGTAAGGGCTTAAGGAATGCAGAGCTGTTAGAATAGGAAAAGTAAGATTGTTGATGGTTTTATGTGAGAGGGTGCCCTGAGTATTAAGAGTTGGCCGGGGTTGGGATTTCTCTAAAGAAGGTGCAGGATGGGTGTTCTGGTTATCCATTGCTACATTAGAAACCATGCCACAATCTAATGGTTAAAAACCATTCCACAATCTAATGGTTTCAGCAACAACAGCATTTGTTTTGCTCAGGGATCTACAGTGAGGGCAGGGCTCAGCGGAGACAACCTGAGTCTGCTCCACTCAGTGTCAGCTGGGTCAGTTCTCTGTCTGGGATGGGAGTCCTTAGAAGGCTTGTTCATGCACCGCTGAGACTCAGTCAGCTGGTGCCTGCAACATCGGAGGCTCCTGGGGCCCTGTCTCCTCCTCCTCTACCTCCACGTGGTCTCTCCTGCTCTGTGGCTTCAGTGGAGCCAGTATGCTTAGATATTGGCCCAGGGTTTCTAAGGTGTATGTCCAAAGAGAGAGAGCCAGGCAGAAACTGCCGGTCCTTCTCAAATTCGGCCATTTGCAGCAACATGGATGGACATAGAGATGATCATATGAAGTGAAGTAAGTCAGACAAAGACAAATATCATATATCACTTATATGTGGAATCTAAAAAAAGTGATACAAATGAACCTATTTACAAAACAGAAATAGACTCACACTCATAGAAAACAAACTTATGGTTACCAAAGGGGAAAGAGGGGTAGGGGAAGGATAACTTAGGAATTTGGGATTAGCAGATACACAATACTATATATAAAATGGATAAACAACAAGGTCCCACTGTACAGCACAGGAAACTATATTCAATATCCTGTAATAAACCATAATAGAAATATATATATATATATATATATATACATATATATAACTGAATCACTTTGCTGTACACCAGAAATTAACACAACACTGTATATCAACTATACTTCATTGAAACAAACAAACAAAAATCAAACAGAGAGCCAGGCGGAAGCTGTCCTTCCATTTTAAACTCAGCCCCAGAAACCATGCAATGTCACTTCTGCCATGTCCAAGGAATCTAAAAAGCCCACCCCTTTTCAAAGGAAGAGAAATATTATTTTCTACTTTTGATGGAGAAATACAAAATTTCTGGAAAAACATGAAGAACAAAAAATGCTATTGTGGCCGTTTTCGAAAAATGTATTCTGGCATAGTGTGCTCTGTAGTCCCTCAGACTGGATGGAGTTGGGGGTCTAGGTAAAGAGGTAAACAAGAATCAAGGTTGCAGGCAGGTGTAAAGCCCTTATGTATAGGCTGTGATGCTTAGGCCTGCAATAGGAGATAAAGGGAATCACGGAAATTTGGGATTCAAAGGGTGATGGGAAGAAAATATCATTTGAAGAGGTTGCTTTGTACCAATGTGAGAAGGCTACAAGGAAGGAGAAGCTTATGTCAGAAAGATTTGGAGGATACCTTGCCTAGCCAGGGAGGTGTAAGGGGACCTAGGGGTGGCTGTAGAAATTGTGAGAAAAAAAAATCAAAGATAAAGGGCATGTATCTGGGACACAGGATGTTCCTGAGTAACCAGCAGTTGTCAAAAGTCCACGACTCAGATGACTTCATCGCTAAACTCCATCATCACGGGGAAGAATTCCTAAAATGCCAGACCCTTGGTTCTCAAAACTGTCTCACCAAGCAACCTTGTACCACCGCATTGCAGGGAGAATGTGATGTCCTGTCAGGAGGGGAACTGAATAATTTAGAGTGATGTCGTCCATAAATATTTAATGATATGAAAAAATGTTCATGAGACAATAAGTAAAAAAAAAAAAAAAAAGGCACATTGCAAAATATTACAATTGCCCAGAAAGAAAGAAAAGATGTTCCCTAAAATATTAACAGAATTTATCTCCAGCTGGGGGAATTTTCATTTAAATGTTTCCATCTTTACTTTTTTATATGTCTATATTTCTACAATAAAAATGTATTAACATTTTAATAAATAAAAAATAGCTATTGTTATAATTTTTAAAATATCCAGTCTTATGCTAAATAAAATCAGATAGAGGATATTTTAATGAGACTTATTCAATCAACATTTTACTATAAAATTTTATTTCCTCTGTTAGGAGATTTGCTCAACTAAAGCTGTATTTTCTTACCTGTGAAAATACAAAGCAGCTCTCAAAATATGACTTGTCTTGGATTCAAAGATGGCATAGTTATTTTTGTAATAATACTAAGATGTTATTCCTCTTTGTCAGTGTGTTGACACAGGCAAGAAGGGTGCAAAGTCAACGCAGGGTAAAAGTGATGGTGTCTTGGCATGAATCAAGGTAGTGGCACCACGCTGTCCAGTGGTTATTGTATTTACAACCACAGGCAGTAAAAAAAGAAAACAGCGGGAAGAAAATGCCAGTTTTACTTAAGCATATCCCTAATGGAGCAGTAAAAAATATTAATTGTCTTGAATCTCAGCCCTCGAGTACAATCCTTTTAATATTCTGTGTGATGAAATGGGAGTAAAGATGGGACCCTTGTGCTGTGTGCCCAGGCACTTGGGGAGACATGTATGTGACTGAATTACAAATTCAACCAGCTGCTTTTTCACAAGCTCACCATTTTTACCTGAAAGAACAGCTGACAAACTACAGTTCCAAAACTTGGCTCTTTGGCAGGCAATTTTGTCAGTATGAATCCAGTGAACCTTCCAGTTCAGGGGAAAACAGATAATAGTGTTTGTTGTTAATGGCAAAATTTGAACCTTGAAGGAAATAAATACAATTTTTGGATAGCTTTTACCTTCTACCACGAGCTTGACAGCTTCCCGATAAGTAAAGACTTTGCTTTTTGATGGGATATGTTTTAAAATACTGTATATGAAGTGTGTCAACATTTGAAAGTTCTGCATGACCCGGTAAAGCACTATTTTCCAAACAACCAATGAACGATGTTATACGATTGTGCATTGGCAAAATTTCCATTCAGAGCGCAGGAGATCACGAAAGACAATACAAAAAGTATATGGCTTCAGATTCCACATAGCAACTAACTTTCAAGAAGCTGCCACTTGTTGAGTTTTGGTGTAGTAGAAAAGAAAAATGTCTACAATTATCTGAAACGACTACAAAGGACTCCTCCTTTTCTCACCTCTGTGTGAGGTCAGGATTTTATCAGATACTTCAACCAAAATGGGCTCTCCAAGAGCTTGCATGCAGAAGCTGATATGAGAATCTTGCTGTGTTCCACTGAGCCAGCTATTAGAGATTTGAAAAAATAGAAAAGAAAGAAAAGCAATGCTACTTCTCACTGTTTTTGTTAAAAAACAGTTATAGTTTTTGGTTTGGAAAACATGGTTTCTTTTTATTAAAATTATATTTTATTAGCATGCGATGGGTTTGTTTTAATTGATATTGGTAAAGTAAATAAATATTTTGAAAGTATCAATTAATTTCTATTAGAGTAAATGTTGATACTTGTAAATCTCATAAACAAATGTTCTTTGACATCCTGAGACCATTTAGGAGCCACTATATTTTAAGACATATAACAGACACATAGGAGGAAATTCCCTTCTTCCTGGATGTGTTTGTATAAGGACATGATGTGTGGAGGTGCCATTGCCATCTTGAAGGGCAGATGAAAGATGAAACCAACCAGCTGAGGATGGAAGAGCAGAACCACAGGGGAAAAGAGCTCTTGCTGACATCCTTAAGCCACAGAGTTGATCACCTGTGTTGACCTACCTTTGGACTTATGTGAGATAATAAAAATGTTCTGATCCTTCAAGCCACTCTTAGTTAGGGTATTCTGTTATTGGAATTAAGGGCATCCCAACTACTATGTGACCCATCTCACAGTAAGAGGGACCAGGCATTTATCCAGCTGTGTCTGGTCCTGTGCTGTGTGATCTTAGATATATTATCCCACGTAAACCTCAAGACCAACATGGTGACAGAGGTGGTACTATCCCCGCTCAATAGATTAGGCACCTGAAGCACAGAGTGGGTATATTAACTATCTGAGGTCACACAGATAAAGTTCCAATCAAACTCAAACCATAATCTTGTTGGCTTCAAAGTCTGTACTCTATCTATTATAACCTTCACCAGGTTTCATATCCCAAGTCTGCATTTCCACTCTACCAAGTATAAACATCTCAGAGTGCTTTTCAAGCACCACAGTAATCTTTCAAATTTAATAATCAAATATAATTAAGCTTTGTTTGTTTTGAAATTTTGGTTTTACTTTGTAATTACCCAGGTAGTTAGTTTTTCCTTATTGCCCTTGCAAAATTGTTTTCATATTTCATATAACTTTTTTTCACTCATAAGTATATCTTGCTAGGTCTGTATTCCCAGCGGATTGCAAATTCCAGCACAGGGCTTGACATATAACAGGGGTTTTATAACAGTTAGTGTAGTGGTGATAACTTCAGAGAGTATTCACTGCAGACTAGGCATATATTACTGTTAATCCTGATGGTAGCTCTTCGACATGGTTATTATTATCCCCATTTTATAGGTGAGGAAATCGAGGTTCGGCTATGCAGACCCGTGCGAAGACATACAAATATTAGTGTGTGAGGCGGAATTACAGCACAACTTCTCTGGCAACATTAAGGAGAAAAACTTGAAAAGTTATTAAACCTCTCTCAATACCGCTAGTGATTAGAAAGTCACTCTTTACTGGGTAATCCATTCTTTTACAGACAAGGCCTCATGATGGCCAAGTTCTTCCTTAGGGGGGATTTGCATTTCCACCCCTAATCCTATGATGACAAGAATCCAGTCTAGTTACAAGTAACTGAGCCCTGCAGAGACACTGCAGTGGGGATGGTGTTTGCGTGTGTGACTGAGGGATCCTGAATGGGGCGGGGGGGGGGGGGGGTGTGCCAAAAGTGTGGTTAAGCTGAGAAGGTTGGGCTGCTAAGATATGGGATTTCTATTGTTTTTCGGTATTTTTATCTTTATCACGTTCCTATCTTTTCACATATTGCCTTGTATATGCCCAACACCATGATAAACCCTTTACAATGACTTCTTTTTATTTTTCTAACAACTCAATCAGTAGGTGACATATTTCTCTTTTATAGATGGGGAAAATGAGTCCCAGAGAGGTGAATCCACTTGTCCAGGTTTACATAACTAGTGCGTGGCAGAGTTCTC
This sequence comes from Hippopotamus amphibius kiboko, assembly GCF_030028045.1. Classification (NCBI taxonomy): domain Eukaryota; kingdom Metazoa; phylum Chordata; class Mammalia; order Artiodactyla; family Hippopotamidae; genus Hippopotamus; species Hippopotamus amphibius. The sequence goes on from NC_080189.1 coordinate 181,374,456, forward strand.
CCAGGCAGTCTATCTCCAAAGCCTGTGTTTTCTGTCACTTCTTCTTCCTCATTCCTGAAAATGAAGGGAGAAAAGAGGTACACATCACTGAAGACCTCTCTCCCCTGGTGTGAAATAAAATACTCAATTACAACAAGCTTTGACTAGTTTGTTCAAGTAGCCAAGTTGTAGATTATAACTCTTCAGAAACAGTTTTGCAAATGACCTAATGAGCAATTTTAATTTTCCCCTTTGTCTTCATACTGTCTTTTGTGCTTTTAACTGATTCTGGAAAGTGAGTTCAACCAAATGAATTTGAGGAAATGAGTGAACTTCGAATTGCATTTGTTAGAACTTCTTCCTTCTCGTGCTTTTATTTCCTGTGCTCAACTAGAAAGGTTTAAGATGAAAATTCTAAATTGCACAGCTTTAGTTTACCTACAGTGAGATGCACAGATCTTAAAAGTATAGTTGGATGAATTTAGACAAAAATGTACACCCGTGTAACCAACAATTAAACTGTGTTAAATGGTGTCCAAAAAGCTCCCTACAGTCCTTCCTTTATATATGTATATATGCCTGCTGTCCTTCCCATAAAGAGACGGAATCTATTTCTCCTTCCTTTGAATCTGGGATGAACTTGTGACTTAACTTGACCAATAGAATGTGGCAGAAATGAAGCTCAGCTAGTTCCAGACCTAGCCCTTAAAGGAGGCTGCTTCTGTAAATGTCATGTAAGAAAACAGTCCAGACAACTGGTAACCCCAGTACACGTTACAGAGAGTCACAGAACCACTGAGCACAGAACCACCGAGCACAGAACCACCCTGCACAAAGGGCAGAATTGAATCAATGTTTTAAGGCACTGAACGTTGATACAACAAAGGAGATACAGGACGTTTCATCACCGCAGAGCATTTCCTCGTGATCATTTGCAGTCAACCCCCGCCAACTCTCACAGCTAAATACTTCACATTATTTCTATTCTCACAGCCTAGTCATACCCATTCTTAAACTTCAAATGAACTAAGCTTCAAGAAATATTTTATATGATGCAACGTTTACTCTTGTATTTGGTTGCTTTCACTTAATAAAACGTTTCTGATATTCATCCATATTCTTTGTTTTTATTTAGTTATTTTTTTTCATTATTGTGTAGTGTTCTATAAGTATACCAAACTCTGTTTATCTATTCCCCAATAACACTTGGATCATTTCTAGTTTTGAACTGTAAGCAATAAAGCTGCTTTGAAGATTCTAATACACATGTTTTTGTGGGCATATATCATCATTTCTCTCCCATAAATCCCTAGGAATAGAGTGACTGGTTCATAGGACAGCTGAATGTTTAACATTCAAAGAAACTGCTTAAAGTTTTCCCAGAATGGTTGTGCCATTTCACATTCCCCCCAAAGTGTATGAGATCCCGTTGCTACACATCCTCATCGCTATTTGTAAAGTCAGTGTCTTAGTTTTACTTGTTCTAGTGAGTGTGGGTTGATTTCATTGTGGTTTCAACTTGTATGTCTTAGATGACGCATAATTTTGAGCATCTTTTAGTGTTCTTTTGTTTATCTTCTTTAGTGAAATAGCTGTTTATGCCTCTTGCCCATTTTTATTGGACTGTGACCTTATTTTGATATGTGGAAGTTAAATATTTATATATTCTGGATATAAGTTCTCTGTGTAGCATATGCTTTATTCCCACTCTGTGGCTTGCCTTTTTATTGTTTTAGTATTGTCTTTTGACAACTGGAAGTAATTTATTTACATGAAGTCAAATTTGGTGATTTTATTATTCTGTTATGTTTAATGCCTTTCGTGTTCAAAAAAAAATAAGGTCACAGCATTGTTCTTCTGTTTTTGTTGTTTGTTTTGTTTTGTTTTTTCTGGAATCTTTAGAGTTTTGGCTTACATTTAGTTCTGTGGTCCATTTCAAAATAATTTTTGTGTGTCGTGTGACGTAAGGTCCCTTTTTTCCATATTACTGTCTAGTTGATACAGCACCATTTCTTGAAAAAACTTTATTTTTCCCACTGTATTGCACAATAACTTGGACAAAAACTGCTTGGCCATATGTTTATGAGTCTACTTTTGGATTTCCTATAAGTTCTAATGATGTGCCTTGATATTCTCACTCCAATAACACACTGTTTATAATATTGCAGCTTAGAAAGACGTGTAATCAGAGAATATAAATTTTCTAACCTCATTATTTTTTTTAAAGATTATTTGTTTCTACATAAATTTTAGAATCAGCATGTCAATTTTTATAATAAAATCTTCCAGAATTTTAAGTGATATTGTATTAGATCTCTAGGTTAATTCAAAGAGATTTGACACTTTTATGGGTCATCCCATTCATGAATATAGCATATCTCTCCATTTATTTAGGTCTCTTAAAAATGGCTTTCAGCAATGTTTGGTAGTTTTCAGAGTAGAGGTACATTACTGGAAAATATATTTTTATGAATGTTGTGACTTTTGATGATATTATAGATGGTGGTTTAAATTTGTCACTTTTGACTTGCTCATTTCTCATATAAATTCAAATATGTTTGTATTTTTATATTATATCCTGCAAAAATACATGTATTAATGCAAGCATTTGGGGGCTTGGTTTGTTTTTAGATTCCATAGGATTATCTTTGTGAATAATCTGTCATCTATGATTAAACACAATTTCACTTCTTTTGTGCCAGTCTTATTACCACTTATTTTTCAGACCTAGTACTTGCAAGGACCTACAGGATAATGTTAAAAAATAAGTGCTGAAAGTGAACATCCTTGTTGTATTTCTAATCTTAGATTATGAGAGAAATTACGATTTAATAAAATCAATTTGGAAATGTTTGTTCCTCTTTTATTTGCTGAGAGAATATGCATAGAGTTGTTAATTGTGAATTGAATATTTGGTAGAATTTGCCAGTAAAATAATCTGAGCCTGGAATTTTCTTTATAGGAAATTTAGAAAAAATTAATTAAATTTATGTGGTAAATGTAGGGATACTCAAGATGTCTATTCCTTTTTTTAAGCTTTAATAGTTTGTGCCTTTAAAAAAAAATTGTCCATTTCACCTCAATTGTCAATTTACTGTTATAAAGTTGTTCATTGTATTTCCTTATTATCTACTTGATGTTCATAGAACTGTAGAATTTTTAATAATGTTTAATGTTTTATTTCTGATATTCATAATCTCTTTTCTCTCTTTTTTATTTCTTGATCAGTCTAGAGATATATATGTATATCGTCAGCTTTTAGCTTTTACTTCCTATTCTGGTCTGAGTTTCTCTTATTGTTCTGGTTTCTTAGGATTGAAGCTTAGATAACTTTCTTCATTTTTAATACAAGCATTTGACTCTATAAATTTCCCTCTGAGCACTGCTTTATCTGTATCTCACATATTTTGATATTTCTATTTTATCTTCATTTGTTTCTATTTCTTTATAATCTATTAGTGTCTTTGTATTTGAAGAGTTTCCTTGTAAATATATAGTCAGTTCTTTCTTTTTTTACCCATTTTAAGAATATTATCTTTTTCTTTGGCATGTTTAGAACATTTATTTTTAATGTTAGATTTCAAATAGAGTCTTGCTACATTTTTTTCTTTTCCATTTGTCCCAACTGTTCTTTGTTTCTATTTTTATTCCCCTGTCTTTTTTTGGATTAATTGAGTATTTGTTATGATTCCATTTTTCTTAGGTAGAATCTACTTGCTTTATGTCTTCATTTATTGTCTTATTATTTTAATTGTTGTAGCTTATCTCAACCTACTTTTAAATATTATATTACCTTAAATATAAGGTCAGAATCATACATTGGCATACTTTCTATTCCTTTTCACATCTTTTATGATGTTGTTGCCTTACATTTTACTTTTACCTGTGTTATAATGTCACAATATTTTTTTTTTTTGCTTTAGGCATTAATTATGTATTGAAGGTATTAAAAATTGTTTTAAAAATTTCAGTTTCATTTCATCACATATATACAGCTTCTGGCACTCTTCCTTACTTTGTGTAAATTAGAATTTTCACCTGATATTATTGTCCTCTTCTTGAAGAACTTTCTTTAACATCTCTTATTTTGTGAGTTTGCTACCAGTGGACTTAATTTTTTTTTTAAATATGAAATACCTTAATTATACATTCACTTTTAAAGGGTATTTTTACTTGATATGTAATTCTAAGTTGACAGATTTTTTTGCAGCACTTTAAAGATATAATTCCATTGCCTCCTGACCTTGATCATATTTAAAGTCAGTCTTCATTATTATATTTATTCTCCTGAATATAGTATATATTTTTCTACAGCTTCTTTTAATATTTTTTCTCTTTTATTATTGTTTGCATCAGGTTGACTGTGTTATCTATTTGTAACTTCCTGAGCTTCTTTGACCTGTGAATGAATTTTTTTTCTCCAAATTTCAACATCTGATCATTATTTTTTTCATTTATTTTTCCACCCCAGTTTTTCTCTCCTCTCCTTCTAGGACTTTAATTACATGCACAATAGACAGTTTCATACTGTTCCACATGTCATTGAAGATTTGTTTAGAGATTTTCAGTATTTTCTTTCATCTCTGGGCTTCACTTTATATTCATCTCTTCACTAATCCTTTCTCTGATACATTCAAAATGTTTTTAAGTCCATTATCACACTCTTTATTTCATATATTGTACTTTTCTGTTCTAAAATGTCCACTGAGTTCTTTCTTACAGTTTTCGTATTTCTCTTGAGAATGCGCAACCATTTACTGATTTTTTCACTTCGTTTGTAATTTGCTTAAGAAAGTTAAAAGAGCCGTATTAATGTCCTTTCCTACTAATCTAACACCTAAGTTATCTACCAGTTTGCTTCTCTTCACTATGTTTTCTCTTGATCATCAACCACATTTCCCTGCTTCTTAGTATGTTTAATACATTTTTGTTGTGTATATGATACTGTGGCTTTATGTAGACACTCAGAATTTGCTATCTTCCTCACAATAATGGTGTTTCTTTTTTTTCTTCTGACAGGCAGTCAAATTACTAGAAGACCATCTTGAATTGGATATATGCCTTTCTAGGACCAGTTTTTTGTTTGTTTCTTTGTTTGTTTTGCTTCGTCCCTGGTTTTAGAGCTCGTTCTTATGACATAGTACTTTGTGTTTTCAATGAAAATTCTGTTGCTTTACCAAACTACTGTAATCATCTCCAATTATGTCTTCCCAATGCTCAAGTAATTGCTAAAAGTGCTCAGTTCTTCAGCTCTCATATGCTGCTTTCTGCTGGTCTCCTTGGTGACTTTCTCATGAATACGAGGTTTAAGAGTCAAAGATTTAGAAATAACTAGCATGCAGAACCTGGGGCTTCCCAAATGTGGCCTGCTCCATTCCATTCTCTTTCCCATTAATTTCCAGCCTTAAATTCACACCAGTTTCTCCTCTGCCCAGTAACTCTTTAATGTCAGAGTTCTCTTCCCACATGTCTATACAGAAGAAGCTGGCTAAATGTGGAACTTGTCTAATTTACTTCTTATTTAAAGAATCATATCCACCTATTTGTTCATGATCACCAACTCTTCAAAATAGTTTAAAATACTTTTTCAGTGCTGTAGTTGTTATTGTCTAATATGGTAAGTCTAATTCTAGTTACTCTGAGATGACCAGAATCAGACCCTTCATCAAAATACTGATGCTCACAGGAAGTTTTGTGTGGATATAGTTCTCTAAGTTTAGTCTAGAAATTTTCTATTAATTATTTCTCAGGAAACTGAGATCACACAGGATGTAAAAGTACTTTATTCAGACCTTATCTTTTATCAAAGGCAAACAATATCACTTAAGACCAATTATATCTGTAGGCAGATAACAGATTTTCTTATCATCAAATGAGACAACTGAGTCATAAATAATTGCCATGATTTACTCAAAGCTATAGAATTTGAATGTAGAATTTGGATATAGAATTTGAATTTAAATTACATAATTTAAGTAATTATGTAATTCTAACATCTGAAATTTTTCCATTGATCTTTCCATTAACCCAGATATTTCTAAAATCCCTGAGATTTTACCATATCAAATATATGACTGTTCCCATTCTTCAGGCTCACCTAGGAGGTACTAAAACATATATGGGAAATTGGTTTCATACTGATTTGCAAATGTTGATTGGAAGTGGTCTGTGTGGTGCTCTGTGTTAAAAATGTTGAACTTTCTTTAGGATTCTGTGAAAAAAATTGGGGCGAGTACCATGTTTACCATAGACTGTAAAGTTGGAATTGTGAGTACAAGTGTCAGGTACTTGAAATGAATTGGAAGTAAGTGTTTGCTTCCTTGGAGAAAATAACTTATTAATTTAAATAATTGTAAAAAGAAAGAAGATGGCGAGGCTCTTGGCGGTGGGGAGGTGGGCGGTGATTTCCACAGCCAATGTTTCTCTGTATTCTACTACATTCCACGGTGAGTGAATCCAACCCTCTGGCCAATAAAATGAGGCAAAGAATAATTTAAGCATCAGAGTTCTTCAAGGCAGTGCCAGGACAAGGTGCATGGATTACCAGAGAGAGTCACTTATGTTATTTCTCAATCTGAAGTTTCATCCAGGTAGCGATGCTAACAGAGTACTCCATGTGGATTTGTAATGACTGTGATGTAGTTATCACACTAACTTTGACAAATCTCTGGATAGAACTCTGGAGAACGTGGGTCAAGTATTCCCTTTTAGATGTGATTAATTCCTCCTCTTGTGATACCACTTCTCCATGGTAAGCATATTTGGAAGCCTAGGAAAACCTGATAGTCTTAGGGCAATTTTAGGTACCTTTATTTATATAGGTTGTCATGGACTGAATACTATGTACTTCCCAAATTAATGTATTGAATCCCTAATCCCCAGTGTGATGGTATTTGGAGACAGGGTTTTGGGGAGGTAATTAGTTCATGAGGCTAGGCCCCTAGCTCCCATAAAAAGAGACACAAGAGAGCTTTCTCTCTCTCTCTCTCTTGCTTTCTCTGCCATGAGAGGACACAGCAAGAAGGTGGTCATCTGCAAGCCAGGAGGAGGCCTCTGACCAAGAACCCAATCAGCCAAAACTTTCATCTTGAACTTCCTAGGCCCCAGAACTATGAGAAAATAAATTTCTGTTGCCTAAGCCAGTCAGTCTACGGCATTTTGTTATGGCATCTCAAGCAGACTAATAATGTGGATTTTGCAGTTATTTATAATTACATTAATTGCTAGTTTTATAGTTATTAATTTTTATTATTTTCTAGGTGTCATGAAACTTTCTAAGTGCTTTGCTTACACTTATTTTTTTTTAACAGACAATAAACTGCGTTTATTTAGAGCATACAATTTGGTATTTTTTTCTTATTAGTAATGTATATATGGCAATCCCAATCTCCCAATTCATTCTACATTTGTTATTTTATTTCTCATGACAATCCCACTCACAGCAATCCCATGAGCTGGGTGTGTTATCTCCATTTTACAGCTAAGGGAACTGAAGCACATTGAAGCCAATACAGTATATGATTAAGACTCAAACATGGATGAGTTTGGAAGAATACTTGGTTGCCCACCATCAAATGCACTAGTGTGGCATGAATTTCAAGCATTCGATATGAAATATTCCCTCTGGGTCATGGCCATCCTTTCCCCTCACTCTGCTGATTCAGGACATAGGCCTTCTGATCCTTCTGATGGGAACATCATCTTCCCCTGTGGTCTTCCCAGAATCTTGTCCTAATTTTCCAGGGCTCTGGATGCCTACCTACCTCCTTTCAGACTTTTACCTAGGAAACACTGGCTTCTACAACCCTAGTCACATGTGAGGACTCTTCCAAAATGAGCCAAATCATATGAAGATCTGACTTTGAGTATTGAGTAAGGCCTACTGTCTAAAGCCAACTCAACCTACCCGATTAGGTCCATGTGCTCACACCTATTTGAACAGCATCCTTAGGGTCTGGCACTGTGGCCCACTGGGTCCCCCCTCTCCCAGTCTTGCCCTACACGCAATCTTGACCTATGACACCCAGGAAATGATATCACAACAGAAAGAACAGGCCAGGTTATCTCATAGGTCAGAAGGAAAATGTCCTTTCTCTTAAAATATTAATATTCTCAGGTTCTAAGGGGTCCAACCTCAGAATGAAATTATAAATCTGGAAGCTTCTTTAAAAGTCAGGCATGGAAATCTCTTTTACATTTGACTTTCATTGAATGACTTCAGCTATTTTCTTCTTCTAACATCTGGAGTTCAGCCAACCACAGGACACTTGTTTTCTGTTCATTTGTAAATTAATATAGCTGGAAGCAAAGATTGTCTCTGAAAAAAGCAGATTCACTTTCCTCCCAATATAATGAAATTATGTTTGGGGACGCCTCTGTTGATGTCCAAGAATCTTTATGAGGCTTCCAAAGTCATTGTTTTCTTCTCACAAATGAGAACTTGCTGATGCCAAGGAGTAATGAACTGGAAAACCACATGATGCAGTTGGTTCTTAAGCTGGCCCCAGTGCATTAGAAAGACCTGCTGGGGAAGGAAGCTTGTGACCTCCGTAATTCTTGCTTTCCCACTCTTTGCTACTTTTCCCTCTTTTACTTTCCTCTTCTCTTTTCCCCCCACCCCTCGCCCTGCCTTATCCTTTATGCAATAAACACAAGCTTTGGAATAGACTGACTTGGGTACAAATTTCAATCTGCCACTTGTTGTGTGCTCATGATTAGTATTATAAGGGCACGACCCTTAATCCCACTGAATCTCAGTTTTCTCTTCTGTGCTGTGGAGATGATACATCTATTTCTCACTTTCTTCCTCCTAAAAGAATCTATCTTCAATGCAGATGTCCCGCTCCACCCCTTCAGCTCTTGTAACTCACAGGGGTAGACAAGACCCCCCAGATCCAGGAGTGGGACTTGAATCATCACAGTCAATAATTGTCATCCTGTCCCTCTGGAGAGCAAGGAGTTCAGGAACCTAGGCTCCCACCGATCAGAGCTTGGGATCACTTATAGTTTGGCGATGATGTGGGGGTAGGCTTCTCACTCTGCTCCCTGGAAGCATGCTGCCTTGAACATTCTAGAATCCTTCAAATAACTATAGGAGAAGACACTCTGAGGATGAATCTGTCAACAAAAGGAGACAAAAGAATGGAAGAGAAATGAAGCCCTGTCCCTGATATATCTACATCAGACCTGGACTTCCCAAATCTGAGATAAATTCCTTTATTCTTCAAGCCAGTTTCTAGGGTTATTTTTTTGCATACAAAAGCTTCCTAATATATGTGAAAAAATAAATGTGATAATTACACCCACGCAGTTAATAATATTTACTAGGTCCTCAAGAGATGTTCATTAACTCCCTTTCTTCTATTTTGGACTTCACTCGTTTTTCATTGATTCTGTCTTCTTCTCTCTGTAACCCAAACATATATTGACATTATCAGGCCTTAAAAACCACAGAAAACATGAAGATGTTGCTAAGTTGTCTCGGTTTCAAAAAAAAAGCAACAAGAAATCCTCTCAATTTACTGAAGGCATGGAGGGTTTAGTGCAGGGAGACACATGTGCAAAAAGAAAACTGGACTATTAGCCACTTGTCCAACCACTGGATGGTTTCAAAACTATCTGGAAAGAACAGGAAACACGGTACTTCTGGGTCTCATGATTCAATGCTTTTCCAAGCATTGGAACTCTTGAGTCTTCTTTTTATGACTTCAGCAGAAGAAACTTGTACATCCCTACTCTAACGCGAACCAGTAGTTGTCGTCCTACAAATTTACTCTGTACCAATTACCTCTGTCTCAGCAGCTCCCATTTCAACCCCAAAGACAAAAGATCTGTTGGTTACATGGTTCCAGGGAGGCAAAGCTCTTAGGCCACCAACCACCCCATAGGTTGGCTGACAATAGCCACTGTTCCTTCTTATTTCAGTCATCCTAGGTCAGAGTTCCTGGGTTTCATCACAGAAGACACAACAATCTATATTCATTCAAACAACTATCATTTATCAAATAGTTAACTGTGTACTTTGTGCTAGATCCTGCTCTAAATTCAGGTCATGAGTAAAATAATCAAAGAATTTTCCATATAAAGTCTTGTAAATGGGGAGATATGTCCATATAAATTTAAATTGAGTTGTAATAAGGAAAGGACACTCAAAGTAAGAGGGTAGAAGTGATGTGTGTGGGAGATGGGTACACTTGATACATGGGAGGCAGGGAATACCACTCTGGGCTATGCTTGAGTCAAGATCTAAATGTAATATGGGAGTGAACTACTTGAATATTGGAAATAAGTGTATTGGAAGGTAACCTCTGGTACAAATGTCCTGGGAAGTGCTTGTTTTGTTGGGGAAACATCCCATAGGCCAGTGTGGTTGCAGTGATGTGAGAACGGGGAGAGGGTAGGATATTTGGACATGTAATAGAGTCAGAGCCCACACCTTTCCTGTGTAGTGTCCTTAAAGAATGGATTTTTTTTTCAAAAACAAGTTTTTTTCATTATATCACAGGAGGCATGATCATGTGAAAGGAAAAAAAAACAAACAAAATATACTAGCTTGTTTCTACTCTAAGGTCACTACATGAACACACATATTTAATGAGTAGGGCCTTGCCTATGATGTTTGCAAAGTGCCACATGGGGTAAATGCAGAGAACAGGTTCCCAGGAGTAACTGGACCATTGGCTATGAAGTGCCCTCAAAGTAAAACGCATCAGGAAACAGGAGCTCTGAATTCGGTTGCCTGAGGTTCTGCCTCCCAAAGTTGGCCATCCTCACCTTCCTCACCTGGCCTACAACTTGGTGCTGAGCTCAAGGCTTTGCGGGGTTCGTCCCCGTCACTGAATTCACTGCTGATCACGATTATTTCCGGTTCTTGGCCACGAGCTCTCCTTGCTTTGGAGAGGGATCAAACTCATGTGGACATCCGGTGGCTTGACCTCTCTGGCAGAGGACACTGAGATCCACATCTTGGACTTCCAGGTTTCACAGAGTGGGGTCATTCTCCCCATTTCTTCCCATTAGGTCTCATTAATGGATTCAGTATTTTCTTCTTCAGTTCCTAATACTTCCCTATGGCTCTTGTTCCTCTTAGACACACTTTCCTTCGGAGAGGTCTCTTTCTGCAGCCAGGAGGAATCTCCTGCAGCAACCTGAAGACATAGCATGAGTACTGCATACCTCCTACAACCATAGCTGCTGGAGCATAGGAGCTTTATTTTGTGCCCAGGTGTAATCCCACAGCTTCAGCTAGCACCTGGCACGTAATAGGTACTCAGGAAATCTTGGTGACTTACAGTCTTTCTGTGGTCAGCACGACAGTGCTTGACCCTCAGCTGAGCCCCTTTGCAGTTCTTGCTGCCCTGATGTCCTGCAAGTTGAAGAAGGGTTTGTCCTCTCCCCAATGATATGAATCACTCTCTGGAATCTTGGCTGGATTGAATGCACATAAGTTCATATTTTAATAGCTTCCTGTGGTATAATAATAAAAAAAAATTGTTTTTTTCCCACAGTTCCTGACACAATGCTCCTAAAACCTTCCTGGTAGTAAGAGTGTTGTTTGTATATTCTAATAAGATGACTCATAGAAGAGAGAGGACTAAATAACTTCAAAATGAAAACTGGTCCTCAGAAAGACCAAGCCATGACTAGAGAATTGGCACTTTCAGTCCTACTTCTTTACCTCCCTTGGGAGAATAGAGGAGCTGGAGACTGAATTTGATCACTGATGGCCAATGATTTAATCAGTCATGTCTATGTATTGAAACCTCCATAAAACCCCCCAAAGGAAGAGGCTGAGGAGTTTCTGGGTTGGTGAACACATGGGTGTTCTTGGAGGGTGGTATACCCTAGAATGCATCCCCTCACTACCTTGTCCTATGTGTCTCTTCTATTTGACTGTTTTTGAGTTGTATCCTTTGTAATAAACCTGTAATTGTAAGTGCTATCTCAAGTTCTGTGAATTGTTCTAGTGAATTATTGAATCTGATCAGGGAGTTGTGGGAAATCCCATATTTGTAGTTGGCTAGGTAGGAGTGTGGGTTGCCTGGGGACCCCACTTGCCGCTGGCACCTGAAGTGAGGGCAGTCCTATGGGAATAGCCCTTAACCTGAGAGATCTACATTAACTTTAGGTAGCGTCAGAACTGGATTGAATTGTTGGACATCCAGTTCAACAATTCAATGGAGAAATGAAGTATCGGTTGTTGGTGTTTGAAAAAGCCATGCAGTTCCCAAAAGTAGCCTATTAGTTCAGTGTTCTTAAATTCCTCCTGTCAAAAATTTAGGAGTAATTCTTGGAAAATTATTAGCATGAGAATAAAGAAGTATGATCCCAGAAACCCTACCTCCAGTGATCAGAGGCAGCTCAAAGTAGGTCAGTGGCTGCGGTTGGGTTCTGAGTTGCTGGGCTTGGCTGGAGATGTTGGTATTTGGCAAAAATCAAGCTAAATAAGTCAGAGTTAAGATTGAGCCAAAGGCATAGAAAGTCCCAAAGATCAAAACCTGTGAAAACAAGAATGAATGTGTACAGCCATGGAGCCTAAGAGTTTGCTTAATCCAAGGGTCAGGATCTAGGTCAGGACTTGAGCTGGCAGGCACAGCTTGGGACTGAGTGAGGGGTGGACAAGGGAAATGGTACTGAAAGGTCCTAGAGAGTCTTCATCTCCCTTTCATCACTTAATTGGGGCAATTGAAAATCAGCTTCACTTAAGGAAACAGGGTCATCAGGCAGGTTACCTTACGGCTTATTCCACCATAGTGGAGAGGATTGGGATTACAAGGAAGTGGAAAACCAAATACACAGCCAACAGAAGTCATACATTCCCTTCATGATATATAAAAACAATTGTTCTTGTTCTCTGGATTTAGTAGACCACACTATAAACAATGTGCATTTTTATTTACCACAACTGAGGATAGTTGCCCTGACGGCCTTGAGGTATAGTATTTAAGAGAAGGTCTGCTGCTTCTCCATTCCTATGATGTAGAGTCATTGAAGGAACTCAGTGGTGCTAGGGATAGCCAAGGAAACACATCTGGAGGCAGAAAGGTTCTACCCTAAATTGCAAGATGAAATAGCATCCTGGCTAAACAAGTTCATGCTAGAGCAAGACCAACTAAGGTCAAATGCTGGCTCTGCCACTTCCTGTCTGTGTGATTCATCAACAGGAACATCTCCCTGTTAAGAGGTTGTCTTCATTGTCGTTCAGTAAGTTTTTGTTGGTCACCCATAAATAAAAATAGACTATCAGGGTAAGAAAGCTCTATTCTTGATTCCTAGTGTCAGTTTCAATTCTGTTTGTGTTAATCCTAGCCTTCCATGCAGTTGCATGGCCCCACCCCATCCCAAAACATTATCTTTAGCTAATAAAATCTGTTCAAACAGGAGTGTCTCTTTGAGCATCTGTAACCTAAGTGATTATGGATCCTCTCTGAAGTACTCAAACACCAAGACTGAGAAGAAAGAGCTAAGCAGGAATCTGTGATAAGAAACAGGACAGAGAATGTGCACTTCAAAGGGTGGAGCTTTTGCTTCCCCAGGGTGTGGAAAATGAACATAAGGGAAGAAGAGTGACTTGCCTAAGGATGCAAGGTTGGTCAGTTAGTTGGCAGAGCCTAGAGTAGAAGCCAAGAATCTCAATCTGCTATTCACTCCACTTTACTAAGCTGCCTATTACTGGTGGGTAAACATGATTTTTTTTTCAAGGAAAGGGAAAAAAATTAAGGCATTTTTGATAGTTTTTGTTGTTATTCAATACTGTAATTTTAGCAGTTAAGTACTTCCTAGAGGGGGGGAAATGGAAAAATCCCATGCCACCCATCATTCACCCTCCCCTAGGTGGTATTCATATCCCCTCATCAGAGACAAAATGTGGCCTATTGAGTCAGAGTCAGAATAAAACCCTTGTCATGCTCTCACTTGGTTGTCACGAAGGAACCTTTCTTCAAATGCAGGTTGCATTAAGCAAAAGTGGTTGTGTGTTTGAAATTAAATCACTCAAATATGATTAAAAACAGGATATGTGAGCTTCCATTGGGGTGCCTACTCGAATGGGACGCCATACAAAATCAAGCTGTATTGTATTGTATGGAATGGCTTTGTATTAATATTCGGAATAACAAGATCCCGCTGAGAGCCCTTCACGTTTCTGAATGGTGCTTGGAGTTTGTCAAAATGTTTCAGGAAGGGATCTGCACCGCCCTGACGCCATGAACAATAATAGTTTAGGAGAGAAAAAAAAATCGGTGAATTAAAATGACATTTTTTTTTTTTTTACATTACTCTTCAGCTTCTGAGCTGCAGTTAAATGAGAACCTAGGGAATCTCATGCCTGCACATTCACCTTCTTCATATTTGCTGTGAGTTTAACCTAGTAGTGCAATGTGGCAGTGGCAGGAGGCACTTGGGCTGCGCAGTCATATGGCAGAGGCCAGCTCTCCTGCTCACCAGCTCTCAAAGTTTCTTTATCTATAGAGATAAACACAAAAATACTAAGCTTAAGAGGTTGTTGCAAAGAAAGAAGAGCTGCACTTTGTGGAAGATTATAGCACATAGGAAGGAAAATTGGAAATACTGAGCAAATGGAGAATGGGAAGGAGAGAAGGAAAAAATTAAAATGCAGTGTTCTTGTATTAGTTTTCTAGGGCTGCCACTAACCAAGTACCACAGATGGGGTGGCTTAAACAGCAGAAATGTATTGTCTGGCAGTTCTAGAAGATACAAGTCCAAGATCAAAGTGTCAGCAGGATTGGTTTCTTCTGAGGCTCCTCTCCTTGCAGATGGCTGCTTTCTTATTACTACTTCATGATCCTTTTTCAATGTATACACACCCCGTGTCACTCTGCGAGTCCAAATCTACTCCTAAGGACACCAGTCAGACTGGATTCGGGGCCACTCTAATGATCTCATTTTAACTTAGTCACCTCTTTAAAGTCCCTGTCTCCAGAAATAGTCACACTCCAAGATTCTGGGGTCAGAGCTTCAACATGTGATTTTTGAGAGACCTACAACAGTTCAACCCACCACAAACCTGTCTTACAGTTTTAACTTTAGAACCATATAAGTATGTTATATATTTAAAAGCAAAATTAAATCAAAACTTTCCAAAGCAATACCTAAACATAAAATATAAATTAAAAAAAAAAAAAAAAGAAACAAAACCTCCAATGCTTGCCAAGACAGAGTAAATCCACTGTAGTCTGATAACAACTAAAATCTTCCAACATAATATGAAATAAAACTACTTGAGGATTCGGGAAACTAAACAGTAACAGGCGCATTGTAAACTCAAGTAAACACTTCAGTGTTTATTCACTGTAGTGAATAACTTTCCATTACAGGGATATTTGCAGGGTTTTCTTTTTTCCCTCCTTCATTCCCCAGCTTTTATTCAAGAATGGGTTAAATGATCAAATGTACAGTGGGCATGGAGAAAAAAAAAATCCTAGAGAAACCCTCTGTTTTGAGCCAAAGGACAGAGACAAGAGCATTTCAGAGTATATGGGGTAATTTCTCCCTTCCCTTTAAATTTTTTTTTTTTCTCTCCTAGTCATGTTCTGAGGGCGACACGAGTAGTGAACTATATTGCCATCACCACAGCATCACAGACATCCAAAAATCCTAAGAGAAAAGCTTGCTCTCTGTTAAGGGGATGTGAAGAAAGCATTTTTTGGAGAGAAGACTTGAGAGACTAAAGTGGTCCTAATGACACGGAATTAGCCCACTGCCTTTGGGGGCAGATATCTAGAGAGAACTCTGTCTTTCTGGCCAGAGAGAATGGAAGATATAGCCTCTGGAAGTTAGTGTTGAGGAAAATCCAGAGAGGAGAGGTCTGAAAAGAGGTGCCGTTATCTCCATGCATGAACCTGCATAAGCTAGAGACCCATTCCTGGGCCACGCATGGGTGGGGCAGAGCCGAAGGAGCAGAGCAAAGGCTTTAGGAACCAGTCTGTGAAATTACCCATAGACTACACCCCAGACTAATCCCTGGGTGGTACATGTGCAGGCAGATCCCAACAGCAGAGCACAGACATTGGAAATGTAAGTGACATTAGGGCCACCACAAAAGGTAAGGTAGAAGTTGCAGTGTCTGCCTAATCAGGGTGATTGCCTGTGAAAACAAAACAAAAATAAATGTTCTCTGGGGGATTTTAACTGAACTCAGAACCTCACAGAATAATATTTTAAATGTCCAGGATTTAATCCAAAATCACTTGATAAACAGAAACAAACAAACAACAATCTGATTGATTCTATAAAGCTAAGACAATCATCATATTCCAAGTACAAGATCAACCAGATGTTGGAATTACCAGGCAAAACCTTTAAAGCAGCTATTATAAAATCTCATCCTTGAAATAAAGGCAAACACTCTTGAAACAAATATAAGGATAAAAGTTCTGAGAAGAGAAATAGAAACAATAAAAAGGAATACAATGGATATTTTAGACCTGACAAATTCAATGTATAAAAAACAAGAATTCACTGAAAGTTCTCAGTAGCAGAATGGAGATGAAATACAAAAGAATCAGTGTGGTTGAAGATAGATGAATAGAAATCATACAGTCTGAAGAACAGAAAGGAAAAATGAGCAACTCAGGAACCCATGAGGAGGTTTTAAAAGTCTAACTTCATGACACTGAAATTCCAGAAGAAGAGAAAGAAATAGGTATGGAAATAAATTTTTGAAGAAATAATGGCTAAAATCTTCCTATATTTTGAGATATACATACATAGAAATTCAGGCAATTCAGCAAAATGCAAACAAGATAAGCTGAAATATGTCCAGCAATATAGTTTTAAATGCTGAAAACTAAAGATAAATTACAAAAAGAAAAAAGAAAACCTCTTTAGAGCAGCCGGGGGGAAAGAAATTACATGTAAAAGAAAAACAATTCAGAACGACTGTGGATTGTCCATCAGAAATCACAGAACATTTGATCTCTAATTTTGAGAGTTACAGGGTTTTATACACTTCATTATGTCACACTTAGTAATTATGTTGGAACCAGAAAACAGTAGAGTAGTATTTTTAAATTGTTGAAAGAAAGTAGCTCTCTACTTAGAATTCTACATCTAACAAAAATACCCACCAGAAATAAAGACAAAATAGAGACATTCTTATATAAAGGGAAACTAAGAAAATTTGCCACCAGCAAATTTACTTTGAAAGAATTGCTAAAGAGAATTGTTTAGAGTGATGGAAAGTAATTGATATTTGAGGGAAACTTGAAACTGCAGAGATAGTAAATATTTAGGTATATATGAGTGTTTTTATCCATTTAAAATATTTAAGATATGAATGAATGCAAAAGACAAAATTGCAATATTGTCTGGATGCTCTTCTAAGTATATAGATGTAATACATGCTACATGTTTAAAAATGAAATAGAGGAGGTAAAAGGTTAAATACAACTGTAAGTAAAATGTTAAACAGTTTAGTAATTATGTTGTTGGCAATAGTGTAGGACTTGTTATTCTGAGTGTATTGTACGTATGTAATGTGAGATCAAACAAACAGATAATTATTCTGGTATTATTGAGAAGTGGCTTCTTTGTCACAGGACAAACAAAATAGCTAAGAAATTAAGTAAAAACCAATCTAATAAAGATAAAAATAATTTAACTGATAAAAATAAAGATTCAAACAAACAACCAAATTAGATATTCTAATAAAGAACAGAAATTTTAACAAGAACCCAAATAGAAGGTACAACATTAAAAATTAAAATTGTAAAATTCAAAACCCAAGGGATAAGTTAAATAGTAGATTCAAATCAGGTGAAGAAAATTGGTAAACTGGAGGTCAGCTGTCACAAGACCTTTGTAATCGACAGTAGCAACAGCAGTCAGAGTCAGACCAGAGAACAGGTCACAGTTTCAAATTGCTGGAGAAAAGAAGAGTCCACCAGGAATTCTATAACTAGCTAAACTGTCATGCAAGTGTGAAGATGAAATAAAGACATTTTAAGGCAAATAAGCATTTACCAGAAACAGAACCTTGCTGAAAGAATAACTAAATGATGAATGTCAGAAAGAAACACTCACAGGCACACAAACACACACACCCAGAAATAATGTGAGATTAAAATGTGAAACAATGTTTATTTTTTGTAATTAATTTTATTTATTTATTTTTAACTTTTTATTTTATATTGAAGTATATTAAAGTATAGTTGATTAACAATGTGGTGCTAGTTTCAGGTGTACAGCAAAGCGATTCAATTATACATAAACATGTATCTATTCTTTTTTCAAATTCTTTTCTTGATTAGGTTATTACATAATATTGGGCATAGTTCCCTGTGCTAGACAGTAGGTCCATGTTGGTTAAAGTGAAGGTTCTCTTCTTGAGGAAAAACATTTTTCAATCTTTGTGTTAAATCAAAGATAAAAGATCATAGTAATAGTAAGCACAGAATGGATAATTTATAACTTATTGGAAGAAAACAAAGAATAGAAAATAATTTATCAATTCAATAGAAACAGAAATAAAAAATGGAATAAACTTAATAAACAGAAAATATAAAATAAGAAATTATAAGCAAATCCAAATATATCAGTAGTCATAATAAATTTAAATTGGCTTAACCTTCCAGATAAAAAGATAAATTGTCAGATTGTACAAGACAGAGAAAAAGAAACATAATCACTTACCAAATTTGGAAGTAAAGGACTGAGAAAAACTAACTTAAAGAAAGTTTTGTAACTATTTTTATATCAAGAAAAAAGAAAAAAAAAACCACTGAAGTCCAAAAGTATTTTAGGGAACAAAAATGTATCAGGAAGATGTTACAATTCAGGACTTACATAATCCAGTTATATGCCCTCAAATTATATGAAAAAAATGACAGAATTGCAATAAAAAGCTGAAAAATCTAACATTATGGCATGAGGAATTAATAGGCCTCTCTCAGTAACTGATGTTTCAGGAAGAAAATAATAAAGATCTAGAATACTTAAACAACATAATTACTGAGTGTGATGTAATGAAATATACAAAACCCTGTACCCTCTAAACTGGAGATTAAATATTCATTTCGAGCATGAATGGAGAATACACAAATGATCATTTCCTAGACCATAGATCCCAAATGTTTGCCAAGATGTGGAACAAAGGAATCTTTCATGCCCTAACAGTTCATGTCTATGTTGGAACAGCCATTTTGGAGAGCAATTTGGCAGTAGCTAATAAAACTAGAAAAGCATATACCCTATGCATCACCACTTGCACTTTTAGAAAATTTCTATTCATTGCGCAAGGTTTCATGTACCAAAATCATATTGCAGCACTGTACAAAGCTGTGAAAAATTGGAAATACCCTAAATGTCCATCAAGCAGAGACTGAATAAATAAATTGAGTCATATCATACAATGTAATATTATCAAGCTGTTAAAGCTGTTAAAATTAATGCACTAGAGCTTTATGAATCAACATGGATTGATCTCAAAAATATGCCAGTCCGAATTTCTTTTCCAAAACCTTTGGGGGCCAGATGTGTTTCTGAATTCATTTTTTTTTTCATTTCAGAGAGCATATACTTATATTTTGATAACACCCCCCACCAGAACCTGTGCTAACAGTACAAAACCAAAAATATCAATATTACTGTAGAAAAAAAATAATTAAAAAACTAAAGTAGAATATATCAAGGCCATAAATAGCCTTATAATAAATTCTGGTCATGTTTTGCCACCCAATGGGTTCAGGTTAGGTTAGATTTTGCTGCCGAATACATTATAGGAAAAAAAAAAAACTTGTTTTTGAGACCTTTTGATCCTTTGGTTTTAGTAAAGAGAGTCTAGCTTTATATTCAATAGAAAAAAGAACAAGTTGCAAAAGTATATATTCAGTATGATAGCATATATATAAATATTAAAACATGCTTCACAATACATTTTATAGCAACATTCATATTTAGACATTTATAAAAACTACTCAAGGGACTGATCATTGCCAAGTTAAAAGGAGTGATTTTATTTCTGGGGAGGAAAATAAAAATGAGATAAGTGAAGGAGACCAGGAGAACTCAGCTATATTTATCATGTATTCTCTTCATAGTTGTGTTTAAATAAAAAGGTGCAGGGGGGAGGTCTTCTTACAACCTATGTCACTAAAAGGAACAGGAGTATTTAATCAGATGGAAAAAGTAAGAAAGGATACTACAGGCAGAGAAAAAAGAATGTGAAGGTCTCTGAAGTGTACCAGAGGATGACACAGACCAAGACCAGAAGATGGCTACAAGGCTGGGAACCAGGCTTCTTGTTGGGTGGGGGAAGAGATGAAATAAAAGAACTTATCATCCTGGAGGTGATGGGATCCAGGGAATGGCATGGTGAAATTTGTGGCTTCCAAGGGATGGATCATCAAGGTACGTGTGTTACTTGTGCATCTTTGGGTGGCAGATTCTTTCGACAAACACCCTCCTTTTAGATCTTCCAAAAATTACTCTGAAGTACACAAGGGCAGGCACTCTGTCTATATTTTGAGAGGAGAAAATTCAGTTTGTAAAGATCACATAATCTTCTCTGAGTTATAAAGAAGGAACAAGCAAATTCAGATCTTCTGATAACATCCATACAATAGCCTGTATTCTCTCTCAACAG
The DNA here is from genome assembly GCF_030028045.1 of Hippopotamus amphibius kiboko. NCBI lineage: Eukaryota > Metazoa > Chordata > Mammalia > Artiodactyla > Hippopotamidae > Hippopotamus > Hippopotamus amphibius. Next base: position 181,395,037 of record NC_080189.1, read on the forward strand.
TTGTCATCCCAACAGGAGGGCAAAGAAATAATTAGAGATGTCTTTGAGATAATTTTCTTGATTGCCAAGAAAGATGTTTTATTTTTTCCTCCACAAAAAAAGACAGAAAAGATTCAGTTGTTGAAAAGTTTAGATAGGAAACTCTTGAAATAAGCAAGCTCTTTTTGCAGAGTATCCCCAGGTGGAAAGCTGATGGAAGTAGAATAAGAAGAGGACCCTGGGTATGATCTAATGTGATGTCAAAGGCCAAAGCCAGGCTCAGGAAGAAGACATAATGAGGCCAAGTTTTATTTAGAATGTGGATCTTTATTCCAAGTTGTGTCCAATTTTCCTCCTTCATCAGTAGAAGGAGGTTTTAAAAAAAGACCAAACGCTGATAAATTTGTGGACTTATGCTAGATAAGAAGATTACAACAGAGGCATGTGAGGAAAAGGTGGTATCAAGAATAGAAACGAGGACCCTTACTTCAATTAAGAGATTTAAAATTAGGGATTCATAAAAGAGATTATGTGTATGCTTGAAGACAAACAGGGATTCATAAAAGAGATTATGTGTATGCGTGTGGGTGGAGAGCAGATCCAAATTCAACAGGAGCTGGGACTTCCCTGGTGGCGCAGTGGTTAAGAATCCGCCTGCCAATGCAGGGAACATGGGTTCGAACCCTGGCCTGGGAAGATCCCACGTGCCTTGGAGCAGCTAAGCCTGTGCGGCAGCTACTGAAGCCCATTTGGCTAGAGCCCGTGCTGCATAACAAGAGAAGCCATCGCGATAAGCCCGTGCCCGGCAAGGAAGAGTAGCCCCTGCTTGCCACAACTAGAGCCAATAAATAAATAAATATATAAATAAACCACTAAACAAATAAAAATAAAAAAACAAATTCAACAGGAGCCTGAAAAGTATTCTCCTGGGCCTTCTTTACAACAAAAATAACTTGGAATGCTTCTCCCTGTTTAAGACTTGAAAATATCTGAAGTATAGATTATACAGGCTGGGGATAAAGTGTATGCCTCTATAACTGATTATATTGAATAGTTTTACATCAGTCATGAGCAACTGACAAATTATAAGGCTTTAATCTTAGCTGCCACTTCTCCCTTTAAGAGTCAAGTGAGTTTAATTAATAACGAAATGATCAGTTCAGGGCATCATATTGAAAATGTCCTTTGTACCATGTGCCAGTTCTCAGCTCCAGGCCAGCACCTGTGTGCTTACTCTCCTGCTCTTTCTGGAGTCACTCTCCCCTCTCTAGTCTTTGCACTTCCTCCTCCCCAGCCCTGCCTGCAGTGCTGGGCAAAGAACCTCAGTTCTGTCTACTGTGTTGTCTTTAAGGACAGCCTCATAAACTCTTTGCTCACTTTGAAGACACAGCAAACAAAAATGCCACAAAATGATCCCCAAATTTCCCTTACCATAAAAGCAAATTTTCAGAAAAAAAAATGCTATTTTCTTTCCTTGAGTCAGCTATCACTTCAGTGTCATATTCTAACATCCATGAATGTCAGCAAGACCAGCAATCTTGTTCATTTGGAGACCTGAAAAGATAATTTAAGTCACATATCCTTAATAATGAAGAGATATTAAGCCTTTCCTCTGGGGAGTATTATAAATAATATTCTTGTGTTTATTTAGTTGTACAAAAACATATTCAAGCCATGAAGTTTTAATATCTGCATCGAGCAAAGGTTATTGCAAATGCATAATATCGAGTTTCTATATGAAACAAACACACTTCTACGTGTACTCTTATTTCTTAACCTCAGAGATCTAACTCTCTCTCATCTCTGGCAAGACTTAGTGTTTCTTTCTTCTTCTTCTTTTTTCTTTTTTACCCTGATTTGATTATTTTTTTAAAAAAATTTCCAATATATTAATTTGTTAACTTTTAAAAAAATTGTTGCTTAAAAATCTAGGATGATTGAGATTCTGCACGTCCCGCGTTTTGAACCAAGTTGAGAGATAAATGCCCCGTACATGTGATGTTCTGGATCTGCCTGTATGATTTTCATACAATTTCATTTTAAGGTTTTGTAAAATCATCTACTAAAAGGAACTGAGCATAAGGATTCAGTCTCTGTGGAAATTGTTAACACAACAGCAAGGGAAGAAAGAATGAGGGAAGCGTTGAGTTCAATGTTCTTCTCTTTCAGCCCAGTGGTATGTTATAGGGAAGAGCAAATCTCAAGATGCCCAGGTGTGGTTTGGAATCAGTCCCTAGGTATTTTTATCTTTTGGCCTCAGGTCATTCCAGATATTTGATTGGAGTGTACCTTCCTGTTTGGCAGCGCCAGTGCCGGTGTGCACTGGGGCAGGAAGAGCCGATGTCAGGAAGGCAGAGGGGAAGCAAGCAAGTGATGGAGGAGGAAGTTATCCCCACAACTTGTACAGCTGAGGATGGGGGTGAGGTGGGCTCCTCGTAGGCCTAACACCTGTACCTTGGTCCACATGGGAAGAGCTAAGGACTAGGCTTCAAGAATAGCATATGAAGTGGAACAACCAAACCCTGAATGTCCACAGGGATGCCTTTCAGGTAAATTAAAGAATAAAGTGACTTCTCCAGGACTGTAGCCATCTGGAATCTCACATTCTGGGGCTTCCACGAGTTTCCAGGAGGCTGGCAAGTGAGAATCAGCAAGGCCCCTACTGGTAGACAGAATAATGCCCCTCCTCAAAGATGCTTATGTTCTAAGCCTGGGAACCTGGGAATACAGTACTTGACCTGGCAAAGGGAACTTTGCTGATAAGATTAAGGATCTTAAGAGGGAAGAAGAGTCTGAATTTTCAAAGGGAGCCCAATTTAGTGACAAGGGTCTTATGAGAAGGGAAGCAGGGGGATCAGAGGAAGAAGGTGGTGTGACCGTGGAAGCAGGGGGACAGGTGTGATGGTGGAGCAGGTCAGAGTAATATCACTGCTGAAAGGGGCCACCAGTCAAGGAATGTGGGTGACCTCTAGAAGCTGGAAAGGGCAAGGGACATATCCTCCCTGAAAATTCCCAAAAGGAATACAGTGCTGACACCTTGATTTCAGGAACCCTGACCTCCAGATCATACGATAATAAATATGAGATAATAAATGCACGTTGTTTTGAACCACTAAAGGTACAGTAACTTGTTACAGAAGCCATAAAAAAACCCGTACCCCGCTTCTCAGGATTTCTATTCTGAAGGCCCTTCTCTTTAAACATGAGGGCTGAAAATTTTCAGTGAGTGCAAAGCTTGGTGTTTTTTCCCCTAAAATTTCAGTCTCCCTTTCCCTGAAATTCCTTGGTCTTCAAGTAATATATTTCATGTTGAAACCACTACACACCGCAGATAAGCCTTACACCTCTGTCGGACCCCAATTTACATAATTAACTTGATTCCCAAAATAACTGATAGCTAGGAAATGACCTTAGACATCTCCACACTAACCTTTTACAATCATCTTTCCTTTTATATCTCTAATATGACCCTGTTCTCCCAACTATCAGAGCACAGTTGCACAATCTGGACAGCAGAAGCTCTTGCACACACCTCCCTCCCGTCAGCTGCAGTGGGGGACAGTCTGTGAGGGGGACACAGGAGAGAAACCATCCATTTTGGCTTCATGCTTAACTATCGGCATCTTGGCTCAAAGCCAAAGCATTCAGCTTATCATAATAACTGGCAGCAATCCAGAACCTTTCAAAAAATAAGAAAGAAAGGCAGAAAAAAATTAAGAAAAGAGGAGAGAAAAAGAAATCCAAGTGGAGGGAAGAGACTCGGGAAAAGAAGGTCAGCAAAATCATATTGTTGATTTTTCTTACCAAAAAAAAAAAAAAGGAAAAAAGGAAAGAAAAAAAAAAACCACATACAACATATTTTCAAAAACCATCTGTTTTAATCATACTCCGTGGCCTGTAATTAAATTTAAGTGAACATCTTACCTTTCCCGCGTTCTGAAATCAGAATATAAACATATTCAGCTATATGGTAGATGTCATAAAAATAAAACAACAGAGCAAAAGCAAACACGCGCACACACACACACATCATTTGGTCAGGAGCTTTGTTGGTGTGAGTCATAGACCAGGGTCATATGTATAATCCTGGTCTTACTAAGCTTGGAAAGATGCCGTGGGGATATGGAAGCAGGGGCTGTGGGCCAGGGAGGGATGGCTTGAGCAGTGGATGGGGACCTGGGGCTGCAGGAAGCATGTAAGCATGAATAAAGCATCTCTCTCTGCCAGACACCATGCTAGGCACAAGAAACACGCATGGATAACCCTTGAAACTACCACAGTAGATAAAAAATGTTAACTCCATTTTTCCTTTGAGGACAGTGAAACTTGAAGGGAAGAATGGCTTCTCTGTGTCACATTTCCAACAAGTAATGCAGCCAGTCTGAGCCCAGAATAAAGCCCAGAACTTTCCTCTAATCTTTCAGTCCATGTTTTTACAGGATCTTTAAGCCTCACTCTGGTTTTCAGGCTGTTCAAGAAAAATCTTCCCCAGGCCACCCTGGGGAAATGGCACCATGAGATGCTGCTCTCTGTTGAGAGGGACCGAAGACCTTCAAACTCAAAGTCCCTGTGACTTATAGGGTTGATCATAAAAATAAAATATCTTCCTCCCTTTCCCCTGGAAACCCTAAAAACTGCCAACAGTCTCGCAGTTTTCTCAACTGGCTGATGTCATCTGGCAGTGTAGGAGTTTGACTAAAAGGAACAAGTTATTTCATCTGGAGAAATGAAGTTAAACTTGCATTGGTGGGGCGGGGGGCTGGGAGGAAAGGAAAAGAGAGAGTGGTGGGGAAAAGCAGTGCAATGGAAACCTATTTCTAATAATGGCAAAGTTAATAGCAGAGACCAATAGAATCTTGCCCAAGGATGGGTCATTTCCCTTCATATAAGGGATATTAATGTAAAGCATTTTATACTCCTATGTGAAATTTTCTTTGGACGTTCGCTTCCAAGATGGTTGTAGCTGGGCTAGAATATATAGCCCAGGATGTGGATGAATTGTTTCAGGGAAGGTGTGGACATTGCATTTGGGTCCTGAGAAAAGGTGATGTTAGGAAACCATGGTTGGAAGCTGACTTGGACTTAGTGAGCAATGGGTCACAGCCTGAAGATGCCCACTCGAGGAGCTGGGGACTTAAATAGTAGTCTGTGGTACCACAAACCCCTGGCATGAGTTTGAGAAGGTCTCCCTGCTCCTCATTGACTGATGACCCTTGAAAGGCTGAATGCGCACGGGGCATGTGCTGCCTGCAGAATTGGAAGGGGTGGAGGATGCATTCTTCGACAGGAGTTCCCATATGAAAGACAGGTGTCCACACGGAAATGAGAACTGTTCCTCTGAGACCCGAGGGTAAAGGTGGCGAGGGTTGAGATGAGCATAACTTTATTGAGTGCCAGCTCTGAACTGAGTACCTTACACGGCTCACTTCCAGCTTCATTCACAAAATTACCCAGCATAAATACTAATTATCGTTTACATGTAAACTGAGGCACAGAAACGTTAGATGACTTACCCAATTTCAAAGAGACGATATGTATCAGAGCTGAGATTCCAACCTAGAGCTGAGTCTAAGACATCTGTTCTTTGGAGCTATAAACCTTGCCTCAAATTGGAAGATAGGGTTTTCTCCACCCTAAGTTGTAGATGTGAAAACTCAGACACAACAAGGATCAGCCAGCTTCAGAGAAGGAAGGAGGTATTTGCTGTTTCATTGACTCAGGTAAAGACAGCAGGCCCAGAGATTAATCGAGTTCCCATCCCTCCAGCGGCTCATTCAGTGTCCCAGCTCCAGGCAAGCCTCTCCCTGTTTAGGCCCTGGTCTCCTCCCCTGTTCAGTGAAGCACTGGACACAGAGCTACTCGAAAGCCTTGGTCCTCAAAGTGTGTGGTACCCGGGACCTGCAGCATCAGCATCACCTGGGACCTCCTGAGAAAAGCAGAATCCCAGGTCCCAGCTCAGACCTACCGAAGCAGAATCTGCATTTTAACAACATCCCTGGGTGGTTCATGTACACATTAAAGTTTGAGAAGCTGTGTCCTAAAGGTCCTTCCACTTCTAGTGTTCTGAGACTTGATTTTATGTCGAAGGTGCCAACAAAGGCTAATGTAGGTAGGAGAAAGGGCAGGAGAGGGAGAGGACAAGAAAAGGAAAAGGAGAGAAGCTGAAAAGCAGTGAAGATAGACAGATGAGGGAGCAAAGGATGGAAATCCCGGACCTTGCAAAGGCAGAGACAGAATACAAACAAAAGATGGGGGAGGGGCAGATAGATGAGAGAGAGAGAGAGAGAGGGAGAGAAAGATGCAGACACAACAAAAGTTAAAGAGAAAGGCAGGAGGGAAGAAAGAAGAAATGTAGTAAAGAGGGAGGAAGATGCTTTCCCAGGACCCAGGCACCAACCAGCTGATGTGAGGATGGGAACCCCTGTGTTCTGTGTGGCTGGGAGATGCTAGCAGACAGAGAAATGCCAGACAGTGTCCTGAGCTGGTGGTCAAGCACAGGTGGCCTTCCCAACCTGTCCTCCTGTGTCCAGCACGGTGGCTTTTATGATCCTAACCGCTCATTTGTGCGGCAGATTAATCACTCAAGTCAGTTCTATTGTTGAGGGGAAAAATGACCATTACCCGTTCCTACCACAGGCACGCACCCTTTTCTTGGATATGACCAGTTATAAATTAACCATTTTCATTATTCATTTTTCCTGGATGACTCATGCTTCAGGAACTCAACATCACCCTGAGTCTGGAGAGTTCGATTTCTGTGGTCATCTGCTCTCTTGCATTCCGACATGAGTTAAGAAAGGAGGGAAGCAGCTGGACGAGGGATTAGTGATGATGCCACAGATCATGCTGGATTGCAGCTCACTGGCTCAGGGTGGACAGGAAGCTGACATCAGAACTGATTCCGTGTCCCTTCTGGTTTTAGAGGGCAGGTATGCAGGTGAGGGAATGGCCAGCATGAAACCGTCTGGAAATAAGCTGGTAAAGGGTTAGCAGACTTCTTGCTTATTTCTTCTTGAACCGGCTCATTTCATTTTCTGTCCAGCTTCAAACATCAGGGCAACAGGGAAGGATAGGGCTCAGGTCAGTGCTTCTCTTTGCTGCTTTTAGTCACGAACTTGGGCAGATTTTTGATATACGGTTTACGCAGGAGTCAAATGGGAAAAGCGGTGCTCACCAATGATCTTGTTGCAAGGATGAGGAATAATTGGAATTTTAACTGAATTAAAAAAAAAAAAGACTTCACCAACTGAGTTTTAAAATCATGTAAACAATTATTGGGGTATTAATATGTCCTAAGGAAATCGTCATTAAAAATATTGGAAGTAGTTTTGTCATGCGGAAGTCAAAGATGCCATGTGTCCTAATACAAGATTCTAGGGTACAGGATTACCTTGTGTAAAATATTAAAATATAAGGATACGAATAACTTAGAGAAAAACTTCAAAATTATAATTATACTTTAAGTTTTAAAAACAGTGAATAATCCAGAAAAGCTGATGATCTGAAGCGTGCTGCGTGCAGTTTTCACTTTTGCGTGGGGTCTGATGATGGGTTTTAAGGAGACTCGAGGCATAGGCTTTAATCACTCACATTTAGGAGGTTTTAGTTAAAGATCCATATCTGATGATGGTTGCAAAGACAAAGAATATGGAGAATGGTGGGTAATGAGGATACTCTTCCCCTCACGAGTCCCACCTTCTTGTATCTAAACTCTCCATTTGTTCCCACATCATCAGGGACTGAACGTCCGAAACTCCAAAATTCATGTTGAAACACTACCTCCTGGTGCAATGGCGTCTAAGGTGGGGCATTTGGGAGACGATGAGGTTTTGAGGGTGGAAGTTCTCATCAAAGGGGATTTGTTCTTATCGAAGGGCCTCAGGAGCTTCCTTGCCCAAGTAAAGATACAAGGAGAGGCACCTGCCTGATACTCAGAAGATGGCCCCACCAGCACCCAAACGTGTTGCCACCCCAATCTCAGACTTCCAGCCTCAAGAACCGTGATAAATAAATACCCATTGTGTATAAGCCAGCTAGCCTGTGGGATCTGTTACAGCAGCCCAGAGGGACTAAGACACATATAGAAGCTCACCTCCGTGTCCCACCCTCCAGATCTTTGCAATTCTATTTGCCATCTTCTGGTATTTTCATTTTTCCCACTTGGCAAACACCAATCCTTCCACCAAGATCCAGCATAAACATCACCTTCTCTGATTGCGTTGCTTCCCTTCCATTTACACTACGTGAATAAGGCTCCCCTGGGGCCAGGGACTAGGTGAGGAGCTGGAGAAAGGGCTCCAGACCACTGTGAGCACCTCCACACACTCAGGGGAATCCAGGGTCATTGCCAGGGTTCTCTCTGCAGCTCAGATCCCTTTGAAGAGAAAGTATGTCTCCTATTTATTTCCTCCAGGGTCAGAATATTGCCTGGCACATGGTCTGTACTTACCAATATTTGTGGAATTAAATACTCTGTACTTACTAATATTTGTGGAATTAAATACTGTATTAACGGTCTTTAAATCAGTTGTGTATCTTCAAATCAAGTTGGCTTTGCTTGTGTTTGGTTCCTTATCTTGGTTTTGTTGGTACCAGGGTGGCTAAGCCAGATGTCAATTGCAGTTACCATTTTGGGGAGAAAAGGACCACCACCTCCCTGCCAACGTTATGAATCCAAATACTGTCGTGTACATAAAAATTTACAAGGAACAGGAACAAATTTGTCGGCTGCTTATATCTTTCAAGATAATATACATGAGTTGGTTTGGGGGAGGATCCTGCAAAAGGAAGCTCAACCTCCCCATCTCTTGGATATCCTTGTTCATTCTGTTCCAAAAGCCAAATGCTAGGCTCAGTGCTTTGGCCGTAAATTGAGAGCTCTCCCCTTGAAAGCTGTGATTCCAGCGGTGTCTGGTGCATGTCGCGTAGTGTGAGATTCCAGATAGATCACATTTTCACACTTACCCATCTGCCACTGCCTGCCTCTCAAAGAACCACTCAGTCATACTCTTTAAAGAGCCCCGGCTGCCACAGGAATGTATTTTGAAAATGAAGGAGGAACAAAAGATGAATGAGCCCCCCTCTCCAGCCCCCTCCAGGCAGGGTCAGAGGCAGAGGCGAGGCCATGAGCTTTGGTCCCATGGCTGCCCTTCCTTTGCCTCCCGGCCGTTCTGCCTGCCTGGGGATAATTTGGAAAGAACTCTTCGCTCCCACCCCTTTGCAGGAAGCTATTCAGATACTCTGAGAAAGCAGCCCAAGTGACTTGGGTGCCTCACATGAATTGTCATTTTTTGTTTCCATTCGGTTTCCGTAATTAAGCCTTTGACTTTGCCATAACATTCACTGTTGTTTCTGTGCTGCTTTGTTCTCCACAATAGGGGAGCAATTCAGAGATGTTCTAGGAGGGGACCCCGGTTCCCAAGGAAGAGAATGGGGGACACACACCCTGCCCAGAAGGTAATGGGCAGGAAAATGCAAGGGAGTCAAGTATCCAACATTGATAACTGGCAACATTTGAACAGGAAACACCGTTACTTCTGGTTTCCTAACATCAAGCCAGAATAGGAGGCAGCTCTCTTTTTTTACCTTCTGCGGAAATTAGCTTTTATCCTCAATCAAAATCCACAGCCTGGTTTGTTCTTACTGTTTTATTTTCTTTCCTTTTTTCACTCTCCTTTTTAAGTTCATTTAATGCTAAAACAGAGAAATCTAGAGTGCTCACTAAATAACCGACACATCGGGGCTCTCTATCACTCCTGTGTTTTTGTCAACTGGTTGACACAGGATTTTAGAATGTGTGCTGAAGACAGAGTGGTGGGTTCCAACCTTCTCTGGACCTTCCGCAGAGAAGCTGTGTGACCTGGGGCAAGTCGACTGCCCTTTCACAACTTCATTTTATTTGTTCATTAGTAAAATGGAGGTGATAAAACTGACTTTCTCGGATTGTTGAGCTGATTAATGAGAAATCTGCAGAGTATGTTTAGCATAGTGCCTCTCACAGGATAACCCTGCCGAAAGTGGATCTTGTTTTCATACATATTCTCTCCACTTAAACACAAATAAAAAGGCATCCTGTCCATAGCTTTTGCAGTCTAGTTAATTAAATATCATGAAAGAGGAGCAGCTAGCATCACAACCTCCTTACCCACCATGGTCCTCTCTTCTGAGCCTGGAGAGAACTAGGAGAAGACAGGCTACACTGTCTCAGACACCTGGATTCCTATTAGACAGAGTCACAGGAGTACTCCTTCAGGCCAGGTGTGGCCTCTGCCTGTGTGATCTCAGGCCATCCCTTCCCAGCCATGCCATGCTCTGTTTCCCTGACTGCCCTCTGGTTTCCTGGCTGATTGGCCTACAGGGAGGCACTGTTGGAAGACCAGAGGGTGAGAAGAGGGGAGAAGCAAGAATATATCTCCCCTTACCCTTCTCTGAGCATCTCAGCAGTTGTTGTGTCTCTTGCAGGCTCTGGTTCCAGTTGGTGAACTTCCCTCCATGGTCCACTCTCCCCTGGGCAGTCCCTGCTGTGGGCACCCCTTGATCCAGATGGCATTTCTCCACTTTTCATCACATGTGGTACCAATTCCTGTATTAAACATCATGCTTCTAAGATACCTAGATTGGGCTTTCTTCTCTTGACTAGGCCTTGAATTCTACTGGAAAGATACATTTGCACTTGAAACTGTCATGAACAAGGAAAACTCTGTAGATGAGCCCCTTCTCTCTACCTCTCCCCTAAGCCACATGGACAGTTTTTAGCCCAAATGATTGTTTCTTTGCATTTTCAGCTTGTTATGCTCATTTGTTTGGTAGCTACTACCTGTTGAGATACCTCTTCAAAGTTCTAGTGACATTCAAGATGGAGGCAGTGGTAGGTACATTACCCAGTTGGTCTAAAGATCCAGTGCTGGATCTTTTTCTGGAACGAATGTGACTGCCTATGCTGAGTTATCCATGGGTTCTGTGTCTGCAGCAGAGCCTGTCACCCCTCTGTACCCTCTGTGAAAGCTTCCTCTTCATGTGCGGATGTCAGAAATGCCAGAACTCAGCAGTGGTGCTCACATTGAGTCGGGAGGCTGAGTATTTAGCACCAGAGCACAGAACAGGAGATAAAGCATTAGGCAGACTAGAATGTTGGTCCAACTCTAATTGGCTGCAACTTGCTTTTTGCACAAGTCATTCTTCAGTTCAGAAAGAGTAGATTATTGGAGTAAGAGGAAAGGAAGAAACTTAGGATGCCCAGGAGGGACCATGAGTTGGTCACCAGCCTTTATTTTGCTGTTGGGTCACAATTTCAGGATTATATTTGTGACTCACATTTTTTTGGAACCACATTTCATTACCACTTTGTCCCTCTACAGAAATCACAGAATGTGACCTGGACTTGGGGGAAATCCCTTCTAAGTCTTTTCTGACTTAATAACAATCCTAGACATTCTTATAATACACACAATTATATGGTGTTTATAAAGGTGGAGCCTGTTCCTCAGAACTGTGAGAGGGAAGGAGATGAACACAGGGTTGTCTACATTTGAATCCCAGCATCTTCTTTCTGAACCAGCTTCTTGCCAGTGTCCAGTCTCAACTCACAAGCAAGAATACTGTCTGGTTCTTAGAAAGCATCCAGGCAACATTTGCAAAACATGCATAAAACTATTCAGGGGAAACTAATTCCGATACCTCATTGCTTTCTCACTGAAGAACTGAGACAGATTCAGCTTGCAGGGCTCTTTTTTTAAAACAATATTTAGGGCAGGCGGTGCCCCATTGAAAGGCTAGCAGAGCGGTTAAGCATACCGGCTTTAACTGACTCGAAGGCCCAGCACTGTGGCTTTGGGCAAAGCAATTAACCTCCATAAAGTGTAGTTTCCTACAATGTAAAATGGACCTAGTGAGACCTAATCAGATTTGCTGGGAACATTTCATGAAACCAATAAAGTGTTTGCTATAATAAATATAGTAAATGTGAAATGAGCTCTCTCTCTTATTATTATCTTATAGGATACATATAACTAAAGATAAATTGTCACAGATATTCCTCTTTGCAAATTATACACACAAAGAATCTAATAACTACACTCCCCAATTTCCTCCTTCCTAAAGGAAGATTCTTTCCAGCTGAGAGGAAGGACTGCTAGGTCTACACTTCAAGGGCGGAGAGATCTGAAAGAGAAGGGTAGGTAGAAAAAGAGCCACATGGTTAGAAGACAGAAGACAAGATGTTTCTGTGTGTTTATTGTGGGGAGATGTGTTTAAGAAGAGTCACACCACAGGACCAGGAAGCAGAGGCAGGGAGCATGCCGGTAACTGTTTCTATAGACTGTCACCACATACCTTTCGATAGACTGCAGGAAAGTGGAGTAGAGAATTGAAATGTTTTTAATTACTTCTATCCTGAAAGTTTCTTGTACACAATAAAATTCCATGACTAAACTATGTGTGCCCAGTGCAAACAGGGTTATAGTTATAACCCATCATTTTCACGAATAGAGCATCTCTAGTGACAATCAACACCCATGATTTGGTACCTTGGGATGGAGAACTCCTTATCTCAAAGGCCAGAAGTTTTTCACCCATCTTTTGTCCAATTGATATAAAGAGAAACCCTTTCCAGGCTACAGATTAATAACAATACCTTCTGCAGTCTAAAAAACAAAAAACAAACAAACAAAAACAAAACAGACAAACAAAAAAAACCAAGCAAGCCCTTCTAACTCAAGCCCCCTCCCCCCAACTACAGTTCTTCACTGAGTGATCCTCAATGAAGTTGGGTTACTAAGAGCTAGTCGACTTCAGGGGTGGGATACCAAAGTAGAATTTTAAGGAAACGCATCTTAGTAAACAACATCTGGACAAAGCAAAGAAGAAACGGGAATGTAGTTGGGCATTACCCGTGCAGTGACAGATTGCATCTTTAATAAGCAGACACTTAATTAGAAAAGTAATTTGTAAGAGACATTAGCGGAGTGTGAGTATTCAGCTTTGACCAACACACTTGCATTGAAGTCTAGGCTCTGTCACACATTGAGGCTTCTGTTTCAAATCTGAGGTTGAGCCCCCCTGTCCGTGAGCTCTCTGTATGGACTCATAACTGTACTGGTTGCAAGAATAATACCAAGGATTTGCAAGCACTTTAGAGTTTACATCTGCTCACTTCCCTTCCCCCAGCAGAAAGCTAATCAAGAGATGAAGACAGAGCATGGGGGCTGAGTAAGGGGAGGGTGCCCCTTACCCACAGTCACAGTATATGCAGTTAGGAGACAAATCACAGCCTCACCCAAAAGATTTCCTCCGTGTTGCCAAAAGAGGATGCCCGAGATTGGTTGTCAGTCAAGGGACAAGGTGAATTACAGATACCAAGGAGATGAAACAAAAGCCCAGGCTGAGGTGCAATAGCAAGAAATAACAAGAAGCCAAGGGGAAGGGGGAGAGGGAGAGGGATGGACTGTGGATTTGGGATTGGTAGATGCAAACTATTACATTTAGAATGGTTAGACAACAAGGTCCTACTGTATAGCACAGGGAACTGTATCCAATCTCCTGGGAAAAACCGTAATGAAAGAGAATATTTTTAAAAGAATATATATATATGTGTGTGTGTGTGTGTGTGTAAAACTGAATCACTTTGCTATAAAGCAGAGATTCGCACGACATTGTAAATCAACTATACTTCAATTTAAAAAAAGAGAGAGAGAGATTTTGGGGAAAAAAGAAATAACAAAAAGCCACGGGTCAGGACAGGAAGCTCCATTCAAACAATTGTTTTCAACCCTGGTTGCACAGTGGCGTATAATTTTTAAAAACATGGATACCAGTACCCCAGCTCAAACCAATTTGATGAGAAACTTGGTCATTGAGACCAGACCTTGTTTGTTTGTTTGCTTAAGTTCCCCAGGTGATTCTAATGTGCATCCAAGGTTGAAAACTATCAAACAAAACTATCTGAGGGTAGCATGGTGTGGACATAGGAAAGCAGTTGTGGAATTTGGCCAGATTTGTTTGATGTCCCACATTTGTAAAAACATTTTTTTTGTTTATTTTTGCTTATCATACAAGGAGGAAGACTTTAAGCAAGTTTGCCTGAGCCATATTTTCCCCATCTGTAATATTGAAATAATAATATTGCCTACTTAAATGTTTTGCTAGGATGAATTAAAAATCATCTTCAAATTCTGATACCCACTATGTCACTCAGTCTGCACTCTAGTATAAAATTACTGTATTAATTTCATAAATACTTATTAAATACTACATATGTGCTCAGATATGCCCAGATGAATAAGTCAGAAAAGGCATGTATCCTCCAGAACAGCAGCTCTCAAAGTTAGCATCCATTAGAATCACCTTAAAAAAAGACTGCTGGTCCCCCCCCACCCCAGAGTGTCTCCTTCTGTAGGTCAAGAGTGTGACCTGATTACTAACTTTCTAAGACATTTCCCTGTGATGCTGCTGGTGAGGGGAGACCCTGTTTTGAAAACCATTGTCCTAGGAAATGATAAACTATTAGGAAGAACAGGCAGTTGGAAAATGGGAAAAGTGCTATGAATAGAGAGTGTCTGGGTGGGGGATGGGAACATAAGGAGAAGAGAGGATGTGACCTTGAACTTCTTTCAGGGAATGGGGATGTCAGGGAAGGTTTTCTGGGAAGAGGTAAAGATGAGAAAAAGTTAAGAGAGAGAAGAGATGGGAGAGTCTCCAGGTGGAAGGATTCGGAGAGGGAAGAGCGTGCTTGGGATGCATGGGGACCCAAAGAAGGTCAGTGAGTTGGGGGCATGGAGTGTGAGACACTAGGGGTACTGAGGGCAGACAAGGTAAGGGGCAAAAGTGGGGAGGGACTTTGATGCTTAAAAGTCATTTATGCAAAGGAAGACTGAAGGTCATTGAAGAGTGCAGATGGTCAGGATTGTGTTATGAAAAGATCTCCAAGGTTGCCCCCAGGGTGGGGGGCGGATAATGGGATGGAGATGGAGACTGGAGGATCCCCACTCTGGGAGGGTGCATGGGCTGGGGCTTGACTCAGATGATTTCTTGTTATTAAATGGGATTGGCCTTGTGTGAAATATAAAGATTCTGGTCCACCAGACAAGGAAACTTTGATATACAAAGGGGCTTCCTTCAGAGTCTTGGGACCTCAAAATCTGCATGGATAAGTTCCAAGAAGTTTGAGAGAAAAGCCATGGAGAAAACCTGGAGAAAGCACATACTCTATGCCACCTGGAAGGTGGCTGTGTGAGTTTCCTGTGGCTGCTCTGACAAATTCCCACACACTTAATGGCTTAAAACAATACAAATTTCTTAAGTTCTAGAGGTCAAAAGTCTTAAAATCATGCTGTCACAGGACTGCATTTCTTCTGGAGGCTGTAGGGAATAACCCATTTCCTTGCCCTTTCCAACTTTCAGAGGCTGCCCACACCTCTTGATTCATGGTCCCTTTCTGGCAATGGCATCACTCTGACCTTTGACCCCTGCTTCTGACATCACATCACCTTCTCTTGTAAGGACCAATGCAATTACATCAGACTCACTGGATAACCTAGGATAATCTCCCCATCTGAGATTCTTAATTTAATCACACGTGCAAAGTCCTTGTGATACATGGTAACATATTTACATACAAGTTTCAGGAATTAGGAGATGAACATGTTTGGGGGCCTTTATTCTGTGTATCATGGTAGCAAAATGGTACATGGTTGATAGTTTGAAGGCACAGTTTGCAACATGATGGGAGACAGTAAGGGTCAGAATGGTAAAGATTAAGAAAAAAATTATAAAATGAAACGAAATCCCTTCCATGAGCCAGTTTTTAAAATATGTGTATTTTAAGACTGAAAACAACTATCTTTATTCAGTATTTGATGAATCCCTAGGGTTAAGTTTCATGCAAAGTGTTTTTCCACTTCTAAAATAATTTTGCTAAAGAAAATAGGACAGTATTTTTTTCCTGTAATTCAGGAGTACTTTTTGATATATTATAGAAGTATGACAGTGGAATAAATTAGGTTACTTTAAATTCTGCAAATTTTGAGGTAAATATGCACATACTTGCATAGGTACAATGTGATTTCCTTTTATCAAGACTCCTCTGAGGCCAAAAGAGTCTCATACCCATTTGTGAACAGTTTAGGAATTTCAGTTCTTTGCAAGCTAATGGGAAAAGTACCTATCTGTTGGAAACATAGGATTATTTGAACAGATGTGAGTTTCTGAGTTAAGATGTACACACAGAGGAAGTGAATTCCATGCTTAGCCCTGTTATAGGTAAAGAATGAAGGATATAAAGACATTTGCCTCACATGAAAAGCCTCAAATGACGTACCAACCCTAGAAGCTCATCAAAATATAAATAGAAAATCTTAATGGATGTAATCTAGAAAGAAGATATATGAGGTAAGAAAATATGAGATGCTACAAAAGACAAAAATTAATAGAGGACAAAGAAATATGTAATAAATAATAATTATTGACAGTTAGAAAAAGATCCTACAGTGGAAGCTCTCACAGCTACAAATTTGACTGAGGCAAAAAAAAAAAAAAAAAAAGACAGGAAATAGCAATAATATCTCGATAGCACAAGATTTTATTTTTATTTAAAATAAATTTACCTTTATTTAAAAATTTTACCTGAAAATGGTTCATTTTTCAACATTTTGGGTCGAGGTTTTCTAATCTGCGTGTGTCTTTTCTGAATAGTTTTCTGTATGTTGTTTCTGACAAATCACATCTACTTCACATCACTAGTGTTTTTTTTTTCCTTTAACTTCTTTTAATTAGAGACAGAAATAATTAATTTGACAAGAAATCAGAGTGTCAGGTCTTCCTAGTATTTTATAAATGTTTTCATTCTTTTACACTTATCTTGCCTACATGTAATTAGGCAGCATTTTTATGTTACTCACCTTTTACGAATCATTCAAATCATTCAGTGTGGTTTGCATGGAAATAACTCTTTTCCTTTTGCACTTAGGTTCCGTTGATTTGTGTAATATTTAATTAAACCACGTAATTTACACCTGGTCTAATCAGTTTCGAGGAGAAACACAAGTGGTGCTTTCTACGGGTGCAGAAGAGCAGAGGCTCGGAGGCAGTGGCTTTGCCCCATGGTAGTGGGCTCCAACCTGCATTTTACAGAGAAAATGCAGAGAAATGGTTAACCTGGCAAGTCAGTTAAGTATAGGTCAATTGAGAGGGCCTCTGCTGTCCAACTAACAATTAGTATGAAATTGTAATTTTATGTATTTAATGATAAACTGAAGCTAAATTTCTGGAAAAGGATAACAGGAAAGTAGTGAAGAGTAAATGAAAGTAAAAGGAGATTAAGGCCTGAGTTTTCTTCAGGTACATGGAGGGCACAAAGATAAATGTAGCCTTTTTTAAAAAATTTTTGTTGGAGTAGAGTTGACTTACAATGTTGTGTTAGTTTCAGGTGTACACTGAAGTGAATCAGTTATACATATACATATATCCGCTCTTTTAGATTCTTTTCCCATGTAGGCCATTATAAATGTAGGCTTTTTCAGGAAGAAAAGTTAAATGTGGGTATTAAGGTACAAAAGTAGCCATAAAATTTATTAAATGAATCTATAACTTCTATACCAAAAGGGGGAAAGTAACTTTCTAATATAAGATTGAAAAAGAAAAAAACATAGTAACAGAATAATAAGGAAAAAAGCAAAATTATATGATTTCCTTGTGTCTAAGTATATATTAAATACAATAAATAAATATAGGTTAGACTCTATTAAAAAAGAGAGTAAGATTTAATTTTTTATTTAATTCAACTGTGCTTACAGTTAAGTGGGATAATGACCTTGTGGTTATGTAAGAAAAATTCAAGTTTTGAGAAATGCTTACTGAATACATATACTGCAGTGAAATAATATGTATGACATTTTCTTTCTTTTTTTTCTCATTTAAGAACTTTTATTGAGATACAATTGACATACAATAAACTGCATATATTTAAAGTGTACAATTTGATTGTTTTTCTTATTAGTAATGTATATATGGCAATCCTAATCTCCCAATTCATCCCCCCCAAGCCCTTCAACCACCCCCCCCGCCCCCGCTTTCCCCACTTGGTGTCCATATGTTTGTTCTCTACATTTGTGTCTCTATTTCTGCCTTGCAAACCAGTTGATTTGCTCTCAATTATTTCATTTAAGACAAAGAAAGAGGATAGATAATGTAAACTTTGTAAAATCTTTTTTTAAAACTGGAGTATAGTTGATTTACAATATTGTGTCAGTTTCAGGTGTATGACAAAGTGGTTGGGTTAATTGTTGAATCTAGGTGAAGAAGACATTGAAAGTTCATTGTACTATCACTTACTATTAATACACTTGATTTTTTTGTTAAGAAAATTCTTGAGGGTTTTAGCTAAAGTGGTGTTCAGAAGGAAATACATAGCTGAAAGATATTTATTAGAATGCAAGAAAGACTGATAATAAATGAGTTCAACTCTACCAGTTTTTTTGATCAGCTTTATTAAAAGTCACCATTTAAAAGTGTAATTTGGTAAGTTTTAAGAAAATGCTTGCAATTGGGACACCATCACTGAAATTATGATATTGAATATGCAAGATTCACTATGCAAAGGATGTTACTTATCTCTCATTTAACCTATACATTTATAATTTAATGAAATCCAATCAACACCCAATAGCATACTTTGGCATATGTGACAAATGGATTTAAAATTTCACATGGATAATAAATGTGCAAAATAGACAACATAAATTCAAAAAATTTTTAAATGGCCTTATTTTCTCCATCAGATACCAAAATGTTATGGAACTTAAAATGACAAAGTATTGTCCAACAAATGATAAACAGATCATTGAATTATAAGGTGAGTGCAGAAGCAGAACATTGCATACAGGAGAACTCAGCATGGATGGAGGAGCGGTGACTATCAGGGGCTGCGGCAGAAACGCTGTCAGATATTCACCAGATCATTTCATTTTTTCCTGGGCACATGGGAAGCTGACATTCCCCCACCTCTCCTTGTGTCTAAGAATGAGTCTGTACAATATAGATAGAAGTGATATACTGCATTTCCAGAAATGGCCCCTAAAATGTCTCAAGTTATTATTCATACTTTCTTTGCCCTGCATGATTGGAAGTAAAGGACTCCAAGACAATGGAAATTCAAGATGGAATGAACTGGATCTTTGGACCTTCTATGGGGGAGAGGGAGAGTTTCCTGGGAGAGCAAGTTGATCTACACTGAACTGTGCGAGTCAAAGAGAAACAAGGATTATTATAGTAGCTAAAATTTAATCCCTAATTAATATAGTAGGGGAAACAATTAACAAAATGATGTGGAAAAGATCAGTTCTGAATTCAATCTCGGAGACAGAATTTTGGGTGAAGTAGAAAAGAATAGCTTTGCTGATTATCCAGGCAAAAGGGGACACAGTGGGATCGTGACTTGAAAAACTCTGTTTCCCAATAGGAGGCTGGGATTTGGTGAGGAGTTTTATAGCCATGGTTCAAGGGCAGGGTTGCTGATAAGGATCAGGGTGTGTGCAGGGCCTGCATTCCTTTAATCTGGCCTCAGGTGGTCTTCTGAGGAGCTTATCAAGGTTATCAAACTGTGACCTTCTCTGGAATGAAGAATGCTACATTTTCCATTTGTTGGGGATTTTAGGTCTACAAAAGAGCTTAAAGATATTGTTATGTGTATCCCTGGAGGGGGAACCAGGACCCTGCCCCAGGCTGTGCTGTTGTTTCTTGGCTGCTCCTCCCTTGTCTCTGTATCCCCACCCATCCCTGATTAGCAGTTTTTCAAATCTGTCCTTTGGAACTCAGGGACGGTCACGTAGGCTGGAGTCTATTCCCTAGAAATAAGAAACGGCGGACAGAAAGGCTTCCATACCCAGACACCCCACACGGTCCTGCTTAGTTTCAATGCTCGCTTGGAGGAAATGGCTATCCATTACGAAAAGAAACCAACCAAACAAACAAACAGAAAAAAAACCCTGCAATATAATTAGTACTCTGCTTGCTAGAGAGAGAAAATAAATTCAAGGAGGAATAAATACCCAATAATTTAAAAATACTCTTAAAAGAATAATGGGAAAATATCTTGTGACTGGAATGAAGAGAGCTTCCTTAAGCAAAACACACAACAGAATAAAACAAGAATCTTAAAGGAAAAAATGACATTTAAATATACCAAAATCTTAAAAAGAAATCTCAGACCAAAAATCTCAATGAACAAAATACAAAACATAACACCAGGCACTAAGAGAGAAGACATTCACAATACCTAAAACAGTATTATTGGTCAAAATGCATAAAGGATGTCTAAATATTAATGTGGACAATTCAAACCATGAAAAGAAAAATAAGTGAAAATTATGGGTAGAAGAGGAAATTCAAATGGCCCATACATTGAGAAAAATATGCTCAGCTTCTCCAGGAATCAGGAAATGCAAATTAAACAAGAATGAGAAACCATCTATCACACATTAGATTGGCAAAGATTAAACGGTTTGATAATCGAAATGTTGGAGAACTCATGCACCACTGATGGACTCAGAGTGCTGGAGACCTCCTGAAGCACGCCTCAGCATTACCTTGGACAGCTGTGCATGCCCAACTACCAAACAATACCAATTGTAATTGCTTTCCTAGAATAATACTTGTACATGTGCATAGCAGAACCAGGTAAGGTATTCAATGCATCACAGTCTGCAAGAACAGGAAGATTGACGATTACCTTAAAGTCTATCCACATGAGAATGGTTAAATAAAACCTGGTATCACAAATGGTGGAAGAGCTCTTAAAGAAACTGGATACATGTATTTCCTTCTTAACATGCATCAAAAAATATAATATTCTGTGAAAAAAGCATGTTGCAGAACACTATATCTAGAACTCTCCTATCCATCTACATGTTTAATTTGTCACAGATCATATTTGTTATTTTTTTTCTTTGGATTGAATGTAAATATAAAAGTGTAATAATGAGATTACAAAAGCACACACTATTGTTAGAGTTCTAACAGATAACAGATGGCACACTGAAATTGGGGGAATTTGAGAGGAGTTTAGTCTGGGATACTCTATATTTCTTTTGATTTGTTATTTTTATTTAATTTCCATTTTTTTAATGGAAGAGTTTGTAAATGTGTGGTCAGTTTTGGTGAAAGTATCAAGGGATGGTGCAAGAGAGAGCTGGATCTGGTGAGAGCAGGAAACTTGTCCACCCTTGGGCCTGAAGGTGTCCATGCAGAGAGTAGCTGCTGGAGAGGAGGTTGTGTGGAGGGGGACACAGCCAGCCCACAGCAACCCTGCAGGGATGGAACTAAAGGAACAAAAACTCCAAATTTAGTCCTTTTCTCAGAAACCTTGACAGAATTCCTGTCTACACTCCCTTTGTCTCTTTTCCTCCTTTCCCAAGTTTCTACAATATGGATGCTTCCTTGTTCTGATTTGTGATGAAATTTTTACTTTGGTATCTGAAAAAATCCATACTTCCCCTGCTGTTTCATTCTGATCCAATATTCCTGCATTACATTGGAACTGAAGAACTGGGAGATAGACATATAGTTTCTTCTTAACTTCTGTCTGCTGCTTATTAGACATGAGACATTGAGCAATTCATATCTGCTTTCTGGACCTCAGTTTTCTCATCTCTAAAATAGGAGTGTTAACAGTGGTGGTGAAGGGTTCTCAGGAAGGTCACGTGAGATAGGGTGATCCTCTGCCCTCTGAAGCAGTGCTTCTCAGACTTTAATGTGCGTGTGAATTATCTGGGGATCTTATTAAAATCAACATTCTGATTCTCTACACATGGGGTAGGGCCTGATATTATAGAGCCCATGATGCTGGGCCACTGACTGTACCTCTCATGGCAAGATGTTGAACACCAAGATGAAAATGTTGCATCCCAAAACAAGTCTAGGAAATTCGAAGGGTAAACAGCTATCTTTACTGGTGAACTTTCCAATAGCTCAAATCTACTCACTGTTTACAAGAACCCCTCAGGGAGATTGATAGTGTGCCCAGCAGAATGTGAGGAAGGATGGTCAACAGAATAGCTCCCTAGCATGGGATGTACAGACACCCATGATTCAAAGCCTTCTTAACTGGCCAGACCTAGATAAATCAAAGCAGAGAGTAAAATATTCTGCATGCAGTGAACAGATTTTACCATTTAATAATCAAGCCCTTAATTAAAAATAAGTAATTCATAAGAGTGATTAATATTAGGTGGCTAAGTAGGTTTGTTCAACGCTCTTGGCATTTAAATAGAGGATGAAGGTTAGGATTTCTTTCTTCTCCCAAAAAATATTTCTTTAAGAAATGAGTCTTGAGCAAATGTATTTTTTACTTAGTTTGAAGAGAAATAGAATCCCTGCACTGGATGCTACTATAATATTAAGCTACTGGTAAACATATTCTTGGATAGGGCACTTTTAAGGATTTACTTATTCAGTTAACAAATATTTAATAATTATAGTCTACAAAGCCCCAGCCACCATGTTACACATGAGTGATACTGTGGCAAAGAACCATAAGGCATACCATTACCCTCAAGAAACATACATTCTAGGTGGCCAGACACACATATGATATAAGTTCAGTGAAAAAATGAAATAGGGTGATAGAATACAGAGTGATTGGGGAGGTTGCTTGAGTAGGAAGCCCTCCCGGAGGAGGGAGTCTTTACAAGGAGACCTGTAAGATGAGAGGGGGGAGCTTGCCAGCCTGGAAAAAGGTGCCAAGGTTAGCCAAACCATTTGGTTGGCTAGAGTATTAGGAAACAAAGGGGTAAGTGGCGCTGCGTGAAGTTGGGAGACGTCTGTAAGTGGAGATCAATTTCTGTATCCTGTACATCATAATAAGGGCTTTGGATGTTAATCTTCCTTCAGTGGGAAGCCATCGGAGTGTTCTCTCTTTTTTTTTAATGATTTATAGATTTAAAAGTTCATCCTGGTTCTCTGATGAGCCAGTCAGGAAGTGACCAGTTGGTAGACCGTTACAGTAAGCAAAGCAAGAGGTCATCGTGGCCTGGACCAACAGTCAGTATCATGACATTGGAGTTGGGGGCTGGTGGGGGAATTGGAGATGTAAGTGAGATACTGAACCATCAGGAATTGGACTGGAGTGGGTTATCGAGAGAACAGAAACAGCAAGGGACTCCTATCTTCTGACTTTAACACTGGGGGTGAGGAAGAGCAGGGAGCGGAAGGGATATACCAATCCAGGGAAGCCTAGGAGGAAGATAGATTGAGGATGAAAAGGGATTCATCTTGAACAATGTATTTTGAAGTTCGTATCATATACCCAAATGGAGAGGTCAAACGTCTAGATCTCATTGAAGTCTGGGGAGCTGTTGGTTTATACACGGTATTTAAAGCCATGAGAAAATCACGGAGAGAGATGAGAGAGAGGAGAAAGAAGAGGATCCAGACCCGAGGTGGTGTGAGGGTTTACTGCATCCTGAGATTGGGAAGGAGTGTCCCGTGTGCAGGAGGAGCACTGGGAGACGGTGGTATCAGAAAGTTAAGTGAGGACAGAGTTTCATGAAAGGGGGATGGATCAAAGCATTGACTATTCAGCCAAGGAGCTGCAAAAAGGGCCAGCAGTAGTGTGTCCCAGCCCTGGGCTGCGCTGAATGGTGGGCAAAATAGGAAAGTCACTCCTTCAAAAGACTTACCATCTAGAGCGGCCCTTCATGTCCACAGGTGATGAGTTTCCATCTTCGAAGCTCAATGCTGACACATTACCAGGGGCTGCTAGCCAGTCAGCCAATCGTGCTCTTCTGAGAAGGTAATAGACATTTACTTCTTTCTACTTCATGGCTTTTGCTTTTTGTTTGTTTGTTCCATCTCTAACACTAGATTATAAACTCCCCAGCACCGTCTATAGGTGTTTCAGCAGAAAAAACACTCAATGAATGTTTATTGAATAATGAATAAAATATGTGGAAACTCTCACAAAACTTTATGTTTTTAAATAACATGCATACTGTTATTTTTATTATTCTTGTTGTTAGAATTGGTAAATTAACTTCTTCATTGGACCTAGCACGATATCTGAGAAAATACTGTGATAGGAAGCATATGACTAGCACCGCAAACCTCCACCCCACCCTAAATATAAAACAGAATTTGAGGCTGGGAAGAAACAACACACTGAATTCTTCCTTCGTCATCTACTTGTGCTTTTTCACTTGGGTTAATTCCTCCTTCAGTCTGCCCACCTACTCTTCCGATGAAGGAAGATAGAGAAGAAGGAACTGGGAGATAGTCAGATGTGGAATGTGGCAGGAGAGGTGAGCCAGAGAGTCCACAGGGCTTTGTATCTTACCAAGAACCGAGGAGTGGAAGTAAAGAGGCCAGGGGAATAGGAACCGGTAACCTTGAACCTCCCTATCAAGCGCAGCTTCCAGTCCAGGCCTGCCCGCTGGCCAGCCCCTTTGTCAATACACCCTGACTGACCTTCCCCTGGGCTTGCCCATTCCTCTCTCCAGGGCAGCCACTGGAGTGGCCTCAGGGAACCCAAAGCTTCAGGGTGAAATAATAGATTTGACTATAGAAGGTAAATCCAGGTACGCCTAAAGCACAAAACCAAACAACCACCCCGAAGAAAAGTCATCCTCCACTGCTTCAGGACATGGGAAAACTCTGAGAGCTGAAAAAAATCGCAACTCCAAAGACTTTGGGAAAACTGCAACTTTTGCCACCAACAGAGGGGAAAGCAGACTGGAAGGCCTACGTGGGGGAGGGATCAAATGATGACTTGTTAATTGCGTCCAAAGTGACCTTGGGGATGTGGATAATCAAGAGC
The DNA here is from genome assembly GCF_030028045.1 of Hippopotamus amphibius kiboko. Taxonomy (NCBI): domain Eukaryota; kingdom Metazoa; phylum Chordata; class Mammalia; order Artiodactyla; family Hippopotamidae; genus Hippopotamus; species Hippopotamus amphibius. The sequence continues at coordinate 181,419,815 of NC_080189.1, forward strand.
AACACTGGCAACAACAAAAAGCTTTCAGTTTTATAAACCACCCTCTTGCGTGCTCCTCTGTGAAATACTTGGAGCAAATTATCGTCATCTTCACTCTACGAATTGAAAAACTAAGTAAGAATGAGGAATGCATGTAAAACCCACGTCAGGCTTCCCGTCACCTGGTCTGTCCTACTACAGCCCCATCTCAGGCTCCAGGCACGGGCTTCAGGGTGACAGTGGATGAGCCTCAGTGTCTTGTGTTCTTAGTACCGTTTCTGGAGAAACAGTGTGGGAAGACACATGGATCCCAAGAGGAAAGGGTGGAGTTGAGTGGTTAAACCAAGGAAGCTTTCAGAGAATGCAGCAGAAGATGCTAAACATGGACCAGGTGCCATGGTGAGTCTTTTGCATGGCATGTATAGTAGCTTGGAAAAGAATGGAAACAGAGAAGGGAGGCTCGTGCAAGAGCAGGCTAGTGAAATTCCAGCAGCCCTGTTCTTTCTTTCTTTCTTTATTTATTTATTTATTCATTTATTTACTTATTTATTGGTTGTGTTGGATCTTCGTTGCTGCATATGGGCTTTCTCTAGTTGCAGCGAGGGGGAGCTACTCTTCATTGTGGTGCACAGGCTTCTCATTGCGGTGGCTTCACATGTTGTGAAGCACCAGCTCTAGGTGCTTGGGCTTCAGTAGTTGAGGCACACAAGCTCAATAGTTGTGACTCATGGGCTTAGTTGCATGTGGCATGTGGCATCTTCCTGGAGCAGGGATCGAACCCGTGTCCCCTTCAATGGCAGGCAGATTCTTAACCACTGCGCCACCTAGGAAGTCCACCCCAGCTCTTCTGCTTAAAAACCAGTTGCACACCTAGTCTGAGAGCCTGGCGTTTGGGGCCCCTTTGGCTTTGACCTTCTGGAAGCTTCAGAAGAGCTCCTAAAGTCTGTTGTACATACTCTGATTCCTCTGCATCTTTGCTCATTCTGTGCCCCTCACCTGGAACGCCTTGCCCTCTTACCCCCTTGCCAACACTTTCTCTTCTTTGCTTCCCCCATTCTCTTCAAGTGGTGCTCCTCCCAAAAGCCACCTTGAAGCAGATGAGCTCAGCTGTTCGGTCTTTTCCTCCACCCCCACATTGAATGGCCTCTAGATCAGTGTCTGTTCCACCCCGAGTTCTTGCCAACCACCTCCAGCCTCCAGGTGGTTGGTGATCTCATCCCGTTGGTGGCCCCAGTCCAGTGTCCAGCACAGGATTTCTGCTACATGAATATTTTTACACTAATTAATACATGAATAAATGAATAATTTTAACAATCACTGAGTTTATTGGAGGTTTCTAGACTTGGCTAGATCCTGCTATTTTTTACTGTTTCTTTCAAACCACTGAGATCAGAGGTGATATAGCAACATTGTTAAAATAGCAAACAGCCTTTGGTATCAGATACAACTGGATCGAAGTTTCTATTTGACTATTAGCTAGCTAAGATTTTTAGTTATTTAACTGATTTAAACTTTATATTTGTAAAATGGATTACTATAAAGGCTATATGAGACCATGGATGTCAATTATTTACCACAGCGTTGTAGTGGTGGCGGGGTGGTGGTGGTAGTGGTAGTAGTGGTAGTAGAAGTAGTAGAGCTAGTAATCATCATTGTTGTTGCCATGGTAGCAGCAACTGCAGTAATAATAATATTAGTGATAAGAATAGGAGTAGCAGCAGCAGTCATCCCAGTAGTAGTAATGGCAGTAAGAAATTGCAATAATAGCATTAAAGGGAATAGTAATAGTAGCAGTAGGTATAACAGTAGTACTAATCATTAAGCTGATGGTTCAGAAACCTTGCTTGTTTTATTACCTCCAGCCAGAGACACGGTCATGGTTTTAACAACTCTGGGCATTATCAGCAGACAATTAGTCTCACAATGAAAAAAAAAAAAAAAGTAAATTTTTTAAAGGTGCTTCCATTAGCTCCTGCCAATCAAAACAAGTCAGACCTAAAATTGTTATAGTGTTTGTAGAGTTTTCTACTCAAAAGTTCTAAGAACTATGAAAGCAGTGCGTCTGAAATGAGAGACCAAATTTCCTATTTCAGGAAGAATGGCAAGGACTGCAGGACCACTGGTTGCGGGGAGGCAGCTGCACAGCTTAGGATTCAGCCGATAAATGTGAAATTGGCTGTCCTGCAGGGCATGGGTTTATTCTCAAAGCTGGACCTAAAAGAATTCAGATCTCAGTGGTGTCCGCAGCCTGTGCCTCTCTCTCTGGCTTTCCGATTTAGCTCTTGCAAACAGTCTCATTAATCCGTGGTCAAGTGCAAGCATGCAAACGCTCCATGAAAGAGAATGAATGAAAGGATGGTCCTTGGATCAACAGGAACATAAAGGTTTCCAGGACGCCTCCCTTCCAGATGTAACCACAGCCAGAGTGTGCCTGCCAGAGCAGTGAAAGGTGGTGTTTGTGGTCCTTTGATGCCTGCGCCCCCAATCCCACCGGCCAGCGGCGTGGTTTGGAAAAAGCCTCTGGCATACTGATCTGATGCCGTTCAGAGACTTCTGCTTTCTGATGCAGGATGCACTCAAAATTGTTTGTGACAGTCGTGCCTGCACCCCCATAATTATTTAATTCTTCTGGAACGCGGAGAATTGGCATGAGGCACTGGACTGGGAGTCCACGGCAAGTCAGCGTCCTTCCCTCCTGACACAGGACATCTTTCTACCGGGAACTGCAGGAATGGGACGAAAGTCCTTCAGAGAAGAGCTTGTTCGTTCTCGTTGGAGCTGAAATCAGACCTGACTGCTGCGTTAAGTGCTGAAATCACTTGTGTCGACTTCGGAGACAATCAATGGACAGCTACTAACTAAAAGGGTTTGTGATCCTCTCTCTCTTTTCAACACACTAAAACTGAAAAGCCAAATCCATTAAACAATTCATACTTGGATTTGCAAAAGACAACAAACATATCCTCTGAGCGAGGGAAGCAAGTCTTTTCTTGCAAATGAGTTCAGGAACACTGAGTCTTTCCATTCAGGCTCTTCAAGGTACATCAAGTTGAAGGGTGATCTAATCGGCTTTCAAGGCAAAAGGAGTGTTCATTGTCCGCACGGTTCTATTCAACAATCAATCCGCCACAGAACACACACAGACTCTTCATTTAACCTTGATTCCTTCATCTGCAAAATGAAATCAAACATCCTATTCAAAGGGCAAACAGAGAAACTCAGTGCTCCCAACACAAGACTTGACCCTGTGTAGATGCTCAAAAGTATCTGTTAAAAGAAAGAGTGAATTTTGCTAAGTGAACAAAACAATGATTCATGGAAGTGGGGGCAGAAAAGGAAGTCATCATAAATAAAGTTTAGTACTCCCATTTCACTGATGAAGAACCAGACCCACACAGGTCACATGGGTGTGTCATGGCAGAACACAAGAGTTCTCCAAAATCCAAGGCCAATGTCTATCAACTACAGGTCAGTGGATAAAGTTGCTGCTAACTATAGGACAGTTGGAAATTCCCCTTTCTCTCTCACTTTATGTATATATTTTTAATTTAATAGTAGTAGTAGTAAGAATAGAATTAAAAGAATAGCCCTCTTGACCACTTCTCGTTTTCTTACCATGCTTCAGAAACAATGATGCCAGTAATACCAAAAGTGATGCAGGGCCTGTGGTGCTTGGAGTTCAGTTCATGGACTGGCAGCCTCAATATCCCTGGGTAGCCTCTTAGCCTGAGTGGGCCCTAGGAGTCTGTATTTTAACAAGTTCTCTGGGAGATTCTGATTTATGCTACATTTTGAAGATCACTGATCTATAGACGATGCCTGTAAAAGCACCCGTCGTCCCGAACACCATGCTGATGACTCTGGCAAAGGTTGTTGGCTGATTACTTATTCTCTTCTCCCTTGTCTCTCCTCTAGTACAGAGACTTAGAAAGTCAGGGGTTTTCTTGCAGCTAGAGATGGTCATGAAACTGATTTCTCCCCAATGAGATGTATATAGAGATCGGGGTGGGGGGGGGGCTGGTAAAAATATTTCCTTCCTGATCAGAAAAAGGTGCATAAGGAGAAGCTTAATGTCTGTGTCAGTTTATGTTCCTGACTTTGAATGCAATGCTTGTGGATCTGACACTTGTTGTTCTGTAGCCATTTGTAGCCAGGAGGAGGAAGTCAAGAGAACGGCAAAGACGTCAGCCTAAAACGGTGACTTTGAAATGTTAAACTATGGTAGTATATCCTTGATAGAGAACAACAATTATGTTTCTAGTTATACATATTGGGCTGGCCAGAAAGCTCGTTCGGTTGGTGAATATGTGTTTTTTTTTGTTTGTTTTTTGTTTTTTGTTTTTTTTTTAAGAGCTCTTTATTGGAATATAATTGCTTTACATTGTTGTGCCAGTTTTTGCTGTATGACAAAGTGAATCAGCTGTATTTATACATATATCCCCATATACCTTCCCTCCTGTGACTCTCTCCCACCGTCCCTATCCCATCCCTCTAAATCATCACCCATCATCAAGTTGATCTCCTTGTTTTATGCAGCAGTTTCCTACTAGCTATCTGTTTTACATTTGGTAGTGTATGTATACTATTCTCTTGCTTTGTCCCAGCTCCCCCTTCACCCCCCACTCCATGTCCTCAAGTCCATTCTCTGCAACTGCATCTTTATTCTTGCCCTGTCACTGGGCTCATCAGTACCATTTTTTTTAGATTCCATATACATGAGTTAGCATACGGTTTTTGTTTTTCTCTTTCTGTCTTACTTCACTCTGTATGACAGACTCTAGGTCCATCCACCTCACTACAAATAACTCAATTTCATTCCTTTTTACTTCTGCATAATATTCCATTGTGCATATGTGTACCACATCTTCTTTATCCATTCATCTGTTGATGGGCATTTAGGTTTCTTTCAGGTCCTGGCTATTGTAAACAGTGCTGCAATGCTGTTCAATAAAATTCTTTGTGAAAATGAAAAATGTGGCCTTTTTTTTTTACTTAAAACCGAACAAACTTTTTAGCCAACCCAACATATTGTCAAAGCTACCATTTTGCTCAGTTTGCCTCCACAGTAACTACGCATAACTATTATATAACAAAATAAAGTATAAATTTCTGCATAACTTGCACTAAAATGAAATACAATCAACTCATAGATTGAATGCTGGCATATAAAGAGGTAATAATTATGTAGCAAAAGGGAGAGAGGGAGAGAAGTAAAGAATGACAAGATGCGGCCGTGTTAAGGTATCTGTTTCTTTCCTCGGGCTGTCATAGGAAGCTACTCACAATCCGAGTAGCGTAGAGCAACACAACTGTATTCTATCCTGGTTCTGGAGGCCAGAATTCTGAAATCAAGGTGTCAGCAAGGTTGATTCCTTTCGAAGGCCCTAGAGGACATGCAATTCTATTCCTTTCATCACAGATTGAATTGGCCCCCCAAAAGATGTTGAGTCTCTCAGTCCAGTACCTGTAAATATGACCTTATTTGGAAATAGGACTTTTACAGATGATCAAGTTAAAATGAGGTGCTTAGGGCAGGCCCTAATCCAATATGATTCTGTCCTTATAAAAAGGAGAAGTTTGGACACAGAGACAGACATGCGTAGAAGGACGACAGTGTGAAATAGGGACAATGCCACGTATAAGCCAAGGAACACATGAGTCTGCCAGAAGCTAGGAGAGGGGCATGGAATAAATTCTTCCTCACTGCCCTCAGAAGGAACCAGCATCCTTCTAACTTCTGGTGGCTGCCAGCTGTCCTTGGAATTCCTTGGTTCGTAGATGCACCCCTCCAATCTCTATCTTCATCTTCACGTGACTTTCCCTTCTGTGTCTCTGTTCCTCAAATCCCTCTCTTTTCGCATTAAGAACTTGTCAGTGGATTTAGAACTCATTTTAAGTACAAGATGATTTCATCTAGAGATAGTTATTTACATCTGCAAGATCCTATTTATAAATAAAGCTACATTCATAGGATTGTATTTATCTTTTAGGAGGATACAATTCAACCTAGCACAAGGTGTTAATATTCTAATAGGAAAATATAATTTAATGGTTAATAATGTGATAACTTTGTAAAAGACCCATCATGTACTATCTTGTATCTGCAGTAACCACAGTGGCAAAAAAGGGGGAGGGGAAAGAAAAGTGGGACAAAATAAGAACTATTCCTTCAGTTTAGAAGGCTTCCAAGAAAATGTGTAAGTTCTACTTGTTAGGAAAAACTTTTCATATCTCTGTATCTCTCTTTCTACCTTATGGCTTTACTGAAAGCAATAATTGGCCCTGTGATTAGAAGGATAAAAATCAGCACAACATGTGAATTTTCTAATTATTCTTCCTTGCTGTGGACATAGCCAGTTTCAGTTTTTGGTCCCATCCTAAGTATGACATCTCAGTGACAAATTAAATCAAATAAGTTGAGAACTCTTGGAGGGTGAATAATAGACTGGGATAAAGATACCAGGATGGTAGTAAAAGCTCCACTTCTAATTAGGAAAAGGAGCATCCACAAGACCCCATGCTTGCATGGCCTTTCACTCCTTCATTTGTAAAAAGCAGGGATTGGCCTGGCTTGTGTCTCCAGTTCCTTCCACACCACGATTCTTTTGCACATAATTCCTTTGGAATTTGGACAGGAGTTGAGTAGTGTTTTCTGTTTTTTGTCTTGTTTTGTTTTGTTTTGATGCACATGATCAGTATGGAGATTTATGGAGATGCTTGCTTTTTTATACAGCTAAGGAGGGAAACACACACACACACTATACACAATAGCAGCAAGAGAAACTTTGCCAGCCTAACACACATTTATACAGCAACAGCAGACACAGTGACACCAGACTGCAAGTAGGGAAAGTGTCTCTGTCAATATTTACTGAGACAGAAATGGTAATGCAGGCTGTTTTTCCTTCCTTCACTCAGCGAACATGTGTAGAGCCTTTGGTCTCGGCCCTGGGTGCCAGGCACTGGGTCTAGGCACTGGGGAGAGAACCATAAATAAGAAGACACGGTACCTGCCTCAAGGTGCCTTAGGGTCCGTCTGAGATATGGACAGGGTGGCACATGTGTTACGATGGGGATGCACTCCAGGTGCTGTGACAGCCCCAACCCAGCCTTAGGGGCATTTACAAAGGCCTGTAAGATGTGCTCTGAGCCAAATTCTAGGGAAAAAGGTGTGGGTTGCCCAGTTGCTACCTCAAGTTGCTAGGCAATTTGAAATCTACAATTTCTCGACCTTTAAGTGAACCACAGTGAAGAAGGAAGTGTTTCATGCTTTCCTTCAGGCTGAGTTAAACCTTTCTGGATCTCTCCCAAAGTGTATGATTAGCAGCTAATTCCACTGGTTATCATCTTGAACCATAGTTCAGATCAAACTACATTACTTCTCCAAAATGCTCAAGGATACATCCCAGCCTGGAGAATGACATCACCACCTGGACCTTCCTGCTCGTCAAGACCCTTTGGTCGTTGGTTGACCTTTTCAATGTTATCTCATGCCAAAAATTGCAATAAAACATGACACATCATCAGTCCCTCCCATCAGGAAGCACGCACAAGCCTCCTAGATAGCTTCCTCCACAAGAGGGCAGACAGCAGGATCAAGCAGTTTCAGCAGTATTTTGTCTTGGGGAACTGAAAACCACAGCCACGGAAAGAGAGAGAAAATAAAAAAGCAGAGGACTTTGTACCAGATGAAGGGACAGGATAAAACCCCAGAAAAACAACTAAATGAAGACGAGATAGGCACCCTTACAGAAAAAGAATTCAGAAAAATGATGGTAAAGATGATCCAGGACTTTGAAAAAGACTGGATGCAAAGATCAAAAAGTTTACCAAAGACCTAGAAGAATTAAAGAGCAAACAAACGGAGATATGCAACACGGTAGCTGAAATGAAACATACACTAGAAGGAATCAACAGCAGATTAACTGAGGCATAAGGGCGAATAAGTGACCTGGAAGGCAGAATGGTGAAAATCACTGATGCAGAAAAGAATAAGGAAAAAAGAATGAAAAGAACTGAAGACAGCCTAAGAGACCTCTGGGACAATGTTAAACACACCAACATTTGCCTTATAGGGGTCCCAGAAGGAGAAGAGAGAGAGAGAAAGGACCCAAGAAAATATTGGAAGAGATTATAGTTGAAAACTTCCCTAACATGGGAAAGGAAATAGCTACCCAAGTCCAGGAAGCTCAGAGAGTCCCAGGCAGGATAAACCCAAGGAGAAACACACCAAGACATATAGTAGTCAAATTGACAAAATTTAAAGACAGAGAAAAGTTATTAAAAGCAACAAGGGAAAAACGACAAATAACATACAAGGAAACTCCCATAAGGGTAACAGCTGATTTCTCAGCAGAAACTTTGCAAGCCAGAAGGGAGTGGCATGATATATTTCAAGTGATCACAGGGAAGAACCTACAAACAAGAATACTCTACCCAGCAAGGATCTCATTCAGATCTTTGGAGAAATCAAAGCTTTACAGACGAGCAACAACTAAGAGAATTCAGCACCACCAAACCAGCCCTACAACAAATGCTAAAGGAACTTCTCTAAGTGGGAAACATATGAGAAGAAAAGGACCTACAAAAACAAACACAAAACAATTAAGAAAATGGTAATAGGAACATACATATCGATAATTACCTTGAATGTAAATGGACTAAATGCACAACCAAAAGACACAGACTGGCTGAATGGACACAAAAACAAGACCCATATATATGCTGTCTACAAGAGACCCACTCCAGACCTAGGGACACATTCAGAAGGAAAGTGAGGGGATGGAAAAAGATATTCCATGCAAATGAAAATCAAAAGAAAGCTGGAGTAGCAATAGTCATATCAGATAAAACAGACTTTAAAATAAAAAATGTTACAAGAGACAAGAAAGGACATTACATAAAGATCAAGGGATCCATCCAAGAAGAGGAGATAACAATTATAAATATATATGCACCCAATATAGGAACACCTTAATACACAAGGTAAATACTAACAACTATGAAAGAGGAAATGCAAGGCAGAAATAGAGACACAGATATAGAGAACAAACACATGGACACCAAGTGGGGAAAATGGGGAGGGTTGGGGGGGGGATGAAATGGGAGATTGGGATACCAAATTGTACACTCTAAATATATGCTGTTTATTTTCTGTTAACTGTATCTCAATAAAAGTTCTTAAAAAACAAAACAAAACAAACAAACAAAGAAACGTGACACATCATTCCAAATCTGGAGGTAGTATCACATTATCTAGGTGCAGGGAGCCACACAAGTATTCTGAAATTCATATCTGCCAGCCTGTTCTGTGTGGTTATGAATGTTTATGTTCAGGGAGTTTGTATGGGGATGAGACCCAGGACATGGAACCAAAAGATTTTATATCCACACCATGCTCTGCCACCTGTGGACCTTGGCCAGCCTCCATTCCCCCATTTGTAAACTGGAGGGGGTAATTCCTGGTCTGGCTCCTCCTGGGAGTGAAAACCAAAGAGGCAATGTGGCATCTTAGGTGTGCAACCTTCTTCATCAAGGCCAAGAGAGTTGAGTGGAAAATGAAAGGCTGGACTGTGATTTTGGGAGACCCAAGTTTCAGTTAAGGCCCTCAAGCTTCCTTTAAACTCTTTTTCTCATCTGTCTCAGACTTGATTTCCCATCTAGAAACATGTGCAGTCTGGCCTAGACCTAGACCATAGATGATCTCTCAGGTCCCCCAGGATTACTGGAGAATTCTATGAGTCTATCCATTTCTTTCCCATTAAGAACCAACACTTCCTCTGTGTAAGTGATATGAAACCTTTTGAAAGTGTGTGCACACCAGAGAAATAATTTCAAATCCCACTATTTGATCTGTGCATGCTGCTGGTCCTGGAGTTGCTGTTTCCTCATGGCCCAGGCTGGGCATGGTGCTGGGAGGCTACATTCAAAGCCCAGCTGCAAGGATAGCCTCTGTTCAGAGTGAGGGTGTCCACGTGGGTTAGTTTGCTATGATGTATATGTTCCTCACGGCTCACCAGGGCAAATGAGCAGTCATGGGTGGACACATCACAGTGCTTGCCTGGGACCAGGACTTGGAGCCAGGGCTTTGGAGTTGTGTGTCTGGACCCTCTGTTCTCCAGGGCCCAGATCCAGCCCCTTGCAGAGCCAAGGCGCGGTAGCCTCATAGAGGCTCTCCAGCCCCCACCGTGGAAATTGAATTTCTCTCTGAACACAGGCATTCTCCTAGATCAAACATTTTGAGCAGACTAAACATCTCTGACAATGAGCCCAAAGTTTCATAGCAAAGCAATTTCACTTGGTAATTTGTTCAGTAGTAAATGCGTTTAGTTCTCCTAAGTTCATCTCTCACTAAATTATTTTCCCAGGACCATTCATTTTTAACATAATAAGGATAGCGTGCCTACACTATAATAGGACCTTTGCAAAATGAGTGCATATGTTACAATGGCTTATTTTCTGTCATGGAGATTTAATCAAATTCACTAAGTTGGAGGACTATAATAGAGATTTTCAATAATATATGTTAAAAGGGTTTTTCTATGATGTCTTGCAACTTGTGAATAAAATCAGATGGAGTGTGTGTTTGGTACTTCCACCAGATGTTGAATTAACTGACCCAAGGGAGTCCACAGAGTTCCTCCTTGAGCAGATCTTATAAGCCAGCATGTTATGGATTGGTTTGTGTGATCAAGTTTCTAAATGGAGGTGCATCTTATCACAGGGTAGAAATATACATTTTCACTGGGTTCTCTAAAATCTAAAAAGAATAGGAAATGATCTTTGATTCCAAACGAACTCCTTTAACAGTCCACTTCACCATTTACGATATCTGATGCATTGCGACTTTCTTGTTCGTTTGTTCTTATTTGTTGGTGGGCCATTATAAAAACTCATTCAGGTTAAAAATACCTATAATGTATTCCAAAGATAATCACTTATTAATTAAGTAAATAGAAAATGACCTGGATTCTGCCTTTCAAACAAGACTGGCTTCTGTGTGCATTTTCCAGAAGGGCCTATTAGCTTCACACATATCTTACCCCCTCATTCTTTCCCCACAGCTTGTATATTTGTGTCCTCTACCTCTCATTGCTGTTTCTGTCTTTTCCTATATCTTAAATAGTAAAGTGATGCAAGGTAATGAGGCACTTTTATCTCTCTAAGGAGCAGAGAGGTACAAGGACCTCTGGAGTGACCTACTGAAAACACACAGCATGTGAAGAGGGTGGCGTTCTCTTCTCACATATCTTTTTAGTGTAGCCACATTAAATTGCCTGAGCCATTTGCAACAGGGCAGAGCAGAAACTGTTGAAATTGCAAGCCCAATATTTTTAAAGTTCAACTACACGTATGCCCACAATTACACTTACTAACCTCATGCTGTTTTGACCTCATTGAGATTACCTCCATCAAAGTATGTAAAACCACCATGTCATCTTTTGTTCTTTCTTGAAGGCTTTTAATTATTGACCCTTATATTGTCATTGTCCCCTGATATTATCATTTGAGAGATTCATAGAATCATAGCAGACAATTCAGCAGTCTGTGATTTCACCACTTCCTTTTCGGTCATTTATTAAATATTTACTGGATCTGTTCTCTGTGCCAGGTGCACTTCTCAGCTTGTAACACATCAAAACAGGTTGTGACTGTAAGTTCCTTGAAGGTGATGATTTGATCCCTTCTTGTTGATTCCTGTGCCCACTGGGGCTGAGGCCATAAGAAGTAAACTCTAACAAGACCTGCAGACACAGTTCCTGTTCTGCTTCTGGCATAACTTGTTACTTTCAAAAGAGTGAATTAATCTCAGTGAAGCTCAGTGTTCTCACCTGTGCATGAGGATAAAAAATAATACATCACCGAAACAGAAGAAAATCAATTGGACAGCATTGATGACGTTTAAAGTAATATACAAACCTAACGTGCCACTATAAATACTTATCACTGGGCCACAGAAAGGCGTGGACCCCAAAAAGCAGCAGTTTTTGGAGACAGTAATTGGAATGACAATTTATTCTAAAGACAAATAAGAAATTAGTCTCCCACACCAAAAGGCAGTCTATTTAGAAGGGAGATGCACAAACTATGGTATTATTAAGTCCTTGATCACAAACCCAACTCAACAGCTAAGTTCTAATTTTGTGTTGGTGGTAACAGGAAACAGCTCCTGCCTTCACAAGGTTCACCATTTAGGAAAAGAGTCAGATAAGATGTTCGTCCCCAACCAACCACAAGTAGGAATTGTGATTCTTCTGCTTTTTCATTCAGTCTATATTTATTAAAGACATTAAAGTATGTTTCAAGGACTTCTTTAGACCCTAAAGAAACATTACAATTGTCAAGTTCCACCGTATCCTATGCCCAGAGGCAGAAAATCAACAGACATAAGTAATTAATCCTGGACATATCAGGAAAGTCACAGCTAAGAAGACTTGAAATGTATGATAGAGATTGATGATGTTCATGGAAAGCTCCTGGAAAGCTGAGGTTGAATGGTCAGGAAAGGCTTTATCGAGGAGACACCATTTAAGCTGAAACCCACCTGATGAGAAGGAGCCAGGCATCCACAGAGAGTGGTGAGAAGGGGGTGGGACTGGGTACTGGGCAGAGGGGCAGCAAAGGGTTGGACACTGATGGAAGAAATAATAAAAACAACTTAGTGGGAGCTTAGAAAATGAACAGTCAATAGTGGAAGATGATGTTGAAGAGGCTGAAAGGAATTGCATGAGTTAGGACACCTTTAGTCCACAGATACTGCTAGGCAAATATGGTTGATTACCCACCTAATTTTACTAGGATTATTCAAAACCAAAAGCCATCTTCAGATGGGTGAACAGCTCCATGGTTGAGATAGGGCTTTAGCTAGACTCTATTGGATAGGATTATGTTCATATGGGAAGCAGTCCATCTTGCAAACCTGCCTGCTTGGAATGTATCATATGTGTTTGAGAACCATGTTTGACTTTAGACCAAAGTAATCAGCCACTTCACTCTCCAACCCACATTGTTGGCCTGAAAAGATACTTTTTCATGTGCACATAGAGTAAGATATCAAGAACCCCAAACCGCTCACCCCTCCAACAAGGAGGGAGGTGCTTGGAATAAAGATGCCAGCTGTGGCAGAAGGTCACAGACTTCAAGATCAGGCAGCTTGGTCAAATCCCAAGCTCTCCCCATTGTGATGTAAACTTGTAAACCTTCTCCAACTCCTGCCAGCCTTGGTGTGCTCGTTTGTGAAATGGAGATCAAACTTTCCTATGAAGTTCAGCCTTCACCTGTATCCCTTCCTTTGGCTAACCCTACTCATCTTTGAAGACTGGACCCAAAGAAACACTCCCTCCACTTTCGGCCCCTCCCTTGGCCCCTAAAATAACTGTCTCTCCCAGGCAGAGCTAAGTCTCCTTTCCTGGGCCCATATTGATTCTCGGAGTTAGTGTTGTTATTAGGATAGCATTTTCTTCATTATAAGGATGTCATCCATATAAATTTTGGGGGGTTTTACAAAGTCTTCTTTAGCTTGGCATTCCTTAGCGTAGAACAGGCACTAAATATGCTTACTCAATTGAACTGAGCTCAACTTAGAAAATCTTTACACATACATACTTTCAAAAACTGCAATTTGTACTAAAATCTGTGATTTAGTGTAAGCCAGGAATGAGAACACAGTCATTTTGAACACACACCATAGCTCTAGTCACTTCTTTTGAATACTTTTTAAAAAAATATATGGCAGTATTTTAGTTATAAGAAATTTAATGTACATGAATATTTTATCGTGCTTCATTTCATTAATAAAAAGTCACTTAGGATTAAATTGTATAGCTTGTACTTTTATTTCTCTAGACTAGATTTATAGATAGCTACACTAGTTTTTCTATTGTTCAGAGTTTTTAATTCATTATGTCTGGGTGTGCAAGAAAAAAAAATCTGTAGTAAATATCTTGTTTGATTGTATCTCCTTAATTGCCTGAGATAGTTCCTGCCTGGAACTCTAGGGATTTGTTGGAAAAAAGGCGGATCTTCAGCTTCGTTAATGGATTTAATGTAGTAAGGGATTTCTCTGTCTGTGAAAAAATGTCTTTGGAATAGAGTCCAACAGCCTTAAACCAGGTTTGCGTTTCTCCCAGAGATGAGCACCTGTGCAAAGTCCCCAGTGCATCCTCACCCAAACACAAGAGTCTACCTATGATTTCACTTTGGGGAAAGGGACAAAATGAGTAAATGACTCTAGTTAAATGTGGCAATGCAAATCTGGACCTACCCAGCAATGCCTCACACAGTGCCTTGGTCATAGTAAAGTCTTGCCACATATTTGCTAAAATAAACAGAAATCACCAAAGCACTGGACACCAGGGTCATTCAGGACAGAGCAAATATTCCTCTACTGCTCAAAGGCCATCACTTCATTTCAGCTAGTGCCATAGTTTCTTTTCATAAATTATGACTCAGAGACCCCTATCAGTTATCTAACCAAAATAATTCTAAGTAACAGACAGCCGCAAGCTCCCAGGGGCATGCGATAATAAGCAGTGAGTGTTTTTCAGGAGTCTGTGGGTCCTGGGGGGTTCTGGGCAGGGGGGATGTGCTGGTTTCTCTCTGATGGGCTTGACCATGAATCTTTGGTCAGCTGGTGGGTAGGTCACAGGCTAGCCATTCTCGGTGGTCTCAGCTAGGACGGTGTCTGTTCTGCATGTGGTTTCTCACACTTGAGCAGGTTGATCTGAGCTTGTTCTCCTAGTACTGTTAGGGGTCTGATGGAGATAGAAAGCCTGCAAAGCCTCCTAAAATCTAGGCCTGGAAGTGATATGTAATCACTTCTGCTACTTTCTAATGGCAAGTCATAGGCTGGTCCAGGATCAAAGGAATGGGAAACAGACTCCAACTCATGATGGGAAGAGATGCAAAGTCTTGTTGCAGAGGGTGTGGAAGGAGGCAGGGAGGAAAATTAGAGTATTTCTGCAATCTACTGCGGTCACAAAGAAATGCTTAGCTTATATACTTCACTATATCTTTCGAGGAAAATAAGGAGGTATGTGAAATATTTTAGAAAGTTTTTCATACAAATTGACAAGAGAAAGTTAAGCAACTATGGGTGAACTACTACGTATCTAGAAAATGCAAGATGTGTAACAAGAAAGATTATTTTTTAATATAACTAAAGTCACGCATATTTTCTATATCAAAGTTGAAAATTCCTAGGAGGCGCAAAGAAGAACATAAAAACCATCCAATTCACACTTCTCAGAGGTAATGATACATTTTTTTTAATCATGAAAATTTCCAAACATGCAAAAAAGCACCCATGTGCCCTTTGCCCAGCTTCAGAAATTAGGGACAATTTATCAGTCTTGTTTCATTCATCCTCCTCCAATTTTTTTTCCCCTTGGATTGGAACATTCTAAAGCAGATCTCAGATATCATGCCAGTTTATTTGATGTATTTCATCAGTGCAATTTTCTTACAGGTATGGGCAAAGCATACACACACACACATACACACACACT
Source organism: Hippopotamus amphibius kiboko (assembly GCF_030028045.1). Lineage (NCBI taxonomy): Eukaryota > Metazoa > Chordata > Mammalia > Artiodactyla > Hippopotamidae > Hippopotamus > Hippopotamus amphibius. The sequence goes on from NC_080189.1 coordinate 181,435,300, forward strand.
CATATACTCAGTAGATCACACTTAAGTTAACAAGAACTCCTTAATATCATCGAGTAGCTAATCCACGCAATATCTAATCCATGTTCAGTTTTCTCCCTTGTCTCAAAAATACATATTTTAATAGTTGGTTTGTTTGAGTTATGAGTTAAGCAAAGTTCACACATTGGATGCATATTATTATTATCATAATCCTCATAATCATTGTTATTTTCTTGTCACATAGGACAGGCATTCACTCTCATGAATCTACAGTTGCTGAAGGTGGACTGATCCAGCTGAGCTAAGTTGGGGCTCTGTTCAGGGTGGGGCAACTGGACAGTTCTGCTTCCCCTGGAAAGCCCATGGTCACCTGGAGGGCAGCTGATCTATAGAGGCCAAATCTGATTCATCTAGATCTGAACAGAATCAAGCTCCAGGGAATGAGTTAATAGAAAGACTTTAAAGAAATGATGACTGTTCCCTAGACCCCAGGCTGCTCTTTCAAACAACTGACTGGAACAGTAGCCACATGGAGGGTTGTGATGCTGAAAACTCAGCCTCTGTGCATTGGTGCAGAGTCAAATCTCAGAGACAGAGTTTTGGGTGAAGTAGAAAAGAATAACTTTTTTGCTTTGCCAGGCAAAGGGGGACATAGTGGGCTCCTGTCCCTGAAAAGTATGTGTCCCCACCTGTGAGGATCTGATGAGGAGTTTTACAGCAACAGTTCAAGGGTGGGTGTGCGGATAAGATGAGGATGTGTGAATTTTCTCCACTCTCATCTAATCTGGTCTCAGGTAATCTTCTTGATGAGCTTCTCTGGTTTGAAGAATTCTGAAATCTTCCACTTGCTGCGTTTCAATTGTATAAAGAGCTTAAAGACAATGTTATGTGTATTTCTTGAGGGGAACCAGGACCCTGCCCCAAGGCTACACTATTGTTTCTTGGCTGTTCCTCTCTTGTCTTTGCATTCCTTCCCTTTCAGATTAGCAACTTTTTGAATCTGTCCTTTGGAACTCGGGGAAGGTCCCAAAGGCTGGAGTCTGTTCCCTACAAGAAATGGTGGACAGAAAGGCTTCCGTGCACAGAAGCCCCACCGAGTCCTGCTCGGTTTCAGTTGTCATGAGGACAAAATGGGTGTACACATGTGACAGTGCCTGGAACTCAGTAGCTGGGCCTTTCCTTCATTTGAAATAGGGTCCAGGAGATGGTAATTGTGTTCTGGGTTTTCCAGTTGATTGGTGTCAACACGGGACTGTGGTGGAGAATGCAGCATCCAATAAGAACCTCTTTCCCAGCATCTGTTATCTCAGAGGCAAGTCAGCTAGAGAAGCTCTGACTCCACCACTGCCTTCCACAGACGAGTCTCCAGGATTTGAGCCCCAGGGTGTTGGAAGCTGTGTCTAAAATGGCTTTCTTCCTCAGAACAGAGCACAGTTTTATTGGGGCAAGGTCCAAGCTCAAGCTGACACAGGGAATCTGCTCAGGAGAACAGCTCTGGGGTGACTTGCTGACTTCCTCTTTCAGGCCAGATTTGCTGCTTGAGCTGATGAGACATGCCTGAGAAATTATCCATGCCTGGTGCAGTTTATGAGCACAGTGAATAATGTAAGGCAGAGGTGCATCCTGCCAGGTCCACGCCTCCTGGCATCCTGAGGGTTCAAACACCTGCTGCTCTCCCTGCCCCGGTGGGCACATAGGCAGTGTCTCTCCTGTCCACACCTTTGACAGCCCTGCCATTCTTTGTGGGCCTGCCAAAGAATGTTGCTGTACAATTAGCTCTGTTGGCACCTCCTGTGTCCCAGGCTTCTGTGCTTGCCTACGCTTGGCAGCCTGGAGCATCCCCAGGTTAGAAAGGAGCACTAGAAGACCTGGCTCAGGACAGCTTTCCATCTGGGGAGGAAAGTGGACCCAGGGGTGGTAGATGGGTGTCATCCTTCAACAACAGAAACAGCTCTGTATTATGGTACTCTCCTGCTTATCAGGGATTCAAAAGCTACATTTTCCCTGTTGTATCTTATCACCTTCTCTGAATAGGCACACAAGAAACTCAAACTAATCTATTTATTTGCCACAGAGTGGGTTGAGTACCATTTTCCAGAATATAAGACTAAGAGCCTGAGACAACATTAACCCTCCAAAACCTCCCCATTGATGGCAAGTAATAGAGGTTGTATATTTCTTCAGACAATAGTAATGCTAGGAGTGTGGAGTTTGCAATGGAGCTTCAGGGGAAAGATAGAAGGGGACATCTAACCTACAATGGAAGACACAGCAGAGGCATCCCAGGGGAGGGAAATCCTCTGCTGAATTTTAAGAATGAAGGAAAGTCCTCAAATCGAAGAAAGGAGAGCATGGCAGGGCAGTTTAGAGAAAGGAAACAGCATGTGTGCAGACTGTGAGGGATGAGAAGGTAATGCCATCCTCTGCTGAGAACCATGAGCCTTTGTTGATGGAGTATAAAGTGGAGGAGGAATGTCCAGGGATTATTCTGAAGATGTAGGGTGAGGGCCGCCCATGGACTTCTTATCTGACCCCAAATTTGGACTCCTACTCTGTGGGCAATGAGTCTACCTAACAGAGTAAAGAACCAGATTTTCTATTTAGAATGGATTCCCCCATTTAATAGATCTGAAAATGGAAAAGCAGAGAGCTTAAATGAGTGCCAATGTCAAGTTGATATTAAGTACAAAAGCCAGGATTTGACTATGGATTACCTCAAATGGGGAAGATTATGTAAGCAGAACCTCAAAGACAAGATTAAATACAACAGGGTAACCACTGAGTGATGGAGAAGAGAAAGATGAAATTCATTCGTCACCTATAAGATAAAAATTTAAATAATGAGCCCTTATTTAAGCCTATGAAATTAAAATGTAAAATAATAGGGTTCAATGAAACTCATTTTCTTGTACATTAATGATGGCCATATACTAGGTGCCACCCTTCTGGAAAGCAATTTGGCAAAAGCATTAAGAGTCTTAAACATATTTATTCTAAGACTCTCAAGGAAATCATGTGAGACAAGCTGGAGTGAGGGGAGCTAGGAACCTGTGTGCATAGAAGACTCATTGCAATGTGACTTAGAGCATAAAGTTGAAAACTAAATATTTTAAAATAAAGAGTAGTTTAAGAAAACCTTTCATAGACAGAAGATGATATAGTTTCCAGCTAATTTCCATTGTGAAGACTTTTAACCAAATAACGTGGCAACGGACTTATGTGTAATATAGGTACAAATGCAGGATATAAAATTAAATATGAAAGAACTTCAAGGTTGTCCCAGGATGAATTGATACTGGAAATAATTCATTTTAAATAATCGATTTGGAAAAGGAAAGAATGAAAAACGGTTAATAATGGAGCAAAATAGATTTAATTGGCAATTTATCTTGAAAAACAAAAATATCATCATGAAAATGAACTTATGTAGTTTATGTATATAATATATATGTATAGTTTGTAATTCTAAACCCATGGAAATTTTTAAGTGAACAAAGAGTGAAATAAGGGGGATTTGCTTTCCATTTTTTAATACAATCGACAGATAGCATGGATGAACGAAGCTTCGTATGGTACTTACCCTTTGTGAGACGTTCATAAAGAGGCCACTTTTTACAAAAATATTCAAGATTTGTTGCAATTTTGCCAAGGACCTCTCTTAATACTTTCCTTATTCAAGCGTGCTCACTGGAAGCATGTGTCATTATTTACTCATTCAATAGATGTCTATTGAGTGTCTATTGTGTGTCAGTCATTTTTCTACAAGCTGGGGTGAAGGAGTAAGTAGCAACAACAATAGCAAATAGGCTAAGCTCACGCCTTCAGTAATATTCTAGACAAGCAGAAAGGACATTAACTTACTGAACACACACTGATTGACCATCAACTACTTTCTGAGGCACACGTTTAGGTGCCTGGAATGCACTAGAGAACAAGAAACATGAAGATCTCCGTTGTCCTGAAATATATTTTCTAGCAGGGCTAAAACATATAAACAAAAATAGCATCACATAGGGAGACAGAGTAGGGTAATGTGATGTTGACTAGTCTTCCCCTCCCAGACTCTGCACATGACTTGAGCAAGTCTCCAGTACTTCCATCAACTTTAGGACATCTTATATCGTTTGCAAGGCTTGTAAATTCATTTTGCAAATGACTGCATTCTCTTTGCTTTATATTGATAGAGTCTTCTAGTATCTCTCAATCGATGAGTGAGTGTGAGACTGACCAACAAGGACAGTGACTGGCCACTGTCAAGCCTGTACATGGGAGACACTAATCACTACATCATTTTACTGATGGTTTTGTGTTCCAGGCCACCTACCATGCATGGGAAACAACATGAATACTCCTACAGGAGTCCTCTGTGTATGGATGCATGGAGACAAGCATGTAAATCGTAACTATGTACCTCGTGGATGGAAAGCCTAAGGAAAACTACTCCATTCAGCTTTGGTATTTCACCATAACGTGCCATGTATATTCGAGATACTCGGTGGCAAATAAATGAAAGAAGTCACCTTATGCTCCTAGGAAAGCTCTCCAAAACCCATTGGCTTCCCTCAGGAAGTCAGACAGGCTGACCTTCGAATCTCCTAAAAGGGAGCTCCAAATGATTGAAAAGGACACTATTTCTAAAATATGGTAATATGTAAGTTCCATCCTCAAAATTCATCTAATTAATGGAGGAAGACTAAATCCAACTGCTTCTCTTTCCTGGGGTTTCAATGCATCTGTATAGAATGGGTACATTTTTTTGCATCCTCCAGTTGGTGATTTAGACATTTCCATTAAGCCTTAGGGGACTGTTTTGCAACTTTCTATTATTTTTAAAGGTGTGCATTTCTCTTACAGGAATTGAGAGGGGAAACATTACCTGATGTCTTAATTAAAGTCCTAAATATTAAGGAAAATTAGAAAACTCCCAAACTTTGTCACTTTCATGTTTAAATACATTCTAAAATGTACATTTCATACAATTGCAAGTATTTTTCTTTAATATTAGTTAAAATGTTTAGACAAGTTCCTATTGCCCCAAAGACAAAGTCCTTTCAAGAATGAACCCTACCCTGGGTTTTCAGATGGCACTTCCATGATTAGCCCCACAGAGTGAAGGCACTCTATGATGTAGCCAAAACCAGCTACTACCACTGTCTGGTTCCTGGAAGTGTCCGGAAGGCCCACCCCTCCATCTGGGTGCACTCCTTTCTTCTCACAATTCTTATCTCCCAGCTCCACTCTTTCTTCATGGTCCAACTTAAATGCCACTTCTTTGAGGTCAGTTTCCTTATCCTTTGCCATCTAAAAATTTCAACTGGGGTCCTCCTCTCTGCTTTTAGGGCATTTTGTGTGAATTAAGACAGGCCATTCCATGGACTAGTGAATTAAATGACACTTTCAAACCCGAGCTCAAAACCTGACTTGCGATGGGACCTTGAGCAACTCTACTTAAACCCTCTGTACCTCAACTTCCTCATCTGTAAAAGACAGGCAATAGTAGTTCATAGCTCACTGGATTGTTGATGTTAATATCAAACATGTGGATATGCCTGAAGTACTTAATACCCTTTTTGGCACAAAATAAGTCCTATGAAGGTGTTTGATTATAAAAATAAATAAGGTGTTAACCCACAGAAATTCAAATGGATTTTTTTCTGTCTCAGCACACACACACACACACACACACACACACACACACACACACACAAAGAAGGAGTCAGTGATCCTCAGTGGAAGTCCTGTTTTTGAACGTGGGTCCCCTAGTTACAGAGATGCTAATAGCCGATGTATATATAGGTGTGAAATGCTGTTACAATTACTGAGAGCAGCCAGAGGAATAGTGGTCCCATCACAGTGTTACCTAGAACACACTTCTGCTCAATGGGAGATGGAAATCCTTTTCTACTTGGACCCCAACCAACAAATGGCTCTTCTCATCAATATGTGTAGATAAAAACCACACCATTGCATCAGCATAGGAGCACTAGAGCTTCCCTTCAGAGAGAGCCCTGCTAGTGGGCAGGGTTGATGTTCCAAGAGAAAATTTAGGGCTCTCATTTTTCAGGGGGAAACAAAACCTTACTCTTGATCTAGCAATACATACCCAGCATCCAGTGGGGTATGATTTTTGCATGATAACTTCAGCAACTGAATGCATCGACACCCTGACATCACATAGCACAAGTCAGAGCAACTTACCAATGTCAGCAGTGGCAGGAGACAAGAGGTGGTGACTATAAAAGATGATTGTTTGATAACACAGTGTTCGGTACTTCATAGGCATACAACCAAAAGTTTTGGAAAGTGTAGAGATTGTTCAGTTGTGCATTGCGACTCTGAAACAAAGTAGGAGCAATGCCAACAAAACATTAGAGCAGAGGCTGCAGGAAAGACTGAAACAGGACAACGAAGAAAGGGGAAAGATTTGAGGAGAGAGAAGAGAGGACTACCATAAGGACCATCAAATAAAGGACTGGATGCAAGTCACTAACAAAAGGCATTGGAGGAAGACTACACCTTGGAAGAGAAGTGGTGTGTTCTTGAGCCCGTCAATATTCACGGATACAACTGCATAGCACACATGCTTCTCCTCTCATCTGATGTAAGTATGCCATGCATACTCCACAGAAGACAACTTCCCTTTACTTGACCTCCACAGTGATCTCCAGGAAGCCCCAATGGCAGAACTTTCACAGCTTCTGTTCATGCCTCTTGAAACCTGTATTTAATCATAGACTAAGTGTTGCTCTCCCGGGAGGTCAATCGTTAGACTAACGATCTCACGTGAAAGGAATCAGTGCATGCCTTGTTTTTGCAGTGAAATATATGAAAGAATAAATAAAATGCATTAATATTTTATTAACGACCATTAAGAGCTACTAGAATAGACTATATTATGCTAGTAATAAAAGTGATTGTAACATCACTACAGCAATAATGAAAACAATTACTTTCATACGTTTCTAGATTTTTCCATGTCAGGCACTGTGATAGTGTTCTGGATGTTTCTGTGAGGGTATTTGTAGATGAGATTAACATTGAAATTGGTAGACTATATATTGGTAGACTAATATTAATTATATAATATATAGTTACACACAATTATTATTTTATTCTATTATTTATATAATAAAGTATCTATTGGTTCCCTTGCTTTGGAGAACTCTGACTTCTATGACATCCCAGTCTGTGGTTTGATCATAGCACTTGTATCAGCCTCATAAAGTCTTAAGGTAAAAAAATTAATAATAATAAAATTTAAAAAAATAAAATTTGAGGCTTCCCTGGTGACACAGTGGTTAAGAATCCTCCTGCCGATGCAGGAGACACAGGTTCAAGCCCTGGTCCAGGAAGATCCCAATGCTGTGGAGCAACTAAGCCCATGCGCCACAACTACTGAAGCCCACGCACCTAAAACCTGTGCTCCTCAACAAGAGAAGCCTGCACACTGCAATAAAGAGTAGCCCCCACTCACCACAACTAGAGAGCCCTTGTGCAGCAATAAATAACCAATGCAGCCAAAAATAAAATAAACAAATAAAAATAAATCTTTAAAAAAATAAAAGTAAAATAAAATAAAATTTGACATTCACAGCAAAAAATAAATAAATAAATAAATAATAAAAGGAAAGAAAAAGAAAAAAGAAAAGAACCAGTGAGGTAGAAGATTCAGAGACAGATACCTGGAAGAGTACCTCCTTGCAGAGTGATGTTGTCAAGATTCTGGTGAGTAACTCTCTTTAAAAACTCTTGCCTTGGTGTGTTCATTTGCTAGAGCTGCCATAACAAAGTTCCACAGACTGAGTGGCATAAACAAGAAGAATTTCTTCTCACAGTTCTAGAGGCTAGAAGTCTGAGATCAAGGTGTCATCAGGCTTGATTCCTTCTGAGTGGTGTGAAGGGGACTCTGTTTCATATCACTCTCCTAACTTCTGCTGCTCTGCTGGCAATCTTAAGCATCCCTTAGCTTGTAAGAACATTACCCCATGTCTACTTCTGTCCTCATGCGGCATTCTCCCACCTGCTTCTCTGTGTCCAAACTTCTCCCTTTTATAAAGACACCTGACATACTGGATTTGGGCTCACCCTGCTTCAGTATGACCTCATCCTAACTTAACTAATTACAACTGCCATGACCCTATTTTCAAATAAGTTCACATTCTGAGGTACTGAGGGTTAGGATTTCAGTGTACAGATTTGCAGGGAATACACCTCAACCAGAAACACCTTGGTGACTGTTGTTTGTTTCTGAGCATATGTCACTCAGTTATCTGAGCAAATTCACACCCATTGGCACGTAAGGAGTCTCCCCCGCAACCTGCCACTTGCAGACACGACCTCAGCAAGGCCCAGAAGTAACAAAAGTCCTTTCTCCCCATCCCCTCTCCTGGCCTGGGGGTGGATGCAATGCTGCACATGCATTATTCATAGGCTCCAAGCTTGCCAAGATTTCTGGCTGTGTGTGTGTGTGTGTGTGTGTGTGTGTGTGTGTGTGAGAGAGAGAGAGAGAGAGAGAGAGAGAGAGAAAGGAGGCATACAAAAGATGTGCACAAGGATGGCACCTTTCACTGCTAGGGGTTCTGCTTTCATTAAGAACATGTCCTGCCTGTTTTTCAAGGGCACCCTTGACAGTGGCCGTGAAGCAGTGGAGGGTGGAGGTGGCTTTGAACTGCAGCGGATGCACCAAAGCGAAGTGTTCAAGTCCTTGGTAATCTGCTTTCACAGGCCCAGTTCAATAGTGTCCTTCACACTCCCTCACAGGCCCTGCCTCACCTTGATGCAGCTTGGAGACTCTGCATCCTCATGTTCCTCTCTCACTCCCCCTGCCCTCCCACCCCCTCCTGCTTCCCCTTAATGCTCGCAGGTCCTCCTGGAAGACCCAGCCACTTACAGTTGTTCAGTGATTAAATATTTATAATCAGGGCAATGAGTGAGGTGTTGAATAATAAATGCTAAGGTTGAAGCAGCCTTAGATAATTTCTGCAGATTTCTTCATCCATGGCCTCTTTGATTTGAAGGCACACACACAAAAAAATCCTTTAATTAACTTTTTTTTGGGTGCAGCTGTGACAGTCGATAGGCCTTTATCGCTGTTTTGTTCATGAACCGCTGCCCAGCCATAGGGCCCTTCTGCTTCAGCCCCCCGGCCCCCCAGACATGGAGATACCACGTGGTGAGGTCAATCTTGCCTCGTTTGTTTTTGAACACTCCAGGGGGCATGCATTTTTTTTTTAAAAACTCAAATCCTTAGACCACAAATTCACTGTAACCATTCCTGGTTGAGGCTTGTGAACGACAGGAATGGATTTTCCTTTTCATGGACCTGCCTCTCACATTTTAAGAACAATTGCATTTAATTCTCACCTCAACTCTTTGAGGAAGCTACTGGTATTATTGTGATTTTGTGGTTGAGGAAGCCAAGGCACAAAGAGCTTAAGACATTTGCTCAAGGCCCAGAGCTGGTAGATGTTGGATCTCAGATGAGGGCAGGCACCATTCCAGGAAAGACGGATAAAGAGATGGATCAGAAACAGCCTTTGCCCTGATGGAAAGCTCAGAGCCAGAGGGGAGAGATGTCTGAGCACACAGGAAAAAGAGTGAACCACGGTGAGGATGGTAAAGAGAAGAAAAGTGTCTGAGCAGGAAAGCAAGCATTTGGTTCCATATGGATGGGTCTGGGCAGCTTTACAGAGAAAACATGTGAGCTGAAACTAGAACTTGGGGTGGAAGTTTGCCTGTGGATGAGCTTGGGGACAAACCAACTCTTTCATCTTTTAAGTGGTTCCAACCTGTCCACCTGAAATTCTTTCAGAGGGAACCTGGTAAAGTGTTGTGATCAAACCATCTTTTCCTTCTTGGACCAGCATTCCAATCCTGGATTCAAAAAGCACAGAATCAGGGGATATTTGAAGATAGTTTACATGATGTGTTCATTGTAACCAGCAGAAAACTCTTATTACCTGCAATATATTGATTGTGTGTGTCTCACCCAAAATTCATATATTGAATCCAAATCCCTTATGTAATGATATAAGAGGTGGAGACTCTGAGACATGACTAGATCATGAGGTCAGAGCCCTAATGAATAGGGTCCACGCCTTGCTAAGAGACACCTGAGAGCTCCCTTGTCCCTTCCACCATGTGAGGACAAAGTGAAAAGATGGTACAAATGAGGAAGTGAGTCCTCATCAGACATTGAATCTTCAAGCACCTTGACCTTAGAATTCCAGCCTCCAAAACTGTGAGAAATAAATTTATGTTGTTTATAAGCCAGTCTGTAGTACTTTGTTACACCAAAGGAACTAAGACATTACTCAATCTATATAGTGATAATATCAGAAATCACCTAAATTTTTTTTTCAAGATTAGGGGCATTCTCTCTACAGAAAAGAATGTTGGAAAAAAAATGTCTTCTCTAATGCAAAAGGAAAATTATATTCATAATCAGAGCCAAAGCCTTAGATACACATATTTTCATGACTGCTTCTGTGTCTATTCTGATTTAAAATAATCCCCTTTTCATAGCAGGAAACAGTAGCATAAAGCCAGGTTCCACCATATTTGTAAATGGGTCCATAGTCTACCATATGCCGTATTCTATCAAATTTTCAACAATCTCATGTTTTGTTTGTTTGTTTGTTTGTTTGGCCTCACTGCATGGCCTGCAGGATCTTAGTTTCCAGAGCAGGGATCGAACTTATGCCCCCTGCAGTGGTTTTTCTCTTTTCTTGTCTCCTTTGAGGGACATTGCCAAATCCTTTGGGAAGCTGGGATGTTACCATGGCTGATTGATAGGGGGGCAACCTGCAGGAGGAGAGACTTCCATATCCTCAACAGTTTACTTATTGTTGGGAGAAGGAAGTTATTCCTTTTGACATTAAGAAACCTCTCTTAATACAGAACATTGAAAACTTATATTTTTGAGTGTCATTGGTGATATTCTAAGTAGAGGTAGATCATAAATTCACATGCAAGCCCTATTTATCAAGTGCTTCTCCAGGCAACACACTTTCTCAGAAGCATCTGATCCATTATAGCGTCCAATTTCTCCACAAAATTTCGTAGGTGAGAGATCTGAATCTCAGAAAAAGTTCAGTGACAAGCCCAAAGTCACGAGGATGGAAATTTAACCCCAGGCTTTTTGAGTGCAAATGTATCGCTGATTTTAACTAAAATCCTCCCTCGGCCAATATGTACTTAGGTAAAAATAAGGCATAATAGTGAGGGATTTCCCTGGAAGTCCAGTGGTTAATGCAGGGGGTACGGGTTCAATATCTGGTCAGGGAGCTAAGATTCCACGTACCCCCTGGGGCCAGAAAACCAAAACATAAAACAGAAGCAATATTGTAACAAATTCAATAAAGACAAATAAGACATAATAGTGAGAACTTGGGTATGTTTCTTTTTGAGTCAAGGTATGGAAAGTCTTATTTCTCTAGAGCAGTATTTTCCTAAACTTATCTATAGAACATTCGTTTTGTTATGAATTTGCGAAAAAAGGCCTTCTCTCGAACAAGTTTGGGAGACGCTGGTTTAGACAATGTTAAGTCAATTTCTTTGCTGTTGACATTCAGAAGGGTTTTAATATACTGTAATGCACTGTGGATTGCCAGGTTCTTTTTCAGTATTAAATTTGTTTAACAAATATGTATTATGTGCAAGGCAGTGATGGGGGCCCTGAGATAAAATTGTGACTACACCCCACAAAACTTTCTATCAAGACAGAACAATGTTGATCAAGTAATTAATACACCGGCTCACTTCTGCTTCTATTCTAACTGGCTTTTACTTCTCCCTCAATGAATTTCTGTCCCAGAACATCTACAGGTATTCAGATCTGTTATTATTATTATTATTATTATTATTATTATTATTATTTTACAGATACTGAGATTTAACCTCTTTGAGGCCATGCAATTACTTCTTATACCTGTTCCACTCCTAAGTGCCTATCACAGGAGCTTAGAGAATGGACTATATATTAAAGTTATCTGATGGAGCTTCACAATAGCAGTTAAGAGCACAGGTTTAAATACTGTTGTTGCCACTTACTAGCATATCAGGTACATTAGTTAATTTTTTTAAGTCTCAGTTTCCACCTCTATAAAATATGGATAAATATATACATTTAATAGGGCTATTGGGAGTGCCTCGTGTGTGCCTGGTGTGCAGTAAGTGAAGGCTCCCTTAATGAAGCCTCCTTGAACTCCCTGCTCAAAATTGCAATCTCCTTCACCCCCCATCCCCAGCACTTCCTAACACCCACTGAGGCTCTATTTTTTAATCACAACTCTTATCGCCTTCTACCATACTATGTGCTTCATTTCACTATTATGTCTGTTCATTGTCTGTCTCCTGCATTAGCACGTTAGCCCCAAGAAGCAGAGCACTCCGTTTTGTTCATTGACGTATCCCATGGATCGAGACAAGAGCTCAACCTATAGAAGGTGCTGCATTAACGTGTGGAGAGTGATTGATTAGCAAACAAGGAGTGAGCAGTTGCCTCACAGGGGCATTGTGCTGGGCATCCAGGGTGGATAAACAAAGACCAGAGTAAAGAAGAGCTGTGAGTAAGTATTTCCAAAGCTCCAGAACCTCCTGTAGTTAGAACTAATAATACTTACCTGCCCCTCTACAATAGGCAGATATTACTGGGACTGCATTATGATTGAGAAAATTAAGAATCAGAAAGAAAAGCTAAATAATGTGCCCAAGTCTACACAGTGAGTCTCAGGCCTTGGACTTTAAAAGCCAGGCTATGCTACGTTATCTTGAGTGTTGATGAAATGGTAGCAGTAAGCAGATGTGGGAGAGAAGAGTGAAGACGGATGGTGACCAGGGTCCCACCTATGTGATCAGTGGGAAAATACTTTAAAAGCAGCTCCAGGTTGCCTCTGATGATGGCTGCATGCTCCCTTTTATGGGGGCTCTTTTCACATAAGCGTTTGGTATTAGCCTGTGTTCGTTAACCTGTAGGAAACAGTAAACCCAAGACATCGCACGTGAAAAATCAATACCCAGGTCAAAGCTCTAGCAGGCTTGGGAAGAGCCATTCTTTTCGAACACAGTTTGTGGGCTACAAAGTAGTATTTCTGAAGCTTGCTCTTGGCCTTGGATGCCCAGAGCAATAGCCCACACTCCGCCTCACAGCGAGTGGGGAAGGGCTCTGTGTTAACCACGGTCTCTGTTTTATCCTCTTCCCAACAAGAGAGTAATTGCTAAGTCACCAAAGGATGCAGAGATTTATCACCAGTTGCCAATGCTTGCTGATAGTTCAAGACATCCTGATCCTAACAGAGGCCACGACAGAGCATTAAGCAGGAAGCCGGGGAAGGTAAGGATGAGTGCAGGGCGGGAGCTGGCACCAGGTAAAGATGAAAAATGCCTCTCTGGGAGATTAATCCTTCCTGTAGTCCACTGTTAAAGTAATAAAAGGTTTATGATTCATTTCTTCCTTGATAATGGAGGAGACAATTAGTAATTACTGGATTTATGGTATTTGTTGTGTTAACTCAACCAATAAAGTATCCAGTAAAATTGTGCTTTGAAGCACCCTTGTTGTAGAATAACACGAAGAAAGCTTTAAAAGAGAAAGCAGCTGCGTCATGTGTCACGTACATTTACAGGCAGGAGGGGGATTGGACGATGAAGACCTGGAGCCTAAAGATTCTAAGAATTTTCACCCCTCTTTCCCCACTTTATTCTTTCCAGAATTAATTCAAAGAAATAAAATCCAGCCTGTGGTGCTACAACTTTGCTTTAATTTGCTTTCTCAGGAAGATCTTTTCCCTCTTCCAGAGCACCATGGATTACCCTCTAGAGCCTCTGAAACGTGAAATCTACATGTATTTGTGTCCTTGTTTGATGGATGCATCCCCTACCTTAGGATAACATGGACCTGAAGTCAGGCACCGGCCCCCTGACCTTCCTGTCTCCCCTGAGCACAGAGTAAGGCACATCGTTGGCAACTAGGGAATGTTTGCAGAATAAAATGAATGTCTTACAAAGACTCAGCCAGTAAAGCTTCCACATCTTCCGAAGTGTTCAGGGTGAATGCTTAAATTTAATAAGTATGACCATGGGTGTGTAGCTCAGGGAAAACTCTAAATACGTGACAATAGAATTTTTTAGGCAGATCACAGTAGCTATCAGGCCACATTTCAATTACAATATACAAACACTGTAGAAACACTGTAACATTTTTACAAGTGATATTAAATGGTTAAAGTATCAATAGATAACAAAAATCTATGCTTGACATAGGTATGCACATTAAAACCGAATGCTAGTCCAAGTGCTTGCAATACAGTAGATACTTCATAAATATTTGTGAAATAAATGTAAAAAATACAGAAGAATAAACATTGGTATTAAGATGACAAGAATCCATCTGTGTGTGTGCTTAATTAACATGTATATTGTAAACCTATGTCAATTAAAATAAATGCTCAAATGAATGACATTTCAGTTGGATATTTCATTTTCTGTCTCCCACTTTGTTCTACAATTATAGTTAAGTACTGGGTCCCCTTACCTGGCAAGGTTAACTTACATCATTTGGAAGAAGTAAACTGACAACTCTTGCTCCTTGCCATGTTATTTTGGTTCCTGTGACTTCACAGTTTAGCTGTTTCACTGACCCCAGTGGAGTAGGTAATTTTAAGCACAATCTCACTCCTTTTTTCCTTTCAATGTTGAAGCACAATGGGTCTCAAGAGTCCACTAGGTTTTGGGAAGAATAACCCCACATTCAAAATTTCAGATCTCTCCCTCAAGACCCAAGTGAGAAACATAAACTCCACTTAGAGTCAAGTAACATTCCTAAGGTCAAACCATCACGATGGCACCCTTAGGGCATATACATTTTTGCTTCCATTGAACCTGAAGGTTTCTCAAGTCACACTTTGAATGGTTGGAGCACTGTGTGTTTGGAAGTAAAAATCATGACCATTATTTTTGAAAACTCATGAGAATGGGACAAAGGGAGATAAACAAGGAAAATAAGCAGATTTATTGAATATCAAACTGACCCAAGAATAGAGTGATACATTCCCCATCCTGATTTACATGGCTAAAGATGACTGTTTAAACAATCAACTTCCACAGGCCTTGGCTCAAGCCCTCTGAGGCCCATAAACTTGGCTGTTAAAGTCATTATGCAGCAACTGTGGCCCGTAGGCTAAGTCCGGTTGGGCAACAATAGAGAAACGCATTAACAAATGTGTCTGTCAAAAAGCAAGAGGCTGTGCAGAGCATTGAGTAGAGTTCCCTGTGCTACACAGTAGGTCCTTATTAGTTATCTATTTTATATATAGGAGTGTGTATATGTCAATCCCAATCTTCCAATTTATCCTTCACCTCCTTTTCCCCCTGGTAACCATAAGATTGTTTCCTACATCGGTGACTCTATTTCTGTTTTGTAAATGAGTTCATTTGTACCATTTTTTTTAGACTCCACATATAAGCTATATCATATATTTGTTTTTCTCTGTAATGACTTATATGGGAAAAGAATCTGAAAAAGAGTAGATATATGTATATGTATAACTGATTCACTTTGCTGTACTCCTGAGACTAATACAACATTGTAAATCAACTTACTCCAATAAAAATTTTTTAGAAATTAAATTAAATTTTAAAAAATCAAAGAAAACAGAAAGCTAGAGTCTGCTCAGAACCAAAGCATCAATAAACTGTTGATTTCTTAATAGGTTGTTGTCCTAATATGGATCCAAGAAAGTGGCATTGGACTTAAGCTCAGAACACTTAAGTTTTATATATTAAGACACTTCAGTTCTTAGTAGCCACATGACTTTGCGGCCCATTGCTTTGAGTCTGAAAGTCTCAGTTTACTCACCATTAAATGAAGATAAAATGGCATCTACCTTGTCTACGGTAACAGTGGGGACTGTAAGACTTCCACTATGTGAAAATGATCCTTTTCATGACTTAATGTCCATTAGTAGCAACTAGAATTTTAAATCTCATTTTTCAAGGAAGACAATAAAGATGACAGAAAAAGTTCAAATTTGAGCACCTGTTATGCTAATGAGAAGAATTCATTTGTTTACGCCTAGACCAACTTCAGTGACGCTGCTTGGCTGTGCACGGCTAAAATCAATCTTGGTGTTTCAGTAACCTTTGATTATGAGTCTGAGCCATTGGAATGTTTCCTGAAGAAAGGAGGGAAAGAAATGGATTTGATTGCTTCCGGCTCCGGCAACAAGAAAGTGGACATTAAGAGAACCAGAACTTGAGCACATGTGTGACTTCGTTTTAGTTCTTGCAACACTGTTGGGAGGTAAATATAAGAAGATAGAGAACCAGAGGGAGTTAGTCTGGCCTTACAAAGTTACACGCCTAGCAAATGGCAAAGATGTATTTTGACCCAGATCTATCAGCCTTCACATTTTGTATCTTTCCCTTCCAGCTCCAGAAGTGAGCTCTTGAATCCATTTCAGCTGCTACCAGTTCTATGGGTTTCCAAACTCCTCTATCCTGATGTTTCAGACTTTAGGTTGCTCAGCTACCTGCCTCTCAAGTGGAGTGAAGTTCAGCTTAACCTAGTATGATTGTCTCAAACTCTCATTTGGCCATAACAGGGGTCACAAAAGTGCTTTTCCAAGTGAAAGTCATTTTAAATGAAAGTCTGTTCTTCCATTTTACTGTTTAAAATTTTTAAATTTTTTATTATTATTTTTTACAGTAGATTCTTGTTGGTTATCTATTTTAAATATAGCAGTGTGTGCCTCTCAATTTTATTTTGTTTTTTATTTTGTTTTACAGCTCTTTATTGGAATATAATTGCTTTACACTCTTGTACCAGCTGATGAGGCACACCAAAGTGAATCAGCTGATTTATACATATATCCCCACATCCCCTCCCTCCCGCGACTCCCTCCCACCCTCCCCGTCCCGGTCCTCTAAGGCATCACCCATCATGGAGTTGATCTCCCTTTGTTATACAGCAACTTCCCACTGGCTCTCTATTTTACAGTTGGTAGCGTATATATGTCTATGCTACTCTCTCACTTTGTTCCGGCTTCCCCTTTGCCCCCCGCCCCCTCAACCTCATGTCCTCCAGTCCATTCTCTGCATCTGCATCCTTATAGTGCCTCTCAATTTTAAATGAGGTGACAGATATGAACCTGAGATCTGGGGTTCAGAACACTCAGTTTAAATCCCTCTTAAGTCCTTTTCCACGGTTCTTTTCCTAAGTTCTTTAGACCCCCATGAGCTTCAATTACCCCCTCTAAAATGATGACTAAAAAGCATGGGATGGAGAGAAAAGGGAACCCTCCTACACTGTTGGTGGGACTGGAAATTGGTGCAGCCACTTTGGAAAATAGTGTGGAGGTTCCTCAAAAAATTTTTAAAAAGATACAGCAACTCCACTTCTGGAAATTTGTCCAAAGGAAATGAAATCATTATCTTAAAAAGATATCTGCATCCCTGTGTTCACTGCATTATTTACAAAAGTCAAAAAGTGGAAACAACCTAAGTGCCATCAACAAAGGAATAGATAAAGAGGTTGTGAGATATGTATGTATGTGTGTGTGTATATATATATCATTATTGTATATTATGATAATTTATATAATGTATTATATATACATGTTTATGTATACATATATAAATAACATAATTCAGTCGTAAAAAAGAGGAAATCCTGTCATTTGTGACAACATGGACCGATGGACCTTGAGGACCTTATACAAAGTGAAGTAAGTCAGACAGAAAAAGACAAACACGCATGATTTCATTTATATATGTTATCTAACAAAGAAAACAGACTCATAGATACAGAGAGCAGCTTGGTGATTGTCAGAGGTGAGAGTGGCAGTGGAGGCAAAATAGGTGAAGATGGTCAAAAGGTACCAAAAAATAAAAAAACAGAGGCATGGAAAGTGTTGTAAATGGTTCCTGGCCCATAGTTTTTACTTTTTCATCTATGATTAGAAATGACTTTAGACCCTAGGCTACCAAATCTTTACTTTTCTGCAGCCTCAAAGGTCTGATTTGAATAAAATGCTTTTTTTTTTTTTTTGTACAAAAATTGCTATAGTAAGTTAACACATATCTGTGACTTTAATATCATTCAGTTGAAGAAACACAGCCCAAAATGTACAGATGATTTTGCAAAATGTCTTTCCAAACAGCCTGAAGCAGATGTGGACCCAGACCTCCCCAGGTCCTCCAGCCCAACTAGGCCAACGTGGAGCCCCAAGAGCTTAGGAGACCCCTTCTAGACCAAGTGTGTTTTCCCTGCCCTTGCTGGCCTTTTGTGGCATCATTTATGCTGTCTCACCCTAGGCCCCAAACAATCAGTTTTGCTTTGCTGGTGTAAATACCATTCCCAGCAAGTTACAGTCAAGTCTGGAGAAGCTACAGAGGGGAAAAGTTAAAAGCCAGTTTTTTTCTCCTTTGAAATATTTATGCGCTGAAACGTGAAATCCACTGTCAGAAAAGTAACACTTTTACAGGGCCTCTGGCATCAGAACATCCTAGAAATAGTCCAGGAGCAGGTAACTGTGAAGGCCCTGCCAGCAGGGTCCCACACCTTCCCTGGAAGTCTACACATCTCATCTCAAGTTCACAAACACGCTTGCCCCTGGGAGAGAGGGCCATGCTGGCTTCTTCAGCATTCAGAGTTGGGCACCATGTGATCCCAAAGCATACAGCAGGTTGGCAGAGGACCTGGAAATGGGGTCCAGGAAGCCCGTGTCAGGTTGCCTCCTCTGACTTGGTAAAAATAACTCTCTCTCCTGAGCCTCGTATGTGATGAAAGTAGTTCAAGTGATAGATTTTCATGTCAGCTTTTAAATCCAAACAAGAAAAACATCCCCAGTCTGATTTGGTATCTGTGTGTGTGTGTGTGTGTGTGTGTGTGTGTGTGTGTGTGTGTGTGAAGGAAGAACACTGGAAATGATGCAAATGCCAAGTGGGGAGTAGAAATTGATGGAGCAGACATGACCCTCTTGGCTGTGGTCTCCCCTGTCATTCATCAGTTTAACGGATGAGGACTTGTTCCAATCACAAAAGTGGAAAACGATAAAATCAGGAGTAAAATTAAATTACAATTTACAAACTGAGTTGTATATGACCCAAAGCTCTGTGCTCTAATCACTATGCCATTGTTGTGTCTTTTGAATCATAACATTTTAGAGCTATAGGGGGCCTGTCACAAAAGCTGTCTGATCCATTGCTGCAGAAATTCCCTTTCCAGTATCCCAGTACCTAAAGTCTCCATGGAGTCCTGTAGGGATGGAGACACCACCTGTGACTCTACAACATAGCTGACTGTTAACACATTCTTACACATTCAGGACCCAAACCCACCTCCCCGTTCTGCCATTCTTAATCGCAGGGTAAGTATATATCTCTCAGTCACAAGACAATATGCATTCGATTCTTTCACCCACTAACTACTTATTGGGCTTCTGCTCTGTGTCAGACCCTGCATGTGGCTCTAGAGACATATTTCCAGACAGAAAGAGATGGCCCCTGCCTTGCGGAGTTCAATGGTTCAGCTTTTCAAGATACATCTGTTACCTTGAGCATGGACTCAAGTCTTCTGGACAAGGCAGGGATCTATTGTCAGAGCAAGGAGGCCTGTAGGGTTGAGGGCTGGTCTCCAAAGTGAGCAAAAAGCTCAGTTGTAGGAATGCTCAAAGTTGCCCACTAGCTAAGCTACATTTTTTGAAAATCACCAACTTAGATGAGGCTTGGCTGCAACCCTGTGGGGAACCCGGGGGGCTGGGTTCACAAGGAGATTATGTGAGGCCACTTTAGAGGGAGAGGAGGAGGAGTGGAGGCTGGGAGCCGGGTCAGCTTTGGCAGCATCCTTTCTACTCATCGGGATACTCTTTTCGTTGCCTATACTCTGTTCCCTCCAGTGCTGGTTTGAATGTTCTGTCCTCTCTTGGAGTCCTGTGGGAAGGTCTGTGTAAGTGGCAGTGCATCTGGAATCTTAGCTGCCCTCTTAGGGTATAAGCACTTAGTCCTGACCCCACCAGTCTCCCCCAGAGTCTCTAAACTAACCTTCTCTTAAAGCCGTGCTAATCTGTAGAGACTTTTGCTTCCATCCAGAGGTTCCATGTAGAGGGGACTAGAAGTCTTTTCTCAGATGGTCCTGCAGCAGATCCTCTTCCTAATGGATGGAGAGCTTGTCCACTGCTGATGCCACTTGGGGGAAGAAGGGATTAATCCAATTAAGCAATTAGGTTTAATTAAACAGTTAAGTAATTAAGAGCAGAAGGGAGTCCCTGTTGATGACAGAGGAATGGGCTTTCTGCTGTTGGGGAGACACGAGAGAAAATTAAATATTTCCTTTGAGCCTGGGGAAACACAAGAGTACTTTCCTAGAATCCATAGATATAACCCCTTGGGAGACAGAATAGATGATCAACTGCCTGTATTGGTCCAGTCAACAAATATTGCTTAAGTACCTATCATATGTCAAGCAATGTAATACCCACTATTCTGACTCTCAGACTTTAAATTCTAGCAGAGAAGCTATGCATTAAGGAAATAGTCACATCATTAATCAATTGCTTGGCTACAAGTGAGATCAGGATTTTGATGTATAATGAATGGATGCTGTGTGCATATTGTTATCAAGGAGGGCTTCCTGGAGGAATAAGGAACTGAATACCTGAATAGGAATAATCAGTAAAGAGGAGAACTTGGGGTAAATCAAAGAATGCATGAGAGTCCAAGGTGAGACCCCCAGTGGGATAGCCCAGAGGCCCCCATCTGGTCAACTGCAAAAAATATCCAGGGAAGAGGCACGAAGGAGCACAGGTCTGCTATGCCAACTGGAGAGGACAGAATTGCCATCATCGTCCAGGAGTTAGCACCACATGGTAGGAAAGACACTGCCTTTTCAAGCCAGCACACTTGAGTTTGATTCCTAATTGCTGCCCATTATAATTGTGAGACCTCAATTAATTTATGCCAAATGCTCCCATTTTCATTGTCTGTAAGATGGCCACAATCACTTATTTCCCAGAAGGTTGTTGAGAAAATTAAATCAGTTAATATATGTAAAAGCTAGTTTTGTACTGTCCACTGAGAGGCCCTAGAAATAGTAATACCCAGTAGCAATGAGCACTCCTAGAACCCAGATTTTGGTTTCTAGGTATTATCCTCCAATAAAAGAAATCAGTTGGGAGAAATGGCTGATTCCAGGACTGCAAGGAAAGTACAGGATGAGCCCAGATTACCTTGTGGTCCCTAAAAAATAAAGACATGTTCAAGAAAAGATGGGGACTTCTTAAATGGACATAGGAGCCAACTTGAACTTTGTCCTAATGGCCAAAACTAGCACAATTTGTACAATAGGATATATAATGACAGTGATGGACTCTAACTCACAGGACAAAATCTGAACCCACAAATCCATACAGATATAAATATTCAAATAAATAAATACATGGAGGGGAAGGGAAAGTCCTTCCTTATAAAGGAATCCCAATTTAGAAATATATAAAAAATAATGTAAAATTTTTAAAAATCACCTTTCTCAAACACCATAGTAAAAATTATTTCAGTCAAAAATCCTCAGTGGATGCTAAAAGTAGTGGGTGAAAGAATGATGAGAAACAGGATATTTACATGGTCTCAAAATCTGGTGCCGTGAGACCTTAACTAAAGAAACAAAATTAGTGACTTCGTAGTAGAGAAATCTGTCAGATGCCACTTGAGCCCAGTGACCAAAGTGATCAGCAGTGAAACACATTTATCTCAGGGACCCTTGATACTGAGAAGAGCACTAAATCACTTTTCTGGTATTTCTGCAAAAAAATGTATAACTTGAATCTAATCATGAAGAAACGTCAGACAAACCTAATTTAAGACAAAACCAAATCTTCTACAAAATAACTGACCAGGACCCTTCAAGTGTCAAAGTCATGATCAACAGCGAAAGACTGAGGGGCAATGGCTCCAGATTACAAACGTAAAAGGACATGGCAAGTGAATGCAGTCTGTGATCCAGAATTGGATTCTAGAACAGAGGAAAAGGGAGATGGACAGGCTTTGAATGAGGTCTGTAGATTCCTTAATAGTAGTATGTGAATATTGATTTGCCGTCTTTGATCACTGTCCTGTGGGTGCTAATATTTGGGAAAGTTGGGTAAAATGTATATGAGAATTTCGTACTCTCTTTGCAGCCCCTTTAGAAATCAAATTCTCTCCAAATAAAAGGTTTAACATTTTAATTAAAAAGGAAAACACACTAGCTTTGTATTCTGCATACAAAAAGGCGCTCAGCAAATGGCATCTATCATTACTTCTAACAGGAAGAATTGATTGCTGGGGGAGTTTTCAACCTATTATCCCTGAGAAAGCAAGCCTTGGCCTCCGAAGGGCAGAGCCAGGAGGCAAAGTTGTTTTTGTAACTGCTGCAAACTTCAAGGTTGCTGTGTGACTATGGGGAGAGGAAAAATGTGCTGGATTCTGGAAAGAATGGACCCCTTTCTTTTCATAGAGAAGAAAAAGTACACACAAAATTCAGAGAGACAATACGTCTTCAACAGCCTGTTGCTCTCAGCCAAGCCATTGTTAAGGCCTGAGAGCTCAGGGCCACAGCCTGAAAAGGGATGCAGCTTCCTCCCTTTCTGGGCAATGCGCTTAGAATCCCATTGTCTCTGGGAGAAGAAAAACTCAGGGCCCAGAGAAGGCAGAGCCTGGCACACACCTGTGTGGGGGTGTTCAGGGGAGGGGCACCTTCACCCTGGCACTGATGTGGGGCCCGGTGCCAATGAAGGCAGAAGGCGCCTCTCCCTTCCTGTGACCTCGAGGTGCACAAGATGACCTTCCTTTTGTTAAAAACAAAGTAGGCTCCAAGGATGTCATCCTGATGTGAGCATATATTTGATCTTGGGAAAGCAGGGAGGCAGATATTTCAGGGACCACCTGGGATCTAGGCTCCTGCCCGGCCACAAGCAATTGTCTCCTGGCAGCTCTCAGAATAAATTCTAAAGGTCTTAGGAGGCTCACAGGTGCTTCAGATCCAGTGTCATGCCTCTCTTCCTCCTTGAATATTATGCTCCAGGAATAAAGATCTGCTTATAGTTTTATGAGCACATCTTAAAATCCCATGCCCCTGTGACATTTCAGCTCAGAAACCACCTCTTCCTAGAAGTCTCTCTCAATACCTCAATGCAACTACTCTGAAGAGTGTAAATCATTCCCTGCTCTGTAGCCACTTCCCTGTTTCCTGTGATACACTCACCTCAGCAAAGTGATTCATCGTTTGAATGTGTCTTCACTCCAGACTGTGAGGTCCTTGAAGGCAAGGACCTGGATCGATTCTGCCCCTGTGTCCCTAGTATTAAGAATAGTACTGGAGACTGTAAGTGTTTTCTAATTTCAGCTGAGACGTGCATGAGTATTGAATGCATTGAAATTTAATGAACAGTCTTTTTTTTTTTTTCAGTGCACACATTAGTTGTTAAATTTTATGTATTGATCAACCATAAATTCAAATTTCCCCATTTCCCAAATGATGAAGTGTTTGAAATGAAATGTTTATAAAATTTAATGAAAATAGGACACATTATTTAAAAATGCCTAATAAAGAGGAAATATTTCACATTTAAAGATACCATTCATTACTGTCCATAAAAATACATCTGCTCAAATTGATTTCTCACTTTCTGTGAATAGCTTGCTAGAAGCAATTGATTGCATTTCGATGTAATATTCTTACATCATGGGGTGAAGAGGACTGATGTTACTGATTTTTATTCTTGCTGGACATTTGGTTCTTTCCAAAATATTCACTGAGGCATGTGGTCCACACCAAAAGGCCCCTGATATTCGGTCCTGTCCAAAATGCGCATTGAGATCTTTGGTCCATGATTTGTTAAATAATGCAAACATTTAATTTCATTAAAGTTTTCTATGCCAGCCAGAAGGCATGCATTGTCCATCTTGTGATCACCATTCAGTACTGATGCACAAACATTCCAGATTTCTGGTGGAAATCCTAGAGCTTCTGGTCTTCTGCCTCTTTTCACAGACACACTCTCTCAACATAATCCATTAGCTCATCTACCTTTTCTTCTACATTCTCTACAGGGTATTCAAAAGTTTCATTTACATCTTCCAAGCTCACAAATTGAAGTCCAAACAGCATGGATACACACTTATAGGTACTGCTATATTGTCATATACTTGCCTGTTAGACCCAAAGAAGATATTTTTCGCCACAGTGATTGTGAAAAGTAAAACAAGCTTATGTGGGTTTTCATTTGCAACCCTAGATGTCTCTCTGTGAGATTCTGTCAAAAAATACTTTTAAAAATTACCTAAAGAATTTTCTGCAGTCAACTTTATTTTGAGTGTAAAAGAAAATATATTGTCAGATATACAAGGTCTCAGAACAAAAGTAAATCTGAATTTAATCAACACTGAAAAAGCTTCACATTATGATCAACAAAGTTAGCCAATTAAAACAGAAACTCATAGGCAGCAGAAATATATGCGAGTCCTCCGAAAGGACTTAACTCACATACCCTTTATTACAAAAAGAAAAAGATACATTAGAGTCAACTAATAACTTATTAACATGATTATAGAATTTAACACACATGTCAAAAATAATTCTGGAGTCATTATGCAACTTAAAACAATTTCGCATCTCATTAAATAGTGTTTCTATCTACCCACTACTTCATGGCAAAGATCAGGAAGCCATCTTTACCATCCTTGTTCAAATATTTAGGAAATTTTGCTTATGTTAGGTCCTAATTACCTTCCTTATCCATTAATTTCTTCCTAGCCCCACTGTCACCTCACCTGGCCACCATCGTGTCTTTGGTGGACTCTTCCATCTTCCCCATGAGCCCCTCTGCCTGGGGTCTCTCCAGCCCCAACTTCCTGTAGCTGGATTGATCTTTCTAAAGCAAATATACAACTCCCTCCTGTAAACTCTTCAGTGGCCTCAACTGGCCCTTGGAGAAAGATCCACACTTTTGCAGGACCAGCCGCTTGCCTCCCAGTTCCGCATTCATCCATCCATTCATCCCTCTGCTCACTCTTTGATGAACTAAACTGCTGCGTATGTGATACTGCCTGTTTGCCAGAAACTACACCAAGCGCTGAGGCTGATGTGAGAAACACTAAATAAAAGGTCCTGCCCTTGACAACACACAGTCTCAAGGGTCCCAGACCAGCAGGGACATAAGAGTTAATAATTTAATAAATGCTATAATGTATGTTTATTTGGCCACAGTAGTGTGAGGAAAGGGTCGTTTGGGAAGTTTTCTCTGCAGAGATGGACAATGGCAGAGAAGTTTGGAGAACAAGGAACCCTGTGCATTCAGAGAGTAAGGGGCTGAGCTGAATTAGAGAAGCGGGTGGGCACCAGATTGAAGGAGATACCAAACACATGATAGAAGTTTGGGGGCATTTTTTTGTAGTCAACAGTGATCCAGCAGAAACTTTGTCATCAGGGGAACCTTCATAATCAATTTACCTCTGAGAAACCCATTCTTTCAAAATCCTTTTTTGTCACTTGCTTGCTAAAACCTCTTTGGTGAGACTGAAATATGTCTCTTTTCCTAAAAGGATTGAATATTTAACCCCTGTTGACTTTCAGCAGATTTGGAAGCTGCTTACCACAAAATTCAGAAGGGTTGAAATAGTCCAGGGATGGTTAGAAAAAGCTGGGAGAGGAGCTGTCCCAAAGTCACCTTGTCATTAGATTCTATGCAAGGTGATCAGGAAGATCCAGTAGAAACCCAAGCACTAAATTAGACTTGAAAAGGGACTTTAGTGCTTGTTTATACAGCAACTGTGACTGCAAGCCTTGATTGACCTAACATGTCACTGGCTAGCACTGCTTCCATGGTGAAGAGGGGACACTGCTGCAGTGTTTGATAACTGATCTAATAGCGAGTCAGACATCCCTCTGTTGCCCTGGGTTCATTATGCTCTATCACCTTAATAAATGTCCTCGTCCTCTGCCTATTCAGCCGTGGCCTGGTTCTCTGACTTGAATTGTTTGGGACAGCCAGGTCTCTCGTGAGTGACTTGTCGAGTTATATTATGGTACCTGACCTACTTTGTACAGGTCTCAGACTACAGTGCAAGCAGCACAAGCCCCGTAAATGTCCTCTGGACCTCTGGGAGAGACAGCAGACACTCAGAGTCCCAGAAGGGACCCTCAGGATCAGCTATCCTAACCTATCCTCCCTTCCTCACCTTTTATGCACAACTCCCAGCAGCTCCACCATTGACGAGTGGCCAGCTGGCTGACAGTCATGTATGCATCCCTGATAATGGGCAACTTCCATTCATCCACTCAGCAAATATTTATTGGTCACTGGTTCTGGGCCAAACCTTGCCTTAGGTATTGGCAGTATAACAGGACAAGATAGGCATTGTCTCTGCCAGTCCAAGCAACACTCTAGGGAGTTAACACACGATTGTGCAACGGTAGCTTTAAAGGGACAGTATGGAGGGTGATGGCAGGGTGGGCAGAGGGATGATACTTAGGCAGGGTTGTTAGAAGATGCTTTCTGGGGAAGATGCTCTAAAGTAAGGAGCTGGAGGATAGGGAATTCCCTGGATGTCCAGTGGTTAGGACTTGGTGCTCTCACTGCCCAGGGCCTGGGTTCAGACCCTGGTCAGGGGACTAAGATGTCATAAGCAGCACAGCATGGCCAAAAAAAAAAAAAAAAACCTTGGAGGATAAATTGATCTTAAGCAAGCAGTTGGCTGGGGAGAGATTTGCAGCAGAGGGAATCTAAGTGCAAAATCCAAGTGAAAAAGGAAATCTAGAAATGTTGTAAGGTTAGCATGATTGGATCCAAAAGCAAGGGAGTTGTGTGGTCTGTGTCCTGTAGGATCCCACGAGCCATATTAAGAAACTTTACACTTAGAACAACGGGAAGAGTTTTAAGCAAGAGGATGACATGATGAGAATGGACTTAACAATTTTTTTGCCAACTGAAAAGAAATCTTCAGATTAAATTGTTACTACAGGCAATTTTTGTTTTCCTATATTGCACACCATGGTGTTGGGACCAGGCACTGCTAGATGTGAATCCTAATTTGATCTCTTACTAGGTGCATCATCTGAGGCAAGTTTCCTACCATTTCAGAGTCTCGTTTTGTTTTTCCTACTCATCTATTTACCAATTTCCCTTTATCTGACTGAGAGGATAATCATTCAGGGTGGCCCAGAACTTGCACAGCCCGTGTTTTCAAAAGCTCTGCTGGGAAACTTCATTTCAATTCAGACACAAACAATTCCTAAATGCCTACTCTTCCCTGAGCTCCAGAGATTGGAAAATAAATAACACATGAGCTCTGCCCCCTGGGACCTCACTGACAGAGGTCACACTTGGGAGACTAGTGGGTGGGACCCACAAAGCAGGGGGGTTCTGTTTGGCTGGCTTGGAGTTTTATTAGAGCAAGATCGTGAATTGGAAATAGGGTGTGTGCTGTCTGGATCCTCAGAGGCCCCACCACTCCCTGTTGTCTTAGCTCTCCCCAGATCCATAACTAGGATTCATCACCTTTCTGGCCCAGGAAGGTATTTGAGTCTGTGACCCTGGACAGGTGATATTCATGTAGAAGGAAGCACAGGTTGCTGTGTGAGCAGAAGAGAGAGGAAGTGAGAAAGTGCAGTAAAATAAACAAAAATAAATAAAACAAAACAATAAAAACAAACAAAAACAAAATAAAATAACAAAAACATACAAACAAAAAACATACAGTAGGAAGGTACCAAAAGTATTTGGTCGTCCAAATGCGTGACTGTCCTAAATTAAAAAAGAATCACAACCTTGAGACACCCAAGCCTGGCCTAGGTCTGCTGGGGAACACGTTACTGTATATAAAGTAGATAACTAACAAGGACCTACTGTACCGCACAGGGAACTTTACTCAATGCTCTGTAATGACCTATATGGGAAAATAATTTGAAAAAGAGTGGATACATGTATATGTATAACTGAATCACTTTGCTGTACACCTGAAACTAACACAACATTGGAAATCAACTCTACTCCAATCAAAATTTAAAAAAAAAAAAGATAGAGAGAGAGAAAGAAAGAAAGTGCAGACCCATAGTAACTGTATATTTCAGGCCAGGAGAGAAAAACTTGTGGATGTAAAAGAGCTAGAGAGTAAGTCAAGGAGAAAGTATGAGTATGCCAAGTTCAAGGTGAAAATGCCTTTACAGGTTTTCCTCCCCCGGCCCCTCTGTCACTGCCTAGTTCTCTGAGCTTCTGCTTAGACTGCACTCCGCCTGGGTAGCCCTCCATGACCCTGCAGATGGGGAGAAGGGCCTGCCTCCTCTACTCTCCCAGCAGGTCTGACCACTGTGTATGCCTGTTTATGCCTCTATCTTCCTGGGCAGCCGTTCCTCCTTGAAGGCAGGGACAAAGTTGTTTTTGCTGCCATTGTTTTACTGCTTAGGAAAGTGAGAATCACTATTATGTGTGCAGAACAGATAAGAGATAATATTGAGGGAAAGAAGACGTAGGCAAAACTTGCTATGGTGTGGTGCTACCCCTTTCTAGGATAAAAGCTGAAAATAACTCTAACAAGATAATCTTGAATGAGCTTAAGATAGGATTTGTTAATTGGTTTGTTCAACAAATGTTTACTGATCAAGGTTTGAAGCCTGGGAATATGCTATGGGAATATAAAAATATCTCATTCAGGCCAGGCCAATGGGATAGAGGGGAGGCAGAAAGGGCAAGGGAGGGGCATAATATGGGAAGAATTTCCATAGGAGGTGACCATATGGCTGAATTTCTTAATAGTCACAGAGACCCTCTACTGAAGGCTCAAAACAAAAAAAAAAAAAAAAAGAAAATCAACAAAATTCATATTACGGTGTAAAGTGGTGAGATAGTCACATATATATAAGTAATTCCTTTGCAAGACAAGTACCCTGCAGAGCTATGATCCTACAACATTTCTGCAGAAGAGAACTTCAGAAAACAGCGTGCCTGCAAATCACTTTGGGAGCTTACTAAAAATGCAGATGTTTCGGCTCCACCGTAGAGCTTCTTATGCAGAATGTCTAAGGCAGGCCCAGGACCTGCATCAAGGCGGTCATCGGAACACACTTCTGGAAACACAGCCTTCAAGACTGTGAAGTTAAGCTTCCTCCTTTCACAAAGGAGGAAACTCTAGCTCAGGTACTTAGTCTGTTCAGGCTGCTGCTATGGTAATACCATAGACCAAGAGGCTTATAAACAACAGAAATGCATTTCTCACAGTTCTGGAGGCTGGAAGTCCAAGGCCAAGGTGCCAGCATGGTCAGGATCTGGTGAGAGCCCTCTTCCTGGTTGCAGATGGCCAACTTCTCCTTGTATCCTCACGCGATGGAGAGCAGACAGCGGCTGCAAGCTCTCTCATGACTCTGATAAGGGCACTAGTCCCAACATAGGAACTCTACCCTCCTGATCTCATCTAACCCTAGTTACATTCCAAAGGCCATGGCTCCTAAAACCATCACATTGAGAGGAGGGGCAGGGCTTCTATCTATGAATTTGAGGGTGACACATTCAGTTCCTAACAGGTACTTTGTATAACTTGTCCACATTCATTTGATGCTTTGTGGCATATCTGTGGCTCTAACCTAAGATTTCCATCTCAAAGCCATGTTCACTCTCCAGAAGAACAGTTAGCTCTGTGGTCTGTGAGCCAGATGGAGGGGATGATAAGGAGGAGAAATGAACAAACACGTGTTTAACATGGTGCCGCATGGAAAAGAGTATATTCAACTTCCGTGATCCCAGAAGAAAATGCTCTAGAAAAATCACCTCTTAATGCTGCTATTCATTCATTCTTACATTCAGCAACAACAAAAACTGGCCCTCTGTCCCCGTGTGGCATGGTTCAATGGACAAAGAGGGATTTAATGATTTAATGTGGGAAACAGAAGTGGATAAGCAGCATGAAATTCCTAACATACAGGACAGTAAAAAGCACAAAACTGAAGATACCTAATCATCTTGCATTCACAGTGGTGGAGACATAGTGTATACAAATCAGAGTGAGCATAGGACATTTAACATTTACAAGTTGACCTAGGAGCCATTTAGCTCCAAAAGCAAAACATAGTCTCCACTGAATTACAAATCCCTCTTATCGGTGAATTGGGCAGACAGTCTACTCCACACCAACCCATTCTCCTGAAAGGATGTTGGAAAGATGGGGGTCAGGCCAGATGCAGGCTCTCTTTTTGATATCAATTGAGATAGAAAATGAATTTATTAGAGTTGCCGTGTGGCTCTGCCTATTCCTAGCCTGCCCTGGGTACCTCCTAAAAGCCAGAAGTGGTCATTACGCTTGGCTTGCTTGTTTTGCCCTACTTTTCAATCAGGCATTTTTTTATGTGTTGAGTTTCGCACTGAAGACTTTATTTACATAATCTCATTTAATCCTCAAAATTGTCTCAAAGGTTGGTTCTGCTGTTTTACACTTTGCAGATAAGAAAACCAAACTAGAAAAGGAGAGTGGCTTTCTAATATTGTATGGCTAGTAAATAGCAGAGTCAGAATGCCAACCCAGACCTGGGGACCAGCACACTAAGATGTCAGTAGTTTTGCCCATTTTCTCAATTCCCTTTGTTCTAAACATCCTAAGACTCGGTGACTAATGTTGGCTTTTTGCATCGATGAGCTCTTTGAAGTCTCCCCCCGCAGCATGTGGACTTCAACTTCTGTCTCAACTCTAAGCTTGGCAGGTTCCTCTGATTTGATATCTCCCAGCTTTAGGTATGAGACCCTCTTTCTTCCAGACCCAGTGCAAATCCTTGCCATCTGACGGACCCTAGGTACCTGCTGGGGGAGGGAGGTAATTTGCATAGGGGTTTATGAATCAGTTAAGAACTCAGATGAATCAATGAGTTTCTGACCAAGGACAAGTCTTGGGGACAAGAACATTTGTTAGTTCAGCTAAAGGAGGAGAATTGGAGTTCACGTATGCTTATTCTCAACTATGGTAAAGATGTGGGCATTAAAGACCCACCAACTGTGATGAAATAATTGCAAATATCAGGGAAATGAACTCCAAGCACAGCACATAAACAACTTGCAAACCCACCCATTGGATGGTGGAATGCCTGCACCTAAGGGTCACAGAAAGCAAGATGACAGGATTTTACAGGCAGGCAAGAGTCAATGCCAGAGTAAGATGGATGATAAATAGATATATATTGAAATATATACCATAAGTTAGAAATGTAGAAAGAAGGTATTACGTCTTTTCTTCTATTACTAGAATATAGGCCAACATTTTCTGACTATTAGTAATAATACCATCTTAAAATGAGATACTTAAAAGAATACTGCAAACCATTTCTTCTCTGGTTGGCAAATAATAATAATAATAATAATAACAACAACAGTAGTAGCAGCAGTAGCAATAATAATAATGAAAGCAGATACAGTGACTTGAATACCCAGCATTTTACTGATGGCTTTAAATACAAGACCTCATTTAAAAAAAAATTATTGAAATATAGTTAATTTACAATGTTGTGTTAGTTTCAGGTTTACAGCAAAGTGATTCAGTTCTATATATATACATACATAGATATGTATATTTTTTTTACAATCTCTTCCATTGAAGGTTATTAAAAGATACTGAGTATGTCCTTCCAACCCTGCCAAATAGACGTTGACCAAACCCATTTCATGCCTCTCCTGGATACGCAGCTGAACTACATTTCCCAGATTCCACTGCAGTTAGGTTGGGTCATGAGATTCACTTCTGGCAATTGGAACACGGCTGACACTGATATGCACCATTTCCAGACTTGTCCTCTAAAACCCGTGCTGTGCTCCTCTGTGCTCTCTCTCTCTGCTCACTGGCTGGCCAGATGGAGGAACCCAGTGAAGCACCCTGAGTCCCTACAGCATGGCATAGCCACCAGAAGGATGGAGCGAGTTCACCCAACAGCTCCAGGGAGCAGGACATCCCCACTGCAGTTGCTTCTCTGCTCACCTCCACTGGACTGTGATATGGGCAAGAAATAAAATCAGTGTTATGAAGCCAGTGAGACCTGAGGGTGGTAGTGTACTAGTTGTAGCTAGCATTATTTCCCCAAATAACATAGTATTAATAACTTCATTTTGCCAGTAAGAAATCCAGTTTGTTCAAGATCTTGCAGCTGGTAACTGTAGAACCGGTGCTCAATAGGCTCCACCCACATGCTCATTCCAGCACCTCAAGCTGTACCAACATACACGTGTGCCGCCTGCATCTCTCAGATAAAATGACCCGTCACACGATGAAAGCCAACTTTGCCATTCCATCAGGGGCTCCTCCAGGAATTCTCAGCGGCAGAGCGGGAAGGGCCTGAGGTCAGGGTTGCTGGATTCCTATTTGACTAAGGATTATTTTGAGCCGGTCCATTACCAGAACCTCCTTTCCCTGGCTCCCAGGCCAGGTAGTGGGTGGGTAAGTCCCAGCCAGAGGCCAGCCACACAGCATGCCAGTGGCCTTGGATGAGGCTCAGGGAACGTCGGACTCCTGGCAGGGAGATGTCACTGGGAGCCACACAGACCAATTTCTTGGAAGGACATACTGTGTTGTTATTCCAGGGACAGAAACAGTCATTTGTGTATGCAA
Organism: Hippopotamus amphibius kiboko; assembly: GCF_030028045.1. Taxonomy (NCBI): domain Eukaryota; kingdom Metazoa; phylum Chordata; class Mammalia; order Artiodactyla; family Hippopotamidae; genus Hippopotamus; species Hippopotamus amphibius. Next base: position 181,467,886 of record NC_080189.1, read on the forward strand.
CATTGGGGGTGTGTGTGTGTGTGTGTGTGTGTGTGTGTGTGTGTGCATATATATGTATGCAATATATATATGCAAATACTGGGATGTGTGTATATATATGAATATATATGTGTGTATCTATATATGAATAGATACACACACAATCGGCCTGGCCATAGCATCATCGTACCACATATGTATGACATATATACATGATATATATATATATGAGACATACATATAGATATATATATGTATGAATTTGTATGTGTGTGTAAATACTATGCCCACTAGAGTTTGTACATAGACATTACTATGTACATGTCTGTACAAACACATTTACTATGGCCATGCTCCTAAATGTACACATATACAAATATACAAAATAGTGTACACCCACATATCTTTACATATTTGTGTGTATGTTCCTCCATAAACATATACATCTGAGGTATTAAAATCTCCTCTAAATAAATGGAAACATGGCTTATTTCTCCCACAGTTTTGAGACCCACCAAAACTCCACATGAAAGTGAAGATTGGGATTTCAAATAAACACAAATGTGCTATTAACCCAGCGGCCGGTGTGAGAATTATTTAAAAACCCAGTGACTAAACAGAACGTCCCCTTAATTTAGAGGCGAACTGAGCAGGGGGATGTCTGTGGCCACCAGGAATGGCAGTCCACACCCAGCCAGCCCTCCCCTGACCACCCAAGTCTGCTCTCCATGCAACTGATAGATATGTTTTGACAAGTTCTATTAAGTACAAAGACAGCCACTGGGGCAACATGTGGAGTTGATAGAGCAAGAGGCAGAAAGGCAGATCACAGTGTGAGGCCTGCTGATGTTGACAGAATTTGCCGGAACGAAATGAGCCCGTGCTCCTCATCATCTATTACCGAATCTCAGTAAGGTCTTTGGCACCCACAAGGCTTAAGAGGGCAAGCCTCTCCTCGGTTTCCTATTTCTGCCTCCCGACTGCCAGCAAACCGAGGATTTCTCAGAACTCTAATTGGTGATCTTTATTTAGGCTGAGTCTCCAGTGATGCCAAGGAAGGAGGCGTGGAGTGGCTGAGGCCATTACCAGCTGTGTGGATTTCATCCCTTCCCTCCTTCCCTACCCCCTCCCTGTACCTGTTTTCAGAAGCTTCCCGGGCAGCAGAGTTGGCAAGCACACCTGGGCTGATCATTCACGCCTCTCTCACCATCTTGAGTATATCCTCGTCATCCTCCAGAGCCCTCCTAAACAAGGTTTGGCAACGGCAAAAGCAAACACTATTTTACATCTTTGGACGCACTTCCAAAATGCAAAAGCAATTAATCAGTAGTCTCCCTGAGACTCTGCTCAATGTGGCTGCTGCTTTTGACACAGAGCTTGGCTTTGATGGGAGCCTAAGAAGTCTATGAGAGAGCCCCCAAAGTGGTAATGGCCTTCAATTATTTATTTGCTTAGAAGACTGGGGAGTAGATCTTGAGATGTAAGCACATAGATGATCCAGCTAAGGCCCTCCCAACAGTGAGGTCTTTTACTCCCTGCCTGAGCGTTCTGCTTGGAAAGGGAAGAGTAGTTTCACCGGGTCTGGCCTGGATCCAGAGGTTTCCAGTGTACGCGTGTGTGTGCATGTGTGCGCATGTGTGCGTATTTAAACAAGCTATATCTGGGTATCTGAATATCTTTGAGTCTTGTATAAAGACTGCTGTTTCGAATTACTAGAAATCTAGGCTGCCCTGCTAGTTTCTAATGGATGGGATTTCTGTGTGCTGGATTTTCAAGTCATTTTATAGAAAATCAAGATTGTATGTTCTCTGAGAGGTTCTGTCATTGAACAATGTATTCTCAAGACATGGTGTAATCATCTTAATAATTGATTATAGGGAAAGAAGTCACTTGTAGCCAAAGTTATTCTCAGCCTTGAACTTTGTCCTTGGAAGCTTATTATACACATGGAAATATCTTGAAGGGTCCATCACCCCAGGAAATTTACAACAGCAGACACCCTACCCTTTATAATCCATGGCTGACAATTCAAGCACTGGTTAGGCACAGTTGCTCTCCTGAAAGTATTGGTAAGTAAAGAGACATGTAAATGTCCAATTCACCCCGGGTTTCCTTAAGAAATAAACTTTGTTCAGGTAAAATAGGGGGATATTTTTGGCTGAAGTTTGCATAGATCGCTTAACTGCATTCCTTCCCCATAAGCCCTTTTTCATATGTTTTTCTATCTCAAGATTCTGTTCGAAAGTTGTCTCTTCCACAGAGTAATATCTAATTTATTTTCCTGGGTACGGTCTCATTCTTCCTAGAATTCCCACCACGCCTGACTGGTGGTCATCTTCTCTTGAAATCTTCTTCCTTGTTTTTGTTTTTTAACACTTGTTCTGAACTGTAAACGCTGAGAGAAAGATCTAGGGTTTGCTGATTTTATTGCTGCTTAATTCACAATTGTTGCTTAGCAAGTATTTGTTGAGTAGATGGATAGATGGACAGATGGATAAAAGGACAAATAAACACTTTTCCCTTTGGTCAGCCTAGATAGATCTATCCCAAAATAATAACCTGACATAATACAGACTTTTGTATCTGTCTGTACTGGGTTGTATAGTACTCCATAAAATTCACAAACATCTGGAATCTCACAATGTGACCTTGTTTGGAAACAGGGTCTTTGCAGATGTGATTAGTTAAGATGAGGTCATACTGGATTAGGATGTGCCCTAAATTCAACATGACTGGTGTCCTTATAAGAAGAGAAGAGGCACACAGGAAGATTGCTCTTTGAAGACAGAAGCAGAGACCAGAGCCAGGGAACACTAAGGTGTGCCAACAACCACCAGAAACAAGGAAGAGGTAAGGAAAGATCCTTCCTTAGAGCCTTCAGAGGAACATGGCCCTGCCAACACCTTGACTGTGGATTTCTGATTTCCAGAAATGAGAGGGAATACATTCAAGCCACCAAGTTTGTGATACTTTGTTACATCAGCCCTAGGAAATAAATATACTGTCCAAGAATCTATCTTGCAGGGAAGGAACTAACTCTATCCAGCTGGGCTTTCACCAAGGACCCAAAACTGGAGTGGATTCCCCCTGGCAGGAGAGCCTGTTATTGCAGTGAAGCCTAAGTCATGGAACTATGTGGTCACCTTGAACAGCTGGCACCAAGGAGGAAGGAAAGGCAGGGAGGAAAGCAATAAATATAATAGAAAATGTGGAGGAGACTGGCTTGGGGCCCAATTTCAGGTTTAAAGTCACCAGATGAGGACCACAGCAATAGGCTGAGGTCATGCTGGCTAGATTCCATGGGCAAGGGATGGACAGGAGGAGTTCCAGGAGGCCTTGGACAGCAGCAACTTTTGACTCTTGCTGTAGTTACTGGCTGAGCATAAGACATGGGTGGAGTAGCCTTGGTTAATGGACCAAAGATGAAGCAGAGAGATCCTAAAATTGCATAAAAGTCAAATTCCACCTCGGCATTTTCCTCTCTAAGTATTTGGCCATCTCCTGTTTTTTTTCCTGTTAAACTTACTTTCAAGCAAAACCTCAATCAAGGCTACAATTTAAGTCCTCCCAAATAATCCTTAAGTGATGTACAGTTAGGGAAAATACCATCATGGGATTCACATTTCTTCGATTTGTACATTCTGGGCAACGTGAATAAGACATTAAAGCAGAGTGACCACAAAACCTCACTAATTCAGAGGCATCATCTGAAGGACCTTCTGACTGAAGGGTGAGAGATTGGATCTAGAAAATATTTTTAAAACTACCCCATTTTACTTCCTTCAAGGACAAGTACTAACCAGAAGGAGACTGGCATTCAGTTAAGTAGTGGCCCTTGGAGGATGAGGTTTCATGAATAGATAAGAATGGTTTGTAATTAGTCCATCATTTGTTTGTATTGCAAAGGGTGCTTGTGAAATGCTTGAGGATGCTTGAAAACAGTGTGTGCTCTTAAGTAGTTGGAATATTTCCCCAGAAATTTGTTTATACAACTAATTTGTTTAGTACAGCTATTGCTTCAGCCTCTTGTCTGCTTATCCCAATTTTCACATGAGAGATGGGCATGGTAATGAGGTCTCACTGGATTTATAAATCAGCATGAGAAGACAGAGGGAGGGTACTTCCCAGGGAGGATGCTGAGACAGGGGCATTGGCCTTATATGGACCCAGTGCCCCTCAGTGAGCTGACCATCAAAGGACACGTTGGCTGGTATCAATCACAGACAACACCCACTTAATCTTCACGGTCCCCATATCAACATCCTCTCCAAAGGCGAATGTACATTCTGCTTTAATCTTGTGAAATATGAATGCTGTATTCAGGGTCAGCAGACTCGATCTTGAGCTTTAATCCTATTATCAGCTGTATGTCTCTTATCATATCATTTAACCCTTCTTCTTTCTCTTCAACTAGATGGGAATATTTAATGAGACAATATACATGTTCTCTGTAAACCATAAATCACTTCCAAATTTAAGAAGCCATAATTATCCCATCATTAACAAGCAGACCCACTAGATATAGTGTTTCATTGATGCAAAGTCTAAGGATCGTATTTAAAGTTCCAAAATTCAAAGTGTTTGTTTTATGGGTCAGACAGACCTAGTCTGAGTCCCAGTTTTATTTCTTGATAATGTGTTTTTGCTATGATGTTGAGCTTCTCTACCCTTTAATTATGTATATGTCAAGTGGAGATGGAAAATAAGTGCTTAAAAAAGCTGTACAGTGCTTCACACAGTGACTACCACATAAGTGCTTAATAAATACTAGTCAGCATATTATAGCCCCAATAAATTCTTGAAGCCCTTAAGGAGACAAGCAAAAGGAAATTCACTGCAGCATTATTTGTGGTGGCAAGACGTTGTAGGCAATCTGGCGGTCCGTCACTGGTAAAATGGACAGCGGAGGAAGGGGGAAGGAGGAATAGGCCATGAGGTATCAAGCAGTAGTCAAAACCAACAGGTCAAGGGTACACAAGAAAGCGCATCTTGAAACACTGTTGAAAAAACTGAAAAATAGAATATGATTTAAAACATATTTATGTAAATTAGCATACATGCACAGAAAATGTTAACCATTTTGCAATAATTCATTGGATTCACATTGATCATAGATGGAGAGAAGTGAGAATGGGAGGGAATGAATGAATGACAAGGGGGCAATGATGGGCCATAAACACATTAAAGGGAACGATTAACTTGGTCTTCCACCCTCGAAGCACAATTGAAAAATAAAACACAATACATTAAAGACATACTAGTTCTTATTATAACACCTGGAGAGTCCAATTTCTGGGAATACAAAAAAAAAAAAAAAAAAAAAAAGAACAAAAGCCACTCCTTGTATTAGTTTCCTGAGGCTGCTGTAACAAATTACCACATAGTTACTTAAAACTACAGAAATGGACACTCACAGTTCTGAAGGCCAGAAATCAGAAATCAGGTGCTGGCAGGGCTGTGTTCCCTCTGCAGGCTCTAGGAGAGTCTTGGTTCTTTGCTCCCTCCAGCCTCTGGTGGCTGCCAGCATTCCTTGACTTGTGGCCGCATCGCTACAAGCCTCCGTGGTCATGTTGTCTCCTCCTCCTCCTCCCCTGTCTCAAATCTCCTCCTGACTTTGCATTATAAGGACCCTTGTTATGATTTAGGGGCCATCTAGATTATCCGGGATAATCTCCTCATTTTAAAACCCTTAAACACATCTGCAAAGACTTTTTGTTTTTTTCCCCCAAATAATGTTACATTCACAGGTTCTGGAAATTAGGACTAGGGCATATTTTTGGTGGGTGTGTGAGGGCACCATCCAGCCTTCTACACTCCCTAATAGGATCTCAAATGGTAAAAAGTCAAGCCCATGCTGCCTACAATCAAAGGCAGTTCAGTCCCTCCCTCTCCTTTGGGGCCATCCTCTATGGAAGACTCAGGAAACCCCCAGAGATGCTGTGCACCCCCCAGAGCAAGCCTGGTTCCTCTCCTCAGGCTCCTGAAGGACAATCCAGGAATCCCTGGCTGTCCCCAGTATGCTGCTGGCGTGCCCACAAGACTGTGCCACAAGGAAACCCATGCCCACCAAGACTCAGTGGTCCAACGAAGGCCAAAGCATCTGTTGTCACCTCCAGCATCCGGATGACCTAAGAAGTCCCTAAAATACCCTGAATCCCTCGGCTGTCCCCAATATAATTACCCGACGCTTACCTTTTGTCCACCTTTCACTCTCCCAGGTCATTGCATGTGCTTCACAATTTTTAATCCTGTTTTAAACATATATATTTAATGTGTGGCTCTTTGATAAAAACTCCATGAGGATAGAGAAAGAACGTCTGCTTTAGTCAATACTGCTTTAGTAGCATTAGCACCGTGCCCAGCACACAGTTGGATTAATGGAATTCCTGTAGAGTATCTAATGTATCAGTATTGTGATGTTGGCCAGTTCAGCTCTTCCCACATGGCTTTTTCACCTAAGGTATGCTCTCCACAGCAGGGGCACTAGTGACTTCACTGCTCATTTTCCCACATAATATGTTATAGCCAGATCCGGTAATAGGGCTTAGTAACAAAGCTCTCAAGGGCTTAGTAACGGACCAGGGTTTGAAGCCTGCCTCTGTCTTCAACTAAGCTATTTGCACTGAGCAAGATAAGCAAACCCTCTCAGCCACTAAGCTTAATCATGAACCTGTTACATTGTGCAACAAAAGGTAAATAGTAACTATGCATTAGGGCTTTTGAGAGTTGATTGTTAATAAAGCATTTAGCATAATAATTAGCATCTGTAATCAATACTAGCTCTTATCATCGACTCTTCATTTATTGCTACTTACATACTGACACAAAATATATTTTCCAAAAAAAGAAAAAATAGGTACTGATCTTTAATACAAAAGTACTCATTCATTTAAAACTTTGTGACCGCGAACGAATCACTTAACCTGGTTCTCGGTTTCCTAATCTGCAAAATGAATGGATTTGACTAGATCAGTGGTTGTCAATCACTACAATGACCAATTCTCCACCCAAAATATATAATATATTTATTCAAATATATATTGTCTTATGCCTTGTAAGGATCTTGTTACTATCCTCCTATGTCTTCTATTAATTTCATTGATCTAATCTTTGAGGAAGGTGGATATTCCCAAGCATTAAAGACTGGGATAGTTAGCAAATTATTTCCCAAGTGACATCTTCCAGAGGAAGGATGCTGGTTCACTTATTCAATGACTATAGATTATGTAGCCAAAATTGGGGTCTTAATCTATTACATTTAGTAAGGGCATCTACAAGTATAATATTTTAAATTTCAAATGAACTTGTGGAGAAAGGACTGTGTGGGAAAATGTAATGTTGAAAATAATCAATCAAGATGCTTCTCAGTTCTGAGTCACACAATAGTTTCTCCACCTAAAGCCTGAAAGAGAAGATAGATACCTTTGTATATTAACATGCTAATTATTGTATTCATTGTGACTCCTGGTGTTAGTCCTATGGGGTTCCCGTGTTTGTATATAATGCAGAAATACCCAGTTATGGTAGCTCTATCCAATGTGTTCTTAGGGATCTCATATTTCAAAAATAAATGAATAAGTGAATGAACAAATAAATTGTAGCAGTTAACGGTAATACCCACTCATATTTGCAGAGGTTACAAAGAACCCACTCTTGCATTATTACCTCATGGGAACTTCCCAAAGATTGTGTGGAGTATACAAAATACAGGAGAGAGAATCAGAAGCATGCCCAGATTAAATCGGGAACCACACAGGTGGAAAGCAGGAGAGGTGGTAAGCAGAAGACGTCAACCATGGGCTCCTCATTTCCAGATCTGTGTTCTTTCCATATATACCTTATACTTTGTGAAGGCCAATTTAATTCGCTTTAATGTTTTGATCAAATTGTGACACCTATATACTTTTCAAAAGTTAAATTGTGCTTTAAACTTAGTAACAAAACCAAAGCAATTCTTGGCACCGCATTTTTCCACTCCACAATCAGCTCCCCAGAACAACCACTTTCAAATTTTAACCTGTTCTTACTGGTATTTATGCCTCCATATTTCTAAATAACATGCTTGTACAGCTGCCATTTCTTGAAAAGCTTTTCAATTTTTTGACATTATCTCTAACACCATTCTTCCTACACACACTTCTCTCTACATTTTCAAAATATTATTTTAGTTTAATTTTGAATTAATTCAATATTTGGTGTTCCTGTTATGTCTATAAAAATAATGTTCACAGTTGAGCCACTTTGAATTTTGTGATTATATTTCTTGCACAGCCTTGTGTTGAGTGTAATAATTGCTCCATATATTTTTCCTATTTCCTTGTTGTTTGTTTTTTTTAATGTACCTACCAATAATTCATCCCCAAACTTTCTGGAAGAAGTATGAAACTCCTCTCTGTATGGTCAAATACATAAGGGTATATGAATATACACTTTCTGGTACTGTAAATTTGCCTATTTTGGACAGTTCATGTCATTGCTATTTTTTTGAGGCAATCACTCTTGATCCCTTCATCCTCCTCCTCTAAACTGGACCGATTATTTTCAAAAACTGTTTCCCAGCTCTCCATTTGGAACCTCAATCACCATCATTCCAGGGAATCCCTTAACCTCTGTTCTATGTTGGATCTCACTTTCTGGATTCAACACAATCATCTTTCTTTGTTTACTTCATCATTTTAATGGAGTAAGTTCTCAAAAACCTTCCGCTGAAAGATGCCTCAATTTGTTATATGGCCATTTACTTGATATTTTAGCTGGGTATGGAATTCTAAGTTAGTGATTATTTTCTCTCAGAATTTAGAAATTATTTCTTCATTCTGTTTTAGACTGAACACTTTCACTGAGAACACCAATGACATTTTGACTCCCAGGTTGTTGTATGTATCTGAGTTTTTCTCATTAAAAGCCATCAAGAACACTTTAAAAATTTTGTGAGTTTTGGAATGCTGTGCCTTGCCTGTGTCTTTCCTTATACATCATGTCTCGTGGGCCTTTATACCAAAAAGAGTATGTCTGATATTTCAAGGAATATTATTGTATCATTTATTTATTTTCTCCTTTCCTTTACCTTTATTTTCTCTCTCTCTCTCTCTGATTTTATTAAGGATTTAAAAATAAAAATTTTTTAAAATTTAAAATTTTTTTATGGATTTATTGTTTTGATGATTTACTTCCTAGATTGATCTCTCATTTTCTTTTCCTATCTAATTATTCATATCTTTGTTCTCCTTTCTGAAGATTTTTTTTTGTTTTGTTTTGTTTTTTTGTTTTTTTTATTTATTTTTTTTGGGGGGGTACACCAGGTTCAATCAACTGTTTTTATACACATATCCCCGTATTCCCTCCCTTCCTTGACGCCCCCCCCCAAGTCACCCCCACCCTGCCTGCCCAAGTCCTCTAAGGCATCTTCCATCCTCGAGTTGGGCTCCCTTTGTTATACAACAACTTCCCACTGACTATTTTACAGTTGGTAGTATATATATGTCTGTGCTACTCTCTCGCTTCTTCTCAGTTTCCCCTTCACCCCCCGCCCCCTCCCATACCTCGAGTTCTCCAGTCCATTCTCTGTATCTGCTTCCTTGTTCTTGTCACTGAGTTCATCAGTACCATTTTTAGATTCTGTATATGTGAGTTAGCATACAATATTTGTCCTTCTCTTTCTGACTTACTTCACTCTGTATGACAGATTGTAGTTCTATCCACCTCATTACATATAGCTCCATCTCATCCCTTTTTATAGCTGAGTAATATTCCATTGTATATATATGCCACATCTTCTGTATCCATTCATTTGTTGATGGGCATTTAGGTTGCTTCCATGTCCTGGCTATTGTAAAGAGTGCTGCAATAAACATTATGGTACAAGTTTCTTTTGGGATTATGGTTTTCTTTGGGTATATGCCCAGGAGTGGGATTACTGGATCATATGGTAGTTCTATTTGTAGTTTTTTAAGGAACCTCCAAATTGTTTTCCATAGTGGCTGTACCAACTTACAGTCCCACCAACAGTGCAGGAGAGTTCCCTTTTCTCCACACCCTCTCCAACATTTGTTGTTTCCAGACTTTGTGATGATGGCCATTCTGATTGGTGTGAGGTGATACCTCATTGTGGCTTTGGCTTGCATTTCTCTGATGATTAGTGATGTTGAGCATCTTTTCATGTGTTTGTTGGCCATCTGTATGTCTTCTTTGGAGAAATGTCTATTTAGGTCTTCTGCCCATTTGTGGATTGGGTTATTTGCTTTTTTGGTATGAAGCTGCATGAGCTGCTTGTATATTTTGGAGGTTAATCCTTTGTCCGTTGTTTCATAGGCAATTATTTTTTCCCACTCTGAGGGTTGCCTTTTAGTCTTGTTTATGGTTTCTTTTGCTGTGCAAAAGCTTTTAAGTTTCATGAGGTCCCATTCGTTGATTCTTGATTTTATTTCCATGATTCTAGGAGGTGGGTCAAAAAGGATGTTGCTTTGATGTATGTCAAAGAGTGTTCTGCCTATGTTTTCCTCTAGGAGTTTTATAGTGTCTGGCCTTACATGTAGGTCTTTAATCCATTTGGAGTTTATTTTTGTGTATGGTGTTAGGAAGTGTTCTAATTTCATTCTTTTATATGTTGCTGTCCAATTTTCCCAGCACCACTTATTGAAGAGGCTGTCTTTTTTCCATTGTATATTCGTGCCTCCTTTGTCAAAGATAAGGTGCCCATATGTGTTTGGGCTTACCTCTGAGTTCTCTATTCTATTCCATTGATCATCCTTTCTATTTTTGTGCCAGTACCATACTGTCTTGATCACTATGGCCTTGTAGTATAGTTTGAAGTCAGGAAGACTGATTCCACCAACTCCATTTTTCCTTCTCAAGATTGCTTTGGCTATTCGGGGCGTTTTGAGTTTCCATACAAATCGTAAGATTTCTTGCTCTAGTTCTGTGAAAAATGCCATTGGTAATTTGATCGGGATTGCATTGAATCTGTAAATTGCTTTGGGTAGTACAGTCATTTTCACGATGTTGATTCTTCCAATCCAGGAACATGGTATGTCCCTCCATCTGTTTGTGTCGTCTTTGATTTCTTTCATCAATGTCTTAAAGTTTTCTGCATACAGATCTTTTGCCTCCTTAGGCAGGTTTATTCCTAGGTATTTTATTATTTTTATTGCAATGGTGAATGGGAGAGTTTCCTTAATTTCTCTTTCTGCTCTTCCATTGTTAGTGTATAGGAATGCAAGAGATTTCTGTGCATTAATTTTGTATCCTGCTACTTTACTAAACTCATCAATGAGTGCTAGCAGTTTTCTGGTAGAGTCTTTAGGGTTTTCTATATATAATATCATGTCATCTGCTAAGAGTGACAATTTTACTTCTTCTTTTCCAATTTGGATTCCTTTAATTTCTTTTTCTTCTCTGATTGCTGTGGCTAACACTTCCAAAACTATGTTGAATAACAGTGGTGAGAGTGGACACCCTTGTCTTGTTCCTGTTCTTAGAGGGAATTCTTCCAGTTTTCCTCCATTGAGAACAATGTTGGCTTTTGGTTTGTCATATATGGCTTTTATGATGTTGAGGTAATTTCCTTCTATGCCCCTTTTCTGGAGAGCTTTTATCATAAATGGATGTTGAACTTTGTCAAAAGCTTTTTCTGCATCTATTGAGATGATCATATGGTTTTTATCCTTCAATTTGTTGATATGATGTATCACGTTGATTGATTTGCGTATATTGAAGAATCCTTGCATCCCAGGGATAAACCCCACTTGATCATGGTGTATGATTTTTTTAATGTGCTGTTGCAGTCTGTTAGCTAGTATTTTGTTGAGGATTTTTGCATCTATATTCATCAGTGATATTGGTCTGTAGTTTTCTTTTTTTGTGACATCTTTGCCTGGTTTTGGTATCAGGGTGATGGTAGCCTCGTAGAATGAGTTTGGGAGTGCTCCGCCTTCTGCAATATTTTGGAAGAGTTTGAGAAGGATAGGTGTTAACTCTTCTCGAAATGTTTGATAGAATTCGCCTGTGAATCCATCTGGTCCTGGGCTTTTGTGTGTTGGGAGATTTTTAATCACTGCCTCAATTTCTGTACTTGTGATTGGTCTGTTCATGGTTTCTATTTCTTCCTGGTTCAGTCTTGGAAGATTGTATTTTTCTAAGAATGTATCCATTTCTTCCAGGTTATCCAATTGATTGGCATATAGTTGCTTGTAGTAGTCTCTCATGATGTTTTGTATTTCTGAGGTGTCCGTTGTGACTTCTCCTTTTTCATTTCTAATTCTGTTGATTTGCATCTTCTCCCTTTTCTTCTTGATGAGTCTGGCTAATGGTTTATCAATTTTGTTAATCTTCTCAAAGAACCAGCTTTTAGTTTTATTTATTTTTCTTATGGTTTCTTTCCTTTCTTTTTCATTTATTTCTGCTCTGATCTTTATGATTTCTTTCCTTCTGCTCACTTTGGGGTTTCTTTGTTCTTCTTTCTCTAGTTGTTTGAGGTGTAAGGTTAGGTTGTTTATTCGATCATTTTCTTGTTTCTTAAGGTAGGACTGTATTGCTATAAACTTCCCTCTTAGAACTGCTTTTGCTGCGTCCCATAGGTTTTGGGTTGTTGTGTTTTCGTTGTCATTTGTTTCTAGATATTTTTTTGAAGATTTTTTAAGTGACAGCTTTATTGAGATGTAATTCACATACCATGTAATTCACCATTTTAAAGTGTACATTCAGTGGTTTATATTATTCATATTTATACTACCATTACTCTCACATTCTAATTTCAGAATATTTTCATCACCTTAAAAACAAAGTGTACCTAATGGCAGTCGCTTATTTTTCCCTCATTTCCCTAACCTTAGGCCATCACTGATTTACTTTCTGTTTCTATAATTTGCCTATTTTGGTAATGTCATATAAATGGATTCATACAATGTGGGTCCTTTTATGATTCAAGTCTTTCACTTAACATAGGTTTTCAAGGTTCATCTATGTTATATCATGTACTGATAATTCTTTTCTCTTTTTGGTCAAATAATATTCCATTGTGTTTATTTATTCTTCAGTTTGTGAACATGTGGGTCGCTTTTACTTTTTGGCTCTTATGAGTAATGCTGCCATGAACATTTGTATATAAATTTTTCTGGGACATATTTTTTCAATTCTCTTGGGTATGTACCTAAGAGTGTAACTGGTGGGCCATAAGATAAGTATATGTCTAACATTTTAGGGAAATTCCAAATAGTTTTCCAAAGTAGCTGAACCATTTTACAAGCCCACCAACAAAGTAAGGGGGGTCCAATTCTTCCACATTCTCACTAACACATTTTTTTAACATTTTTATTGGAATATAGTTGATTTACAATGTTGTGCTAGTTTTCGCTGTACGGCAAAGTTACTCAGACTCTTTTTTAGAATCTTTTCCCACATAGGCCATTACATTGAGTAGAGTTCCCTTTGCTATACTGTAGGTCCTTATCAGTTATCTATTTTATATATAGTAGTGTGTAGGAGCAAATAATTGCCAATGAAGCAACCAACAAGGGATTAATCCCCAAAATATACAAACAGCTCATGCAGCTCAATATAAAACAAAAAAACAAAAACAAATCAACCCAATCAAAAAATGGGTGGAAGAACTAACACTTTTATTGTCTATCTTTTTAAAATTTTAGTCATTCAGGTGGATGTGAAGGGCTATCTCATTGTGGCTTTTATACACATTTCCTTAATGACAAATGACAATGAGCATATTTTCATGTACTTATTGGCAATTTGTATATATTCTTTGAAGAAATTTATTTTCAAATCCTTTCCCCATTGTTTAATTGGGTTATTTGGGGGAGGTGTTTGTTGTTATTTTTGAATTGTAAGTGTGCTTGTGCATTCCAATATACATTAGGTGCAGACACTGTTTGATTCCACTTATATGAGGTGCCTAGAAGAGTCAGATTTATAGAGTCAGAAAGTACAATGGTGGATACCTGGAGCTGGGGGGTGGTGGGGGGTGGAGAGGGGGACTGGAGAGTTAGTGTTTGATAAGGACAGAGTTTCAGTTTAGGAAGGTGAAAAATTCAGGAAATTGATGATGAGAGTTACATAACAATGTGAATGTACTTAGTGCCACTGAACTGTACAGTTGTTTTATATGGTGTGACTTTTACCACAATAAAAAAAAAAAAAAAAAACTTAAAAAGATATGTATATAGATACTTTTTCCTTAATGGGTATATGGATTGCAAACAATCTCTCCCATTTTGTGCATGGTTTTTTCACTTTTTGAGTGTCCTTTCAATCAAAATGATATCTACTTTTTCTTTTGATGCTAATCATTTGGGTGCTACATCTGAAAAACTGTTACCTAATCCCAAATCACAAAGATTTATTGCTATGTTTCTTCTAAGAGTTTTATTCCTTTAGCTCTTCCATTTAGGTTTGTGATCCATTTTCTTTAAGTTTTTATATATGGTATGTGATAATGGTCCACCTTCATTCTTTTGCATGTGGATATCCAGGTATCTTAACTTAGTTTGTTAAAAAGGTTATTCTTTCCTTTACTGAGTATTTTATCACCCTTGTCAGAAATCAAATGACTGTAAGTGTAAGGGTTTATTTCTGGACTATAGTTTTTCTTCCTTTGACCTATGTCTATCTTTACGCCAATATCATACTGTCTTGACTACCATAGCTTTCTAATAAGTTTTGGAATGTGGGGAATTTATATCTTCCAACTTTGTTCTTATTTATTTATTTATTGGCTGTGTTGGGTCTATGTTGCTACACTCAGGCTTTCTCTAGTTGTGGTGAGTGGGGGCTGCTCCTTGTTGTGGTGTGCAGGCTCCTCATTGCTGTGGCTTCTCTTGTTGTGGAACACAGGCTCTAGGTGCATGGGCTTCAGTAGTTGCAGTACATGGGCTCAATAGTTGTGGCTCACTGGCTCTAGAGCACAAGCTCAGTACCTGTGGCACATGCGCTTAGTTTCTCTGCTGCATGTGGAATCTACCTGTCCCAAGGATCGAACCTGTGCCTCCTGCATTGGCAGGCAATTTTTAACCACTGCACCACCAGGGAAGCCATGTTCTTTAAAAAGACTTGTTTGGATATTTTGGATCTCTTGTGACCTGAATATTTCCATGTGAATTTTCCATGTGAATGTTAGGATCAGTTTGTCAAGCTATGCAAAAAAAATTCACCTGATATTTTGATAAGAACTGCATTGAATCTTCAGATTAGTTTGTGGAGTATTGCCATCTTAACAATATTGAGATTTCTGATTCATGAACATGGATATCTGTCTTCTATTTGTCTTCTTTAATTCAATAACGTTTCATAGATTTTATTGTATGAACCATGCTCTGTTTTGGTTAAGTTATTTATAAGGGCATTTTTTGTACTATTGTAAGTGAACTTTTTTCTTAATTTTATTTTCAGATTGTTAATTATTAATACATACAGATATAATCAATTTTTGTGTATTAATCTTGTACCCTGAAACCTTCCTGAATTCAATAATCAGTTCTAATAATGTTTGTGTGTGTGTTTAACTTCCCTAGGATTTTCTATATACAAGATCATATTTTCTCTGAATAGAGATAGTTTTATTTCTTATTTTACAGTCTGAAAGCGTTTTATTTCTTTTCCTCACCTAGTTGCCCTGGATAGGACCTCCATTACAGCATTGAATAGAAGGGGCAACAATGAAAATTCTTTACTTCTTTCTGATCCTAGAGGCAAATCTGTCAGTCTTTTACCATTAAGTATCATGTTAGCTGTGTTTTCTTTATAGATACTATTTTTCAAATTGAAAAACCTTCCCTATACTGCTATTTTATATGATGATGATGATGATGATGTCTAACCTTATCAAATGTTTTATCTACATCCATTGAGAGGACACGTGGTCTGTGTCCTCTATTCTATATTCTATGGTGTATTATATTGATTAATTTTCATATGTTAGTCCAACCTTGCATTGTTAGAATAAGTATCATTTGGTCATGCTGCACAGTCCTTCTAAAATACTACTGTATTTGGTTTGCTAGTATTTTTTTTGTTTGTTTGTTTGCTAGTATTTTTTGAGAATTTTTTAGTATTTTCTAGTATTTTTGATCCTATATTAATAAGATATATTGTTCTATAGCTTTTATTTTCATGTGATGCCTTTGTCTTGTTTTAGTGTCATGGTAATACTGGTCTTATAGAATGAATTGGGAAGTGGTTCCTTCTATTTTTGGAAGTGTTTGTGAAGGATTAGTAGATTTCTTTTTTTGTTGTTGTTAAACTCATGGATTCACCATGAATCCATCTGGTCCTGAGCTTTTCTTAGGAGGAAGTTGTTTGATGAAATAATTTGATCTCTTTAGTTTTTACAGGTCTATTCAGATTTTCTTTGTCTTCTTGAATAATTTTTGGTAGTTTGTGTCTTTCTAGGAATTTGTCTATTTCATGTAGGTTATCTAATTTATTGACATGCAATTATGTACTGTATTTCACTATAATATTTTTTTATTTCTGTGAGGTTTGTAGTAACTTCCCAACTTTCATTCTTAATTTTAGTAATTTGAGACTTCTCTTTTTTTTTTTTTTCTTGGTCAGTCTAGCTAGATGTTAGTCAATCTTGTTGATTTTTTTCAAAGATTAAATATATTATTTTTCTATTCTCTATTTCATTTATTTATGCTCTAATCTTTTCCTTCCTTCAGCTTTTTTTTCCTGTAGTTTGCTCTGCTTTTAGTAGTCTTTTAGTGTGGAAGTTTGCTTATTGATACAACCCTTTTTTTTTAATATACCCATTTATCACTATAAATTTTCCTCTAAGTCCTTCTTTGTTTGCATCCCACAAGTTTTTGTATGTCATATTTTTATATTTATTTATCTCAAATTATTTTCTAATTTACTTCATGGTTTCTCCTTTGACCAATTCAAAGTTTAATTTCCACATATTTATGAATTTCTTAAATTTCCTCCTGTTAATGATTTCTAATTTCATTTCATTTTCATCAGAAAACAAACTTTGTATCAATTTAATCCATAGACATGTACGGAGGTTAGTTTTAATCCTAAAATGTGGTTTATCTGGAGAACGTTCTATGTGTACTCGAGAAGAACACGTATTCTGCTGTTGTTAAGTGAAATGCTTTATCGATGCCTGTTAGTTCAACTCAGTTTATAGAGTTTTTCAAGTCTTGCACTTTCTTAGTTATCTTCTGCCTAGTTTGATTTATTACTGAAAATGGAGTGTTAAATTCTCCAACTTACTGTCATGTTGTCTATTTCTCCCTTCAAATTTTGTCAGTTTTGCTTTATGTATTTCATGGCTCCATTGTTAAGTGCATGCATGTTTATAATTGTTGTGTATGATAGTGGCTTGGTCCTTTGATCATCATAGAATGTCCTCCTTTGACTCTAGTAACAGTTTGTGCTTTGAAGTTTATTTTTACTGATATTTATATACTCACTGGAGCTCTTTTGGTTACTATTTGCATTGCTTATCTTTTTCCATCCTTTTACTTTCAACTTATCTGTGTCTTTGAATCAAAAATATGTTTCTTGTAGATTTTCTAGAAGAATATTAAACTTTGTTTTCCAACCCTTCTATTGAATTATTAATTTTTGTTTTTTTTAATTTTTAAGGAGTCTCTATTTCTAATCTTTTTTAGAGGGGCCATAGTTTCTCTTGAGAAATAAATTAAAATTTTATTTCTGATTTTATTTGTTTTATTTTGCTCACTATGTTTGTTATGTTTCTTTTATGTCCCTTTTACTTTGTTTTTCTTTGTTTCTGTCTTTGACACTAGAGAATTGCTTAAAATGTTTGTTTTCATTTATATTTATAAATATAGATTTATATTTTTCATTTATATTTAAGAATGGTGCACTGAAAAGTTGATTGAGACTTTATATGTACATCACCATGTCTTATCAACACTGGGCCTTCACTGTGTGGCAATTAGGAAATCCTCAAATTCAATCTTTTTATATTGAGCTGATCAATTTTGCAAAGATCAATTCTCAAATGTTCTGCAGAGAAGCCAGGCTTTCAGTGGTCTGAGAGCTTAGAGGAAAAATATTATCTGGGCTATCATAGTTCTGCAGGTAACGTCTCACTTATTTACCTTCTTCCCTTCTCTTCAACATGACACTTCACCTCTGTGTCTGGCATTTCAAAATCCTGAGCTCCTCTAGTTACACCTTTCTAAAGGATAAACTTGTCTTCTTTGAGTGGGAGTGGGAGAGAAAAATCTGGCTATGTAGAGTAGAAAAAAAAAAATATAGGCACATTACTACTATTCACTCATTCATGGCCTGATTCCAATTTTCAGACCACTCTGCTCTCTGGCATTCAGAGAAAACTAGTCCCTCACATCTATTTTAATTTCTTCCTTCTTGCGGCAAAAATGTGCTTGCTTCTTATTATCATCTCCCTGCAGAAAATATGGTTCTACCTCTCTGTGCTTTATTTCAACAGTGGCCTGCCATGCTCCATGTTTTAACACATCTCACTCACTGTGACTGACTTTCTAATTCTGTTTATACTTTGACTGTATACTTTTAATGCTACTGTCTCTCTCACTTTATTGGTTTTCAGTAAAGATTCAGATAAGAAATGTATGTTTACAACCCACCATATTTAAACAGAATTCAGTAACAAAATCTCTACACACATCAACTCTATTCTTTTGATCATTGAAAGAATGAAGAAACATATTTTTTGCAAGAAGTATCCCAAACAGCAAACCACATAGTTGATCACAAAGTGCCTTATGGTTTTTAAAACAGTAATCATGACATATTTTGTATTATGCAAAAAGCAAGAGCATTCACTTGTTAATTGAGCATTTTAAAGAATACATCTTCTTTATTCACAGTATCCAAGATATGAAACAACCTAAATGACAATTGATGGATAATGCATTAAAAAATGTGATAGACGCATACAATGGAATATTACTCAGCTTTAACAAAGAATAAAATTCTGCCATTCAGAACAACATGGATGGACCTAGATGATATTATGCTGAAATAAGCCAGACACAGACGCACAAATCCTATATGATCCCACTATTATTAGGAATACAAAATAGTTAAACTCATAGGACAGGAGAGTAGATGAGTATTTACCAGGATCTGCGGGGAGAAAGAAATGGGAAAGTGTGAGCCCAACGGTACAATGTTTCAGTTATGCAAGATGAATATGTCCTTGCAAACAGAATGGGGCTTTTGTTAACAGTACTGTATTGGATACTTGAATATTTTCTAAGAGGGTAGATCTTATGTTGAGTGTTCGTACTACAAAAAATAATAATGATATTTAAAAATAAATAGATTAACTTTTAAGAAGGGGGTGGTAGGAAACTTTTAAAGGTGATGGGTAACTTGAGTGTTGTGACATTTAATGGATCTATACTACTCTCCAAACTCATCAAGTTGTATACATTAAATATTACAGCTTTTTGCATGCCAATAACACTTCAATGATGTGGCTATAAACAAAAATAAGTGTTCTGTGTCGTAAATTAAGAAATTCATCTTATCTTTTAGGTTGCCTTGGGTAATGTTCATTTGTTAGCATGAGTCAACTCAGTTCACCATGGAGAAGTGGCTACCAAAGAGTGTTAAATATACATGTGTATCTATCTACCTATCTATCTATCTTCATCCATCTGTGTGTACATGTTTGTGGAGGTGTGTGTATATATGTATGTGTGTATGCATATATATTTATATGTGTATATGTATGCATATATACATATATGTATATTTGTATTTATATATTTTTCTGCTTCTTCTATGGAAGGGAAATATCAAGAACAGACAATTTTATGAAGTCCCTGCTTATACTCTACTTTCCTAAACTTAGCCCTAAGAGAGCAGAAGATATATAGCAACAGAAATTACTCAGTTAAGACCTAAATCTCCACCTTGGTGTGCTAGGTCATTTCATGTCTCGCCACTGGTATCCAAGATGTTTTAGAAATGTGACCAGTGGATGTTGAGCAAGTTCAAAAGTCCTCTTTTCTTGACACTAAATTGAATAACTGGATTTGATGACAACTGTTTAATCCTTGACCACTGAAAATACTTGAAGACAGTGTCTTCAAGGGCTTACAGTGAAGCAAACTTCTTCTGCCATGGCCTCTTTTTCTTTGTTTAGGACTCACAACAGCATGTGAGTTTCTGAGTTCCATTTAAAGTGGCTGTCTCAATTTATTTTAGTGAACTTCTTGTCAATTTTCCCACTTTATTCATTCATCCTTCCATGGCAACCTATAGAAGCTAAACCGTTTTTTTTCTGAAGGAAACCAGTATTTTTTTTCATGAGGTAGTCAATTCAAAACTTACATTTGATCAGAAATGAGACAACAGCATCCCAAATACTTAACCTAGTCATTCTGATAAATTTTTAGCCAACATAGTCCTGTTAATATGTACTTCAAGCTAGGTGCTCTCTCTCTTTCAACCTCTCTCCCTTTCTCTCTCGTTCTCTCTCTCTCTCACACACACACACATATAATTTAAGTAGATAGGCATAGTTTTAGAGATAAAATTAAATATATAGAGAGACATAGAATACAATTGCATTCAAAACGCATTCAAAATGAGAAATCTGTCTTTTTACTCTCTACTAGTAAAAAAAAATCTATCTGCCCCAGTTGCATCACCTGATTCACTTTCTGTATATTAGAGGTCTATAAGTACACTGATTTCATTAAAAGATGGTGTTTCCATGATCCTTTAATAAAAAGATTTGTTCTAGCATAATAACTACCCAGCATTTTATTTAAGTTGCTGGATATGGTGTTTCCTGGTGTGAATAGCAATGATGATCATGTGTCCCTATGAGGAAATGCATTTTGACAGCTCTTGTTAGTGGACAGGTATGAAGTACACTTGCTTCCCAGCTTTGGGACCAGTTTCAAATGTGGCCTTTGCTAAAATGAAGGAAATCCTCATGACTGTTTCAAGTGACAGGGAGCAGGAGTTGGGTCAGACTGGGAATGTGTACTGCTGGTGTGAAAAAGGGGCTGGAATATCTCTGCTGGCAGGAGTTCTGGACTGCATCTTACTTCTGCCCCATCTCCCCTCTCTATTAATCCTATCTTGCACCCACTGAAGGGTGCATTGGCCAACCTACTGAACGATGAGAAGGGACAGCCTGGTCTCTGGACACAGCTTAATCACCTTTTATGCTCAGCAGAAGTGGTGGAAAACTCATCACTTTCCCCTTTACTCATGAAGAAAGTTAATAGACTTCTTTCCACTGGGTATTTTTCCAAGGGATATCTATATATATACAGAATGAATTCATTGAGACTTTAAAAAAATATATAGACCCTGTAGGATTGCTTTAGATAATTTGAAGTAAGGTGACCATATAAATATTTATTGGAAGATTTTCAGTTAAATAAATTGTGGTATGTCTATTCAGTGGACTAATATGCCATCAATGAGGAACAGATATAAGTCTATTGACACTGAAGATGTCAGTATGACTCATTGTTGAGGATGAAAGCAAATTATAAAATGACATTTAAAAATACACCTTGATTTCATTTATACAAAAACAAAGACCAAAAAATATAAGCCTGAAAATATGTTCAAAGAGTTAAAGGGATACCTTTGGTCTGTGGGTTGTCAGGTGAACTTACTTGCAATTTTTCAAAATATTTGATTTTTGACATAACTATGTATTCACTTTACAATGGGAAAACAACAAAAGAAAAAAATAAAAGCTATATTTTTGGATACAAATACAGAAGATGGGGCTGATTCGAATGACTACTCACATCATTCAGGTATAAGAGACTATCATTTTATCAGTTAAGAGCCAACCTAGAAGGCCCCATTCCAAAACCTTCATTTTGTCCCATTCCAAAACCTTCCATTCTGCAAAGTGGAACTAAGAGTAATGGCTGTCCCCCAAGCACAGGTGTACTATGGGAAAGCATGTGTGAAAATATGTGATGCAAAATCATGAAGTGGTAAGTTGTACAGGCCTCTAGAGCCAGATTTCCTTGAAATGAATCTCAGTGCCATTGCTTTCCAGTTGTGTGACCTCAGGCAATTTACTCAACCTTTCTGATCCTCAGACTCCTAACTTATGAATGAGATTAAGTTAATGCACCCACATCATGGCTATGTTAAGAAGACTAATTTGGCTCACATTTGTAAAGCTTTTATAATAGTGCCAGCTACAGAATAAGCATTATATGCATGCTTAATAAATAAGTAAATTGCTCCGTGATACTTGTAGCTGTAGGATTTAGGTCTCTAACTGCTCACACAAAATCTTCTTCAAAGTATGTCATCCTGGAGTTACGCACTTTATATAGTCCGTTTTGCTCTGCTTTGTATACATATATAAGCAATAACAGCAAAGGGACCAATGACGTGAGGGATATAAAATTCTTCATGAAAAAAAATGTATGCTAAGTAATAATGGGAGACAATTGCTTTGTTCTTTCTTTTTTCAGACTGTCTTAAGTAGGTCTGCTCAAATCAATACTCTAGTTTGAATAATTTTTCTGAACAAGGACAGATTTATAAGTGAAAGTATCTGGCATGTTAATGGAAAGGTCTTCATTACTGGTTGTCTCTTCCTGTTAGTGGCCATCTTTTAAACTACGATGGCTGCCACTTAAATCAAGAATCAATTAGAAACATTAATAAAACAACCCTGTCAACTCCCATTAGACCCAGGCCAGACCTTTTTCTTCTCTATTAAGCAGGCAATTGCTAATCCCTATTTTTATCAATATCTTAGAAACATGATCTGTAATCTACCTCCAGTAAATGACTGATACCAATTGGCTACCAACTCTAAGTTGAAAGAACTCCCCCCGGGGGAAAGAAAGTCCATATTCTGTCACCTTCTGTTTGTAAAGGGAGAAAAACACTGGTGTCTTGGAAGAAAACCAAAATAAAAACATCGTTTTCCAAGGGATACAATATGCAGGATAGAGTGTGTTCTAAGAAGTGAAAGAAAATGATGAGAGGGATTTGAGAGGACTATTTAGTAAAATAAGCAAAAGAATGCTAAAAAAAAAAGAGGCAGAGTTAGTTTGCACGTTGTCAGCTCAGTCAAAAAGTTACGTTTAGTTGAACAGGCATTAATGTAGAGAGGATTCTCTGCAGAGTGCTAGAGACTCAAGATGCATAAGAGGAGGCCTTTGCAATCTGGGATCACAAGATCTAGTGTGAGTGACAGATGTTTAAAGAGATAATTGTACAAAATATGGTCAGGTGCTCTAAAAGAAGACATGCCTGCAGAGATTGGGGGGTATTAGGAGAATAAGCACTCCATCCAGCCTGGGGAGCACAAAAAAGACATGGATACATCTTTCCAGTCTCCATTTGCTTGAGCTTGAGGTGGGAAGGTTGGATGGGCCCTAGATTCATAGGTTGGAATTAGAAACGGGATAATAGATTATTTGGTCCAACCGTCTACTATTTTTATGAATTCCTTCTTAATCACAATTCTCCTGGCTTCCAGTTAAAATCCTCCAGGGACACAAAGCACCCCATTCCTAGAAGCAGCCCATGCCCATTTTGGCAGTTCTGATTCTTGCAAGGTTCTTATCTCTTTTTAATCAGAAAATGCCCCTTTTTCTAGTTTCTGAGGTTCTAAGAGCCTCATGGGGTGTGGCTGATTTGCTCGTGTGGAGCAGTAGAAACAGCTGAGAGTAGGAAAACCAGAGTGAGAATCTTAATTTCACCACATAAAAATGCTGTGATCTTTGGTGTTTTACTTTCCTCAATGGTAAATTCTCGTTGGGAAAATAATAACTGTATAGGTCATTGCCTACAAGGAAGTGGTAATATTATAGAGAGAGAAGGTACGTGAGAATGACTTTAGTTCTTGAAATCTTGAAGAACACCAACCCCCGTGTTACATCTGGTTCTTCTCAATATTTTGTTCTCAAGATCTGTTCTCAAAATCTTGATTTCTTCTAACCATTCCCTCATAACCGTGAAATGCCTCAACTAGAGTTTAAAGTTTTGTCTGTAAATTTTTTTCCCTCAAATGAATGGACCCAAATACACGCATACATCTGGTTTGTGAAGTTGTGACTTGGGTTGTATACCAGCTTCATCTAGGAATTCTTCTCTGATCGTTCACTGCCAGAATGCATGGCCCCAGTGACCCCAAACCATAATTTTGGCTTTTAAAGAACTCAAAAAAAAAATTAAACTGTGAAAGCCTGGTCTCTGAGCAGCAGACAGAGTAGTGCAGTGGAAAGAAATTGGTCACAGGAACCAGTGTGATGCATTAATTCTGAAAATCAGAGCTGGAAGGAGCCTTAGAGGTCATTTAGGGTGGTAGTCTCAGTTTACCTAAGGGGAAATACATTACAACTTGCTTAAGACCAGCTTACCCATTATTGCATATATTTACTTAACAAAAATAATTTTTCCTCAATATCAAAAGAACAAACAACCCAATCAAAAATGGGCAGAAGATCTCAATAGATATTTCTCCAAAGAAGAAATTACAGATGACCAGAAGGCTCATGAAAAATGCTCAACATCGCTAATTATTAGAGAAATGCAAACCAAAACTACAGTGAGATACCACCTCACTCCAGTCAGAATGGCCATCATCAAAATGTCTACAAACAATAAATGCTGGAGAGCGTGTGGAGAAAAGGGAACCCTCCTACACTGTTGCTGGGAATGTAAATTGGTGCAGCCCCTATGGAGAACAGTATGGAGGTTCCTTATAAAACTAACAACAGAGTTAATATATGATCCTGCAATCCCACTCCTGGGCATATATCCAGAGAAAACTATAATTTGAAAATATACATGCACCCCAATATTCATAGCAGCACTATTTACAATAGCAAAGACAAAGAACAACCTACATGTCCATCAACAGGTGAATGGATAAAAATGTGGTATGTATATACAACAGAATATTACTCAGAAATCAAGATTTTGAGAACAGATCTTGAGAACAAAATCTTGAGAAGAACCAGATGAAACACAGGGGGTGGGGTCCTTCAAGAATTTCAAGAACTACTGTACTGAAAAGGAAGGGAATGTTACTTAAAAAAGAATAAAATAATGTCATTTGCAGCAACATGGATGGACCTAGGGATTATCTTAATAAGTTAAGGTAGCCAGGCAGAGAAAGACAAATATCATATGATATCACTTATATGTAGAATCTAAAAAAAAGAAAAAGTTACACATGAACTTATTTACACAACAGAAGTAGAGCCATAGACATAGAAAACAAACTTATGGTTACCAAAGGGGAAAGCAGGAAGAGAGAGATAATTTAGGAGGTTGGGATTAACATACACACACTGCCATATAAAAGATAACCAACAAGGACCTAATGTATAGCACAGGGAACTCTACTCAATATTTTATACTAAACTGTAAGGGAAAATAATCTGAACATATATATTTTTCAGAATCACTGTGCTGTACACATAAAACTAACACAAATTTGTAAATTAACTACACTTCAATTAAAAGTGACTGTGAAACAGCGAAGGTTTGTTGCTTTTCTTAGAGGAAACTCTGACAAATGTCTCTGTTTCTTCTGTGGGAATCAAATAACTTACATTTTCTGTCTTCTGGATTGAGTTTTCGTGAACTATATTTTCATAAGAAATTATTTCATCCACAATTTCAAGTACATTTAATTAGAGTCATGTAATTCTTGTTTTATGAATGTTGCCATGCCATTTTTAATAGATATTGAGAACTGTTATATCTTTATTGCTAACAGTAATTTTTAGCATCATAAAATGCAAAAACAATCTTCTAATTATTCTGGTATCTATAACTGTGTAACAAACCACCCCAAATAAGACTTGGGCATCGCGATGACTTTTACGTACAACACCAAAGGCACAAACCATGCAAGAAATGATTGACAAGCTAGACATCATTAAATACAAAAACTTTTACTCTCCAAAAGACAAAGTCAAGAGAAAAGAGAAGACAAGGAAGGACTGGGAGAAAATATTGGCAACAATGCATCTAATAAAGGACTGTTTCTTAAATCTCAACATTAATAAAACAACTAACTTGATAAATAAAAGGCGGAGGGTTGGGGGGAGGGCAAAGACCTTAACAGAGACCTCACCAAAGAAGACATACAGATGGCAAATAAATGCGTGAAAAGATATTCCACGTCATGTCATTAGGGAAATGGAAATAAAGATGAGATACCACAACACATGCATATTAAAGTGGCCCAACTCCAAAACACTGACGACAGCAAATTCTGGTGAGGACTTGGAGCCACAGGAACTCTTGCTGTTGGTGGGAAAGCAGAATGATACAGCCACTTTGGAAGATTCTGACTGTTCATTACAAAACTAAACATACTTTGCCATACAATCCAGCAATCGCACTCCTTGGAATTTACCCAAAGCAGTTGAAAACTTAAGTCCACACAAAAGTCTGCACAAAGATGTGCACAGCAACTTAACAATAATGGACAAAACTTAGAAGCAACCAAGATGTCCTTCAGTAGATGAATGGATAAATAACCTGTGATATATCCAGATAATGGAATAGTATTCAGTGCTAAAATGAAATGAACTATCAAGCCATAAAAATACATGCAGGAAATTTAAATGCATACTACTAAGTGAAAAAAAGCCAATCTGAAAAGGTTACGTACTATATAATTCCAAGTATATGGCATCCTGGAAAAGTGCAAAGCTGTGGAGACAGCAAAAAATACATCCAGGGTTACCAG
Source organism: Hippopotamus amphibius kiboko (assembly GCF_030028045.1). NCBI lineage: Eukaryota > Metazoa > Chordata > Mammalia > Artiodactyla > Hippopotamidae > Hippopotamus > Hippopotamus amphibius. Next base: position 181,494,557 of record NC_080189.1, read on the forward strand.
GAGTTAGGAGTAAGGAGGAAGGGATGAATAGGCAAAGAACAGAGGGTGGTTTCTAGGGCAGTGAAACTATTCTGTATGTTACCAGAGTGGTGAATGCACATTATCATACATTGTCCAAACCCATAGAAGGTACAACATCAAGAGGGAACTTTAATATAAGCTATGGACTTTGGGTGGTTATGCTGTGTCAATGTAGGTCCATCAGTGGTAACAAATGTACCATTCTGGTGCAGATGTCGACAGTGAGAGAGGCTGTGCATGTGTGGAGGCAGAGTGCATCTCTAACACGTTTCCTTAATTCTGCTATGGACCTAAATCTGTTCTAAAATAATAAATTATTAATTAAAAAATATAGTCATATATTCAGCCTTATTCAATGAGGATTTCTTGAGTAACTACCTAGATGTAGCACGGGACAATGATAAAATAAGACATGGTCCATTGCAGCCACACATGGTAACACAAATAAGAAGGGAAAAATTATCAATCCCTTCCCAAGTGATGATCAGATCACAAATGTTTCCTGTCTCTAATGACCACTTTAGTTGACAACAGTACTAGATTATTTTGCTGGGGGTGGGGGTGGTCCATCTGTTACTGATCTTTCAAACCCTTGGATCACTCCTTCCGCTACAATGAGATTGAGGATGTAGGTAAAGGTGGCGTAATAAAAATTAGCTAGCATTAATCAAATGCTTACTATGTGCTGGTCAATGTTCCTCAGAATTAACATTGATTAACACATTTAATCTTCACAATGTCCTTATGAGGGAAGAACTCTTATTATTCTCCTACTTATACATGAGGAAACTGAAGCTCTGAACAAGTAAGGTTGTCAACAATGGTGCAGCACCTGAGATTTTATGTTACCTACATGTCAACAGTTAGATTGTCAGAGTTTCATGGTTACTGGTAGACATGAAATTTCTCAGTCAAAGATATGGGAGAGTTTTCAAATCACAGTTAGGAACAGCCAGAACATCAGCATTTCTTGCACCTGCTCCCTGATTCTCAATGCCCAAGGGCCATGTGACATCTGCACATGAAGCAAGTTGTTACAGGAGAGGACCCCTCAGCTTTGGGAACCTGAATCTCTTCTAATGGGTAGTCAGCCTGCCAACCCTTTCCTCTGGAGGGGGGATATTATCTCTATCTTCCAAGGTTGTTTGCTAGCTCAGGACAAAGAGTGATCAGTGCCTTGTTCATAAGATGTGCAGAAACACAGGAAACTCATGGAGAATCATGTGCCAACACAAGGCACTTATCCAAGGTCATGAGTAGCAAGGCTTGGATTCAAGCTGGGGCACTCCAGGGACCCCATGTCTAACCACTGAGTTCCACTTCCTCCCTGAGCTACCAGAGCATCTGAAAGATGTGGGTGGTTGAATGGGCAGGGGATGAATCCAAAGCAGGAAGACTTCCTAGGGCCCTTGGGGGTCTTAGGCCAGGTATCTAACCTTGAACTCATTATCCAGTGGAGGAATAAGCAGGGGCTGGGGGTCATCAGGCCAGAGAAGGGAGTCTGGAAGCGAGCTGGAATATGAAGAAATAGAAATTGAGACCCAGGGAGATGAATGCAAGGCATTGTACCAGGGAGGAGAGAGTGGGAGTGAGGACAGACCTGGGCAGATGCTTAAGTGGAGCCCTTGACTCCAGGGCACTTTTTGACCTGCATAACTTGCAGAAGGACCCTTGCATTTCAAGGGTCAACTCTGGCATGACCACTGTGATATCCAGGGCTGTTTAAAGGTGAAAAAACTTTCATGCAGAATGCCTCATAGCAGGAGATGGCAGGCTTGGGAATTGAGGGCACAGCCAGCCCCTCGCTGACAGCCCTCCCTCAGTGAAACCCCGGCTCCAGCGACACTGGGTTGGGGGATGGCTCAGGGGGTGGTTTCAATGGAAGGGGCTCCGTGTTTGACAAAATTCTAATCTAGGTTAGGGCTCAATGCCGAGGGCTCTTTGGAGTAAAATCATCTCTTTATTAATGAGATCCAGCCCCATCTCTCTGATAGAAATGATGGGAAAAGGGGTCCCTTTGGTGCTATTCAAATGAACGAGAGAGAACAGTGGGTGTTTTTAAAACTCTCTCCCTATCATAGGAGGATGGAGCTCATTAGTGAGGGGAATGATTTTGCTGGGGAAAGGCTGTTACAATAAGAAAACATAACCTACTCAAGATGAACCAGATCCAAGTCAATTAGTCTGGGAAAAAAAAAAGGCAGAGAGAGCAAGGGAGCTTCAAAAATACCACCTCTTTCCTTCCATTCATTTGACTAACAGCAAGGGGATATTTTAGGTTTTTAATCTTTTTTTTTTTACCTGAATCGGTCTGGATCTCATTAATATAGGAATGATCTCACTTAAAAGACCTAGTGTTAAACTCCTGTTCAGCTGAGATTAACCAAATCAAACATGATCTGACCAAAAAAGAAAAGTCTAAAATATTGTATCTATTTCTAATGCATTGCAATCTGTCTTTAAAAATAATTTTAAAAAAAGGTACACATGATATTTCTTATTCAGCTTCTTTTGATGTATCTGGAATACATTTTCCTAGGTAAACTGGTATTGAAATTGCAGTGAAATGTGGTTAGTCACATGAAGTTACCGAAAAAGAGGAGATTCAAATAATTTACATGTGTATGAGAAGAAGGACAGTATGGCAGACGAGGTCAACTATGGAGGAAATATATCTTCTCTTGGGATGTATTTTCCTAGGATCTGCCAGGGACCCTCATCATATTAATCTAACTGAGCCACAATTTCTATATGTTGTCAGATAAATATATTCAATTTGAAGGTTTCTCAACCTCAGCACCATTGACTTTTGGGACTCAAATGTGTGGCCTCTTTGCTCTGGGGCTGCCCTGAGTGTTCAGGATGTTTACAGCATCCTTGGGGGGGATGCCAGCAGCCATCTCCCACCAATTATGACAGCCAAAAATCTCTCCAGACATGGTCAAATGCCCTCCTGGGGGGAAAAAAACACATTTACCCCCATTTATAACTACTTATTTAAGGTAATCTTGGCAAGAAGGCAAAAGAAAGAGTAATGCACATCACAATCCTTACGCTTGGGTTGAATTTATCATCCTGGCTTGTTCCAGAAGTTTCTGTTCAAGACCTTGATCTCCCTCCTTGTCCCAACCTGTATGCCACACGAGTCTGCTCTCTCCTTTCACTCCATGGTAATTTAACTAAAGGACTCTTCATCCTGCTTGGTTAGGTACTTACAGTGGGGGATTGGTGGGCATCCCAAGGTCATAAGTTCTCTTAAAGAAGACCACATGTGGCAAAGAACAGAGCCTTTGGAAACAGCCATTGCAAAGTTTCATTCTTGGCTGTGTTACTTCCTAGGTATAAAGTCTTTGGTGAATGCTTAATGTCTTGGAGAGTAAATGGAGCTGCTGTTAGAGATACATCCACGGCAGAGAGAGAGAGAGAGAGAGGCAGATAGACAGAGAGGAAGAGAAATACCCTGGCCTCTCCCTTGCACCTGCCTCCAGTTCTCTTGCCTGGGTCCCCAGTGGCCACACCCAGGCAGAAATCAGCTGACAGGGGAGGAGTCTGGAGAAAGACTCCAAGAGCCAAACAGTCTAGAGTCAGGAATGGGTCTGAGCGTAACAGGACTGAGACAGGCATCCACACCCAACCACATGGATAAACTCATTCAATGTCAATTACTTCTTTTTATGATGGTTCTCCTGGTTTTTCTGAGTTAGAAACTGCTGTTGACAGTTGAGTGAAATATACCATTCAGAATCAAACTTGGCAGCCACTAGAATTATTTCTCACTGGTCTAAGCCGTCTAGAACAAGAACCAGTTTCAAGAGATCCTTGAGCTGCCGGTAATGGGGAAGGAGTCTTTTTGGCATGCAGTTCTAGGGCAGAGGTTAGCAAACTTTCCCTGTAAAGAGCCAGCAAGTAGATATTTTAGGCTCTGCAGGCCATAAAGTTTCTGTCGCAACAATTCAGTTTTACTGGTGTAGTGCAAAAGCAGCTGTAGATAATCCAAAACCAAATGGATATAGCTGTGTTCTGATAAAACTTTATTTACAAAAACAATGGGCTGGACTTGCCTCTCAGGCTGCAGTTTGCCAACCCCTGCCCTGTAGGGCTAAACAATGCTTCCCTATCTTTCCGAGGACAGTAGCTCCATCACCAGCCCTGGCCTGCAGGAATTCATCAGTTTGCAACCACTGTTTGCCTAGAGAGGGTTGTTGTTTCAAGCTGACAAAGCACTTTTTTGTCTAATGGTTCATGTTTAATGTAAACATAAGGGTTATATTATTCACACTTAAAAATCTACCACTGATCAGGCGATTATTAAAAATGATTTAAATTAAGAGACAGACCTAATTGCACAGGAAGAAAATCATTTTCCACAGGGTGTGTGTTTCTTCTCTTGAAGAAAAGCATGTCAGTTTCCTTGGCGAATTCACAGCCTGGCATCCTGACACTCTTAGTATTCATGCATGCTACTAATGCATTTACAATTGCAAATCAGCCCTGTGCTGGAGCTGGGGATGTTTGAGACTGTGTTTATTATGTCTCTGTTGTATCTGCACACACGTGTGATGATCACTGTTTCTTCTCCCAGAACAATTAACAGTGGGCCGACCTCCCATTGTTGGTACCAGGGCAGGATCTCTGATGTGGATAAGGAAATGGGCTCACATCTCACTATTCCTTCACAGTATCCCTTGACTTTGCAGGGAGGAAGGTGCTTTCTCTCATGGAAATACACAAAGTACAGCTTTCCTGTAGGTCTGTCTCCACTCATGATATTTCAGGAAATCTGCACATGCTTGGATTGGGCACCAACAGGACTGAAAAGGTAAGAGGAGCCCACAGAGGCACCTGGTCATGGGCATCCTGGTCTTACTTCACACAGCCCTCTGCTGGCTCCCAGCTTCCAGGTCTTGGGGACCTTTTTTTCCTGCCCTTGGGCCTCCTCTGGAGCCCATCCCAGCTTCTCCAAGAAGCCAACCTGGCCAGTCGCTCTAATATGGCCTTATTCGGATGGGCCGATACAGCTTGGGGGTGAGATGTGAGTTTTGGCCTCAGACAGGTCCAAGTTCATATCCTAGCTCTTCACTGATTCATCGTGTGACCTTGGGTGAATTACTGAGCCTTGGTGCCTCAGTTTCTTCATGGGTAAAATAGGTATGAGTTGAATTGTGTGCTCCCCAATATTCACATCTTAAAACCCTAACCCCTAGTACATCCAATTTGATTGTTTCCAAAGGTAATTTAGTTAAAATGAGTGGTTTAGAGTGGGTCCTAATTCAATATAACTGGTGTCCTTATAAGAGGAGATGAGGACCTAGACAAGCACAAAGGGAAGACCATGTGAAGATACAGGGAGAAGCCGGCCATCTACAAGACATGGAAAGAGGGCTCAGAAGGAACCAATCTTGCCAACATCTTGGTCTTGGACTTCCAACCACCCGAACTGTAAGGAAATAAATTTCTGTTGTTTAAGCCCCCCAGTCTGCAGTACTTTGTAATGACAGCCCTAGCAAACTAATATAACACCCAATTTACAGGACTATCCTAAAGATCATAGTTTGTAATGCACGTAAGGTGGACACCTGTTTATCTTTGGGCTACCTTTCACATGAAGGCTCTTTCCAAGTTAGAGAACATCCCACATGCATATGTCTTAGTGGGAAGCAGGGCCAAGCAAGGTAACCCGCTCACAGAGTGGTCATGCCTTTCTGGTTAAATGCCTTCAGAGATAGCACACTTGCTTCTGACAACATAGCCTTCTAGAGTTGAGTGGATTCCACTGTTAGAGAGTTCTTTATTAATGTAAGCTGTACTGACTTTCTGTATCTCTCTCTTGCTGGAACCTATAAAATATGTGCAATAGGTGAATGTATCAATAGGTGCCCCTGAATTTACTTTCTTGAGGCTAAAGGAGGCCTGATCTTTAACTGATCCTCGGGTGATGTGATATCAAATTCCTCCACGTCTCTGTCTCCCCTGGAGGATACAGCCTTCTCCTTTAAACAGTAGGGTCCCAGCATCTACCTTTTGTGCTCAGGATGATATTTTGGTGGGTTTTTTGCACTTATGTACCAGACCTCACAAGTTTCTTCAAGGCAGAAAAGATAGTCTTTAATCAGCTTAGTATTTTATGTAGATTACATTTACCCTCTGGTCATGTCTAACAGAGCTCCTACTTACAATCTTGCCAAATACTGCAGAATCAATCAACAGGACCTAAATTTCCTTTTCCAAAAGAGGCTTTTGAACGAGATTTACATTTGAAAGTTTGTGTTTGCATCTCCTTGCAGGCTACCTCCTTGGTTCAATCTCTCCAGACAACCCTCTACAGGAACATCAGCTTACACAAGCTTCCCAGAGGTTTCAGGATGTTACTTTTTCTGCCCCCCCCCACATAGATTAATACTCTTTAAAAAAACTGAAGAAAATATTTGAACTAGAAGTCAGACAACTCATTATTGCCAAATTGTAACTACTCATCCTAAAACTAATAATGATACAGCACGAATGGGAGCTAGTGTTTAGGAAGACCCTACCAAGTGCCAGACACTGTATAAGTCTGTTACCTGTAAGCATCAAAGCAACCTGGTGAGGTGATATGACAGTGTGTTCTAGGATAAAGCGTGTCCTTGGAGCAGGAATTAACTTACATCCAACAGGTAAATAAATAGGGAATAGGGAACACGGTCTGCATGATGCAGAAGAAGGGTTTGGATCACTTGAGATTTTTTTCTCCTATATATTAAACTTCACACCATCCAATAATAATAGCTAAACTTCAAGTAACCTAGTCCAGTGGATCTTAGCAAACTGGGGAAGAAAACAGTCCTGTATCCCTGATACTTGTTCTCTACCTTGACTCAGTTTCACCACCAGCTCTTTCTTGGAAGGGCTTCTTCCATGGTTTCCCCAGTCTTGATACATTTTGCCCTTAACTTTTCCTTCCTTCTCCTTCCAGCAGGATCTTTTACCTTATATTACAGGTAAAGAACTATCGTTATGGTTCCCTGCGTCTATCTGTCAACACGGAACACCAACACTTTTAATCATGAATTTTGGGAGGTCTGGTTGCAAAGTTAACTGCCTTTTAAGCTGTTAGCTCCTCTCTTTATGCTATTTTGGTCATAAGCTTGTTATTTTTAGTGTGTGATTTTGCAGAATGCAAGGTTTTTCAGGAGTGCGTTTATCACATTATAACAGGAAGCTGTTTGAAAGACGAGGGAGCTGATGCTTGTAGATGTTGGGTGACATTCACAGAGCCACACCGCTGGGAAGTTGATGGGACCTAATTTAAGTCAGTCCCTCTGTCTCTCCAGAGGCCACACTTTCTTGTAACCGTCACGACCAGAGTCATCAAGGGTGAGGTTACTCTTTCCTGCCCATGTCCTCAGCTTAGAGGGCATGGGATTTGTAAAGCAGGAGTTTTGGAATTGTTATTCCATTTCCCTAGAGCCCCAGATCAAATTGTAAGGAAAAAAGTATGTTACCAAAGTATGTTATGTAAAAAAAGTATGCTACAAATATTTTAGTAGAAAAATTTTTTAAATAAAAATCAAATAACAGGTATGTATAAATAAAGGTATGTATCGCACCCTTCCTCTCCCCAGATGCTGAGTTTACGGGAAACAATGTAGAAAGTGTGCTGCAAGCAGAACCTGGCACATAATAGATGCAAAATAAAACGATACCTCATAGTTGGATCTAAGGGACTCCACTGATACTTAATTCTTGGAACATAAGGAAAATGAACATCACTAGCCAGAATCCCTCACGTTTTGTTTTGGCCTACCCAGTAAAAACTACCTTCCACAATACAGATTTCTTTATTTTAATGGTGAAAATTATCAGTTTAAACTCCCCGTGAATACTGTGACCTCCTTTGTGGAGAAAGCAAAATAGTCTTAGGGTGCGTTGGGACCCCCTAAGTTAAGGACGATTTTTCTATCTTAGAGGAGACTGTTGTCTTAATACTGTCATTTAAGTTTGCCTGCTTTTGCATTTTATATGTAAATGGAACCATACTACCTGTTTTCTCCTCAATCTTGTGCCTTAGGTCTTAATGAATTTCAATGTGAATGCCTATGTCCTTTGAGATTAGGGTCCAGTGAGAAGTGACGCTTCTGGGGTTAAGGGCTTAGCACCAGATCAGCTGTTACTACTATTGTTAGTTAGTGTTACCAAATCCTGGCTTCACTTCTTTGCCACCTTTCACCTTGGGAACACTATCCCACCTCTTCTCAAGGACTCAGTTTCCCTGTCTCTAGACAGAATCAGTATCTCTTCCCACAAGGTATTCTTTGTGGATTAGGCGAGTGACAGGACTTGCCATGTTCTTTCAGCTGTGAAGTGCTGTTTGACCCTAAGGAAACACAATGATGTCTCTGTAAACGCATTATTTAGAGTGACCTGACCATGGCATAAGGACCAAGTGGCATGGTTTGCAGGCATGACCACATCATCCAATCACTCACTGTTTTCCTCGATGATGGTAACTGATAGAACGGAGCAGGGTCACCTGCTGGTGTGTGATGTTTCTGCTGATGAGTGACATGGACACATGTCCACACCAAGAAATTACTCTTCTCATCACAATGACCCTACTAGCAGAAACAAATGGTTGCCTGCCAGAGCAGACAGAGATGGCAGGGGTGGGTCAGGATGGGGGTGGGGGTGCCATTGACGGAGATATGAGTCTATCTCGGCATCACATTCCATAAGAAGAGGGATGTGGTGAATCTCTTTTGCTCCACAGGGATCCAGGGGGGCAGGGGAAATCCACCTGCATATGAAGTGCTGACCCCAAGACAAATGCCCCAAATCAAAGGCTGTGCTGAAGACCCATCAGCCCCTCCTCTAAATACACAGCAGTTCTCCTCTGAGGACCAGTTACTTATCTGAGAGGTTAAGGCTAGTGAACACTTTCAGAGTCACTGTGAGCATTTATGGGAAATGGACACAGAGCATTCTAAACCATTCTCCTCACAGGGTGATGACTAGTGGGCCAGGAATCTGGTCAAGGCTACTTGTCTCCACTGCTGGACACCTCCTCCTTTTCCAAAAGCCCCTGCTCTTCTTTATTCTGGCCTTCCTCAGTCTGCTCAGTGTGGACTGGGCTCTGGGTGTCTCCTTCCTGCGCTCTTATAATCTCATGTCTTATTACATTAGACCCAATCAGTGTGTCTGAACCCCTAGTCCTGCCAAAGGGATGATAATAGCTCTGTTTATTGGGAGCCTATTATGAGCCAGAAGTTTTATAGATGCTTTATCATTAAAGCCTTTTAATAAGATCCATGAAAAAGGTGTTGTCATCCCACTTCTACAGATGAGAAAACCAAAGCTCAGCAACAAAGCCAGGGTTAAGGCTCAGGTCAAATGGGCATTCTTTACTCATGAATTTAATATCTATTTATAGGCACCTGCTATCTGCTGGGGGCTGTGCTAGGTGTTGGGGAATCAGCTCCCTGCCCTGGTGGTGCTCACATCCCATTGGAGCTGAGCTTCGATTTGTCCTTGAAGCTCTGCATTGACAGTAGGTGCCAAGGTTAATGTGCTCTGCCTCCCTTGTGTCATACTTGCTTCCAACAGGCACCATCTGGACAGCCAGGAACTTCCCCCAGAGGACTTATCTCTAAGAGGAATATCAGCCTTTGATTTAATACAGAGGCTTATGAAATAGTAGAGTTGGAAGAAGCCTTAGAAGTAATTTAATCCACTGTTTTGTTTTGGTTTTCCAAACTTTGCTACTCTGAACCACTGAGATTTCTTGAAAGACCTCAGGGACCCCTAGGATAAGTACAGTGGAGGTATAACAAAGTGAGGAGCTGGATCAATGAGCAACAGCCCCTCAGACATGCCCACATGCACATCCTGTGCTTCAAGGGTCTCCTCTCCATGAGTGCCTTCTTTGAACCAGGCTCCTACCTCATGATCAGCAACAACAAACAGTTGGCATCCCCTGATGTAGCCCCACCCTTCATTCTGCTGATGCTGCAGCCGAGGCCCAGAGTTCTGAAGTGCCCGGCACAGTGGGTTAGCAGCAGAGCTGGGAGCCTCCACGCATCCACAGCAAAATTTCCACTGCGGAGTATTTGTTCAAATAGATGAAGGTCTAAAGGAGTAATCACAACCCTCAAATCACGTTGAAAGTGAGATACATTTTTGCACACGGTGGCCTTCCCAGGACCCAAGGGGCTGGACTTCTCCTGAGCCTCCGTGTTCTATCAGTCACCTGGCCAGTCACAGCAGTTCTTTGGCAGAGAAGGAGCCACAAGAACAAGACTCCATCCAATGGATGAAGTGGAGACAGATTGCATGCAATGTCTTCCCTCTCTCCGGGAAGGATCGAAAAGACCTAAAAAGCTTGGCTATAGACCCAGAAACAATAAAGCTGAAAAGAATTTAAGCTTTGAAATTTCTGAATTAGCTAATGTTTCCCCTTCACAGCATTTGACTTTGCCATCAACAATACTTGCACATCCACCAAAAGCCAGTACGGGAGCCTCATTGCTTTTTTAATCCTTATAGTTCCTCTGAGAGGTAGAGGGTGCACATACCTTCAATAGAGCTGGAGACTGGGGCTCAGAGAGGAAATGTCTTGACTTGATGGGTCTCAGCATCACAAGTCATAGACCCCAAACCCGCAGTTTTTGATTGGGAAGTGCCCCTCTGGCATTAAAACACACACACACACACACACACACACACACACACACACACACACACACTCATCCCACTGAGAACTGAAGAGGCAGCATATTTAGACAGTGTGTAGCTTCCCACAGCGGCTACGTGGAAGGGTGATAGACACAGAGATGGGAAAGTGCTGGAATGTTCCTTTAAAATCATAAAATATTCCTTTAAAAGCAGTTATAAAACGGTTCAGTTTCAAGTGCACGGTACTTATTGCAAGTAATGGTACCATGTGCAGAGAGGGAAAAGGATGGCACAGCTCTTGAATACTTTAGGGGGAAAAAGGACAAGGAAAATCCTTCACAATCTTCTAAGGAAAGTCCATTCTTTTTTTTTTTTTTTTTTTAATTTGGCCAAGCCACATGGCATGTGGGATCTTAGTTCCCTGACCAGGGAGCAAACCCGTGCCCCCTGCATTGGAGACACGGAGTCTTAAGCACTGGCATGCCAGGGAAGTCCCAGGAGAGTCCACTCTTGACCTCATAATGTAGAATCATCTGGGCCGGCATTGCCTGGCTCCAGCTAACATGAGCAACCAGCCTCTTCTCTATAAGCCTGTTAAAGAAGATGTCTTGAATGATACCACTGTCCAATGGGACTGACAAGACAGGGCTGCTGGAAGCTCATGGATGCTCCAGTCCTGGGTGCAGGGAACACAGGCCATTCAGGTTCAGCACAGACAAAAGCACCACCTGCCAATGTCTCCTGTCCTAAGGAAGCTTGTGTGTGGGGGATGGGGGAGAGGGGGTGGGTGGGTGGTCTTGTTAACTTTTTGTCACTGGAACCAAGAGAGACGACGGTCCTCTGCCAAGTGACATCATCCACATCAGACATGACTTCCCATCCTTCAACAAGTCAAGGATTAAACATCACCTCTACTGGAGAGGCTTCCCCAGCTCCTGGAGCTGTCTGTACGTCTCTCTTAGATGTTCCCATATCCCTCTGTCCTTCCCCCATCATGGGACTTGACAGGATAGACTGTAACTCCCTGGTTTCTGGTCTGCACAGTACTGGCTCCACTGCCCACCACAAAATTGTCATCTCAGTGAGGATCGAGCTCGTGCCATATTCAAGGTACCATCCCCAGCCGTTACCACGGTGTGTGGACCAAAGCTAGACAACTGGTAACTTTTTATTGAATTACTAAAGAAGCAAATGAATGAATAAGTGGATCTCAGGTGTACACAGTGAGCTGGAATATTTTAGCATCACTAAGGATACACTAGGGGGAAAAGAGTCATGCTAAGAATAGAATAGTTTCATTAACCACGCCTTATGTATGTCTTTATATTCTGTAAGTGAGAAAGAGTGATGTGGGTTGGTTCCTACAGGTCTCCCACCCTTAGCGCATCGGTGCACATAAGCCCTGCTCCAAGTGTCAGTACTTTCCTTTCTTTGCTGAAGGTTTTATCTGGCCATCAGAGCCCACTTTGCCCATGTGGACCACAGCCCAGAAGGGTCTGGGAAGTACCCAGAAACAGCGTCAACCACCACCCACGAGGCCTGGGAGAGTCAAACTCTCGGCTCCATCACCCCGTGCGGGATAGGGTGGAGGGATTACGCTGCAGCTGCTGCTCCAGGTGGTAAGTTACTTGCCATCACTCTCTTCTCCAGCTCACTTCCCCATTCTCCTACAGGTGTTTCCTGGGATGGCAACCCAACTAAACTGGGCTTGTATCATGTTCATGTTTTAAGCACAGAAGAAAGGTAAGTGGGCAACACTGGCTGTGGGCAGCCTATTCTCCATGATGGAAAGTCTGTACTTGTCCTGAGGGCTGAATAGCAATCTTAAAGGGAGGCATGGTGAGAGGTGACTCTCAGAAAAATAGTGCTGGTCGCTGCGTGGAGTAGATGGAGTGAAAGTGGAGAAAAGGAGATAAATTAGGAAGCTGGGGAAATAGTCCAGGGTACACACAACCTGGGTCCACACTTCTAAGGGAGCCTTTTTTTCACCCTTTCCTCAATAATGTGCACATGCATGAGTGTGCAAACACACACCTTTAAATCAAGTCTCATTTTGGAAGATGCCATCTCTTCACCATCAGGCTAGTACACATATGGATGTGGTCCATCTTGGACAGGGGAGCATCCCTCCTGCATTTCATAAGCAGTGTTGCTCCCATGCCATTGCCCAGAAAGAGACATCCCAGTCTCATCTGAGACAACTAGGCAGTATGTAAATTCAACTCTTCTCTACCCACCCCTAACCTGTAGTCGCTTTTGGTCCTTTGCTGCAAAAAAAGAAAAAAAAAAAAAAGGATTGAAAATGCATAATTAGAAAAATAAGCAGAATTTTTAAAGAATATTTAAAAATTGCCAAATGCTTCCCTTGAGGCCCAGGACAAAGGCTGTCTCATTCTGCGCCTGTATAAATCATGTTTATAGAGTGGAAGTCTGTCCCTGCACCTTGAACTCTGGACACCAACTGGTGAAGCCTTAGGCCAAGCTGGGGAAATGCAGCAGAACAATCAAGAGAACCTAATGAACATCTTCATATGAACTTGCCAGTCTCCCTCACAAGGCGTTTGAACTTCAGGGAGAAAAACATGCAGTGTCAATTTACTGTTCCTGATACTAATCAGACAGAGCAGCCTTCGGCCGTGGAGAGCTCTTCCGAGAACAGCTGGAGATTGGACATGGACATTCCTCCAATTGCACACATGCCCCCTTGGCCACCTGCCCAAATGTGACACCAGATCTTTCCTCTAAGAGAGTTTCCTACCAGGGCAACACTGGCTCTTTCTTCCTTGGGCACCTGCTCTTAATAGTATAAGGACAGGATGAGAGAACACACATATATTAAAAGATGCTTTGTCCTAGTCAACTACACTGATGCTTTTGACCTTGAAAATAGCCCTACTATTCATAATTACAAATTTGAGAGTTTAAAAGTTTAACATACTGGCTTAGGTTTACTCAACAGTGAAGACACAGGGAAACACTGCCCATTTCCAAAGCAATTGCCCCAATTGGCTTATTCAACAATGGCTTATTGAAATGTTTTTATTTCAATTGTGTTTCTTAAAATGACCTACACAAGTTTCTACTATTGATCAAACAAGCCAATTCACTCTCAGAGGTAGTCAGAAAATCTGAGTGAGGCTTTTGGTGGGTCTAAAGTTGAATTCCACAATTTGATGAGGACGCCTTTGGCTGCATGTGTAGAAAACCACTTCAATAAGTTTCTAAACACACACACACACACACACATACACAAGCACACACAGACGATAATGGATAATCTTGTAGAATCAAGCACAGAAAGTGTAGTATGGCCATGTAAGAGACTGGAAACAGGAGTCAGGAAGCTCCTGGGATCCTAGCAGGCTCCCTTTCTTGATCTGACCCCACTCAGCAAATGTGCTCCAAATGTGTTTTTCTTTCTCTGTAGATCAATCTTAAGGCAAATGCATGACCCACAGGGCAGTTGTGAAGCCTGCAAGTTACACGTTCTCAATCCAAGCAACCAGCTCTGAGCAAATAGTGTTTCTTTACCCCACTGACAACTCTTCTCCCCGTAGACTGTAGTTTCTGGTTTCAGGACAAGATGGCTTGTGAAGCATATTAATACCATCTTTCCTGCTCCAAACATGTGGAAATATTAGATAGCATATATAAAGTATCTAACAAATGTTTTGCTAAGTGCCAAAGCCAGGAAGTCAATAAACAGGGACCAGAAATGAAAAAGAAACTCGGAGTCCTGAGCTTGTGGTCCAAACTGAGGAATCTGGACCAGACCCCAGTTTACAAGCTGGCTCCCTGGACACCACCCCACATCGAGGTGTGAGAGTCTAGGACACAAGCCCAAGAACAGCAAGAAGAAGAGACTAAGCATGAAGCAAAGGATTGCCCCTTCTGGGAACTGGGATCAGAATGCCTCAACCCACCGATCGGAAGCTTTCTTCCTACCCCAGGTCATGGGGAAAACAGGAACTGATGAGAGAGATGAGGTCCCCAAAGGTGCATAGTGGTGGGTACAGAATTCAAGTAGAGCAATCCATGGAATACAGAAACCCAACTCAAAGCAATTGCCCCAACTGGCTTATTCAATAATGGCTTATTGAAATGTTCTTATTTCAAATGTGTTTCTTAAAATGACCTACACAAATTTCTACTGTTGATCAAACAAGCCAAATTAGTTCGTAGCCAGTGAACCCCGTAGCATACAGGAAGAGGCAAACCCAAAACTTTATCGCCATGCCTGAGGCCACGCAGGGAAGAGAATGTCTACTGAAGATAATGCCCATGGGAAATGTCCTAGAACATAAGAATTGCAAAACATACAACACTACAAATGATAGTCTATGGATTAAAAACTGGGAGAACTTGACTCTATGAAGCCATGTAAAGTTGAGAAGTCTGAAAGGTAAGTGATAGTGAGAATATTTAATATCTTCAGAGATATAAAGGAACACCATCCGTAAAGCAGGAAATGGTAAGAGAAAACATGTAGGAAAAATAACCAATTAAGAAGCCTAGATATCAAAAATACAACCATTGAAAATTTAATTTTTAATTTCAATAACCAAGTAAAACAGTAGGCTTGAAGCAAAAAAACAAAAAATGAGAGAATTAGCAAACTGAGAGATAGAGGAATACTTAAAGTATGTCTTTCAGAAGAATTAATAGAGAATATGAAAATGTAGTTTGAAAACAGAGAAGCTTCAAACTTCTCTATTAGAAGACTAGCTGGGAAAGAACACAGAAAACAGCGGGAAAGCGATTTGTGCAGTGTCAATGGATAAAGTGCATCTAGAAACTAATGCAATAGCTGTAACTTGTTTGGAAGTGTTGAGTCAATAGATATTTTATTTTTGCTTCCTGCCTTTTCCACTGGTTCTGCCTGGAACATAGACAAGGCCAGAGCTCTAGCAACTATATTGTGAATATGAAGTGACCTACAGGCCATTGAATCAGAAATGTAGCAGGAGGCCAGGTCCCTGAGTATATCGTGGCGGCTCCCATACAAACTATGGTTAACCAGATTCTGACTTTATTAGTGAATGAGAAGAGCAAAACTTTGATTACTTTAAGCCTTTACTTTTAGGGACACACTATTGCTTATAGATGACATAATCTTTATCAGATTCAAAAAACGGATTCGCAGATATTTAAAGACAGAATTCTAGCTACAAACTTTTACTGAAAGTATAGGAGATATTTTAGTAAGAAAATTAAGTCAGAAGCAGTAAGAAGCAAGGCGTAATGACTATTAGGGACATTGGCAATATACATTGGGAATGTTACATTGAAAACAACTTCATTTAATAATACTCATGATTACTGTTGCTGTTCATCTTTTGTGCATAAAAATGAGTTAGAACTAAAATATTGGGTAATAACTGAGTATTTAGGAGAAATGAGTGGGATTCACAGTGAATTAAAAGGCTTTGAAGTCTTCACCTTGTTTAAGGGGAGAATACACGTGCTGCTTGGCTTTAGACTTTGTTTTTTAAATATGTAAATTTAACATGTAAGGGTAGCTGTAGCAGAACTGGCAGAACTTCCATACCTTCTATCCCTTGACCCTTCCCCTGCACAGGTGCAGAGACCCGTTCAGGTGTCCACACCTGGTTCATACAGCACTGACCAGAGAGCAGGACTACTGAGTAAAACCACAGGTACCAGTGGGCCATTCCTGAGGTGGCCGGGTGGGCAGTGACTTACAGAGAAGATAGTAATGGTTTACAGCCAGCACCCTGTGAAGTGAAGATGGCCTTCACCCTCCGTGGCCATAGGCAATTCATTTCTCCATCATTGAAAATTCGAAAAGTTTCTCCATTATTGATAAAGTAATTCTCAATAAGTCAAATCATTTCTCCAAATTCCCCTTCTTGATGCAATAGGGTTAATTTCCCCCCCCCCCACCCTTTCCCATTTGCAGGGGTGGTTTGTTAAATG